>NC_139326.1:16671797-17871797 GCF_056507025.1 Lutjanus erythropterus | reverse complement strand
CTCAGTAGGTCATATGGCCTGTCCCAGTTATCTTAAGATTTAAAACATCAGTGTTATCGCCTGTTTTTCAGCTTTCCATACTAATCAAGATTCAATACTTTATTGCCATATCAACATGGTTGACAGGAAGCTGTCTTAGTTTAGTGAGCTCACTTAAACAAGGACAGACAAAAATAGTAAAACAACTCACTCATAAAGCACAAATGTGTTAGACAGAGTATACAGTAATTACAGTAATTATAAAAGCATTGAAGCTTACGTTCAAAAGTCATAAAAGCATAAAACATAAAACTCTTTTTTTGTGGGACAAGTTCATTTTCCTGCTCATGTAACCCTGTAGTTCAGTTTTAGACACATCATTTGGGAACTGGTGTGTTTGAGATAGTGCACTGAATGTGTCTGCCAGCGTTGTCACTCTTGTGACTCTCCGTTAACCTTTTGTGTGCCTCCACACCAGATCTGCAGCTCGGATGATCTGGACGAAGGCGGAATCAAACACAAAGAATTCTGCTCCAGGGGCAGCCAGCGGTCTGGAGCCTTGGTATGTTTTCATGCTTTGTAGCAACGAAGTTCAACAAAGCACAAAGAAATCTTATTTTAACTTTGTTTTTTTTTTTTACTGTTTTACACAAATGATACTGTGCTACTTACTGCATACTCTTATATCCACAGCACAGTGCCACACATCAGTCACTGTTTATGATGTTAAATCACTTACTGTGTATCTAAATGCGTGATGTGCGTGTGCATACGCAGAAATGGTACTCTGGTGACGAGCTGGATGTCAGAGCCATCATGGATACCTGGACACTGCAGGAGGGCTTCCCGCTGGTCACTGTGGAGGTCAGAGGTCGCGAGGTCAGGCTCAGTCAGGAGCGCTACCTGAAGACGGACGACCCCTCCCTCACTGAAGGGTAAAATGTCCCATGAAGAGTGTCATGGCAGATAACATCAGTGCATGAGAGTCAAGTCATTACACAGGTCCCTCTTCCTGCGTTTGAAACAGGTTTTAAGGCCAAGCTGTCATCTTCACTTGCTAATAGGGATGTAATAATACCAAAAACGTGTGATAATGCAACATTAAAAAGTACATGATATGATATTAATTGCAATATTAATGACAGCTTTAAGAAAACTTTATTAATAAATCTATTTTTTTTTGTTCATATAAAATTAGTTTTTCCTCTCCTTCATTTAATGTAAAGTGCTTCTGCTTTCCATCTTCTAAAATAAGATAATTAACCCACAGTAAATATTGTCACGGTCCAGGATGAATTTGTGATTGAAATCTTGTAATATTCAGTATATTGTTTCATCCATACTTACTAAATATATCAGTTCAGCAGTTGTTAGTTTATTTCCACAGTCATTAATTCTTTTAATTACCTTTGTGTGTTGTTAGATTCCTGTGGCAGATCCCACTGACCTACATGACGAGCGCCTCCAGCACCGTCCACCGCTTCCTGCTTAAGACAAAGACAGGTGAGTGCGCTGCTCAGTGTGATGATGCTATATTTATATCCTATATTTATCCTATATCTACCTATTGCACATAAAAATGTAATTCTTATCGCGTCTTTACTCCTCCTCTATACAGATGTCCTGTACCTTCCGGAGGAGGTGGACTGGGTGAAGTTCAATGTGGACATGAGCGGCTACTACATGGTCCATTACGCAGGCGAGGGCTGGAACTCAATCATCAAACTGCTGCAACACAACCACACGGCCCTGTCAGGCAACGACAGGGCCAGCCTGATCCACAACGTCTTCCAGCTGGTCAGGTCTGTGTGAAGATAGGATGATAACAGCTTAGCACGCTGTTTGTCCTGCTGCATCACAAATCTGATTCTTAATCACACTGATAACTCCCATAAAGAACTTTTAGCCAAATACCATCTTTGTGAGGGAAAAAAAAGAGAGTGGCTTGTTAATTTTGAAATTCTGCGTTGCCCCTTTGATTTTTTTTAATCAGCCAAATGTAAAATGACCTGCAGCATGGTGTTGATTTGAAGTTTGTTGTGTTTGTTGTAGTGTAGGGAAGGTGAGGCTGGACACCGCTCTGGATCTGTCTCTCTACCTGTCCCGAGAGACCGAGATCATGGCTGTGACACAGGGCTTTGGAGAGCTTGTACCACTCTACAAACTGATGGAGAAGAGAGACATGGCTGCTTTGGAGAATCAGATGAAGGTTCGTGAAGGCAGCTTTCATTACCATGTGACAAAACAGACAATACTCCATATACTGCATGAAAAGAACATGCATAAAAAGCAGCCTGTCTTAAAGTTAAAACTGCCTGGATTCTTAAACTCTCAAAGTGCTTTCACACCTCTATTTTGGTTTATTTGTTCTGGACCAAAAGAAAAAATATACATTTGTGCATTTTAGTTCTGGTCCACTTCCTGTTCACATAGAGTTTTTACAAATTAACCAAGAGGATCAAACATGACGTTTTATAGACTGACTGGTAATTCATTGACGGTTTTGGTGGTTGTCATCCTGCATAATCAGGACCCACGTGGGCAAATCTGGTGATTTTGTGCAACACTTTACTGCTTCTGTTCTGATGTTTATATTTATGTTCCTTGTCGTCACAAAAAGCCCACGACAAATAACTGATTAACTGAGCATTATTTAGCAAGTTGATTGCATGTTATAAATGATGACTAACAGGTTGAGACAAGACTGAAAGGAGGTGTCTTGGACAGTAATGATTCAGTATCACTTTGCTATCGCTGTCACACTTTCTGATGAACTGACAAAGTACATGGAGTAGGATGGAAGTACAACAGTATTAACAGCTTTTGACGAATCAATCAGGGAAAATACTGCTGAAGTGCATATGTGTTACTAATTGACTTGCATAAATACATAAAAGGGTTACACTGATCAATTATGTGATCGCTTCCTGAAAAGATATCATGGTCAGCAGATGGATTTATTGGTAGTTTAACTTTTGAAATCATGCGGCATTCACAAATCTGCTGTCATAAAATGCAAACCTCACCAGAAACCATTTGGAACTGGACAGAGACCAACCTTTTGAGTGGACTTGGTCCAGTTGTTTGGTCTGCACCAGGATTTGATTAACAGCTAGCCCAAATGAAACACACTAACTGGGCAAACATACGAGGGTCTGTTTTAACTGAAGCAAACAGGTTAGGTGTAAAAGCTAAAAATTCTAAAATGGAGGAAGAGAGAAATGCATTTTCCCACCCAAACAAACAGAAATTATATTTACATTCAGTGTCACCAAAATCAATTGTGTGTCCTTCAGGATCAGCAAATGTGTTAAATATGTTTCCTTTCTCACCAATTTTTAATGCATTTTAGTCACTGTATTGTTTGCATCTATGTTTACTATCTTGCATTCATCCTCTGTCCTGTCTTCCTGTGGATAGTGTGATGAAGTATCGGCAGGAATGTGTGTGGAATCAGCCACTTTCACATGCAGGAGACAAACAAAACACCAAAAACACAACAAGGAACCTTTAAACTGCTTATGCTTCTGTTTAGAGAGAAAAGAAAACACACAGAGTCATGTTTGCTTGCATGCTGAAAAAAGCTTGGAAATATTCATCATACATGTTCAGTTTGTCTTATTGACGACCCCTTTCAGCCCTGATTGATAAACTGTTTGTGTTTCTCAGAGCTACATTGTGGATCTGTTTCGGGGGCTGATTGATCGACAAGAGTGGACAGACTCTGGATCAGTGTCTGAGCGAGTGCTGAGGAGCTACCTGCTGCTGTTCGGCTGCGTCAGGAACTACGCTCCCTGTGTGAAAAAAGCCACTGAGCTCTTTAATAAGTGGAGGGACTCTGACGGCACCATGAGGTCAGGGGTCATAGTCCTGAAAAGTCACACTGAGCTCAACTTTCTGTATGAATAATTACTTGTAAGTAGAGATTAAACGTTTCAGGTGGCTGTTAGTGAACTGAAAGCAATCTCTGTTTTCAGCCTTCCTGTCGACATAACCATGGCTGTGTTTGTGATTGGAGCCCGAACACCAGAGGGCTGGGACTTCCTGTTTGAGAAGTACCGCCACTCTCTGCAAATGTCTGTGAAGAGCCGCATGAAGACTGCAATGGCTGTCAGCCCGCTGCAGGACAAGCTCAAGTGGTGTGTTACCTTTTCTTTTACTCTTTAACGTCTTCCTTTCCGGTGTCTCACACTGATTTTTTAGGGGTGTATCTGATGGGATTTTGTGGCTGTTTAATAGAAAGATATGTTTTTTTTTTTTCTCAGTGCCACTCTGAACTCCTACGTCATCCTACATGAATCTCATGTTTTAGCCTACCTCACATTTTGATGCTTTTCATCATGCTTTCATCATATTTCCACACATGTGGAACAAATAAAAGTTTGCGTTCTTCTGTGCTGCTGGCAGCTGAACCTTGTCTACCAACCACTCACTTCACCTTCTCTCATCAGTGCCACCAAAACCAAAAGACTCCTCAACCTGAAGAATTCAGTCAACTGAGAGATCTCCGACTGATGCCCCGCTGATTTCTCTATTTCTGTTTCTCTTTTTCTATCTGCTTGCAGGATGATGCAGGAGAGCCTCCGGGGTGAGGTGATGAAGACTCAGGACCTGCCTGACGTGGTCGTCTCTGTCAGCAAGAACCCTCATGGCTACAAACTAGGCTGGGAGTTCCTCCAAGCCAACTGGCACACCATGATCAAGAAGTCAGTCAAGTTCAAGTTCTAGACACATCCTCTAGATACTTAAATCAGACACATCTAAATTTCACTATTGAGTTTTTCTAGCTTGTTATGTTATAAAGAAGACCCTTGTGGGATTCCTTCAAGATCCAAAGAGTCAGTAAAAGTTGCTTTTGCTCGTAGAATCTGTAGAGCTTAGGTATCTTGCTTTTTTCCATGAAACATCAGCAGATATGCAGATGTATATTCTGAACTCTGTTCATTTTGATACCACAGATTTGACTTGGGCTCTAGCACCGTATCGTACATGGTGACCGGAGTGACCAACCAGTATTCTACCAGAGAGATGTTAGAAGAGGTAAGCAAGTCAGGGTGTCCATTAACGCACCACATTTTTGGACCTACATTACTTATGTTTGTGTGTATGTGTATGTATAGGAAATCTGTGCTGTTGACTGAACAACCTGACTTTTTTAATTCTAAATTTATCTAATTGTTTATGTACATAAATAGATAGTATATAAATCCACTTTTGGGGCGGTGTTCCACATAGTTACTTTGTCTCCTATCTTTTCTTTTTGCTGTATTTTTTCCAAATATAAAGGAACTGTTCAAAAACAGTGATTCAAATGGAAAAAAAATATTAGTAGCCTTGAACAGCAGGTTGTAAAACAATTTGTTGAACAGTGGCTCTAAAATAAAACTGTTTTATATTTAACATCATGACTTTCAACAACAAGGAGGCATTCAAAGGAGTTAAATCCAACATGTTTGAATTTGTCACTAAAACTTAGATAACTTCCTGACTACACACAATAACTCTGCTGCTCTAAGTTTTAAGCCTTTTCATTAGATGAATGCACGCTCCTCTTTGTTTTTAAGCTGACCTTCTCTGTACCCTGTAGGTGAAAAGCTTCTTTGGCTCCCTGACTGAGGAGACGGGGTCAGAGATGAGATGTATCCAACAGACCTACGAGACCATTGAGGACAACATACGCTGGACGGACGCCAACCTTCCTCTGCTGCAGGCCTGGCTGAACAAACACAGCCGCAGAGCCGTGCGTGAAGATTTATAGCTTCAGGGGAAATTTTAAAAAAGTCTAGATTTGACAACAGGTGTGGATGCAAGTGTTGGAGTCAGACTGCAATCAGAAATTTGATGACTATACAGCCTTGCAAGTTGGCTACTGACTTAGCCTCCCTAAATCTAAAGTAAAAAAATAAATAAATAAATAAAACAAACACTGACTGACCTGACTTGGGACTTTAGTTTGACCACTTAGAACCTACTTGTGACTTGCAAAACAATGACATTATGACATCTCTGTAAACTAATTGCTGTTCAACAGAGGTGTTTCTCAGGTTCAAAGAGATCTAAATGATAAATAGATTTCCTTAAAGAGACTCGATATGGCCGAGTTTTGAGGAGGTAACATCAGTGTGGAAAAAAGGTTCTTCCTCACCTGACCATTTCTGCTCAGAGCTGTGTGTGTGTGTGTTTGTATATGTGTATATGTTTGTTGGGGTGTGTTTGTGTGGGTGAAGTGAAATGGGGATGTGTGAGGTTTTTATCTGAAACATTCATAGAAGAGTGAAGTGTTTCCTCTGTGAAATTTTTGTAAAGTCACTGCACAGAATTCCACCTGAAGGAATTCGGAAATAAAAGGTTACCCTAATGCATTTGTTAGATTTTTGCACTGTATAAGTTATGATAAAGAGTAATAGATTCAAACAAGCTTAAAACTCAAGTAGAGCTGCAATGATTAGTGGATTAATCAGTCAGATCAATCAAATTAATCACCAGCTATTTTGATACAACTAATCGTTCTGAGTAATTCAAGAAAAAATGTCCAAATTCTGTGATTTCGGTTTCTCAAATCTGAATATTTTCTGGTTTCTTTAGTCTTCTATGACAGTAAACTGATACCTTTGGATTGTGAACTCAACAAGACATTTGATGACATCATCTCGGGCTTTGGGAAATAATTATCAGTATTTCCCGATATTTTCTAGACCAAACAACTAATCAATTAATCAAGAAAATGATCAACAGGTTAGTCGACAATGAAAATAATTCTTAGTCGCAGCCCTGAAATGGAGATCACACCGTTGTAAGATCTGCTTAGATACAGTTTTTGCACTATTTGCTTGTGTTTCCAATGTTGGGAACATGAATATAAAGTCTGACACCACTCGTCTTTCTTGGTAGCATTTCTAACTTAATTGAAATTCTCATATATGTGACAAAAGAATTGCACTGTAAGGAAAGTGTTGTTACAAAATAGTCTGGTTAATCAGCGCAGCTGTTTTATGCTTCTCTAAAACGCCTCTTCTGTGACACAGGTTGTTTTGTAAAGAAATATTGTTTTAGATGAATTACATATTCAATCCAATAAAATTAATTTGATTTAATTTCTCTTTGTATTTCTACTTTTGTACCTTTTCACTCCTCTGATGAGCAGGTCGTACACTTTACCAGCCGCAGTATCAATTACATTTCCTGGCTTGTTGGGCAACTTTGGATCATTTGACTCACCTGTGTTTCTCTTCAGTCATGCAAACACACCCACTCGCACTGAAAATAACCTCTGATGATGTCGTAGTGGTGTCGTCAGGGGTTATCGCAGCTTTGTTATGACTCGTACGGGTGGGTAGGGCTGGGGTAGGGTTCTAGGGGTGCCCAATATACCGAGTCAAATATATTAGAAGTAATGTAATATACTGTATGTGCATAGTAGTACCACATTGCACATGTGGTCTGCTTAAAAATAAATTCTAAAATGATATATTTAAAATTTATTAATGCATTTAAATAGTGGAAAGTGTCCTAGCTGGGTGCATTCCACCTAACATGTTTCAAAAGCAAAAAATTTCCTCAATATCTTGAAAAATGCACACATTTAATTTAGAAAACTAAAGTTATTTGAAGTTATCTGTCTCTAGTCTGAAGTATCAAGTCAATGTTGCTAAATCTGTTGGCAACACCGATCACCTGAAATATATAAATGTGGAATTGTGAAATAAAAGCCACTGAAATAAATAAGTGTTTATTGATTGATTGATTTATTCATTCACTTATTTCATAGCATATTTATTTATGTATTTAAATTACATATAAGACCTAACAAGACAAAAACTACATAAAAGATGTAGCAAGACAAAAATGATGTAGTGAGACAAAACAGACCTGTGGAGAACCAGTGAGGTTCAGGTAGTTTTGTACAGAAACAGCTGTTAGAAAAATGTTTAACTTTTATACTTGTGTACATACAGTATTTTATACTGTGTACATTTCGGAGCCTGTACTTTCTCACTTTTACTTGGGTAAATGAGTTGAATCAGTAGTTCTACTTTTCCCAGAATCCTTTTCTACACAAGTACCCATACTTCTGCTTGTGGAAAAAATGTGTGTACTTTTGCCACCTTTGATGAAATACTGCAGTAAGGCTCTCAGACAAGCAGCTCATCAAAATAATAGTCTTCTGTTAATGTCATGCTACTGTCACTGTCACGTGAGCCTTTGTGTGTATGTATGTGTGTGTGTGAGTTTTATTCTTTGTAGTCAGTCTTGGTGTAAAAGTTTATTTGCTCTTCCTCTGCTCTGTTCTTGAGTTTTGAGGCCTTGCAGTGAGGCCTTGTGGAGAAAAGTAGCTGTTGCTTTAAATCTTCTAATGCTGCCATAAATTCTTCTGACGGACCTTTAGCACAAACTAATAAACCACATCGCCTGGCTGATAAAACACAGGTACACACCCATATAGGTGATAATATACAGAATATTCATACACATAACATCTGTGTGTATAAACTAAACACAAGCTAAAACTCTCTGCTGACATAACAAAGAATACTTCAATTTCTGGGGGGCTGACATACATGCTGGGCTTCACACTCATTTACACGCAAGTGCATGTTCTCGCACGCACGCACACACACACACACACACACACACACACACACACAGACCGCCCCCTCATCAGCACACCCACAATAGAAAGTGCACTCTGGTCCAGTGATTTTTTCCTCGGCGGCCGTACACCTGAGAAGAGAGAGGAAAACGGTCTCTGGACTGGAGGTAAGAACATGAAGTTGTTTTTTTTTTCTGCTTTTGCTTCTGTTTATGAAACTTACAGCTCTGTTTCTGTCAACCGATCAAACTGAATGTCATTATGAAGTATTTCAAATGATCCATACTGGGAGCTGTTTATTTGTCCAGCCAGTATTTACACACAGGGCCTCTGTTCCAGTGTGCTCACTGATCATGTGTGGTGAATTTTGACCTCTCATGTGATTTTTGTGGTCTTCTGTTTGCTTGTTTTTGTTTAATAATATAGTCTCCATAAAAAGTGGTAATGTTAGCCCACATTAAAATAAGTATAGGGTTTTTGTTTCCCTGCGAGTACAGATTTATGCTGAGGACTTGATCAACACTAAGAGTCCAGGTGGTGAAAGGTGAAAGGCCATTTTTGATCAAAAGCTGATGTTAATAAATATTAACGTATATTTATTACAGCAAGACGAGAAATTAAGCCACGATGAGTTAGGAGTTACAACTTGTTAATGTCATGAACAGACACAACTGTGTCTGGGACACTCTTTGGGCAGCTGAAGATGATCAGCCATTTTTTATATAAATTACATCACAATACGTCTCTAAATGGATCCAGAATTAACATCCGCCAAGTGCCAAATACAATTAAATTTTGGGTGGCTGGTAAATAATTTGGAAGCACGGCGAAAGGCCAGGCAACACATGGTTGGGCTGTGGGTGAGCTAACGTAACTTGTCAGTCAAAAGAACATAAAAAACAAAGATTAATTTAATCTAAAATCAGCTACGTTTAAAATAAGCAAATCCAGATTTAAATCGAAGCATAGCTCTGTTGCACAATTAAAACCTAATCTCAGTTTAGTAAATCAAAGTTTATTGATGTAAACAGAGATTAATCTTTATGGAGACGCTTGCTTAGATAAATAGTCTAACTAACTATATAAGAAGGTGAAAACCGTAAATCTTTGCCAGCACTATATTCCTTAACAAAACATTACATTGCAAGCAAAGTTACATTGTTTTTAGCTAAACAAAGAGTCAGACTGTCTGGAAACAACTAGCAGAACATCTGGAACAATAAGATGCATCATAAAACAAAAAGTTTTTTGAGTCTGACTCCTAACTTCCTCTGAGGAACTTGATTTTTTTTTTTTTTTGCTCAATCTCTATCGAAAAAAAACAACAAAAACAAATCTTAAATCTCAGCCATTCTAATAGTTAAACCTCTTCAAGTGTCAGTTTTACATTTTGGTGCAACTGAAATAAATGTAATATAGGTTTAGAGTAGAAACAATACTGAGGTTTATATGGATAAAAAGTGCACCACAAAGTTAAACCATGATTTAATCTGGTTTAAAAATTAACCGTGTTGGCGTGATCACACCTTAAAGTAATAAAGTAAAAGTGTTCAACGCAGCTCATTTTGAATTATTTTGTGTAAGACTACAACTAAACATTTTCCTTATGTGTAAGTCTGCTGATTATCATGGATTGTTTGGTGTCTAACAAATACTCAAAATGGCAAGAAATGTTGTCACCTCAAAATGATTAAGAATGAATCAAAATCATTAATTATTATTAGGTAATTAAAAGGAAGCACAGCAAATCATCATATTTGTGGAGCTGCAGTTGTTATTGAGAAATACTGGATACTGTCTGTAAAACATCAACTTTTCAAGAACCAAGAACAGTCTTCGTCTCAGCTTTGTGACAATGCATCATGGATTTTGGTTTATGTAGCTGAAAAGTAAAAGATAAAGAATTTTGTTCTTTCAAAATCCTGAACATCGAGTTCTGCAAAATTTATTTTAGACAACATCCTACAATGTGTCAGGCTTTTATAATTTAGAATTAAGGCCACGTTATGGACAAAAAAGAGAGGATTTTAATTTAGCTTTTTGCGGAAAAAAGTCAAAATATCGAGAAAAGGCTGAACTTTAGTATTATTTTAAGGCAGAAAAAATAACCAGAAGAGGAAAGTTGATAAAGTTGATATGATAAGAACAAAGTTGAAACACCATGTTGGGAATAAAGTGGTAAAGGAATTTCAACTTTAGACTTAAGCCTCAACAATTCAACCTTATTCTCAAAATGCAACATTTAAAGAAAATCTTGTCTTCTGATTTATTTTTTCCCTTATGTCTGACCTTAATACTCTTGACGTCGATACCTTTGACTTCCTTATACACTACTACCTCAATATTTCTGTTGCTAACCTCGTAATGGAACAAAACTTTATTAGATCATTGCATAATATAAACAGCCATTGGAAGTAGACCAAATGACTGTAAACTATAAGAGGTAACTGCAGGACAAACTGTTTTCACTGTGAGATGTGCTGCTGTCACTCTATTATCTCTCCACCTGCATGTAGGGGCAGCCAATAAAATATTCTTAGGTCATGGACAAAACATTTATGGGTCTCAAGTTCAAAGTATATTATCCTGGAAGAGAACCAGAAAGAGAACCACCATGTGTTAACTCTTGTTAATCAAGTCGATAGAGAGATAAAATGTTTGTAGATAAATAAATAATTGATGGTAAAAATCAATAAGCAGTGTTTTGCATGTTTCCCCCTCAGGTTTGTACTGTGGTCTTTGACTCCACGTCCATTTTGTTCCATCAAGATAGATAGATATACCACACAGCCTGAAGGATGCCATCACACTACCTTCTAGAGTAAGACACTTTTCTTCTGTTTTGTGGACAATGATTTTACCTCTTTTACTTCTGACCTCATTAAAACAAAAAAGTATTGAAGTGATACCTCTGTCCTTTGTCACAACTTGTGCTCTCACTATTGATTAAGGTGACAAAATAATGAAATGACCATATAGCGCTGCAATTACACTAATTCCGGACATATTTCATGTTTCCTGTGTTTCATGGGTTATGCACATTACAAATATAGTATTATTTTTCTTTCTTTCATTCAGAATCAAATAAATGTACAATATGTTATCCTATATGTATGCTCAGTAAATGTGGGGTCAGTTAAACCCTGGAGAGAACTAAACCTGTTTTACCTCTTATGAAAAAGCAGTAGTAAAATTTCAAAAACAGAAATTCAAATACATTTTTTTATATATAGCTGAGAGCTCTGAGATCTGAGACAGAGGTAATGTCTCATTTTCTGCAGCTCATGCCTGAAATATGTCATCAGTTCAAAATCATTTTCATAAGCAGTCCTCAACTGTAGGTTCTCCGTGCTCAGATCCCTGCAGTTTGGATAAGGCAGAGAAATTACCTGGTTAACTTATTTTAAATAAGTAGCTAACATCACCTAACATAAATGGAACAAGATGCAAGATGACAATCACATGATGCAAGTGAAGTGATACACATAATGTTATGCATCTTAAAACTTTTAATAATGTTTTGGTTTTGTCCATCGGCACAACCCTACTTTATACTATGTCAAAAGCCCAATGTGTCTTATACAGCTGTGAACAGGTACCTTTAACATCTGTATGAGTCGCTGAACGGTGTGACCAAATGTTGGTATTTGGCGACTTAAGAATCAGGCTGTAATTTAGAGCGTTAATGTCTTTTTAAATGCAATTTATTTTCAGAGTTTCTATGTTTTACAGCATTTTAATGAAAAGTTTTGTCTTTCTCTTCTTGCCTCCCACACCTTTACCTTCTCATTGACACTCCCTTCTTTGCCTCTTCTTTTTCCTACTACACTCATCCTCATCTCACCTTTGAAACCTTTTGCACTCTATCTTCTGTTTCACAACCATCTCCATCTTTCTCATCCTCCTGTCACGCACCTTCTCTTCCTTTTCCCCTTCTTCTTCAAGGATCTTTCTGGGCATGCTGGGCTTCGGCCTCTGCATCCTGTTCTGCACGACCTTCTGCAGGGTGTGCAGCCACTTTAGGGCGGAGCAGCTTGAGAACCAGGCGAGGAGGCGCAATGAGCAGGAGGGGCGCCCTCCTCCAATATATTTCATCCCCTTCCCTAGAGGCATGTCACAGCAGGACAGCGAAGACCACTTCAGGGGGCCTCAACACAACCAGGAGCTCCAATCACCCCCCCGATACAGTGTTGCTGCCTACAATGGGCCCCCACCTTCCTACAATGAGGTGATTTTAAAACAAAACCTCTCAGCACACAGACCATTTTCACATAAAACTAATGCATAAAATCTATGTCAATGTGTATTTCCTCAAATTTAAATTTCTTTTTGTTTCTTTCTGTGTATTTCAGCTGGGAATTAAGCCTGATGATCTTCCCCCTGCTTACACAGAGTATAACACTCCTGTATATCCCAACTCTCCCACACCTCCTCACACAGACATGGTTCAACCACAAACACAGTCACAACAATAAGAAGCCATCACAATGTGCCTGTGTTGACGCTATGGACAGTCTTGATTACTGGACTCATGGACTACTGGAGTTTCTAAAGTTTTAAAGATTATTTTTTATCATGTGCTTGTTTTTTGTTTGTTTGTTTGTTGTTGTGGTGATGATGTGGGGATAAAAGCTGTGGAAATAGCACCAGGTTTAAAGCCACGAGTTTACAGCATCTCTTATAAGGGAGCCACTGAAACACTTCAGACATAAACTATATTTTATTCCCATGAATGATGATTGTTAAAATGTGATCTTTGCACTGCATTTCTGCACTTGCTGTTTTTATCTCCAACATGAAGGTTATACTGTTGGTCCTTGTTCGTTTGCATGTCTCTCTTTTCATTAGAAGGATATCTCAAAACCACTTTAAAGAGATAAATGAAATTAGTTTAAATTCAGATGCGAATATGACTCTAATAGTGCCACCATGTGGCCTTTTATGAAGCACTTTGTTTTGACTTATGTCTCCAGAATCATGATGACTGGGTGTTATTTTCGTAGGTATTCATGCCAGCATGCATTTACCATTAAATGTTTTCTCACCAGTTTATCGTGTCGTCATAAAATCTGATGCATTCTATGTATGAGCTGCTTATTATATTTGAATTATGACAGTGTGTTCTTTAGTTTCAACCAAATTTAGACTGCACATATTAATTTTGTGCGATCCTACAAAATTTTGTAGCATTTTTCTGATGGCAGCATGACAGTTGAACATAATTGACTTTCTCGGCACAATGTGAATATTCTACTATTCTTTCCTTTCTTTTTTTTTCTAGACTGTCTAGCAAAACTCTATTGTACTGCCAGACTTTTGAATGGGCTTTGGGGAGACATTCAGGGTGACAAATTAGACCTCTGAGCCAGTGTGCACTAAATACATTAATGACAGGTTGGAAATGTGCAAAAACATGTTTTGCAGATGCTAGACATCAAACAAAAGCCAGAGTCAATATCATATTAAGAAGTTGTAAGCTGTAAATTGAGTACTTCTCAGCAGAAGATAACATTAGCTCGGAGCTTTACCTGGCAAGGCCTGTCTTCCTCAGGCAGCTGCCTCAGAACTACACATGCCTTTAGGAGTATAATGTCAGTTTCATTCAGACTCGCCCTGGTCTGCTGCAGCCTGTACCCACTGCAGACATCTTTATCAAGTGGATGGGATGACTTGTTATGATGAATGATTTTACCCTGCAAAAAACATACATTCAAAGACAGGATTTAAATAGCTGCCAAAATCATGGACACTATCATCCACTTCTCCACTTCTATTACTGTGAGATGCTCGATGTTTTCTTTCATCAGAATTACAAGTTTAGAAGATTGTTCAGCCTTACAGGTATGTGCTCTCTTAGTGCTTTGTAATCTGTATTTGGTTTATGTGTTCTGTAATATAAAACAATGAACTCAGTTCAGCCTTGAGGCAAAAGCAGAGACACCCAGAATGTGTGAAAACATTTTTTTTTTTGACATGTCACAGTTGTTTTCAGTGATTGAATGATGATCAAGAACAACTTTTAGAGAGACTATGATGACTTGTTCTCAGGTAAACAAACTTTAGTTTTCTGTGAGTTCTAATTTGATTTTGTTGTGTACTTGTACATTCATATTTATGTCCTGAAATTGAATTATACATTTTTTTTCTTTCCCTGTTGTCCTTATGTCCTTTTTGGTGACACTAGACAAACAAACATACTGTTGAGTTGTTGTGTCCCACAGTATTTCCCTGAAAGCTGAAAGCAAAATTTTGACGGTCAGAGGCGTGCTGTGTATCGACGATCTTTCTCAAATGATGTGAATACGTAAAGTATTGATATGAAACTACTGTTTTAACAGCCTGCTCTGACGCCAAGAGACCTTTAATTTAGCAATAATGATACTGTAAATGAAATCTGTCAATAAGCAAATAGCACAAAAGAATGGTTTATATCTCAGGACAAAATGTAGTAGCTGGTCTACTATCAGATCTCTGGATAGAATAACAAAACACTTGTGTCACTCAAAAGATGTGTCTGTAATATCTGATTTAATTGGAAATATAGACTAAATATAGTTTAATACCACATTTCTATGTAAATGTAAGTTCAAAGTGATGATATTATAATTTGCATATCATGTTTTTCAAGAAGCGATAAATATAGCGCTGTAACTGAAAACTCTGTTGTATATTAACATTTAGGTTGAAGATCTTTTCTTAAATCCTTGTGATAAGCAAAGCATATTATTGCAATTTTAAATGTATTTGAACAAAAGTGGAATAAACTATGATATTTTTTGCACAGATGCAGCATGATGAGACTTCTGAAATTGAAAGCTGCAGGGGAAGTTTGCGGTGGCAATCATTATCCCCGACAGGTGAACCCTCCCGTCTCTTTAGCGGAAGTTCTTTGTTGTTTCCAAACTTCTCACTGTTTATACTCTTTATACTTTATACCTTACTCCTGTCAGAATTACTACACCCACTAGAGGTTGCAACCTAACCATGAATGGACATATTAAACACATAGATGAGATCAACTGGCCGCAGCAGGAGGTGGAGACAAAAAGCTGCAGTCAAGTCAAAAAGGTTCTAGCAGATTTAAGGGAATATGCAAAAAGTGTTACTAACATCCTGTTAGGTCACCTGTTGGCTACCTGTAGTTTGCAGACTACACGTTCATAGCTTAAGAAATAAAGTGTGTTCTTGATCACTGATGACACTGAAGTAGAAGAGATCCCCTTCTGCATGATCTTCTGTTCTTTCGTCTGTCCTATATTATCTTATTTATGATAGATTTGTATCCTTAACCCTTTCTGAATCTTGTGTCACTGGTCTTGACCGTAGATGCATTATAATGAATTAGACTGCAAATGAAAAAACGGTGCCCATCCATCCAGTCTCTTTTATAATGGTGACTTATGGGGTAAAATGCTTTTTGGGCTGGTGGGGAATTTCTTGCTGCAATACAGCAAGTAGCCACTGGGAAACATGATATGAATGATCATACCCTCAGGCCGTTCAACACATCGACCCTGATGCACAAGCACTGTGGTAGTTGAACGAGGACCTGCCACCAAAAAATAAAAAGATAATAAAAAAAAACACAAGATAAGAAAATTCCTCTTCAAGGGATAATAAAGTGAGGTGAAATGAAACCAGACACTATGAGATTCACAGAATTTGGAAGGGATACATAACAGCATATCCTAGTTTTTCTTTAAGTATTGTAAATAACATTAGAAAATGGTTACCACATTCATAAGTCAATATATGGAATTGTACCTGAGGTTTCTGGAGAGGCTGAGGTTAGGTTTGAGTGCAGCACTCTGTAACTTGTCTTGCACTAACCATTGTGTAAGCTTCTGATTTTGATCTGATTTTTCAGAGAAGAGCAGTTTTAGGTTTAGTTTGGGTCCAACGTGACTTGTAGAAGAAGAGGCTGCAGCATTAGATGGAGAAACTGCAGCAGAGCCCACAGCTGCTGAAGGAGCTGGACCAGCAGCAGCAGCAACGTCAGCTCTGACTGTGTGCTCCTGAGGTGTCTGAAAAAATAAATAAACCCACAGCCATGAATACAAGGCAATCTTAATTACATATATTATGGTCAGCTTCTTAAATATGAGTATTTTCTGATTTCTTTACTCCTCTCTGACAGTAAACTTAATATCTTTGAGTTGTGGACAAAACAAGACATTTGAAGATGTCATCTTGGACAAATTTTTACAGTTTGGTGTTTTCTATTCCATTCCAGGTTTTTGTGAGCGCCATAAGTTACTGACCTTACTGTAGGACTCCATAGTCTCAGAAAAACTAAACCAAATTTAAGCCATGTACATGAAAGCTACTGAAATGTCCTGGTTTAACCAGTACAGAATAAGCTTTACTCCTGCATTAATCTAAACCCTGTCTGTCAAACCAGCCCTTTATTTTCAAAGCAATTTCATGTATTAATTTATTAACTAAATCAAGTTGGTGCAAGGAATGACAGCTAAAGCTGATATTTTGCTGCATTTAGTAACTGCCACTGTTTCAGTTGTAAATGCTTAAGAGTTTATGGAACATTAAACATAACTGGAACCTCTTCCATCATTTAATCACTGAAATGTTGAAATGAATCATGAAATAAAGTATAAATATAAAGTGATCCTACCAGCAACAGACTAGATAGCATATTTATGCTCTTTTAGAATGAAATTCCAATAAAAATGGATTATTATGGGATAAAATATTCAACTTAATACAAGATAGAAATATAAATCAAAATTATGAGATTAAAAACTCATTATTTATTTATATTAGATTTTAAAAAAAATGAGATAAAGGGTCAAACTTATGATATAAAAAGTCAGTTTTGTAAGATTTAAATAATCAAGCTTACTACATAAAAAGTAATTACTGAGATTTATATATAAAAAACAATATTATGAGATAATAAAACATTATAATGAGATAAAAGGTCAAAGGTCGGCCCCTCCCATGTGAGACATCCGTGGCCGAGGGGGAAAAAACCTGCAGGATTCAGGAGAGAAGCTTTTGGGCAATTTTCTGGAGCGTATAGCCTGTAGAGTGTGAGGTCAGTGGAGGGTTGGAACCAGTTCATGCTGGTTCCAGCAGTACCAGTATCACAGCAAAGATCCAGTATTTCCTGCTTTTGTCAGTGAAGCTGCAAGAGGGGGATGAAGACAGGCTGCAGGACTGGACAGAAAGATGGTCGCAGAGACAGAAAAGTCAGTCAATTTAGATCAGTCAGAAGCTTGCTGTCATCATCGCGTTTGAGTTGATGTGAAGACGACCAGGGTCATAGCCAGGATTTTAGAAATACTGAGGTGATTAGTTGTATATCCACCACTGTAATATAAAACTATGCATCCTGAGAGCAACAATAATCATGTGGAAATAATTCAAGTGCTAACACATAGATGAAAATGAAAACTCTGTTAGAATCTAACACAAGATAAGTCATAAATATGGCCAAAATCAATCTTTTTCAGTTCAGTTATTATATTGAAATGACTTTCACTGTCAAACTAAGTGAGCAGAGGAGCACAACTGCAGGATTTTTCAGGTTTTTCTGTATGTAGACAAGACCTAATAAATGGGTACTCTCATTCCCAGCTGTCATTGTGGCAAGAGGTGGGGTGCACCCCGGACAGGTCGCCAGTTATGTGTCATCCAGCCTCACTCTTACCATTTTGGTCAGTCCAGCAGAGTCCACTCTTGAACCAAAAGTATGACTTAACAGGAGCATTTGAAAAGGGGTGAGAATGTTCCTTTGACCGGGCATGAGAGGCAACAAAAAATAGAATAATGCCATTAAGGTTCCCAGGTTTGGCAGACCTGTATAGTTCTTAACTTTTTCACCATCCTCTCCAAAGAAACCATTGAACATCCTGCACTCATTGAGTTCACGCCGCAGCTTTCTGTTTTCTTCCAACAGGCGGTTTACTTCTGCACGCCTGAGCACACAAAAGTTACATTCAGTCTGTGTCACATCCTGACTGGTGTCGTGTGTCTCATCCTCAGTAATGAGCTGATCACTTTCATGTGTCTCCTCCTCAGTGTGCAGCTGACCACTTTCTTCTCTAGCGTCAGGTGTCCCTTTGTCAGTCTGTTGCTCACTGCTTTCCTCACCAGGCTTAGGAGTCCCCTCCTCAGTATGTAGCTCTCCAGTTTCTACATCCTTGTGGACCTCCATCTCTGCCGCTTGCAGTGTCTCTATCCATAGCTGCTCCTGCCTACTTTGTCTTGCAGAGCGTGCAGTGTTTGTGGGTGTAACAGATGTGTGGCCCAGATGCAGGGATGGTGCCCAGTCTGGGTCAGTCTTCATCATTTCGTGAGCCGGTTGACCTGCAATCACATGTAAGGTTTTAATTAGAAAGCTAGTTAACATTGGATGCTTCGAGATGCTGAGAGCAAACAGGCATGAAGGGAGATATCATGTCTAAAGTGATGTCCTTCCATCTCACCACTACGACCCAGGCCACCCGACGCCTGTGGATGAGACACACAGCAGTGATGTGCGATCCATCTGTTTGTCTCCTAAGCAGATGTCACCCATCACATCAGCTGGCTTCAGTGAAAACATCGGTGCTGCGGAGAAACCAGACCGAAGCTCTAAACGCTTGTTCCCTGTTCCCACAAAGGTGGGAATATGACTATGACTTCAAGGCACAACAGAAAGGTTGATACAACAAATGACACGGAAGAGAAAAATAACTTTAAAGAAAGGATTTCAGAACAGAAGGCAGGTCTAATCATTAAACCAATCATATAGTATATTTACTCACATCATGGGAAAATTTTATTTTTAAGTAGGTCCAAATGTAGGCAATAGTGTCACTAACAAATGAAAAATCTTGTACGCACAGTAAAGGGTGATCACTTCATAGTATTACCTTATGTAGGTAGTTATCTAACTAGTACCATCAACAAAGGGTACAGTGTCTTTATAGATACATCAACAAGTGTTGATATTAGTTTTGCATACTCAAGTAAACAAGTTAGTCTAACTTTTGTGCACTCACTATAACCAAATTGGTTTAAGTATTGTGGACTCAAAATAAACAAGTTATTTTACTTTAATATCTCAAGTTTACTTTAGTTAGTTTTTTGAGGCAATGAGTTTGCATAATGTTTTCAAGTACACCCAACTTATTCCATGTGTGGACAGGGGCAACATACGTCAGTGGTTCAGTGAAAGCCAGAGTACATATCTACAATGGCCAACAGTGCGTAGGCAGGCTGACATATGGCCACACATGGTCCAAGCAACATGTGTCCAAAACATGTGTCCCAGACATTCACACATGATCTGTAATCTTATATATGTCAAGAGGGCTTGAACATGTTTCTCTCTGCTTTAAGGCCACTGGATGTGGTGTCATCTCCTAGCTTCTTTAAGGGAAATCCTCTCCTCTTATACATATCTTTACTGAGCTATAAGATATCTCTTACACACTGCAGGGGGTGTGTACTGTATGTGTCCAAGTGTATGTTTCTATATGTGGAAATCTAAGAATAACTTTTTTCCTCCAAACATTTTTAGAGTCAGAGTGTAATTTTATGCCTGCTCCTGATTGATGACACCTATCTCTATAAGAGAGTGAAGCATTGTGGGTCTCAACACACTGCATGATGTTATATAGATGAGAGTTTTTGGAAAGTCACTGAGAATACAACACAAACCCTTTAGACCAGGGGAGACTGTTGAGGCTCTTGGCAGTGTCCAGAGCAGAAACCAGTAACCCATAAATGGAAAACTCACTGTGGTTTGCAGCTACACACTGTCCTTTGTCTTTTTTTTCTTCACCTTTATCTCTCTACCTCACTAGCTTCCTCTCTGTCACATACAAATACACATGGACACCCTGGATTTTGTTTGTGGGGAGGAACGACTGCTAGAACACTGTGGTGTGTTGTTTTATAGTGGAAATTAAACACTAGAGGGCAGTGTTAGTGTGTAGACAGAAGCACATGCACAGTTTATATATTCTGTTGTTTCTAGGCAGATGAGAAGAAACACTTGTTTTCCCAAAATGCATTGTCCAACCAGTCTAACATTAACATCTGTCATAAGGTAACCAGACATGCTGCCATATGTTCTGACAGCTATATTACAGGGATGGATATATCATAATCTCATTTTGCAATTTTGCTGTAAATGATAAATAAAATCACCTTGTATCTTTGTATTACTGCTTCCACGGTTCAGTTCTCTATATTTTGCTGTTATAATGTGAGTCATTTAACAGTTTAGTGATGCAGCCATATTGATGTGAAACACTGGGGTAAATCAGAGGAGGCAAACGTACACACATCTTTAATCAAGTAGAAGTACTTGATTAAGTTTTTTATTCAAGTAAAAGTGAAAAAGTACAGGGCCTGAAATGTACTCAAAGTATAAAAGTGAAAAATAGCCCTCTGAAGGACAGTCCTGCTCACTGTTTCTGTGCAAAGCTAATGGGACCTCACCTTCTGAGTCTCCCTGTCTGTCACTGCTGTCTTTCAAACTGTTTCCCTCTTATTACGTCTGTTCTGTGTGGTATGCTCTGATGGATACACCAAAAACTCCCATCCATTCAGACTGAAACTGGTCTTGATTTTGGGAAGGTGGCATGCAAACTCGAACACATTAAGACTAAAGTAACAAGCCCGTTTTGAAAATGTAAAGAATAGAAAGCACAGACATTTGTGTTAAAATGTAGGAAGTAAAAGCAGAAAAATAAATACTCAAGTAAAATACAGATACCTGAAAACTCTACTTAAATACAGTAACTAAGTATTTGTACTTTGTTACCTCCCACCTCTGTGGTAAACACAGCTGTTCCCAATGATACTAATTAAGGTCTTTTACAGTATAGCAGAACCTCTCTAGTGAGTCAACATGCACAATAGCAGCACCTCGACTCTCTTTGATGTAAATGTAATGGAAGCTTAATTAGTATCATTAGTAACACCTGTGTGTTTATCCTACTATTTCATTTCAAAATGGCTGCAGTGAAAAAGGTCTATAGTTTGGACACAGGCCAGCCAGCCCTCGTGTGGAGATTTGAATCTGTACCTAAAAAGTCATCGACTTCAGAAGTGCGCCAGAACTTATCAGCAGGAAAACATGAGTCAGAAAGTTGATGTTGTAAGTAAGTAACATACATTTAATTGAGTGGAGGACATTATGCAGCATGTACAAGGCATCCCTTTGGATACTTGCAGCATTATGTAATCAAACTATCATCTGTATCACCTGTTTCTCTACTTTTTTCTTAGTACCATCTTGTGGTTGATTTAATTCCAACTTTGGTGCATTTTAAAGAAAACCAGAAAGAGTTTGTTTCACCAAATCTATCAGGGAAATTTATCAACAAATTGTAATCAAACAGAGTTCATAAGACAACATATGAGAACCAAGAACTGGCTCTTCATTTATACCGATGTTACAGGGCTGCGGTGGAGGCCCTAACATGCAGATGACAAGGCATAATAAGGGATGGTGATAAATCACCCTACAGGGTTGAGGTGGAAGCCGCTCACATGTATATGCAGAAGCTGCACTGCCCTGTGGATTGTATGTCAATATTACCGGCATATTAGACGGGTCAAGACTGGTCTGTAGACACTTTTCCAGATAAAAAGCCCCAATGATGTTTACATTAAATAAATGTTATCCATGTAGATCATAGACTCAGTGGTCTGCAACTTGTGGCTCTGGAGCTGTATGCAGCTCTTTTGTCCCTCAACAGTGGCTCCAGTTGGCTTTAACAAAAAAGCTATATGGAAATGACTAATATATATATCAACATTTAATATTGTTGTAGGCCTGAAGAAGTTTCTCTCCTTCTCTAATGATAAAAATGTGTAGTCTATGCAAAAAAACAAAACAAAAACAAAAACAAAAAAAAAGTTATTAATACTTAATCAGCTGAAGTTTTATTTAATAGCTGTGGCTCCATATATATATATTTTTTCTTTTTTGGCCAAAAATGGCTTGTTTATTAGTAAAGGCTGTTGCCCCCTGCCATAGATTCTTCAATATAACATAAATAATGGAAATGGGTTGAGAAATGTAAACATTATAGTGCTTTTAATCTAGAAAAGTGAAATTTAATTGTACTTGTTCACAGGTCAGCCTTGACAGGAATAATATGGTGGCAAAGTTTACGTATGACGGCAATGAGCCAAAGCAGACGATGTGATGTGTACGTCTATGGAGGGTGCTCTTGTGGAGTGGTGTAAACGGGGTGCAAAACTTTTTTGCCAACTGGCCAAATGGCTGATGAATGTTCAAATTTTACCAGCCACTTAACAGGTTGCCATTGTTATTTTGGCCAGTGAGTGAAACAAATCAACCAACACATTTGCACATTTTAGCACCATTTGGCTGGTGCTAACTTTGTGCCCTGGTTGTGAGGTAAACAACCTGGTTTTTAACATACAAATGACAAAAGATATGATAATTGACACTAGGAAGGGTTAGGAGGTCCTCCCTTTAGATAAAAGAGACGTTTGACACTTTTAAATCCCTTGGCACCACCATATATACACTGGAAGTGAACAGCTGCATTTAACAAGCCCCACCAAAGGTTTCATGTCCTGCACCACCTTAAAACTACTACAAGGGACTCTTCTTGTTTGTTGACAATAGCAGTAGTGTTTCCTCCACCATAACCACGAAATAAAACATAAAAAATGCATTTGTCTTACTAAATGTCCCGCTGCCTCCTTTTAACTGGCTGACATGCTACTCACTATAACATCACCTGGGAAAATGTAAACGCAGGCTGTTTCATCTGTTTTCACAGAGAATCCATTCTTGTGGCAGCCTCTACGATATGTTATATAGTACAGAGCCATCACTATCAAACAGAGACTTGTTTCTTGTAGTGGCTTTAAAAAGTTTGATGTGACTGGGGAGGCAATGCTGCACTTTCACAGGGCTACAACTGTAGAGTGTCTACGCCTTCACGATCATTAACTGCGACCTTCCCTCTGTCTCCTCCATATACACCACACGTATCAGACCCAAACCCCCGACGGTGATCAACAAACCCTTTCACCCTGCTCCCTCTTCAAACCCCTCCCCATGGGAAGGAGATTCCAGAGGAACAGCACATACCCTCAGGCCGTTCAACACATCAACCCTGATGCACAAGCACTAGTTGAACGAGGACCTGCCACCAAACACTTTAAGATTACAGCACGAGTAACAAGCACTTTGAAATGAATGTAGGCCTGTTTTTCCCCAGAAGCAATACCTTCAGTAGTGCCAGAATGAATGCATGGACATGAATGTTTCTGCGTGGCACCTTTCACACCAGAAATCAAAAACTCCTGCTCCTCCTCTACTGTTACACCATGTGCTCTGACTCACATTTGTTCCTGTCTCTTTCTCCTTCTCTCTCTCTGTCTGTACTGATTTCCTCCACTCCTTCTCACTCTGTTATCCTCTCTTTCTGCGTCTTTCTCTCACTCTGTCTATCCATCTCTTACAAATACTTACACACACAAACACATTTAATAGCCTTTTCTTACCCCACCCCCCCTTCCTCTTTTCCCTCCTGATACCTATTCTCCCCTCCCCCTGCTCTCCTCACACATGCAACCCCCCTACAACACACTAGACTCTATGTTCACTCAACACAAAATATAAATGCAACACTCTTGTTTTGCTCCCATTTTCATGAGATCTTTCTGTGGACACTCAAATTTGTTCAAATCTGTGTTAGCGAGCGCCTCTCCTTTGCCAAGATAATCCATCCACCTGAAAAGTGTGGCATATAATGATACTGATTGGACATATTTATGTTCTTTACATTGTAAGTAGAGTTTTTATTTTAAAAAATTAAGAATTTGTTTTTATCCCTTCCCTGAACTACATGCTGACCCTCTCTTCAGACATCCCCTCAAGTCTGAACCACAACTGCAAAGGTTTTGGTGCACAACTTACTGGTGTGTTGTCTGATTATGTTATATATGCAGAAACATAATGAATGAAAGTAAATGTTTGGCTGGCAACTTTTTATTTATTCATGTATTGCATATTAATTGTAACCTTGATAACAAGTGAGGTAAGGAAATATTTTAGCGGTTTTAGAGAATGTACTGATGCAGCAACATGTCTTGGACAAAATCTTTTTGTAAGCTGTTTTAGTATACTTTAACGACTTTCCAGCTCGGGAAATGGGACAATCTGAGGAACATGTGAAGGCAACATAAGCTCTGTCCAAACACTCGAACACAGAGGTGAAACTATTTTGTCTGACTGAGATTCTGAGTTTTGCTCATTCACACTTGTGTTGGCACAATGAAGTTTATTGAGGAATTCAAGTTGCTATCTTAATTATTCTGTTCTTCTCATACAGTATCTCATGATAACTTTCACAGTTTAGACCACAATTATTTTCTTAAAACTGTCCTCAGGTGTAATTCTGTATCTGCTTGTTCTGATGACTCTGCTGTAATTCTGCTGTATTTTCAATAGTTAAACACTTAAACCCAGTAATGGATTATTCTGAATTTCATGTATGAAGTATTACGAGCCCAATGCCACAAACGTTTGGAACGCTGTAAAATGTAAATATAACAGAAAGCAATGATTTGCAAATAATTTTTGACTTGTATGTAATTGAATACAGTACAAAGATAAGATATTTAATGTTCAAACTGATTAACTTTATTTTTATACACTCATTCTGAAATTGATGCCAGCAACACATTTCAAAAAAGTTGGAATAAGAGCACCAAAAGACTGGGAAAGGTGTGGAATGTAAAAAAAAAACAACAACACCAGTTTGGAACATTCAAAAGGGAAACAGGTTAATTGGTGGCAGATGGCAGTAACATGACGGGATATTAAAGGGGAATCCTAAAAATGCTCAGTCATTCACAATCAAGGAGGGGAAAAGGTTCACCACTTTGTAAAAAAAAAACTGTGTGAGCAAATAGTCGACAGAAAATACGACAACAGAGACCCCAAAGTGAAGATATAAATCAAGCAAGAATGTGAAAATTTCAACCTTTCAAGACTTTAACAATCATTTTCAGAAAAGCTGATGTAACACAGTGGTAAACATGCTCCTGGATGTGTTGCTGGTATCAGTTTCAGAATGAGTGTATATTTATCGAAAACAAACAAGATTGTCTTTGTACCATGTTCAGTCAAAAGTCAGAGTTACAGTCAAAAGTTACAGTCAAAAGTTACTCTAAATCCCAGCCCTTTTGGTATTGGGGTTGTACATCGGAGAAAAATGTAGATGTTCTGTCCATAATTTACACATAATTTGTCCTCTGCAGTTTATCTGGGTGTGTTGTGATCTAAAGTACAATTTAAAACATTGTCCCGTGGGTTTAAATAATGCATGGCCTCTCTATGTGGGCAGTTTAAGAAGTCAGTCTGTCCCCTGAGCTACAAAGAAATCTGTTCATTAGTGTTCATGAAATCCTGCTGGGGAGAGATGGAGACCAGTTTAGCTCAAGAAGAGGACTAAAAGTTAGTCTTGCACACTGAGAAAACAAGGCAGACTGTCAGTTTGAGTTTAAATACTGCTGGTTTAGAAGAGACATGTGGGATCCTGGAATGGATTTAGAGGGAGAAACCCCCTGAGGGCTGCACAGACTCAGCGAAGCACAGATAATATATAAAGGAATGGATGGGATGTTTTTATGTGTGTCCATGTCAGCCAAAGAAAAGAGTGTCAGAGCAAGAAAGCGGCAAACAGAAAGTGTGTGTCAGCTTGTGTTTGTGTGCGTACGTCTGTTCTGTGTTGAATGATAGCTGAGCACAGTTGCTTTAATTACCAGGATGACCAGTCCCTCTCCTTACCTTCCTCCCTTTCTCTTTATCCCTTTATCCAGCCTCCCCTCCCCCACTGCTTTGTGATATGAATACACGCTGGAGAGTCCCTGGCATTACCCGGTCTGACGACACTCTCAGTAGGTGGCTCCTCACACTGCTATCTTTGTCCGCTCTTCATCACAACTGTGACTCTTCATTAACACACTCTGAACTGTCTGCGCTAGAGTGGTGTGTCATGAATGCGTCCCAGGAAAAATCATTCACACCAACAGATGCAGACAGTATGCAGTTTAATCTTAACCGTCACTAGGCATATCAGGCCTGACAAGCTTTGCATTTCTGTACATGGTGAAGTGGTGTGCATAGGGCTCTAAGTTTGAGCTTGAAGAGTGGTGTCTTTTTGGCATCTTTAAAAGACATAAAATACAAAATCAAATATGAGAGGAATCGATTAAACTTTGTCTCTGATACCGCTGCTTTTGCTAAACTCGTGGATTATTCCCTGTGATTACATTGGGTTTGGTTGTGTCGGGGGTTTGGTGAGGAGAATGTGGACCACTGCTGCCACATTTTTCCCTAGCTGACTCTCTTCAGTCTAAGCTGGGTTAGTTTCGCTCTTATTCTGGTACTGAGGTGATTGTAGTCTGACCAACCCTAACCTGCAATTGAAATACTTTCTTAAACAAAATTATATTGAGCTCTGAAAAAATATCAGTTACAATATAGTTTATGCTATATATTTACAATATTTACATTTATAGAGAGATTTTACGTCAGTTGTACATTATTTTAATCAATGTGGAATCAAGATGGCATCT
This sequence comes from Lutjanus erythropterus, assembly GCF_056507025.1. NCBI lineage: Eukaryota > Metazoa > Chordata > Actinopteri > Lutjaniformes > Lutjanidae > Lutjanus > Lutjanus erythropterus. The sequence goes on along the minus strand of NC_139326.1, from coordinate 17,844,640 downwards.
GGTCTGATGTGACATTTTCCCTCATGTGAAAACAAAGAGAGTGACACCTCTCAGGTTTTACAGTGTGTTTATGATCACGTGTGTACATCATGTCTGTGTATGTGGGTGGGCTGCTGCTGCTGCTGGTGTTCAGAAATGTCAGGGATCACGAGAACTGGCGACAGTTGGGGGCTCCAGAAGGGGTAAGGTCAGAGGTTGGAGGTGAAGGGATATCATATTTCAGAAATCAGTTTATCACCAAATAGGTTTTCACATAAGACCCCCATAGATGACTTGGGGTGCAGCTGTCCCCAACTTCACATGCTGCCTTCCGCCTGACAAGATGTCTGATATACCAGCAGGTGGAGTCAGGAACAGTGACCTGGGAGAGCTTATCCTGCAGCAAAACCGTGAAGGTGGCGTTGAAGGTGGAGCTGAAGTCCACAAGCAGGATCCAGGCAGAGGTTCCAGAAGAAGCTGGAGGATTAAGTGGCCGTGTTGACTTCTACAGGCCTGCTGGCTTCAGGGTGGAAAGAGAGAGCGAGTCTTTTCAGAGTCAGGGGTCGTCCCTTTGTCTTTCAATTCACTGTCAGAGCTCTTTAGGTCATTAGGCACAGTGACAATGGAGTAACGGGCTTTTTTTTAATCTGTATTCAAACCAAATCAGGCGTTGTAGTGATTAGCTGCAGGTTTGTGCAGCAGTGTGCTGGGGGGTTGGTGTGTTTATCCGTGAACACAGTTGCTGTGAAAAAAACAATCACAAAAAAGTTTTATTTCTCTGACTGGGCCTTACGCTAACACCGCTCCCTCTCTTCATTCACTCTTTGGTTCACTGGACCACCGCTGCTCTCTCTCTCTCAAACAAATGGAGACAAACCAAAGGAGCTTCTAGGCAACACTATCTTGCAACATAGACTACAAGCCAGATGTCAAACCTGGTTACATGAAATAAACCAAGCAAGGACACAGCTGGGAGAGTATCATCATTTGATCCATGAACTCTGTCTGAATAGAGCCCAGTTTCAACAATGTTTTAGGCTGACTGGGGAGCAGTTGACCAGTCTAATCTCTGGTTTATGGCCAGCGCAGAATGACATTCTGGATTGATTCTGTTTCAACTTTTTGGCCACAGGGCCGCTGCATTTTTTTCTGCATCCTCTGCAGTTCCAAACAAACACACTGCATGCTGAAGTGCCTGAAGCGCTGCCCACTTCCACTGGGTGCCCATGTTAATCAATTGGGCTGGACGCACACAGAGTGCATTGTGGTGTGGAGCTCTGTGGCTGGCTCGTGATCTGCCGTGATAGTTTTGATGTATGTTCTATTTTTGTGTTCTGCGACCAAATCTGGCATGAAAACACACAGATAATGTGCTATAAACAATATAAATGATATAATGTACATGATATAAATGATCTGATTCTGGTAAATGATGAAATAATCATCACATGCTTTCCCACTCTTTTAAGTTCTCTCCTCTCTGTTCTCATGGGGGTTCAGATCCCCATTTTTATCCAGGAACACATAAAAAGACTTTAAAATTGATGATGTTATTATACAGATCAGTTTTACGAGTGAATGGGAAACAGCAGAGGAGCACAATCACATGTTGACTGGGACTGAGAAATGCATTTCTGGAGTGTTCATCCAAGCTACTGCTAGCTCCAGAATTTACTTATCACAGCAATTTGTGGCTTTTCAGAGCACTGTCTGTTTCTGCCACAACAACACAGTCAAACTGACCTACCCCATTCAAAATAATCGAGGTGGGGGGTTGGTGTGAATACAGTCTTTGGTTTGTGGTTTCTGATCTTATCTCGGTCACCACTCCTAAAAGCTTCTTTGCCTCCCAAGGCTGTCTGAGATCGGTTGTGAACCAGGTTTGCCACTGTTAAAACTCATCCTGGTACATGGCTTGTACATGGTGGGAAACAGTCCTAAAAACTTCCCAAACACGCAAGTCCACTGTCCCACTTCTTTAATATCCTCACAACAGGTTAAGAGAGCTTTGCTGAGGGGATTCTGCACATTGCAATAACTTTAAGCAGTGACGTTAATGTCTCCTCTTCCTCCTGTTTTGAAAAGCTTGCTGACTAGACTGCTAACATTATTGACTTGACCCTTCAGTGGTGTTTTGACACAGTTAGTAACTGTCTCTGGTCTCATCCAAAAATAACATTTGTGAAATTACCATTAAATTAGCAAAGTATTACCAAGAAAGACAAATAAAAGGGACCATCAGCATCACTGCTGAGTGAGGACCCTGTTTTCTCCAGTGTGCATTAAATACAAACTGTGCTGTTTTCAAAGTATCTACTTAAATACATAATTTATTTCAATCTGGGTGTTTATGTAAAAGATCTTAAAATATCTATTACACTTTAGTGGCCAGAATATCTCAGGATGCAAGTCTGCCAACCCCAAATCTAAAACAAGGTATTTCTGCAGTGTTTGTCTTTGTGTGTGTTTGCATTGCCGGGGTGGGGGTGGTAACTATGGAGCTGACCTGGGGAGGGGTGTTTGTTGATGAACCGCATTCCAGTGTGTGCCCTGTGTTTGGCTCTGTGTGTGTGTGTGTGTGTGTGTGTGTGTGTGTGTGAGCGTGCGATAACCCAGTTCAGCGCAGGTAAACATCATGCCTCTATTTAAAGATGGTGGTTCTCCTCTGACCAGCTGAGGTGTGTTTCAGCAGTCTACAGGAGAAACGCTCAGAGTTATTCTGCCAGGATCCTACACAGAAACTCCCAGTGAACACACACACTTCAGAAAAACTGTATGAAAAGTATTTAAAAGAACAGTTAAGATTTCCTGTTCATGTCCATGAAACACACTTGCAAGTGTTTTTTTCAAGTCCATCAGCTATTGTTTTATTATTTTAATGACTGATGTCTGAGTGCATTTTTCACACTCACAAGTGAACAGGCCACGTTGAGGGACAGTTCACACTAGCCAGCTACCTCTTTAACATCTGATGGGCTGCAGGCAAATTCCAGATCCATTCTCCAGGACGTGACTGTCCACACCGACGCTGTTTGCAAGACAAGGGATCAGACTTGTATCACTCAACATCAGAATATTAGTATTGTAAACAATGTATGCATGCTTATCATTGGAGGCTGGGTGTGCCTCATCTTTTTTTTTTTTACAAGTGAAAACAAAATAGTGAGCTGCAGGCTAGAAAGAGAAGGGAGGATTGTCCACTGCCATGTCTCCATCACCACCCTGAAGATAAGATTGTATCATTGCCTCTAATTCTGGCACCAGAAGAACATGTTTCTAAACACAATTAGCTCAGTTTCACTTAATTCTACAGCAGGGTTTCTGTGGGAAGGCCTTAAAATATCTTAAATATGGTTTGATAGGGCTTAAAAATAAAGGAAAAGAAAGACATACAAGAAGGGGGCAGAGTCTCAGCAGATACAGCAACAACCACACACTTTTAGGGTTTCATAAGTGATGATTCAATGAATTGTTTATGTGAGTCTTTAAAGTTTTTTTTAAAGAAAAATGTTACATATTATGCTTTTAAGTCTCACTTTCAAATGTGTTTTGGGAAAATTTTGTATTAATCACTCTCTCTTGTGTACACACAGCTCTGTATAGTCATGTTCAGTTGAATATTGTTATTCTGTTATTCAAAAAAGTGTCTTGCACACCTGAAAAGTTTGGAGAGGTGCATAGGTGGAGTGGGTACTTGTTGTAATAAAGAAAAAGAGACATCCACACACTGTCCTCATAAATGTCTTAAAAAGTTGTGTAACAGTCTTAACTTTAACTTGTTTAAACCTGCAGAAAGTCTCTACAGTGACAACACCTTGTATTCTGGTTGAATGTGACGTGATTATCCCTTTCTTGAGCGCTAAAACACAAAAACCTCCCTCCTGTTGCCCCAAAGATCAGTGAACCATTTCTTCAGCTATACATTTGTGTGAATGACCAGCACTATTCAAGCCTTCAGCTTTGTGACTTGACAAACCTGCTTAACCGACCCTGCTCGGCAGCAGCAACACGTTTAAAAGTGCTCAAGGTAAAGAAAGATGAATACATAAACTAAGCCTTGAGGACGGAACCGAATGTAGCTCTGAAAACATAAAACACCTGTACTAGTCATATTTTAACTCTAAATATTCAAGCGCATTATTTGATGAAACCTTTTTAAAACGTTTTACAGATAAACTCTTGTGGTCAAACTAAAAATAAGAACTTTCTTAACAGAACAGTTACAGTAATCATGTGTTGGGAATTTTGCTATTTTGGAACAAATAATCTGGTACTAAGTATATTTTAGTTGTAATTAAATTGTAGAAAAGCACAATTTTAAGTGTATTTTTTAAGTGTATTAGGGTACATGCTAAGTATATAGCATATATGTGTATGCTAAACTGGAACAGCTTCAATTATACTTAGTGCACTTAATGTACATGACTGTGTTTGTGTATGCTTGATCAGTGAAGTTTGCCTTATTTGTGCTACTTTTTTGAAGTATACTAAAGTAAAGCCTAAAACAAACTCTTGTTAAAGTGCACTTTTTGTAAGCATACTTCCAAGTACAATTCCAAGTTAAAATACACTGATAAAATATACGAATAGTGTATTAAGAAGGAACTGAAAATAGTTACAACTAATTTAAGGGTTTGCAATTTAGCATACTTTTTTAAAAAAGTAAACTAATGTACAATGTATATTTACAATACACTTACAATAAAGCACACTTCTTGTAAATATACTGAAATACCTGTTTAAGTATTGCAGAATTAGTATATTTAAGCAGAATTTAATGATATCTGTTTTGAAGTACACTTAAAATATTTTCAATTATTATTTGTATTATTATTATTTGTATTGGATTGGACTGGATGTTAGAATTCCTTCTTAATTCTCATTTTATTTCTAAATAACCTAATAGTTAGAGTCCACAAATAGTAAAACCTCAGTCTCTCAGAAACTAATTCTCCTGTCTGATTGAGTTTGTCATTGTTCTGCTGTAAGTTGATCTACTCAGTGAGTAGAATCCCACCGACACAATGTGTGATTAATTATTGATTGCTAAACATTTGATCAAGATTTGGAAAGAGGAAGCTACGCAAAGCAAATCATATCAGACAGATAGTGAGACAAACACTCTTGTTAAAACCTCACAGGCTTCACAGTTCACTCCATTTGAATAAAAGAAGAAGTTAACAAGAGGGGTGATCCTCCTCACACAATACCAGCTGTTCACAGGTTTTTGGTAATTAGGAGGGAATCACGTCTCAGCGGGGGTTGATCCAGTATGTGGTCACATTTGTTGTCTGCATACTGCAAAACTTCATACATGTAAATCAAATGCACAGGAACATTTAGAATTTGTGGCATCTGACTCTGTGTGAGAGTAATACAATCTGTCTGGTATTCTGTAACTGAAGCAGACTCATAATTAACTTGTTTCCTTGGTTTCGCTTACAGACAGAAATGTAAGTGTGTGTTTATATCATATATATACAATGATTCTAGAGTGACGTCTGGGCAAGATTAGGTACAATTACGTGAAATTAGGTAGAAACTTAAATTAGTTCATGTTTGTTTTTAATTTATTTTACTTATTCTTTATTTAACCTCTATTTAACCAGGAAGGGTCCCAGGGATTAATATTTTTTTTTTTCAAGGTAGTCCTCATTGCAAAATAAAAACAAGTAAATTTAAACAGATACAAAACCAAACAGACAAGTGACACCAACAGACACCTAAGTGTAGTCTTTCTAGTTGATGTTCTCTTTGGAATAACGATACGATATGATACGATACGATACACGCAGATTAAACATACAGTACACACATGACACTTTCCACAAACAGAAAAACACAACAAACAGTCAAAACAGACATAGAGCACATATAACATAAAAAAAATAATAATGGTAGCATGGCAGCTTTTACGGTATGTTCTATATGTTACAAAAATGTTTATAAAGAGAAAAACAGGGAATAAAAACTGTGCATACTGCATTGCCATACTCCAGTCAAGAACAGGTCACACTCACTTGTTCTACACTTTAATTTAACAGCATATGAAAATGTTATTAGTATTAACCTTAGAGATACTGACTCAAACAATCACTTTTAAGTATATCCCTTCTTCTTGAACTCTTTCTGTGGGGCTGACTGTAATTCACCCAGAATTACACTTAATAATTTCACATTATGTAGAGGTTTGCTGTCTGGTGACTTAGTGACTTAGTGTTTAACCACAGTAAGTGAAAGGTCACAGCGACACAAACATCAGTGGTTCAGTTGTGCAGCTGTATGTCCTGCTGAAGTTTTCTTGAGTTACAGTGACAAGAGTGGAAAGATCACCAGTTCATGGACGTGCTGGTGAAAGCACTGTGTGTAATCCATCTGCACTCACACACTGCTGAGAAGTAAATCAAGTTACAAGCCGTTGGGCAAGACTGCCATGTTGTGTGGTGTCGACTCAGTTTTACATATAACAGTTAAAACCTCTCCGCAAAATGGAAACTCACATCTCCCCTTCACTGCACAACCTATGTGAAGTATAGAAACACAGTTATTTCAATGTTTCTTTTACATGAGCGGGACAATACGTGATGCAATACAGCTCCTCTGGAATTATGCAAGAGTACAGCAGTACCCGAGCTGCTGGAGACAATGGGTGCTCACAGCAGATGCAGTGCAGGGGGGCGGTGGGCGTGAATGCATGTATGCATGTTTTCTTTCTCTTCATTGAGACAAACACAATGAAAACTATTCTCTGGCTTAATGATTTTTAATGAATTCAGAAAAGTTGACTGAAGCAAACACTGTGGCTCTTTCTGCCCTTGTTGGTTTTCTCTGAAGAATAGTAGCATTTATGGTAGCTTTATGTTCTTTATGTTGAACCAAGGTACAAAGTAGAATACTTTAATGTATTAGAAGTATAATTTAACAATACAAACGCTATTACAAGTACTTGCAATACCTGAAGTGGTATTACAGTGTATTTACAAGAATTTCTTTATAACTAGATTCAGGAACAAGACCACACCACTGATTCTCAAACTCTATCACCTGCATCCCTTTATTAAACTACTTGCACCTTTGACAAACTCAACCTATCTATTCTTATCTATTTGCAAAATTGTTACAGCCAATCATAATGTCAAGAATTGAGTTAATTAAATTTCTGATTATTGATTTTTCTGCATTGTTTCACAGTCTTCAAAGAGGGGATTGTGATTCATCTAAGAATCAGTTTTATCCCTTACCCCTAATATTACACATACTTGAGGTTGTTCAACTTCAGCACACAAGAGTGCACTAAATACTCTTAAAATTGTGCTCCTCTGTTAAAATATACTTACAAAATTCCTAATTAGCAATCTTACAGCAAGTACGCTCTCCGATTAGATGTAATATACTTAAAAGTTGCTTTTTTCAATATATAAATATATACCAGGGCAGACATAGAAGATATTTGGGAGCACGTGCAGCGTTGTTGCCATGTGCTCCAGTCAAAAAGTATTTCTGAGTGATCCTGGAGAGGGGGTGTGGCACTCTGAGGGCCCACGGGCCCCTCTCTCTCTCTGCCTCCCCTTCTGTCTCCACTTTGATGGAGTAGTTGCATAATCTCTGCCTCCGTCCAGCCAATAGGTAGCTGCTCTCTGATAGAATCGTCTCACTGAGCTGCGGTGCACGTGCATGTGTGTCTGACTGTCCACGCCCCCCATCCTTCATCCCAGTGCTCCCATAGGTCCGGTTCAAAGGTAACAGGGAGACCGGGGGCTCTATAAAGAACGAGTTAGTTCACCCTACTTCTCTGCTTGTTTCATCTCTTCGGTCTGTCGTTCCAACCAGCACACACACCAAAATGCCCAGCAAGAGGAAGAAGAACAAGCGTCGCATGAGGAGGGTGGTAAGTGGTGGCAGACGCACTTTTTATCCGCTAGGTTTTTGTTCTTATCATGATGGTGTCCAAAATCTATTAAATGTTATCAGAATATGAGCTTAAGTTGGTCAGTGGAAATTTTCTTCGAAAAATGTTGATAAAAATGACTTTTTTTTTGTCAGTTTGTGATGGTAGAGGTTAAGTGCGTCTCTTCCATTTTTTCCAAAACACAAAACCATACGTTTACCCTAACGCACCGTGTTTGTTGATGCGTAAAAGTACAAATACTGCTTTTAATATGCCATTATATTGATGCAAAAGCCGTGCTTTGGAAGTATTCCGTAAAAATTAAGTAAATTAAGCTTCTACATGAGCACTTTAATCCAAATATAAACAAGAAGACGAAAACGGACAATATGTTCTCTTAGTATTGGCACGTCGGTTTGTGTTAGTTCTACTCAAGTTAATAATTCCTTTATTTGACTGCACACATTTACATTTTTGGTGTGTCTGTTCTTTTTACGCACTCAACTCTGAGGTGCGCTCCAACCTCTGTGCGTAAAACCTCAAAAAATGGAAAACTGTGCCAAAATTAAAATTATAATATTTTGGGTGCAAAACAGATTTAAATCGAAATTATGCAATAAATTTCAGTAACGTGACACGTTAAGATGCATGTGGCTTTGCTATTAGGTGCAACAGACAAAGAAACTTCTTGGCTTAAGTCCTGCACTCCACGTGCGCTCTGCATGAAATGGTTAAGTGCCTGGATGGAGACTTCATATTTCTGTAGTCTACTCTCATTAAGGGTGAAGGTGCCACGTTCCCTTATGATGATAACCTTCTATGCGTATTATAATTACAATAATATTATACAACAATAATAATAATTAATACACTGAAGCAGCAATGACATAATTGCCATATTTGACTCCCCCTCCCCTCTCCTCTTAGGTAACAGGGAGAAATTTTACTTCTGAACATTGAGTGCCCAAAGAGGAGAAGTGGGTGGGGCAGATAGGTGGGAGGAGTCTATGATGAGTGACAAACTAACACAGAAGCTCAAATTTCTCAGAGGGCAGAGGTCACTCCACCCCTGAGCTCTGTTCTCCATCAGCTCTTTTCTAATCACAATAATAAGCCCTGTTATCTAATTTCAATTTAAAAAATATCACTTGTTTCAGGCTCACTTGAAGCTCCAAATCTGGGAAGACTTCTCAGAATAGAGATTGCGGCATCCTTCCTCACCCCCCTCCTCTTCCTCCTCCTCCTTAAGCCTCTCTCTGGCTCACCAGTGCATGACTCCTCAACACCACACAACTGTATTTGGTAGTGTGTTGACCGGAGGAATGTCTTGCCTTACTTTTGCCAGATGAAGTCTGCACAGTCTCTCTCTGACTCAGATAAAAATGGCCCCTGAAGTCACTTGCAGCTTTGTGTTATCACCAGTTCCCAGCATAGGGAGCTGCTGGACACTTGAGGAAGAGTGCTCCCCATTTGGCCACACATGTCTAATGTATGTAAACACCCCCACTTAGGTAAAGATTAAGTTTTCTCTCTTAGTTCTCCAAAGGTAGCTGGACATCTTAAATGTAGCTCAAGAAAACCAATTAACAATTTAAACTGATTCTAATGTATTTATAACTCTGGTAGTGAAGTGCAGATTGCTAGACAGCAAAGTATTTGTGGGCAAAGGTGAGGGGGGGTTGTTTTGACGGTGGCATAGACATATAAACCTACACACACACACATGCCCCGCTGGCTTGGCCAGCACTGTGAATGCCTAACTGGCTGTCAGCCTAACAAAAGCATTTTCGGCGAGTGATTGTAACCTGATTATAACCTGATTATGATGTGATTAGGCCCACTGTCTGGCCCGCAGGGCACCCAGCAGTGCTGCTGACTCGCACGGTTTCCATTCCCGCTTCACCAGACCTGTCAGGACCGCTCTGATTCAACTAATTAGCTCCCATTATCTAACTAGCTTTGCTGGGCCCACTCGCAGTTACCCAGCCCCTCCCTCTGTCCAATGGTCTGCACTCCTAAAACCTCCATTAAAGCCTGAGGGGTTTTTGTCCTGAGTTGAAAAACATGTTGGATCTGGCGGGGATGGCATGCCCGGTATTCCTGCACACAGAAATGTGCCAGAGCAAACCCCAGTCTGACAACAACATCAGTATTTGTGGGTGTCAGGAGCATTCACACCCCTAAACCTCCCAGCTTTGTCCTCCCTTATCATTTAGCACTTTAGATTAAAGCCACTGTAAATTAACTGTCCCTTATTCATGCTACACTGAGGATAAACAAATTTAAGTGAGCTACTAAAATTTTTGGCAGCAGAATGAGTCCTAGCTATAGGATGAATGCATGAAAAGTTAAATAGTGGCTCCCACTGTAATGACAAGATAACAAATCATTGACCCAGATGTTTTCTAATGACAACAATTATTAACCCAGATGTTTTGTGTATTTTCCCCCTTGCAGCAGGCCCAGAGGAGAGCCCTCGAAGAGCAGCATGCAGCCAACCCACCGGTCAAAGCCAGCCCCGGCATTGCAGTGTGTGCGCCCCCTGCAGCAGGCCCAAAGAAAGCCGCTAAAATAACTCCAGCAGCAGTTCCAGAAAAGATCCCAGAGGCTGTTCCTGTTGCTGTCCCCATTGTGGAGACCCCCCCAGTAGAACTCAAACCTGTTGTGGAAGAACCTGTCCCTGTTGCAGAGCCCGTCCCAGTCGAGGTAGCGGCACCAGAGCCCGAGGCTGTGGTGTTGGAACAGACTCCAGCAGAAGTCGAGGTTGAGGTTGAAGTCCCAGCGCCGGTCACTGAAGAAGAACCAGTTGTTGAGACTCCGCCGGAGGAGCCTGCTGTCGCTGAATCTGAGAGCGAAGAAGAGGAGGAGGCTGAGAATATCATTCCTGAAACAGAACCAGAAACTGAGGTAAGGATTGTTAAAAACATTGCTAATATCTATGACGATTCTCACCCAGGTCATGGTATTTGCTAGGAACTGTCATAGGCAACTGGACTTTGCTTGAGGTTCTTGAAGACGTTTCACCTCTCATCTAAAAACTGAAGAAGCCTCTCAGATAAGAGGTGGAAGGTCTTCAGGAACGTCAAGCAAAGTCCAGTTACCAAAGACAGCTCCTGGCGGCTTATCCCCAGTGGGTTTCCTCTAGAAGATCAACACATCAGACTTGTTTATGTTCAGGAATGATTCTTCAAGGAATCTTTTCAGGTTCCTCTGTAGGTCTGGTGAAATGGCTCCTTGAAGGCCTTGAAAATTTGTGTTAGATTTTTTGTGGCTTTACCAAGACATCGCACCAAATTTGGTCCTTCTCAAGGGGTTTAGGGTTCAGCTTGTACCTTCATTAAAAGTGCATGCCATTGCGAAAGGAAGGGTGTTTTTGTCAGGTTAGTTGCCTTTTATGTGGAAATGCTTGCTTGAGAACTGATCTTTAGCAGGTTTCATTTTACATTATGGTTTTCTGTAAAGAGACACTTTTCACAGGATGTTTCTGTATATAGTATGTCAAATCAAGTTTTGGTTTTTGTGGAAGACCAGTTTAGATGCTGTTTGGTTAAATGGTAGGCTATGTGCTGTGGCTGGGGCCTTATGGGAGAAGGGAGGTGGAATTGGTGGGGGGTGGGAGGCAGAGGGAACAGCGTGTTCCATTTAGCAAAGAGGTGGAAAGTGGAAGTGAGTTTGTAGGCTCCATCAGTGGGAGACTGGGCAGAGCCTCTTCAGCAGTCATTATACATTATTACCTAATGTGTGTGTCATGGAGCATATTTATGTCATCGAAATTGTACTTTCTGAATAGGCTGATTATCACAGTGGTGTTGGATGGAAGTATTTTAAAAGTTTTATTATTGTGCTGCAGATTTAATATGATATGTTGGATAATATATTTTTTGTAATATATACTGTCCGTGAAGTTGTTTTTTAGTTTTAAATCAATGGGAAAGCATGCTGTTTGTCATGTGTTGTATTTAAAGAAACACATGGTTTTTGGCTATTTATTTTGCAGTTAGGTAGCTTACACTTCCTTTTGACTGTGCGTATCAAACAGCTGTATCACTAAATAATAGTTTTTACCTTTAAAATCTATGCATTTTCATTTACAAGTTGAAGAATGACAAATAGTCTTTGTTTTGTCGTGTCGCCATCATGCATACATTTGGGAACAGAATGTTCTGTGTCAGCCAGTGGACTGCAGGCTATGTGCAGATGCACACACGAGCTACACACTACGTACATGTACGTCTGTGTGCCTGAACTCAGTGCGCACACACAACTGGAAATTCACACGCACGCGCACACGCACATTAAATTTATGGTCTGTGCTCCCAGTAACTGAGCTATGACCACATATGGTGCACATGTATGTGCTCACATGTGTGTCAGCGTGCATGTGAGTGCATGCAGCTTCCCTGAGGACGAGTGTAAGAGGAGAAAATCCCCCCACCACCCCGCCCCCACCCACTCCCCTCCACCCTGCCCCTACCTCTGTACTCCTTTCCCTCCCTCTCTCCCTCTCCCACCACACCACACATCCCTCTCCTCGGCACTGCCTGCAGATGTGCCAGATTCAGCTCAGACGCTCACAAACGCGCACAGACACTCGTGCACTTTTGCAAAACTGATAATTAGTCACACACAAACAGTAGTGGCTTAAATAAACTGTGCAAGTAATGTTTTACTTGCTTTATTTTATGACCTTTTCTCACTTTTGACTTCATGAAACACTTCAACACTTGCGGTCACTGCAATTAAGTGTTCGCTCTGTGGCGCCTCGTGTCAGGCTAGAGTTGGACATCACTTGGTCAGTTGGTCAGTAGGAATTAGGATCAGGGCAGGCAGAAATGGGGCTCGTATTCAGCTGGTTTTGGGACCAAAGAGTGGAGGCCCCTCCGCTTCTGAGTGTCACCACGGAGACTCAGGTGAGTGTAAACCCACCACCCAATCCACCCAACCTGCTGACCGTGTTTAATTTTTCTGTGGGTGTGGCTCCTGCCGAGGCTGAACATTTTGTACCAGCTTGCTCCCTCTGTGCTCCTTCAGCCCTCCACTCCTCCCCCCTTTCAGTCCCTCACCCCCTTTTCCCTTGTAAATCCACTCTCCCTCACCACTCTTCCTCCCCTCCCACCGCTTGTTTCTCTCCATCCTCCGCCTCCTCTTTCACTTCTCCCTCCTTTCTCTTCTCCCATCCTCCTCCTCCTCTTTTCTCCTCCTGTCCTATGGCAACCTATGGCCCCTCATTAGCTCCTCAGCATGTGCACTCGTTCATCCATATGTCACCATTTTATCACTGGGAGGAGATGGGACGGGGGGAAAGTGGGGTGTTGGGTTGTTGGGGGGTGCCTCTGCCTGCTGACGTGTGTGTCTGTGTGTAGTTGTGTAGTCTAGCCTTTGGTATTTGGTGTGTTGAAGAGGAGCTTACAGACAGCTGTCACAGCCTTTTTAAAGTATGTGACAGACCAGTAGTGACAGGATGAGTTGGGGGACATGTGCTTTGCTCACAATGAAAATGCTAATTACAGCATGCTTATAAATGATTAGTAAACATTTTTTCTTTTTATCACATTTGGCATGATAGCCAGAGAGAGAAACAAAGATGTGCGAAATGACGTGGTTGGAGAAATTATCACCTTGTGGCAAGGCACGTGAGGGAACCCAACCTTCCTACATCCACATGTACACATGCACATGTAGCCCCCTCCCCCTCATCCATTTTACTGACAGCTTTTATAGGTTTGTTTTCTCGGGACAGTAGTACTTTGTTAGCTAAACTATACACTTTTGTACAGAAAACGCTCCCTTTTCAGTTTGAAATTTTTGCTTTGCATCTATTTGACAACTCTCCTTTTACACTACGAATGATTTTACAAAGCCAGTTGTACAAGTACAAGTTGTTTTCTTGGCATATGAGCACAAAATTGTTTCTAATTAGTTATCAGGGATGTTAAAAGTATAGTATATTTTTCTCTACCAGCACTGTGCGTGATTTGTTGATAAAAAAAAGAAAACTATTCTGTGCGCCAAGGAGTTTTTTTCTTTGCCACTGTATTAAAAAAGGTATCCTGTATCACCTTTTGTGTATTAGTGTTGTAGTTTAAAATTAGGGTATTGTGACAGATCTAGTCAGGGATAATGAAAAAGCCTAAATGAGAGTGTGTGTGAATGTAACTTTGGTTGGAACATGGTGATCACTGCGTGGCAGGTACATTATGTCCTCCATTGTGGGTGAAATTGTCTGCGTAAAAGGTGTCGGTTTCTAGACCAGCTTCGATTTGTGCTGAATTAGTTTCTAAGTAAGACTGGTGAGGAAGGATCTGTGTGCAGATCGGTTTGGTACACAGTGTTCTGGTGCTGGGACAGGCTGGAGGGGGTGTGTATACTTTATGTACATGTGTTCATGTATGTGTGTGTGTGTGTGTTTTCCTGTCAAGCAAAGGAAGGCCTATAGTCCACCTCCCTCCCTCTTTCCTTCCCTCCTCCTTTCTCTCTCCTATACTATCCCCCCAAGGCTATATAACCAGGGTATATATTTACCCTTCTCAGCTATACGTGTATTTCAACCCACCAGGCTTTTGTTCAGAACTTGTTAAAATCCAGCTGTACAGGATTCCTCACATCCCAGTAACACAGTGCGGAGAAAAGTTAAGTCACTCGAGTATAATCGCGAGCATTTGAACCGTCTTCATTGAGTTTCTACTTTTTTGTTTCGCTTTAACTACTTTAGATAGATGGACTAAAGTGATTTTGTCTCGCTCCTCACTACAGTAGCAGCTCGCGTGCACCAGGCTTGTCTTACAGTGAAGACAGGCTGCTATAAGACGGTCTAAATAATTTACTGTCAGACTATGAAGATTTACAATATTAATGTGTTGCTCCATGTGATTGCCATGATGGCTCACCGCACTTGGATGCACAGTTTGTGACCATTTAGGCCACAACCAACTGTTCCAATAAATCAGTGGCAAGGCTACAAAAAAGCTTATAGAAAAATAAGGCAAGTATTCTTTATGAGTAATATCAATAATATTTCAGGTCAAAAAAATCCAAAAAGCAACAATAAAAGATGTTTGAGTTTGTGTGGGTTTTCGGAGTGAAGACCTGATGACGGAGGCTGTTTAATAAGACAAATAATTACGTTTGCTAGATCTTAGCTGGATTGTATAAAAGGGGGTGTACCAGCCTCCCATTTTGCAATTGGTTGTTAAATTCCTATGGGATGTATAGCGTTCCTCCCCTCCTCCTGGGCTACAGCTACACTCACACAAAACAATCTAAAAAGAGTGTGTGTGTGTGTGTGTGTGAGTGTGTGTGTGTGTGTGTGTGTGTGTGTGTCCTGGAGGAAGCAAACCTGCTAAGACTCTTACTGTAAAATGCCCCAGAGCCTCTGCACAGCTACAGTTTGGCTGACAAACCATAAGGAGACATTGAGTTTGCTCTATGCACATTTGAAGGACCTGAGGCAAAGAATTTTAATTGCCTGTAAATGCTTGTTAATGTATTCCCGGGTGCCTGTTTGTTTTTTTTAAAGAGATGTATGTTCTGGCAAATATTTGCTTTTATTAGATTTAATATAAACGTATATCTTGATCATTGTTTAGTTGGACTAATGAATAAACTCGTTCTTTTCCTCCATAGGTCATACCCCCAGCTGAGGCTCCAGTGGAGGCCCCTGCTGAGACTGAGGTAACACAAAGCTGCATTTCATTTTCACACACTCTGAACCCCACTCCTGGCCTCCTAACCTCAACTTGCTCAGGCAGTAGATCTTTGTGGTGTTTGCCAGAGGCAGATTACACAGGTGTGAATGAGTCCAACTGGAGCATAACTCAACATGACACGTTTGAAGAGAAACCTGCTTTGATTTTGCTTATTACAAATTAGGAGAGCGTTGTTGTGTCTTAGAAATTACGTGGTTTAATTTCATAGCTGGCAAAGGGAGTTAAAAACACGAATCTCTCAATTACGTTTACAAAAATCACTGGTAATGTTGATTAGTGGCCGTTCAAGCTCACCACGCAGACTTTGTATAAAGCATAATACAGTTCATTCATTTAGCTGCCTTTAAGGTAACACATTTTAGTGTTTGTGGTGATTTGGCTGTGGTGATATTTCACACCTGAAAAGCTATAAAAAGACAACATACATGAAGCCAGAATAACTCACAGTTTCCGTTCACGTTTTATAAGTTTATAGCAGCACAAACGAGACAAGAGACAACCTATTCAGTGGAAAAGTTTCTGTGACGTAAGCCTCACACCTTACAAAAACTGCCACACTTCGCCTCAGGTCTCTTTCGATTTTATAACACAGAACTCGGATCACAGCCCGGCTCACCGATGTTTCAGAGAAACAAATAACAAAGGGCTCATGTTCAATTGCAATTTTGTCGTTTTTTGATCTGCAAACAGTTAATCACATAAATAATCTTCTTGATGTTCATAACTGACCAAAAGAAGAGTCAAAATAGACTAAAATTGCAGTTTTAATGTCAGTGTAAAGTCTTGAAATTTTAGAAAAGGCTTAATTTTAACTGTTCTCTGTTTAAAGTTGTGAATATGCTTTACTTTTAGTATCCGTGTGATGTATCATTTTGCAGCCTAATCTGATGTTTTACCTACACGTTTAAAACCAAAAATCTTCTAATATTTGAAACGATCCCATCATCATAATTGTTATTCATAGCTGGATAAGTTCTCTGTTGATCCTTTACTTTTTTAAGGGTAAAATTCGGGCACTTTTCAAGCTTATTCGAGGCACTTAAACCAACTTGATAAAAAGCTGCATGATGCAAATGCTTAAGTGTGCTTTTATTTCTCATTTTCCAGATTCACACAGAGGAAACAACAATCATAACTACAGAGACTGAACAGGTAAAGCTCTTCTTAATGACAGCATGGTTTGAAATTATAGTTGTATCATCATAAACATTGTAGCCTTGACCATGCATGATAGAGCAGTGTAGTTTTGTTTACCTTTGCCATTTGTCTTTATTATGATCAGTGATTGAGATAGACGAGTTGTGTTCTATTTGTTTGCATGTTGCATGGGTTTCTTACTGTGTGCCGTGTTGATTTTGCATGTGCAGACGCAAAATGTCTGCGAGCCAGAGACTGAAGTGGCTGAGGCCTTGCCAGAGGAAGACGCTCCAGCCGTTGAGGTGGAGGTGGCTGTCACAGAAGAACCAGTGGTAGAAGCACAGACTGAAGCAGAGCCCGTTGTGGACGAGGTGGTGGTCACAGAAACAGTGGTGGAGTCGGTGGCGGAGGCTGTCACAGAGGCGCCTGAGCCAGAACAGGTGACTGAAGATGTCACAGCCGCAGAAGAGGAGGATGAAGTCGAAGTGTTGGCCGAAGAAGTGGCACCTGAAGTCCCTGCTGAGCCTGTTACAATGACAGAGGTGCAACACTGATTAAAAACACTCCCCTCTTCTCTCTTGAGCACTCTTTAGCTTATTCAGAGACCGCAAAGTGATGGAGAAATGCATCTTCTGATTTTTATGTGACTTTTAATTTTTTTGTGATCATCTGGTGCTTGTTGTGTGAAGCATGTGGCGTGCAACTATTGTTATTGTGGAAGTTCTCCATTATTTGTTTATCATTCAGTATTATTGCTGAGAGAGATTTTTCCTCTCTTTAAGAGCTGACAGCTTAAAACAGTCACTAGTTAGATATATTTTGTATTTTGGGGGGTTTAGCAAGCAGATGGTCAAAAGTAGAACTTCCTCAATGGCTTAATGGTTTTTGGCATGCTTCCTCATTTACAGAACGTCCTTTTACATAACTTCTTCTTCTGATGTAACTTAACAATGAAGACTAATAACTTACTGTGTCCTGCTCTCTGTTCTGTCTGGTCCAGGATGCTCCTGTGCAGTCTGTGGAAATCCCAGAGGTATTGTTTCTTTTCTTACCATCAAGACATTATACAACATTATATGAGTCATTGAACATATTATACCTATTAATTTTAACAGGTTTTCTTTAATAGAAATAGTAAAACTTGTGATGTGGAGATCTGCATGTGTTGTGCTAAACATTGGCTTGTTGGTATCTGTTGTCTCACCAGGTGCCAGTCACCCTTCCTGAGGCTCCGGTAGAAGAGGCTGAAACCCCTGTACCTGAAGTCGAAGAGGTAAAACCTACATTTAATTTTAATCTACACAATATATGATGATAAACTGAATTCTAGATCACCCTGAAATCAGAAGTGTAGGGTTTACTTCATTATTTAGTAGCCAGCTATATCCCAGCATCCCCATCGTATTTCTTATTACCTGGGATGCTTTCTAATTAATCCCCCCATTCACCTAGTCTGTCTCATGTATGCTGCTATGTGGAAAATCTTTCTCACCTTGTTCTCTCCGTCTCTCTCCAGGCTCCTGCTGCTGAGGAAATCACTGACAACCTGGTTGATGACTTTGTCGTCACAGAATCTGCCTCAGCAGTGGAGGTCGCCATTGCTGAGTCTGCTGCTTTACAGCCGGTGAGACTACACAAGAGGAATTCATCATTATACACAACCATTTCTTGTCTCTTCAATTAACAGGCAACATCTTTTAGAAAATTTGCATCCTGCCTCTGTACTCAGAATAGTTGCAGTTACAACAGCAATGCTATCGTGAGCAATTGCTTTAGGGGCCCGTGGCCACCAGGGGGCTACAAAAGACTATCATTTAATCCAGTGATTTTTTTTAGTAGTTGTCCTTATTTATTGTAGTTCTACATGAGTGCAAATTTTAAAAAGCTAATGTGTAAACCCCATGACATTAAATAATATTTCACATTCCTAATGGATATTCTGGTAGAGCACAGTGTGATGAGGGACCATTTAACAGTTTACAGTTTGATTCATAAAAATACAGTTAAACAACATAAATCTTCAGCCATTAAAGACCAGGAGAATCTTTTTCTGTTCTTGTAACAATGCCATACTGCACCTAATCAGGGTGGCTGCAGGTCTTTAAAACATCTTACAATGCCTTAAATTCACATTTACTAATAAAAGGCCTTAAAAAGTATTAATTAGCCTTAAATTCTGAGTTAAATATTTTTTGAATGTTATAGTAGTGGTCTGAAATAGTTTAAAATATACTCATTGCCCAAGAGTTGAATTCAGTGCCTCTGTTATCCTGTTATCCAGTCTTTAGTTTTTGCGAATAAACATAACTGGTCAAGTCAGAAAAGTACAGCTATATTTTCACCTTTGATGTTAAAATTTATTGCAAAATTGGCCTTAAATTTAATTAAACGGTGGCATAAAAAAGTCTTACATTTAACTAGCTGATACATGTAGACATCCTGATAATCCATTTGTTAAATATTTACCCTCAGTTTTTCTAACCGGCATCTTTCTCTACTTGCTGTATTTAGGAAAGTGTGGAAATGAGCAAGACCCTCAACACAGAATCTCTGGATGTGATGCCCGCCGAGCCTGAGCCTGAGCCTGAGCCTCAGCCTGAGCCTCAGTCTGAGCCTGAGCCTGAGCCTGTTGTTGCCCCTGCAGAGGAAATGATCATTGTGAGTTACTGTCACACTAACTATCTGGTTCATTGTGTTGTGAAAACATTAAATTATAGCTTGATGTATGGTACATGTAATTAAAAACACATATTTAGTGTTACAGCACCTAACCTCCTCTCTCCCTCGTTACCTTCCCAGGATGCCCCTGCTGAGCAGACATGTCTGGATGTGCTGTCAGAACAACCTAAGTCAGAAATCTGTGACATGACCTGTCAGATGCAGCTTGCTGTTGAGTCTGTTGAGATGTCAGTGGAGGCAACCATGAATGGACACATTGTTCCAGAGGTCTCCATTGAGGGCTAGATACACATCCCACAGCTTGGAAGACCTTTTTTGTCTTTGTAAGTTTCTCACAGTCTTTTATTACATAGATGTTTTTTTTTAACTTTCTGACCCTGTTTTCAACCTTTAAATGACCACAACATCCTGCAGCCACTAACCACGTCCCCGTCCTCTTCGCTGTCTCTTTCAGATTCCCCTTTGGTCACTTGGAGGACTCAAAGCTTTACAGGGAGTCAACCAGCTGACTTTTTTAATATTTTTTTAGGGCTTTCCGACAGAACCGCCAGGAAATCGAAGGGACATCCACACTTTGAAGTGCCTTTCCTGCCCCTGTTCCTGTCAAAACTCCAAACCAGATGTCAACACGCTAAAACGGCTGCGTTCACGGCAGCACAACAGACTGTTGTCATAAGTGTGCAGAAACGGAAACAAACATTTTGTGACTCCTTTTTTCTGTATTTCTCCCCGAAAGAATGTGCGCACGTACAGTGAATTATCATCGGCAGTGGAAGCAGAAGTGCTTGAGAGATGGAGATTTCCTAAAATGAGATAAATGGCAGTGCCTGATATTTCTTGGCATGTTCCCATCTCTCCAGATCATCTGCTTCAACGCTGCATACACTCAATGCATGTGAATACTGTGGCATCAGTGAATGTTGCTTCACTTTGCACTTGAGTCTGTGTTCATAAGGGTGGGAGGGACAACTTGTTCTGTTGTTTTTTTGTTGTGTGCCAGGCCCTTTTTACTCTCAAAGAGACACGTCTACAGTACAAACTTCTCCTTTGGCTTTCATTTCTGCCCCTTTCTCTGTCTTCCAGTTCTCATCTCTGCCTCATTAAGTGCCAACGCTAAGGTTAGCGTGATGCTAAAACAGAGTTCAAGGGGATGAGCTGTGAGGTCATTTTCCGTTTCTGTTTTTCTCACTTTCTCCTTTTTTAATTTTGTATAGACCGTATGATGTGCTACAGTTTTGTGTTCAAAGTCTGTGCTCTGGAGGGGAAATGTAATGTGATCTAGTTATGTGGATTGTTGACTTGATCCACCTTTGAAATAAAGCTGTAACTCATCGTGAAGCACGAGTACTGGGTTTTACTTTTTATGCACTATTTCACTCATACAGCACACAGACAGGAGGGGAGACTATATTTAGGCTTCATTTTCTAGGTCAGTTCTGTACTGGCAATAACAAAATCTTTTCATAGTTTTCTTAAATGCAACCTATGTAAAAGGCTTAAGTGTGAGGTTAATGTTACTACAACAACAACATTGTTTTCTGGTCCATAGCAAATGATTGGTAAAATGCATTTTTGATCACTAAAAACTGTAGCTGAAGAAGACAAAGAGTAAGAGGGGGAAAAAAGCCACAACAATACATAACACACAGCAAGCCTATTCAATAATTTTTTTTTAAAAAGGGTCGGTTTTGAAAAAAGTGAAGTGCCAAGTGCCTCGACATTTACATTTCCTATGACTGACGTGTAAAGTTAGGAATTTAAACGTGTATAACAATGCACCTTTCTATTTTTTCTCCACTTCATTAGTTTTCACAATTGTAGGAAACATTATGTCCTAAAGTACAGGAAGAAACAGAGCACCATTGTAATCTTAGATTAGAAGTAGCTTGTTGTGTTTAATAAACACGTTGCATTTAACATTTTAGGGGGGGTAATTAGCCTCTTTTTTTCATAGTTGTACATCAATGAGCCTGACTGAGTCATTAAATGACCAGCTTTGGTCCACAGGCCGCACATTGAATAAGCCTGACATATAGGCTTTGACTATGACATTTCACTTAACGTACCAAGTCTTTTGTTACCCCAGAGGATTGTATGTCAAGTCAGTATACTTTTATTTTGAAATTTGATCATTAAAGGGACATGGGTATATAAGTAAATTACTCACAAACCATTGCCTTAGAGTAAACTTTCATAACTCACACTTTTTAGACCACAGTTGCATAAACTACCTTAAACTTGAAACTTAGGTTTGTTCCCCAAGCAAAGAGGTTCATTTGGGAGTGTTGCTTAATGCCTTCTGGGTCGTTTCTAAGTGTTTAGGTTAAGGCTTTCACTGCAGGTTAATGTTTTGTCTAGCTGGCTACAAAGTTGCTAGTGTTAATGACAAATTGATTCTCTCTTAGCTGTGCATCACTCAGTGTCCAGTGTTTTCTCTGTCCAGAAAACGCTCTCAGTGTGCCCTCCTTTTTTCAGTCCCCATAAATTCAGCTATTGTCTTATGTTACACACATTATTTCACTTTTAAGGAAATCCTATGGATGATTTTATGCAACACATTTTTCCTATGGCATCGTTTGCTTAACATTCAAGGGAAACCTTTGCATTTGGGGTATTATGTAACTGATAATTAGTTACTTGGTAATAACACTGACTTGTCTTTTTTAAAAAGCTGTTAATCATTCAAATAATTAACCCTTACTGGTCACAAACAAAATGTTACATGACTATCTTCAAAGTTAGAACTAGAGTGAGATACATGAAATAATATTTAGTACGAAAGCACACCGACTTCTAACACTGAAAAAGTAGCATGTTTCTAATGACAACGCAAACAGAAAAATCAGTTACTTCCCCAACGGACCTTTTTCAAAGCAGACACATTGATATGAAATAAAGTTAGCCAGCAACAATAATAATTATGGTTCCATTACATTCAGTACAAAGAGTCAATGTGCTGCTATTGTGGGTGTTGGTTCACTGTCAATGCTCTGCTAAACTAAATGGAATGGGACCTTAATTAGCATAGCATAGCATAGCATTCATATCAATATGGCCACTTTGGAAAAGATCCTTTTATCTATTCTATTTGTCTCAGGCCACTGTGAAACTTCAAAATAAAGACAATGAAACAGATCAAAAGTTTTTTTTAATTATTTGTTTTTGCACTGAAATTTACATTCATATTAGTATGATGTAATTTGGTACAGTAAACACTGCTGATGTGAGGTTTGGTAATCCTCCCTCTTTATACTATGATCATACTGCCAAAGAGAGTTCCAACTGAATTTCAAGCATCAGTTCATTTAATTTTTTTTTTTTTCTGACTTAGGTTTACTGGCCCCTCGCGCTGGAATTTGAACAAAATGTCAAAATGCAAAACAGAAGCAACAACTTCAGCTCTGCCTTCAGAGGAAGAAGGAAACGAAAAAGTAACAAGAAAAAGACAGACCGAACAGACAAATGATAAACACATACCGCTTAACAACAGAGAGGATATATATATATATATTTGTAAAAGCACATTCGTATTAATAATAGATGCTTTGGAATGAAAACAGCAACAAAGAGGCTCACTGTGATCAACCAACAACTGTCCCACTCAGCACATTCCACTTATATATTATCTGAAATTCTTTCACTTGTGCCATTTAATATGCATGAATACATGTCATTATAACCCCAACCCAACCTCAAAAAAACAAAACAAAACAACATAATAAATAAGAAAACAGGTGATTTGATTGGTCCATGAGGTAAAATATGAAATAAAAAACAAAGGAAAAAAGAGCAAAAAAAGTTGGAAAGATTTTTGAAAAGACAAACATCCACAAAAAGAAAAGCTAAATTGAAAAACAAATTTCAATTAAATCAATAAAAGATTGTGACTGCAGAAAAGAAAGCATGGTGTCCAACAAGGATTTTATTATCTTCCGCCACAAAGAAACACACGCTCACTCATACACTCACACAACCATTCACACAGTCAAGCATGAAGCCCAATAACAAATCACTTGCCCAGGCTGTGATCTTAACAAAGCCACTTGATGGATGATAATTTTTCGTTATTTACACTGAAGTGATAATTAACTAACAAAAGGAACCCAAATAATAGCAGAAAAAGTAAAACCAAGAGCAAAATCACCGTATTCTCTTTTCATCCCTTCACTTTTTGATCTCCTCCTATGCACTGACAGAAAAAAAGTCCACTGAACGAGGGTGCTGGAGGTGGGCGGGGCTTACAGAGACAAAGAGAGGGGTTGATAATGAACGTGATGATGGAAATGCTGCAAGAGCGCTGAGAAAAGGCATGTAGTCTGCCACTCGGTGTGATCTTCTTCGTCTCTGCTACAAGAAAAAGAGCACTTCAACGCTTCTTTAAGAGCTCCCGCCCAGTTGGACTACCCTGGTTTGAATTTAAACACACCTGCCTCCTGTAATGTTTAGAGGTTTGGTGTGGGAGAGCATGCAGTTAGCTACACGATATATAGCCTGAGTGGGTGGAATTAAAAGAGCACTTCAAAAAACAACAGACTGCCCGCTCAGGTTTATATGGGGCTCAGAAACAAGTTGTCAGAAGTTCAAAGTTCAGGATGCAGGTTTTCAACATGGATCTGAGGAGTGTACAGTATGTAGCAGTAACTGTGATGGTAGAAGCAGCACTAGTAGTGTTCAGCAGGCAATAGTCTTTGTCTTTCTGGGAAGGAAATGGCTCAAGAGCAAACCCAACCAAGTGTTGTTGATCCCTAAAGGTGCAGCAGTCGCAATTCAAAGTATTACTGGGGTATTACCAACAGACAGGGAAGCTTGAATCCTGCTTCTGTGTTACAGGCAGGATAGGAGGTGTTTTCAAACCATTGGTTGCTGTGGCTGGTATATTCCAAAATTCATTGGCAATATTTACTTTTTCTGAGGCAACTAAGCTTAAAAACTTAACATTCAAATGTTTTGCAGATGTCCATGTTGGCTAACATGCTGAAAAACTCATTTTTGAACGACCAGTCTGCTAAATGACTGGTTGTTTGCAAAAGTGCCAGGCTCAAATGTCAAATTTACCAAGACTTGCCAGTATTTACCAGCATTTTTTAGTGTAGGGTCATTTCATCTTTTTGTCTTAATATCGCTGTCATGAAAGTCACCCTGGGTGATTTTAGAAGTCTTTGTTTTGTCTGATTTCCATTTTCTCTTCTTCATGTGATTGTCACCCATTCCTCCCTCCTGATGTTTGCAGCACCACTCAGGCAGTCGTACAGGTAGGCAGTGAGTTTAAGAACTATCACAATGTTTATTGAACAGGCTCTTCAAGAACCAGTGAGGAGATTTCCACTACAGCCGGCCGGACACAGGGCAAACTGTCTTTTTTTTCTCGACTGTAGAAACAGAAGAAAGTAAAGAAGGACGAAGGGAGTGAAGGGAATGATAGAGAGGACACCTCTCAGAGGCTCTGCGCCCCCTAAGGCCCAATGTGGGCTCAGTCCTGTCCAATCTGGCCCCGTCTAACCCTCTGTTTTGGTTAGGCCAAATCCAGTCCAGTCTGGTCTGGTCTGGTCTAGCTGGGATCCAGACCAGGGTTTTAAAAGAGTGCTTTGGATCCCTGGTTCTCAAACTCTGACCAGGCGTCGTTCAGTTCCATGAAGATCATCTTAGCGTACTGTTCATAAGGCTTTCCTGTCGCCTGCAGAAAGAGAGAGCAGACATTTGCAAATCAAAAGTTAGGAAGAAAAAAAAAAAGACTAGTTAAGATGAGAGTTGACATATTTGTTAATCATGCTGAAAATAATATTTATGTCTTAGGTTTTAATGCCTGCCCTGGCTAAATGCATTAGCAGCACTTTATACTGTACCTTATCTGGATGGACAATCAGCACAGCCTTCCTGTAGTACTTCTTCACCTGCTCAGGTGTCACCAGGTCGGCCATGCTCACAGGCTTCCAGCGGGTTTCACCCTCCCACAGCACCGTGTTCAGAGTTGACAGCAGCGCTCGGATGTTTCGCTCCTTCCCTTCAATCCAGTCCAAGATCTGCATCATGACAATAAAACAAACCTTTACGGAGACCTGTCAGCACTTGAGTGTCGCCCTAGTGAGGCAAGACTGATTATCACCTGCCAAAGCTGCCTTATTGGGTCTTTCTAAGCGGGGCTTGTGACAAACAGAAAAGACTGATTAGGTGGCTCAGAATGCCATTTTGTTCCAGTGAAATCATCTGGTGCTTAAGTCAGTGAACAAAGGTGATGTATTCAGTGACCAAAACTCTTCTCAGCATTTTTTAAGCCTTATTTGGAGAATTTTTGCTAAGAGATATGCTTTTTCCAGGACGACTATTTAAACACGCAAGCACTGCTATTTTACTTTTCCAGATTACATTTATCCTGCTAATCCAAAGATCAAACCAGTAACTCTCCAGTATCATTTCATATATTCAACTACCTCACCCCCCTCTCACTCTCCAGGACCACATTTATCTCTGTCATACAGTCTTTCCCCAGACCACTGTTTTAAGCTATAATTGATAATTTATGGTAAAATATTTCATGCTCCCCCCGCCCCCTTACAAAGTTGATTCAGAAATTCACAGAATAATTTCAATGTACCTGTGCTGTCCTCTACCTGTACAAATGGCAATAAATCCCTTCAATTTATGAACAGTGTGCATGTTTTTCAGTGTGTAACATGGCCTTCACCTTTGCGTTAAATTCATTACCTGTAGTTTAAGTGGATCAATGTCTTTTGTGATCTCCTGTCGCCTCATTTCAGCGATGGTCCTCGGTCCCTTTTTATCAGGCCTGGAGGCGAAACCCTGAGTCGACAGCAGATCCTCAAAATCATCCTCCTTCACCTTCGGCTTGGGGCCTGAGTTACAACACAGCACAGAGAAATTAGGATCCAACATGGAAACTGTTGCAAATAAAAAGATATGAGTAGACTTTGACTGGAGAAATACAAAATCCTTTGATATCCCTGATACTCCTAAAAACTGAGTGAAACTACGTCATGTGCTGTAGCTGCATGACACAACAGCAGAACTGAGAATCAACACAAAACTGTACTTTTACGTTAACTAATTCCCATTAAATGTCAGTTTGTCAGGTGATAAATACCCTCCCCCCTACTCTGTGTCTCTTACCAAATCCAGGCCCACGGACTCCTCTCTCTTCTCTCCCACCAATGACACTGGAGAAGTTGAGGTTGTAGTTGGGTTTGGTGGACTGTGCGCCTGCAGCCTGAGATGCTGAGGATGGTTTGGCTGCAGATCCAGATCCTGATCCAGGCATCCAAGGTTTGTTCTGGGCTGAGGTCGGTCTTCCAGACTGCCAGGGCTGGGCTTGAGGCTTAGCAGAGGAGGGCTGAGCCTTGTTGCTAAAAGAAGGCCCAGAGGAACCTGCAAGAACCATGGGGGAATGATAGTTAGTTACATGAGATAAATTTATGACTTCATAATTTCATAAGTGAAGTTGTTCTTTTACCATTATAGGCAAATGGGTATCTGACCCAACCTCTTACCTGGTAAATTGGATCCCAGGTTTCCTAAATCAGCAAAAGGATCAAAGGTCTGAGACTTGGCCTTTGACATGGAGGCCACCCCAGAAGCTACAGACACAGAGACAATGTGTGAGCTACAATTTTCTGTGTTTATAATTTTCATGATTGTGTACAGAACAGACAACACATATTACGCAGAAAAATGTTCAGTAAACCACAAGCACTAGCTTACATGAAGTTCCTTCACTTACCTGTGTTGGTATAGTTGGGTTTGCTGGTGGTGGCGCTCATGCTAGCGGTGTTACCGGTGGCCCAGCTGTCCCACCCACCCAGCAGGTCCGGTTGGCTGGCTGATGATGTCATCTTAGGGGTGTCATTCACTAGCTTATCTGTTAAGACACAAACATCAATCAGTTGCATCAACAAGTATAACAATTTATTTTGTTTTACACCTTACCATTATAAATTGCTTGCAGCACATGTGAATAAAGAGAGAAATGTGACACCTATATTGTAGAAAAGAGTAAAAAGGTTTGTCCAGAAAAAACTACAGTTGGGATGTTTCCTGCTGTTGAGTTGGATGAAGGTGTGTGTAATCAACCATCCACTCAGAGACAATGGTGAGATATGATCAGGGTGCCCTCCAAGGAAGACCTTTTTAATGCCACTTAAAATCAAATTTAATGCCAGCCTCATAGTCATACTAGTAAAAGCTGGAAAGATATTATCGAAAATCAGTATGGATTTTAAGCCCTACATAGTAATTATTTATGATTACAAGTACTTGAATTTAATGAAAATTGTTAAGTCATACAAGAGCCTGCAGTCTTCAGAGCCTGGCAGCGCTAATATTACAGTGAAGAACTTTGCTGTGTGCAAAACTGTGCTTTAGCACAGTGCTGTGGCACATGGAACGTGTTTTGCGCTCTTTATATGGGAGTCCAAAGTCAGAGGTCCCATTATCCTCAGCTTTTAAGATTTTCTGATATAGACAGCATTGGGCCTCACGGTCATTACCTGGAATAGGGTTAACCCACTCATACCTTGAATTCTGCTACCTCCTCCTGTTAAAGTGACACCATTCTGAGGTGACGTGCTAATTGTTAACTTGTTAATAGCGAGGTGGGAGACGTTTTGTTTTCTTTCCTGACAACTGATCGATTCAAGCTAAAGCATGCACACTCGCTACGGTCAAGAGTGTAAAGCAATACACTAATGTAAACATGCCTGTTATGTCGTAACATCCAAGTCACACCAAACATATATACATACATACATATATATATATATATGTATATATATATGTGTATGTTAAACGTTTGAAAGTTATTCATCATACATTATGTTAGGGCATTTTTTTAATCCTACAAAAAAGGACAAGAAAAAACTTTAAGCTTTAAGACCTTTGTAAACAATATTAAATTCAAGGCTTCTTAAAATACTTTAAAGACCCCGTGGGTATCCTGTATGATGAGGCAACAGTGGAACATTTGGCACATGATGCTGAGTGATGTAACTGTAGATGATTAACTTACTGAGGTTGAAGAGACTTGAGTTGGAAGCAGGAGTTTGGTTACTGTGAGCTGAACTGAACCCGCTGGTGGCTGAACTATCAGAACCCAACAAGTCTCCGAACAGGTCTGGTCCAGAGGCCTGCCGAGATGAACCCACACTGGAGCCGACACCAGAGCCAGAGCCCATCCCAAATGGATCAAACAGGTCACCCATGGCTGCAATACACACAAAGAGGGAGAAGAAAATGCATTATGGATGTCTGGAAAGTTTTTTACAATACTGCAGCCAGCATGTTTTAAACCTCGACCCTCACGTTTTGAGTCTGGTGTGGCTGCACTAGTTGGCCCACTAAAGAACAAGTCTTCCTGCACTGCTCCAGTCTGACCAGCAGGGGGTGCAAATAGGTCGTTGAGGAGGTCACTGTTGCTGGACGCAGCTTTCATTCCTTCCTGAACCCCTTGATGAGGAGCAGCAGAGGGGGCTGAGGATGTGGAAGGAGGTGGAGGGTCAGAGTTCAACCCCAAGAGGTCAGCTGTGTCACTGGCAGGAGATTCCTGGGCTGCGGGAGGGGAGGTCTGAACAGGAGACGAGGGACACCAAGAAAAGACAAAAATGAATAGCTCTACTTAACACTGTCAGGGTGTGTGATGAAGGTACACTATGATACAATTAGCTGTCTAAAACATTTCCCCACCTGGAAGTCAGCATCAAACAGCGGTTCACTTGGGTCACGTGACAGTGGTTCCCCACTGGGGGCAGAATAAGAATAAGACTCTCCTTCTGATTGGTCACTCAGGTCCTCCTGGTCATTAATGGATCCTCCTCCTTGACTGTCTGAGGCATCCTGAGGCCCACGCACATCTACAAATTCGACAAGCTGGTCAGTGGAAATTTCACGGCAGTGAGGGCATTGGAAAATGGATAAGTCAGAGAATGTTTTATGGTTTCACTGGGAGAATTAAGGCAGAAGATAAACTTATTTAGAAAGGATAACCAGAATACTAAGACTGCATGAAAGACTTTTGAAGGTGAAATATTATCAGAGGAGCACAAATACTGTACCTTCCCAATCTAGTGTCTGGAAGAAGTTGTTGGCGTTATTGTCAGTGCTCACAGGAGATTCTGACTCTGTTGCACTGGGGCCTTCTGGAGTCTGAGCTGGTTGGGGCGACTCTGAGTCATAAAATGCTGAGGAACCTGGCTGACGAGGCAGCTCGGGCTTACCTGTAGTGAATAAGGTTTGATGTTAAGTTAAAATGTATACTGGAAATAGAAAAACTTACAAGTGAACTGAGAGATGAATAGACAGACAGTGAACCAAACCTAATGCCACCTACCAAATTTGCTGAGGATCTCCTGCTGTTCGTCACGAGAGGAGAAAAGGATCTTGGGGTTGAGGCCTTTGGTCTGGAAGCCCTCCCACGGAAGGGTCTTGGCGCTGGGTCTGTCCCTGGGTTCCACTTCGATATCCAAGTTGACCTGGAACAAGTCTGGGTACTTCTCCTGGATGTCACAGGCATCCAAGTCATACCTGACAGGAGAACAGGCAGAAGTGAAAAAGGAAGATATGGAGTAAGAGTTAATTAATTAAAAAGCAGCAAATCTGTTGTAGTTGATACTATTGTGCAGGAAAACAGTACTGCATTTCTCAAAATTGTGTACATACTTGGCAAACTTGACAGTGGTCGCATTTCTGGGGACAAAACCTGTGTGGAACTGGATCTGAAACATCTTCATGGATGCCATCTGAAACAAAAGTATAAAATTTCAAATTAGTTTTTGTCCATATTTTTCAATAGTGTTCTTGGATCAAATCTAAAACTGATAAGATACAGGCTGTGCTGACAGTTAAGCTGGTGTGTGTGGGTATACCTTGGCTTGCAGCCGTCCTCCCAGTGTAGATCTTGCATGATAGATCACCACCAGTACATCTCCTTGGACTGTCACATTGAGGGGAATCTCTGCTCTTCCATCCTCAATCTTAAAATCCCTGGAAAGAGCAAAAGAGAGATTGATTAATTTAAATAGAAACATTTCTTTTTACTCCTTTTATCTAGGAAAAACTGAAGGACATTCATTCACATTCAGTGTGTATATCAGCTTACTTCATCTTGTCGTACTCCTGTGATGTGGTGAGGACTCTCTCATCTCCAACGTAAACTTCACAGAATGGCCTGCACCCGTTACGCTGCTTGTTGAACAGCGGCACGGGTGTCATGACGATGGAGCGGATTACTATGGGCTTGCTGTGGGGGATGATGGGCTCCTCTGCCATCATGTCACACATATACTCTATGTACCTGCAACAATCACAAGCAAAATCAGCATCATGTATTGTTAGTATTTGTTAAATGGTGAATATTTTGGAGGAGGAGGAAGTAAAAGCTTGAAAACGGAGACAGAAAATGTGTGTGTGTGTTTACCTCTTGTGTGAGGGTGCTATACCAGGTGGGCAGCGTTTCATTGAGAACATATAGACAGCAGCCTCAGCTGTGGTGAAAAGGCGACAGAAACACAGGAAGGAGCAAACTGCCACTGCTGAAGCTGCTCTGCCATCCTACAGAAAGAAAATGTAACAATTAAAGATGTCTAATGTTTCTAATTATTACCTACTCATGTCACAGTCTTGACTTCCTTTTAACCCCACTCCACATCTGAACATGTGTAATAGATTAATTCAGTAGTAATCGGCAAGAGGTCACTTACCAGACAGTGTACTATACAGATGTTCCTCTGGTCTTGTTTGAGCCATAGATGCATGTTCTTGCACACACTGTAGAGACTGCGGAGGTTGGGGGCACGGCGTACCTGCCAGTTACACTCTGAAACCTAAACATGCACACACAAAACGAGATACATCTGAATACAACAAGAATCTGAGTGACAATGCTTTAGCAATAGCACATACTGTGGCAAAAGTAACAGTATGTATTACAGAGCCAAATAGAGAAAAACATCACTGACACTGTGGTTGTTCAGAGGAAACAAAGCAGTGAGCCACACTGAGACAGGGGAGTTTGGCAATGTTCCACTCTGACACACATCCACCGGCCAAAAAGATGCACTCATAAATACACAAACAGACACTTCATACCCTGTTGTGGAATCGAGAAGGCCTGTATGATCGTTTAGAGAGGTTGTAGACGGCATAGTGGCCGGCATGACGTGAATCCAGGAACAGACGGACGTCCTCAATGTTATTCTTTATCGCCGACTCCACCCCTTCTGCTGGGAACGACATGACTACACACACACAAATAAGGAGAGGCGTAACTTTTACATCAAAGGTTTTTCTACTTCTCAAATGTTTAACAGTAACTAATGACAAAATTACACAAAGTTGAGTATTACGGAGGGCACTATGCCTACCTGCTATTCTGGAGGTGATGTATGAAATATCCAGGTCCCCTTTTGCATAGCTGTAAGAGATGGTACAAGTAAACTTATAAAAGGAATTGATATACAACATAGTTGAGAGGAAAAAACATAATTACTTCAAGAAATATAAGAGACACAAAAGAGTTCGACTATGGTCTGGAAGACTGCATAAACACAGCCATTAACAAACAGCCTGCTACAGCAAACTGGTTCAGAAAAAAAGAAACTAAGAGGAACCATAATGTTGCAGGATGGAGAGATTTCTATGTAATGCCTGAATGGGCAGCTCTGCTTGGGCTGTCACAGAACACAGAATTTTAAACAGTTCTGATAAAGGCTGCCCTACAAATATTCCAATTAGACTAAATAAATCCCAAGTTTGTCTTAGTCTTTTCTTCTGAGTCTGTAATGGAGTGGTAGACTGATATTGTCTTTTCCATGGCAGATGCTGATATTTAGAGAGCGGGGAAGCCAATATTAAAACAAAGAAAATCGTGTACAATTCTATTTTCAACACACACTACAATTCAACTGTTATCTTAACTAACAATATGTTGTTTTAGATGGATTTTTATTAATTAATTAATAGAGCAGAAAAATACACTGGGTTATGCTGTGGATTTTAGAACCTGACTGGTATTTAAGGTAGAGCAGGGTACAATATGTCAAAGTCGAAGTCATTCAACTGCATTATTGTACACATTATAAAACAATATATATTTAAAGTTAACCAGCAACTGTATTGGATTAGATTTGCTGTTATTTAGGGTGGGAGAAACTTGTGTCTAAAGAAGTTTAAGGCCTTTTCACACCACTGTGCTGTGACTTGCTACTTCCAGTCATTTCAGTGAGCAAAAGATGCAAGGGGGAGGCGTTTTTGATAACAGCACTAGGGGTAAGTAACAGTTGCCACCGATGTAAGTGCACACAGATTTTGCTCTGCTGTTTAGAGTTCAGTGCACTTAACTTTTGGCTGTAATGGCCTGGCTTTTGTGGCAGGGACTGTGGAAATAGGTGGTACTGCAGGGTCAGACGGAAGTGATCATGGAGGAGCTGAAAATGCTGGTGTTGTATACCATGGTCCTACCCACATACAAGGACAACCAGAAGACAAACTGGGCCTATGACAGCATTTCCACAAAGCTAGTATATGTGCTGTAGACTTTGGGCACAGGCATTGCTAGATGTCAAAATGACAGATAATTGACTGCCCAACTAATCAGTCTGTCACTACTTTAATGTAGCACATGCATCTGGCATGGAAATATGCTCTGGAGAATCATTTCTGCCAACAGCTCCTTGGTGTGAGTATTATTGGCAGTTAATTGACAACAGTGACAACAAAAAAAAACAATGCAATATGATGCCCACTGAGAATTAAATTGTAGTAAACATAAACAAACTGTAGGCCATGCCAAAAAAAAAAAATCTATGCTGATGACACTCAACGTCTATCTGTATGGTGTCAGGACAGACAGGTGTTGCTGGTTAGGACACAGATAGAGCTAGAATGGCGATTTAGTAAGCAGTGGAGCCATATTAAAACCTTTAAACTAGCATTAATTCATTCACTCATTCATTAAGCCAGTCGTTCATACACTATGGATGAGGATTAGACAGCTAATGATACATACAAATTACATGATTGGTAGAACAAAAACAGCTAAATTAAGCCAACATTTTTAACAGATCACTTCAAATTTGTCAGCACTTTGAAGGATGGTCATTTGCACTGCTTCCTGGTATTCAGCTCTGTGAATACTTGTCTGACAGAGGTGCAATAATGAGGCCATCACTGCTACACCACCATCTCATTTCTAATTTTAATATTTGATTTTAATTTAAAAGTGTTAATGACTGCCCAAATTATATCTTGTACCACGTATAGAGTAGATATGTTAGCTGATGTAATTTTCCAATCGTTCGACACATCCATCCACGCTCTGCATTCATTCAACTGAGTTATTGAATGTGTGATGTTAGGATCAGCAAGCTGTGATGACGGACACAGCACAGCAAATGGCTTAGTCGGGTTTTTCTTCCTCTAAATCAAAGACAAACTACAGGAGCACACAGAGCAACGCACGCATGAGTTGACGCACTTCACCGACCCATATTTACCTTGGGTTGCTAGGTGATGGACACATAGTGGGACCATGAGGGATTGGGGGGGACAGAGAAAAGAAACAACAAAAAAATAAACAAAACCACCAAACAAATGGAACAAACTGATGATAGAACAACCAAATGAAACATCAAAACTTTTATGGATATGGACAGAGCGGCTATTAAAGGAACATTTTGCTTATTCTCAACCCTTTTAAACACATCAGTCACACAACCCACCTGTCCATTAAATCAACAATCATTTCAATGATTTCTGCAGCCTCACTGATTGCTGCAGCCACGTGTAGCAGACTAGATTATTCTCACCATCCACTGACTTATGTTTACTCCAGGGGTTGGTGAAGGAACTATAAAGAGAGGTTACCTGAAAAAGGGTTTGCCTTTTTCTGGAGATGAGCTGTAAAGTCTGCTATCAGAGTGGAAACCACATTTCATACAGCCAAGCAGCAAAATGTTCCTTTTAAAAGTAAATCTGGGGCCAGGGTAGGTATGAGTATGAATGGTTACATAGACAATTTGCAGGTGTACAACCATCTACATTTACTTTAGATTGATGCAGCTGTGATGAAACATGATGAATACTGACAAACATTAATGTTTAGAAAACTGTTCTGTCATTCGGTCAATGTCTGACATAAAACTTCCTTACAGGACCACGGGTGCATACTTTCAGTACGGTAAATTCTTACAGAGTTTTCCCATCAAAACTATAAAAGAAGGTAACCAAAACAAACATGGTGGTGGAATTGTCTAGGTTTAATAAGTGGCACACGGTGTATGTGATGTTACAGCAGCCAGTGCAAAATGTGAAAAGCTTCACTAAATTTTCAATTCTGCAACACATGCCCATGCTATGCTAGGTGAGTGAAAAATATTTTGTTTTATGAATTAAACACAATCAGTATTAACTGATCTATATTAGTTCATTATAATAATAATGAACTAAAAAGCACACAACTGAAAATGGAATATTAATAAATACAGCAAATAATAATCAGGGTATTGAGCACCTTACCTGGCTACTGACTGGATGACCTTAGAGGAAGTGTCCTTAATGTTGGTCAGGAAGCGCTCTGTTCCTCCCCGCAAGATATCCAAGAGGCCACTGCCCGACTGATCAGGATCGTACATGCCTATAAGCATTGTGCAGAGAGAAAAAAAAAGGCTGAATATGATAAATTTACATTTGACATCATCATAGCTTATTTTTCCTCCACCTATCTAGATTGTTTTGGTCTGAGTTGTAGAGCTTTGGAGATACTGACCATAGAGATGGCTGCCTTCTCTTGAATGTAATGGAAGTTAATGGTACTCGGATTGAGGTGCTCAAAGTGTAATTAAAATACATTTGAAAAACTCAAAACTAATGTGTCTTTATAGAAATCATGACCAAGTTATCAATGTAACACGCACATACCTGCACACTTATTCCATGCCACAAAAGGTTTAACAGACAATGTCACACTTGAATCTACATCAGGTCAAAATGTTCAAACAATGGGAATCCCACTCATATTATAATATTATTATAATGAATATGGGTGGGGCTCCCATTGTTTGAACATTCTGACCTGATGAAGATTAAGTGTGACATTGTGTATTAGACCTTTTGTCAGGGTCACAGTGACAACAAAAAACATTAAATTCAGTCTTTGCATGAAACAGTGTGCAAAATTGTTATATTTGTATACAAATAATTATTTAATGAACTGGTAAAAACATGCATACAAGATCTGTTTAACAAGCTATACTAAATAAAATTAGATAATCATGACTAAAAAAGAAAAGCTGTTGAAAAGTAAAATGCACATGTTTATATATACAGATGTGGGTATAAAGTCCCAAACATTGTACAACCCCCCTCACTTGCAGTGTGCATGACACTCATGATAAACACTATCATGCACATAAACACTTTAAGAAGTTGCCAAAAGGGATTATTTGAGATAAAAAAAAAAGAATGTGTTGGATGATTTGATGTTACAACAACAGGCAGATCACTCAGATTGTCTCAGCATCATTTATTGGCCAGGAGTGATGGCATGAATGGGCCAGAGCACTGGAGCCACTCCTCAAGGGACAGAGCAAACATATTCTGCCTTTCGACAGATGGTTGACTTGTCGTGTAGAAATCCTCTTAATTGACAGCACACAGCCTGCATGTGTGGGTGTATGCATGGGAAAATGATAAGCCTATTATGCTCATTTAGAGAAAAGGTACAGATAAACAAGGATTTTCTAACAAAGTACTGTCAGGACTCTTAAAAATCAAAATTCAAATATCCTAAAAGCAAAATTAACTATTTCCAAAGCTTGCATACCTTGCGTCAGTCTGCTACAGATATACGGAGGGGTGTGAGTCACCAACAATCACTGAGCCAATTGCCAATATGTGGTCTGTGGCTGAAAAGGTTGTTTTTTCTATTACACCCATTTTGGTAGGCAATCAATCCTGTGATTGCTCTTTTCTATTCTGTTCCAGATTAATGAATAAATCAACTTAAAAAACTGAGCATACCAGCCATCATAGCCAAATGAATGAAGCAGTAAGTATAACAACAATCCTGTTCTATTAAACTTTAAAAATGACTAAGAAATGAGGCTGAGAGTAAGATATCTCATCATGTTGGGAAATTGCAGTGTTCCTACACCTTTTCAAAAGAAATTCAAGCACTTTTGAAGCTTTTGCAGCACCTTACAGCTGTAATAAATTATACTTATACAAGCTTTATGCTCAAAATGATTAGGCCCTATTTCATTTCTTCATCACATTAAATCAGATGTTATTGTGATATGAACAAAATTATGTTTCATGTTTTAAAATGTGTGACCTGTCTGTAAGAAGATTTGGCCTTTTACATAACCCGGCTGAGCAAATATAAGACAGTAACTCAATCCAATGCTCTTTGAAACATCAATCTCCCGGCATGTTATTGTCTATTAGCCTCCCGCTCACTGTTCCATCAGAGGGCGAGATTAAAAACACTTAATTTTGTGCAAAGGGCAAAAACAACTAGGCAGTGTCTTATTCAAAATCCAAGCACATTTCTAACCTCGAAATCACAACATCAAAATTCAAGTGTTTTTAAGGATTTCCAGCAAATTAAGAACCCCTATTTACAACAACTCTACAAATCACAATTCAAAAGTTCTCATGATCATTTCTAAAAAAAAAACTGACCTAGTGACTGCAGGTTGGGTGGGATATGGGTGTTGCCTAGGGTGTGTGGGTGTGTGTGTGTGTGAACATGTGTTCCTGGCTGATTAGGAATGTCTGTAGGGGT
The DNA here is from genome assembly GCF_056507025.1 of Lutjanus erythropterus. Taxonomy (NCBI): domain Eukaryota; kingdom Metazoa; phylum Chordata; class Actinopteri; order Lutjaniformes; family Lutjanidae; genus Lutjanus; species Lutjanus erythropterus. The sequence continues at coordinate 17,807,466 of NC_139326.1, read as the reverse complement.
TATAAAAGTCTTTTTCAATCAGACACAATTCATAAGACTGCTCTATGATTGTTTCAAGGTTATTACATGTAATTATTTTGTTAGAGTGCGGCATAAAAACTATGGATATGCTAGGGGTGCCTTAGTGGGGTATAGGGTGTCCTTCAGCAAATCAATGAGCTGTTAAATTTCAATTTGGAAATAGGACACTGATATAATGACACAATATTACTGCTCTGTTTTCAGAGAAAAAAAGAGAGAAGACCACCTAACTTTTGAACACATGAAAAAAAGAAACACAACAAAAAACAAGAATAAAAATGTAATCCAAAACAAACTCTTACCTGCACTGTTGTGGACATTGTGGATCTGCATGGGCGGCTGGGCTCCATTGTTGCCAAATCCTCCGTTCTGCTCCAGCAGCTGCAGACATTCATAGCCGTCAAACACAGGACGCCAACAGTAGTACGCACTCAACATTGTCACAGGTGAGTCAACAAAATCTGAAGCTAACAAAAAACTTTTTAAAAAGTGCAGCCAACACCTAAGATTTTTCTAGAGATGTTCAAAACAGATATGAACAAGGAGCAGCAACCAAAAAGAAGTTAACAGAAAAAAGAGAGGGACTTCATCAGAAAATCAAAGATATTCCTTAGAGATGAAAAAAGGTCATCTAAAAAAGAAAAAAATATTTAAAAAATACCAAATTACATCCCAGCAAAGAATAAAAACAGAACTTGGTATAAAATAATGGTCAGAGGACCACCAATAGTAGACCAGAAAAAGAGCATCAACAGGTCTTATCCTTGACCCTAAATGTTAAAAAAAAAAAAAAAAGGCATCAGAGATAGATAAAGATAAAATTATTTTCAGATGAGAACTGGAGTGCCTGGGTCTGCGCTAAGACAGCCAGACAGCCTCTGCATCTCGCTTCCCCTACGGGACGTCTGCTGTATTTCCCTCTCAGTGTTTCACTTCCATCTCTGCTCCTTTTCCTTCACAAGTTTTCTCCTCTGTGCTCTGTCTCACAGTCTGCCTCTCCATATGTCTGTGCTGCAAAGCAGCAGAGCAAAGAGGAGGAGGAGAAAGAGAAGGAGGATTATACTCTCCTTATGTCTAGCAGGGAAACCCCTTCTTAACCTTAATCAGATCAGCGATCGCCAAATCTGCCTTCACTCTGCACACATTTTATCCTTATCAGGATTCAGTTTGGTAAGATATTGATGGAGATGCCGAAGAACTCTTCAGTTCACTGAACCGTTCTGGAGAACTGCATCAATTTACAAAAGATGAAAGTGTCTGCAGCACTTCAGCACGGGAAAAAACTGATATTCCTGCAGTGGTAACCAGTGTAAAATCTTTAAAAAAAAAGAGATAAAACACTTAAGTATTCATACTTTTAATCGAGCTAGAAATATAGGCCAAAATACAGAGACTGGCTTAACTATATCTCAGCTGTGTGAACACTGTGCACCAGAAAGTTGTTGAAACAAAGAATAACAACCGTAAATCTGGATTTTTTTGACATTAAAATCACCTTTATATACTATAAATCGCAACTGCGGTGGAGGATTTGGTGATAAGTAGCAGGATTTGTGGATTTGTGGTAAGAATCATAAGAGGCTATGGCTGCTTAGTTGGTCATGGCCAGATACCATGCAGAGAAAATGCTTTTCTTCTCCAAAATCTTTGCTAGACTCTTAAATCTGATTGTGCTGATTAACTACTGTGGGTGGTAGATGAAAAAAATGCTCTCTGCCTTCACAGTCACAATGTCACCCAAAGTATTGCTTCACTACTGAAGTGTTGGCATCACTTCAGTAGCTTGTTTTTAAACTTAATTTTCACCATTTTTACACCCCTGTGTCTTTCTTTGGACCCATTAGGACCTTGCCAGCTGGGAAGAGAGGAGCCTGGGAAAGAGAATACAGACTCCTTTGAGTCCTCAACTGTGTGTGTGTGTGTATGAGGCCGAACAAGTCTAACCACATCAGCAATTTGAGGACACGATTTCACACACAGCGGAAGAAGCCGTGCGGTCGGCCTGTCAATAGCCTCTTCACAGGCTGGCAGGCACTGAGGATGTGCCCCTGTGTGCCCCCTAATCAACTTGTTCACTCCAAAATGCACTTGTTGAAAGCCGTCATCTTCTCAAAAACTAATACTCATGACCCACCCACCCTTCAATATAATGAAAGTGAAATCAAAATGAATCAGTTGCTAATGTCTCCTATCCATTATTATAGCAGGGCTCTGCAGGTTTAAACAAGGGGCATTTAATACTTTTTAAGACCCTTTTAGACCATTATGAATCCCATTTCATGTAGGACCTATAAGACCTCTTTCCATACTGGCAAATAAGTATGAAATGTTTATTGCAGAGTGGTTTGTGTGGGGTCAGACTGTGATGCTCCTGATGTGAATTCAGAACTATAATGGGTGGCAGGAATTGACCGGTGGCTTTTTACGGTGCCTTAATGTTTTTCTGACTTCCCACGCAACTCAAACACCTGTAGACCCAAAATTTTATAATTTGAACTTCTTACTCCTAGAAGTAGCTATTTTTTTAGACAAGAGGAGATGCCACATTAAACTGTGTGTGTTTTGATACATTGTGACCGGGCTGCACTGTTTACATGAGTGATTATTGGTTCCACATTGTTTTTGTATTGTAATTGTTTGTGTGATCAACACACATTTTCCCCCAAACACAATTAAAGGCACACAGCACCTGTACATTTAAAATACAGACAGCTGGATTTAGACTTTAGACTTCATGGCAGAAGATATTTTTAAATGCATTTTTTCTTGTCTCTTGGCAGTGAGAACAGACTAATTAAACACACACAGCCATAATTGCTCCACTTGATAGTGATCAGTTATGAAAACCTGTTGGTTTTAATCTCAATAAATAAACCAGTGATTTTCACTTCAAGAATCGTGTTGAAAAATAGCAAAAACAGCTGCAGAACGGTGCACTACTGTACATGTCTATATGCTAAAGATAGTTTACTGTAGTTTCACTTCTTAGTGTTTTTTTACTAGTGTGCTGAATACAACACACTTACCTCTGTAATGGGAGACTTGGGGTTGACATTGCGTGCTGCTGCTATCTCCTGGAGCTGGTTGACCAACTCTGTAATGGACAGACGCTCCTCTGGGTTCACCTTCAACATGGAACCTGGACAACAACGAGGAGGAGGAGGAGGAGGAGGAGGAGGAGAGGGGAAGGCAATGTTAAAAATCTGACAAGGTAATTATAGTAGTAGTAATATAATAAGAAGGATGACATAAGCATGGAGATTCATAAAGGAAGCAATTCATTAGTAAGACAACAATACTACCATTTACCAAATTATGGAAATCAAGTTAGTATAGAATTAATAAGTAACAATTTGACATTAATCACATGCACAGCAATTAAGGTGAACACCATTTAAATTTATATATTTTTAGGTTAATCATTACATTTTGTGCTGATCTTTCTAGGAAAATGACAGATTTTTCCACCAGGTGGAGCCGTTTAATCTAATTAAGTAAGCTTTAACAAGGTACTAGCAGCACAGCTAATATTCATTTTCTCATATGATTCCTCAATGGCATTTTTAGCCATTTTTACAAAGATGGAAAAAGTGCCTGTCGGGGTTTGCTCTTGTTCATAATATTAAATTCTGACTACCCTTTTGGAACTTATTATTGTTTTGTGTTTTATTTGTCTCTGTATTGAATTTCCTGTCTGTAACCTGGTGTTGCATTGCTGCTATTGTTTTCAGCAGGTCACTCTTGAAAATGAGACTCGTGTCTCAGTGGGATTACCTGTCTAAATAATGGTTCGATAAAAAATAAAATATGAACGTTATGTTTAAAGGTGCACTCCTAAACATATCTGTCTGTGAAAGTGACAGTTAATTCAACCTGCAGTGAAAAATTTGACTTGCAGGTGACAAGAGCAGATGAAACAAGAGAGATAGATGACAGGTAAAACTAGCACATATATAGAATGGAGGTACGTACGTATTAGGTCGTGATACACAGTGTACTTGGCGTCGTTCTGAGGGATGGAGTATTTTCCATTGACGATCTGCAGCTTGGCCCCCTCCTCGAAGGGGTGCTGCTTAAAACACAACAGGTAGAGGATGCACCCCAGGGCCTGAACAGGAAAGAGGAAACAATAAAGACAACAATAAATTCTGAAGCTGTCTTTCTTAATGAACAGAAAAGAAAACAAATCATGAATTAGTCCCAACAAAAGACGCTGACACAAAACACTGCCAGAAGACAACCTGTTGTCTCCAAACAACTAATGCTAATGTCTCTTAATGCCTCAAAATTATTGGTTCCAACAGGCTCTGCCTAACTCTTGGTGTTATTGCTGTGTGACAAGTCACCGATATTATTTTGTCTGTGTGAAAGAGGAAATACAAATTAGATTACAGACCTAACAACAACATATACACATATTTGTCATTTTCAACAACAGAACTAAATAATCATTGATTCTTCCAAACATCTACCAATCAGAAAATAAACCTTTTCATTATCTTGGCTTCACAAAAAATCATTATTTTACAGACATCATGATAGTAAGCTTGATGTAGCCACAGTATAGTCTTGGTCTATCCTGGATTATCTGTGACACTGAGGAATAGAATATAAAAACAAAACAAAAACAATAAAAATAAAAAGGTAAAAGCTCTGACCCAGATATCCTGTTTCTCATTGATGGGGAAGTTGGAGTAGAGATCAATCATCTCCGGTGTTCGGTATGCTGGAGTGGTGTTCCTTGTGATCTATGCACACGAAGAGAAAAAAACAAAAAACAAAATAAACACAGCTGTTGGACCACTGTGGGGTGTTTCAGTAGATAAAACCAGCGTTAAGTCTCCAGCTGTAGTCAACTGCTGGTAAACTTGAACTCATCAGCATTTAACCTTGATGAAACTGCTTTATTCTGAATATTCTTCATGAAAAAGACATGCCGTTGTAAGACCCACACAGTGAGCTATGCAAGCTTTTCGAAACGAACTATTTACATTGTAATGAAACAGCTGTCACCAGAGATTATTACAATTAGAGACCAGGAACACTGGGGACCTGCATAATGAGGTCATCTGTGGCGAAGCTCCTGCGCACAAGTGTGTGTCTGTGTGGTTATGGTATAAATATAATGAACCTGATTGATCAGTGCTTCCTGGACCTTTAGCTGTTGATTCAATCAAATGTTTCTGGTTCCTGCCTAACACCATGACGCCAGTATTACCACTGATCCACTGTAAATCTGAATGTGTTTTTTCTCCTCTCAGCTGAGGGAGTTTCATTCTGAAATTATATCGATAAAAAATAAATATAAAATATACAGAAATATAAGATGCATTCAAAGAAAACTGGCTGTTTTTTTGTTATTTTGCTCTACATATTTAAATGATTAGTATCTCAAATAAAATGTTCCAGTAGTGTAAAAAAAATGACTGCACTTTCTGTCTTTGACTTTGTCCTACATTCTCAAAACATGTATTAAAAGACTGGTGGTCGATTGATGTGGGTTTTTCAGTGGCCAAGACAAGATATTTAGAGAGCAGGCCGGCCAGTGGCCAACATGCACAACGCCAATATCAAAACAAAGATAACGTCTGGTATAGTTCCATTATTTCATGCACATTACAATCTAATATCCATGGTTATCTTAGCCATTATATGTTGATTTATCTGGATTTTTTTATTAATTCATGAATTAGACAAATACATTGGGTTAAGCTCTAGATTTCAAAATATGATTGAAATTTAAGATAAAGTGAGGCACGGTTCGTCAGAAGCATTATTTTGCACTATTCTACATATCATAACATAATATACATTTATCCACAATTAAAAACACACAATTCTGTTGTGTGTGCTGACATTTTTTTTGGTTATCGGCCTTGTTAGTGCAGGCATCAGCCCATGCTGATTATCTTAAATGGCAGATAATCAGCCTGATTAATCCGCCAACTGATGGCCTTTCACTATTAAAGACACCTAGTATAACATAATGTTGTTAAAATCAGGACCATAAAATAGACAGAAAATATCATGGATGAAAAAAGTGTATTCACTTATAAACATGACCGTTTGCGTATAGATTTCATAAAAACTTCAGAATTTAAATTTTTACTTCATGTTTGTAAACGCTGTGTTACATAGATTATAACAAGGTTACTGGAAAGAAGGAACACAATTATAAGGAAAAATTTCTATAATGTATTGTATAAGGAGCACCTTATTGGGATTAACCTTAATTGATGCTTGAGTGTGTGTGTGTGTGTGTGTGTGTGTGTGTGTGTGTGTGTGTGTGTGTGTGTGTGTGTGTGTGTGTACCTCATCCTCCACCATGGACCTCTTCTGTGCCGACCAGCTGTAGTCGGGGTAATGTGACACTGTGGTGGCACTGCCAAAGTCACACAGCTTGATGGTGCCCTGGTTACTAATCAAGAGGTTCTCAATCTGCAGCACATCAAGTAGGCAGGGGGTGAGCCGTCAATCAACACACATCTAATCACCAATTAGTAATAATACTAGCCACTAATTTTTAAGTACTGTTGATTGTTGTGCTTTTAATTGCAGTATCTTATTCATACCGAGGTGTTATATTTAGTTCATACCCTCTGGAGTACTGCACATTATGGACATTTCATCATTCACTCATCCACTGACCAAGAAGCAACAAACCTTGAGGTCTCTGTGTATGATTGGAGGCTTTTGTTTGTGCATGTGCTGCACAGCGCGGCACGTCTGGTAGAGGATTTTCAGCACAGTGTCACATGACAGAGGAGCCCTCTGCTCTACTCGCTTTATAAAGTCCACCAGCTGACCTGAAGCAGGAGAGATACACAGATATGAGTGAATGAATGAGGATCCATCAGTCAAAGTGAAAGTAACACCTGCCAGTGACCACATGCCCTTTGTCTGTTGATTCCATATTGTCTGATGAAACAAGAGAAAAAATAAACCCTGCAGATAAAAGTTTTGTATCATGCCACAGCATAGTAGCTCAAATAATGAAAAGCTGCTTCACACAAATCAAATAAATGTTTGAATAGAAGAAATTTTCAAGGGTACGTCATGAGTGGCTTACAAAGCTGAAAAAAAACTACTGAATGAAAACAGTCTGTTGTAAATCAACAGTCGGACTGAACAGAAAGGAAGCAGAGCAGGAAGTAGAAAAGCCGCAGATGGGAAACCGTTTCATCACGAGTGTCTTCCAGTGAAAGTTGCTGAGAAATGGTTCTGTTGAATCAGATCTACTGCAGTCTAGTTTGACAAGTAAGTGCTGATTCGGTGAAGACAGTGAACAAAAGATAAGATAAAAGACAAAGTAAAATGTGTAATGCGAATGTGTATTTACCTTTACACAACTCTGTGAGGATCAGGAACTCAGCCTGTCCGGTGTCTGACTCCTCCTTACTGATGGAGGCAGCAGAGCAGAACTGAACCATGTTGGGATGACCCGACAGCTTTTTCTGTGGAGCACATAGGTCAAGGAATATACAGCATAAAACACTGTGTACTGTGTTGTCAAGCCTGGCCTTTCAGAATCTCAAAAAGAAATCACCAGTTATCCTCCAGTGACAAAGCTGGTAGAATTTACCTGTGGCTTGTTGAATCTATCTATGTAAGTAGACCTGAAATCCTATATAATCTGGCTAAGCATATACAAAACAATTACTTGACAAATAACTTTAAACAAACACTCATTAATACAACAACCTCCCAGCATGCTGTCGCCTGGTAGCATCCCACTCACTGTTTCAAAGGGCACACATCAACAAAGACAGAGAGATCACACTAAGTGTAGCCACACACACAGAGTGGCACGTGAGGCTGAAAAATCATTTTCATTTTGTGTGAATGGTAAAAGCAATTAGGCTGTCTGACTTATTTTATGAGAGCTATTTATTTTGAAAGTAAGGCAATTACAATTTCAAGCATTTTCAACTACTTTATCCAACATGCAAGTGTTCTCACGGATTTCCAGCACCTATAGGAACCTTCATTCTAAAACTGTACTGTAGTTTTCTGGTCAAACAGTGAAGCAGGAAGAGAGATTAAGGTTGAGTGATAGGAAGAATTCACTAGTAAACTTCATTATTTTTTGCCTCATCAGCATTCAGGGCATTACTTCGAAAACACAATGTTGCAACTGAACCAGGAAAAGAGTGCGTCATTTACAAATATCCTGTGTGAGTCCGCAGTCTGCTACTATTGCCCAACAGTACAGGAGATTTCTCTGCATTTCTAGCTGCTGGCCAAAAGGTTAGTTAGTTCCCTCCATGGACAGAGATATGTCACTGATAAAAAAAAATGTAATTCCATGAAATAAAACCTCCACAGACACATTAAAATACAATGGATGCTTAAGTGCTTTGATCTAATTCCTCCTGGCAGTCACTGAATAACACATCTGTGTATAAAACCCCCTCAGAATTACTTATTTTCTGTCCTGCTCATTGCTTCTTTTCAAACAAGGAACACACTAGAGTGCTTTAGAAAAGATCCACAAATGACAGGCTTTTATGTACAGAGCCACATGATATACAGCAGTCTGTGTTTGTGACACCACAGTGCTATTATAGACTTAAGCTCTGTAAATATACATTAGTTCCTGGACAGCACATTATGACATTGTATAAACCACAAGTGATCTAGTAATGACAGTACATTCCACAATCTTGTCAAGTCATGGGTTAAAGTTGCTTTTGTCACATGTCATTCTCAGCTCTGTCTTAAAACAGAAATATTAAGTGTCCTTTCATGCTGGTCTGGAAATAATAAAGGATACCATGAAGCAGACTTCCTGTATGATTTCCTTGTTTTTCTCTTCCTCGTTGGACAGCAGCCTCTGAAACAAATGCACACACACATCCCATTGGTTGATTGCTGTCATTATCTTTTTGATACCAGATGACCATCAGTAAAAAGTATGAAGTATTTGGTTTAATCATGAGAGAACGGGTTTCGATGCCAACTCAAACAGGATAAACTGCTCCTGCTGATTATAGTGAAGTTCAGTGGCCACCTTCACAACTCAGTCTGGCTTTACACCCAGAATGAACCCTAAAATGCATATTCACAAGAAACTACCCAAATATTTAGCAAACTAATGTTTTTCCTCAACAGGTTTGATTGCAAAACAGTCATATTGTGGAACAGCATGCTTTACCCTTTTCTCCCTTGCGCATTTACCATTTATTTCTCCTGCATTCAAAGTATAGACAGATAATAGCTGAACACATAGCATCTTAACCTTACACTCTCGAGCAGTATGCTTACAACATGGACAGAATAATAAAGTGAGGAGGAGCAGATGGTCCCCACATATTCAAAACTGTGCCATAATTCTTTGAGCCTTGCCGGTCTCTAAGAAAAAAAAAATCTAGTCCAGGAATGTCACCAATATGATTGTCAGCACAGCAGCAGCAGACGCTGCCCATATTAGTACATTCAAATGTTTTAACATTTTGATAATATGTGGTTAGCATAGTGCCTAAATAGGAAAAGTGAAACATTTTCTCTGTGTTATTCTGTGATGGGCCACATCCACTTGTTAATATCAGTCATATGGATTAATGGATAGCATATTGTATCCCACATTCTGTTAGACACTTGGGATTATTAATATAATAATTTAATACTAGCAATTACTGCAGTATGTAGAAAGCAGAATCATCACGGACAGAGCCAATGTTCCTGATTCACTGTGTAAGTGGCTCAACCTGTGACAAGCAGCAACAGGTAGGATTTTCTCAGTGGGTACACCTGTGCCTTACCTTGAGGGCATAATCTTTACCACTGCTCATGTCCTGGGCTTCATACACAAAGGCAAATCCACCTGAAAAAAAGAGACCAACCACAATGTCATTTACACTGGCTAGTATATGCACACTTAAGCTCTTGATACATAATCAGTCTCAGACATTCAATAGTTTTGCAGAAATTGTGTGACACAGATCAGGACGTGTTGTAATACGTATACCATACACAATATTTACGTTATCGACTCACAGAGGTCACCAAAAATTATTGAGGTAATGTCTATATATCGTACTACGAAACTAATCTGCCCTTTGTGTTTACATTAGTTTTGGCTTACATAAGACTGTCCCCAACAGTTTAGCCAACATGATGCCAGAATACAAAAAACTCCCTACCATTATAAGATTTGAGGGTAGCGCCTAAGCATTTTTTTTTTCAGAGTCTCAAAGTCAAATGAACTATGCTGTGACACATTTTGCTGTCATTTCAGGTTGTGCTGCTTGTTCACATTCTAATTCCAATATCTTAATATTCTTAACAAAGAAAAGTTTGTTGCTCTTTGAAATGGTATTCTTGCATTATTACGCTACACTGACAATAATAGTCTAACTTTATCGCAATTATTTATTGGACAATATACTGTCCAACAAATAGCAGTTATTGTTGCAAGCCTAGTAACACTATCTAGCAACTGTCATGAATTAATGTCAGATTTCTATGTCTGATTGGTTCTGGTAAGATTGTCGTACATAAATGCATTATAGTGATGCCTAAAAAAGAAACCTTTACCTGTGTGGTTCTACTAGGTCCTGAAACAAAAATATTCACACTTGACAACATATTCATTTGTTGCTGCTCTGTGCCATCAATTAAGATAGCTGTTAAAAACAAAGAGGCCAAAACTAAAGGGAGCATAACCTATACACATCCAATAACTTATTTTTAACTGTTCTGAAATGTTATAAGGTGGAAATACCACCAGCATATCATACATCTCATTCCATTCCAAACTGAATTCTTTTAGTTAGTGACTAAAGAGAGCGTTAAAACCTCCAGCAACGCCCTGCTTCACACACACACACACACCCATAAAAATTTTAAAGCTGGAAGCTGCCAAGTATAACCACAGTATTATCTGCTGGCCACTGAGCAGCCACACTGAAGAAGTTGGAGCTTAACTGCCTTGCTCAAGAAAATCACAACATAAGCAAACTTTCTGTCACAAGCTAACTTCTCTAACCTTTGAGCCACTGCTGAGCCCCAGCAGACTATACACCTTTTCAATGGAGGTGTGGCTAAAACCTGAACACATGATTATGTGGGCAAAGCTGCACTAATAGTTACACAGCTATTAGAAGAATCAGTGATGCCTGGTAGGATATTTCCAGTCTTTCGCTTAAAAGCAACAGCTAGACAGGATTAACTGGACATACATACTTATAGAACAGCACCAACCACACTGACCTACTTACAATTTTACAAGTCAGTGCTAATTAAGAGGCTGCAATATAAAAACTAGGTAATTATAAATAATTCGTAATTTGTTGCAAGAATCTACAATGCCCATGATTTCTGAAAACAATCTGAAATAGTGTTGTCACGATACTGGAATTAATAATCTAATCCTTTTTTGATGCCATGGGAAAAGGCTGACTCAAAATTTAGAGCATAAAACTTTTTATTAAAAGACTAACAGAATAAGGCTGTAACATGAGAATACGTAAAGAAAATGAGACTATTGGCGAGAAGAAGGCAGCACTGTGAGAAAGTAAGAGGCGGGACTATGTGGGCACTGCAGCGGTGTCGATTTGCTGTTGAAGAGAAGAAAGCAAGAAAGTGCAGATGGTATCAGAGTATCTGTTGCATCTATTTTCTAAAGTGTTCCTGCACATGTAGTATTCTTTATACAGTTATGCAGGGTTTTAATGCAGTGTTGCCTGAGGGGTCAAAGATCTCCAGCATTCCATGACAGTTTTTGGCCTTGTTCCTTATGTGTAGCAATTTCTCTGGATTCTACAAATCTAATGAGTGTATATTTACAAAAGCATCATTTTGAACATTTAATATCTCATCTTTGTTCTGTATTCAATTGAATACAAGACGAAAATGATTTGCATATCCCTGCATTCTGTTTTTATTTATTTTACACAACAACCCAACTTTTTTGGAACTGGGGTTTTAGTTAGCAAGTCACAGTCCAAACAAGGCCATGGGGAGGTTACCATAGTGATGAGTAAATCAACTACCAGCCTTACTTTGCTCTGTGAAAAACTGAAGGAGCTTTATTTACAAATGGGTGTGTTCACTGGCTTTTGTTTTGCCAGTCTTGATTTTTTTTTACCTTCTCCGGGATTCAAACCAGCAACCTGATGATCACACAATCTCATGCCTTTAGCATGAGATAATAACACTAGTTTTACAGCATTTTGAGACAATTCCCTGAACATAATGTATTATTTACCTTGCTACAAACACTTAGCACAAAGCGTGCTCAGTTACCAATAAGTACATTCTTTACTGTCCGCTACAACAACATTTCTGTGCAATGGCAGTGACTTTGCTTTGAGAATGCACACCCTTCCCTGTGGGGATCACATGTCTTCCTCTGTTTTGTGTTGGCAGGGAAGGACTGAAACCCGAAAGACTCAATTTCCTTTGCTCCAATTACCAAACCATTCCAAGAAAAACAGAGTAAAAATGGTAAAGATCCTACTCCATTGTATGCAAACTTATTCAGTCTTGCTGGAGTACATTGTGTGCTCATGTTAAATAATTCCAGGAACACACATAAGGAATGAAGCACAGCTTTTCCACTCTAGCCCTGAATAAAGAGACCTCTCTTGTCTACTGTTTCACCTGCTCAGAAGTGGGAATAAAAGCCAGAAGAAAGGAAAGGCCAGCCAGGTGCCACTGTCCCTGAAAAGCTGTTTAGTTACATGAAGATATTAATCTCTGCTTTACTAATCTGAAGTAGACAGTGGAACTGAGCTCATGATGACAACAACCACTTGTGAAGTGACTTTTTCTTCCATCACCAGAGAGGTTTCCTAAATTTACCCAAGAGCATTATGTGGATATCCAAACAGATTCTTTGAAGTGGAGCAAACATTGAATTATAGTCGCCTATCTCCCCAAGTGTCTGGTACAGTAGACAGACACACTAGTCATGGCTCAAAAAAAAAAAAAAAAAAAAATCGAACCATCTGGTTATAGCCAGCTATTGTATTCTCTCATGAAAGATCTTGATGAGGAAGCACAACAAAGACACATTTCACACAGCAGGATGTTTGAAAAGGGCCAAAGGTTTAGTTTCCAAAGTTTTACCATCTGCTTTAGTTTTAAGTCTCCTATCATAACTGAGGATGTGCAGTCACAACACTGTGATTATACCGTTGAGCTGAATAGTACTGAATTAGAGTTGAATCTATCTACACAGTTTTAACAACAATGATTTGAATAATTAGTCAACTGTTTGTCATTTATCAAGCAAAAATGTCAACCTGGTGCTCAACTGCATGTTTTTAATATCAATATAAGTTGAATAATATTATGCTATGGGCATTTTATACTATTTTCTGGCAAATGTTATTACAATTTCAACCAATTACAAAAATAATCATTTTTGCAGCCTTACAAGTGATATTTTTTGATCTTCTGTAATGTTTTTTATACTATACATGTAACTACGTCTAAAAGAAATGCTTTGTTTTCTACACAGACATTTAGAATGCAGTTGGAACTGAGAACCTCAGAATGAGTCAGAGTATTGTGAAAAGCCAACATGGAAGTGGGTCCTGAATTACAAAGGAAAGACTGCTTCTATCAGCTTCTTTCCTTGCACTTAGAGTGATGAAACAGTCTGACTTAATTAGCCAAAAATGTCAAAGTATGGTGGACCAAAGGCACACATTACTAACTGACTTGCCAAATTCTTCAATGTCACAGTTCCTCCAACTGCATTACCTGACCTGCTATCAGTGAGTTAAGAAGACTTATCTAAAATGAGTGAAACAGCGGCCAACTTTGCCTTAAAGTTAACGTAAATGAGATTTAGCTACAATCAGTTATTTTACCTTCAATTTTTTCTGATTTGTGTCATAGGAACATGATAATAATACATGTTTAAAAAAGTGGAGCAAGTTTACTTGCTTAACGAATGAGGCCACACCATGGATGGATGGATGAGTTCAGCTCTGAGCTACTGCTCTGACCCTGCTGAAAACTGGTAACACTGAACCATAAAGTACTGGCCTGCCTGCTAATATTAAACCACAGATTTAACCACTATGAGTTGTTAAATGTGTTTGTGGTTAAATCAATCACAATTTGTGGTTCAGTCTGACTGCTCTACCAGCGACTATAGGTATTTACTAACCATGTATGGTCATATAGAAACAATGTCTTGCCACTTTGCAACAAGAATCAAGAATCCCTGTTCAGTGCCACAGAGAAGAAACCTGATCTTTGGGTTCACACATGTCCTGTAACCAGACACAGATGATTTGCTGCATATAAACAAACACAGGGTGCAATTTCAAATCCAAACTCAAACACTTCATAAAACAATGTTGCTGAAATTGCACTTCAGTGGGATTTTGCAACATGTGAGGGTGTCTGCCAAATTGTTCTTCTGTGGTTAATACCAGTCTTTGTGTATGACATATATCTAATATAGATCTCTTCAACTTGCTTTAAAAAACTAAATATGAAAAACAGTTAACTGAATTATAATTATTGCTGTTGTCCTTGCTTTGTTGTCCTTATTCTGAGCTGTAATGTCTATTCTATTCTATTCTATTCTATTCTTGTATAAGTCGACTGAGCGCAAATTCTTTACTTTGATTTACTGATGGTCCTTTGTTAGTTTTATTTGTTGCAATTACCTTGATTTTTACTGACTGTTCCTTTATTCTAGTTTTACCTGTTGTATTTGCTTGGATTTGCTTAACTGTCCTTTTGCGACTTTTATTTATTTGCTTGGAAATTGTTTTTATGATCTGTTTGTTATGAAGTCGCTGCCTTGCGTGAAGCACTTTGTAACATGGATAGAGATAGGACTGAGCCGATCCATTACCCGGCAATAGGGGCCAACTGACATATTTCAATCACTGGAAATCAAACTAACGTGTCAAACACACTTATGATCCAAAGGGCAAAGTTGTTATTACTTTTATTACTTGAAAATTGTTTGCTATGAGGGCAAAATTACAGATAAATAACAGTTTCCATAGCAACTCTATATTGAAATGTTTCACAGGGGACATATTAGCTAGTTCAGCTAGCTAGCATGCTTAGCCCCGCGAGACGTTACCAACATTTCTGGTAGAGGTTCGCCATCTCACCTTCCGCGATCACCCTCTTGATCCTCAGCTTCATGTCGCCGAGCTCAACCACCTGTCCGACGAAGTCATTCTGGTCCCGGCTGGCCGCCCCGGACGAACCGGGCCCAGCGAGGAAATCCAGAGCCGACTGGAACAGGGACATTTTCTCCAGCGGCGCCCTGCTTCACACTCACAGAGGCCGGCTCCAGAAGAGGGAATAGGCCGTCTAACTCCCAGCAAGCTCAGCAGAAAAACTATACGGCGGTTTACTCTGTTATAAAGGCTTATAAACAGCTGATATTATCCTTTCACTGGAACCAAACATCCTCTTCCTTCTGCTAAGCTGACGAGGCCGGCGGGCCGCCACCATCCACAACGCTCACTTCCGCGAAGGGTGATGACATCAGGACACGACTCGGTCATGTGACGTAGAAAAAGTTACGAAACAGAAAAGGACGCTTTGTTTTTTCAAATGTAGAGATGTTGGCATGTCGCAAGCTGGTCACGCCAACTGTGAAATTAATATGCTAAGCTTAATGGAAAAGTAGTTTGTGTATTTACAGTGAAAAATCCGAAAAATCCCAAGTATAAAACAGATTTTAACATATCTGGTGCACATTTTAGCATGGAATTTACATTTAATTTTCTTTGGACAGTGATTCCCAAAATGTTGCTCACAACCCAACAAAATTAAATGAAAAAACAGCTGAAACACAAAAAACATAAAATGCCTCCATAATAATCCTCAAAAGCCAGGCATGATGTTCACCTGCGCACGCGCACCACACACACTCAGTTCAGACAGAGTGCACGCGCACATGAACTTGCCACCAAACTACGGATCTATAGTGAGGATTTAGGCTAAAACATGGTGCAAATGACGTCTCTCAAGTCAACTTTGCATGTTGGGGCTTCAAGAGACCGATATTCTTCCGTTTCAAAACTGGTCCCTATTCACTTACATCGTTTGGGAATGAATGCATCTATATTTTGTTATCCACGGGCTGAAGGCGTCTGTCCGCTAGATGTCAGTATATGATAGATAGCGTCTCAACATCATACAGCTGTTTCCAGCAGTGGCAGTGCCACTGTGGCACTGACATGTCAATGGGTTGTAGTTCGTAATATTCAGAATAGCACTCAAACAAAAAGCTCTCATTGCATTTTTAAACAAATATGCATTTTGAATTTGAAACAACAACTGAAACAGCCATTATGAGTTTGTTACTGATACAGTCCTGAAGTGCTGTGATAGGCCAATATCAGTCAATAATTTATCAGTACCAGTATGTATTGGTATACCTCGTTTTATGAGCATCTTTTTAACACAGAGTAGGAGGAGAAAAAGTCTAAATAACAAGCATAAGTTGAGCACAATTAAACAGGACATGTCAGCGACCCATAACGTTTTTAGATAATATATTAATATGATATGACAAACAAACAAACAGATCCAACTCTGAAATGACATTTTACCATTGAGTCAACAAAGTTTTACAAAACCATGCTAAATGTATGTTGATTACATCTGTTGACTATAATCTTTTGACCAGCTACCAAAGCCATTTTGCCCCCTAAATGTGTGTGCAGCCTGTAATGTTTGTAAACAAGAACCCTGTCTATAGATTGTATATATTTCTATACATGCCTGATTATCGTGTGACTAATTCCTCTTTATTTTTCCACTGCAGGGAAAAAAGTGTCCAGTCCAGAAAGAGGATTTTTTTTCAGGCCAGGAAGACAACTTGTTCTTCAGTTTTGGTTCAAATTTTATTCCAGGGTTTTTATTCATTTTCACTTTTAAAGGAGCAATATGTAGGACTTGTGTATGAGTACTATAGTCCAAATAGTGTTAGTCTATTAAATAGACTGAAATCCAATTTAATCTGAGCCATGGTTGAAGTGTGTTGTCTCCCCCTGCTGTCCCCTCCCAAGACACAGGGAAAAAAGACTGAGAGAGTAAACAAATTAATATAATCTGAATGTGTAACTGCATTTCAAAAGATAAGTCTAAAAAATCAATATACCTCAAGAAGCGTGGCCTTCATCTGAAAATGATCTGGTGCCAATCTGCTGGCACACCTGGAGGCCGTCCACAAATCAACCCCAGCAAGACAAATACTCCGGCTCTGCGGTCAACTCTAGACTGCAGAGCCAGAGATAAATGAATGTCTCTGTGCTTAACAAGAGATATAACCAATGAATGGGCTAACGCTTCTCTCTCATTTGAAGAATGTATTCATACTTTTTTCATATTTATAAAATATTAAAGGGCTAGACTGAGGTCGTAAAAGGGCTGGATTCAGCCCATGGTTGCCAATTGAATAGGCCTGGCACAGAGATATGGTTGCACTACAGGCCACATTTACCTTATGGATTGATATAACAATGAATTATTTGTTTAAATTACAGACATTTTGATTTCAACAATGCTGTGGTGTCAGACTTTACAACATTCTTCAAATCAAAGACAAAAAGCTGAAATCTAATCTGCAGATTTACATTTCTATAACGTTTTGTGTATTAGTATGCCATCTACTGGACACATCTGTCAGGTTCATGTGTTTGATTTTGGGCTCTGGGCCACACACAGCGACCTTCAAGCAGCGTAGAAGTTATACATGTTATAGGTTTGTACCAATGTGAGGCTAGGGTTAAGCTTGTTTATTGTATACAGGCTACACTAGAAAAATCAATTGTCTTGTCTCATATAAAATAAGCTTAAAGATTTTTTTTTAGATCATACCTGTAAAAAAGAGTATGCTAGATGCCTTCATTGTGTGGAAAACAAAATGGCTTCTGGGTCATGTAGTTTACTCATTACCAGTGACTAGGTCATGATCAAGAGGTGGGTCACAGAAGATTTTATTTGAGTCACCATATAAATGAAAGACTATGGAAGAGATTCTGCAAATTAATGATTTATAACTGTGGTACAATTTTTATAAGGCATTTACAAAGGGTGTATTATGCCAGGAAAAAAACAAGAGCCAGTTAATTACACCTAAATACACTTATTTTTTCTTGCTTTTCTCACTCACTTTATCAGTTGTGCGTACAGAACCCCTGGAATGCCTGGATGAAACACTGAAACAGTTATAGTTAATATGGAAGAAATTAAATCAGAGAGTAATGTTTATTTTGGGGGATTTCATTATTGGGCTGTTAAATCCAAACAAACACAAAATTACCAATGATTTTACTGACAAAATGTACAGTACAAGTCGATATCCAACAATCACTAAGCCAAGCAGAATAACATCATGCTGTGCCACTTTAATAGACAACATATTTACAAATAATATGGATAAAAATACAGTAACTGTGTTGTTAATAAATGACATTAGTGATCATTTGCCAGTGTTTGCAATCTATGACTGTGATATTGTGAAGGATATGGATTATAATAAAATGAAATATAGGAGAGTGACATAAGTTATCCAAAGTTTTTCACCGGACTGGAAATGCGATGTATGGCGAAATTCAATGCAGGAATGACGGTATGCATGTGTCATTAACACCTTTTACGTCACAGGATTCTCAGTCAATGAGACAGAATTTCACAATGAAACAAAATGACAGACATGGCTACTGCTTATTACAAAATGTGAATTTTGGCTGGAGCACAGGAGATATGAGCTAATGTGGAGGCAGAGCCAGGATAAACAGATAAAACAGACACTTGTACAGTGATGCAAGGCTACAAGGTTCATTCAGGCCTATGTACCAACTGCAATCTTTCACACTTATAATTTCACATTCATTTAAAGTGAAAAAGATTTTTTTTTTTTTTTTTAGAATAAGTGGTAATATCCCAACCAATTTTAATTTGTGGTGGATTTTTTCCCTTTAAGACAAGCTTTGCAAGGAATTAACTATAAAACAAACTGAGTGAACTCACGTTAATTTGATCACAAATTTTCCTAAAATGGATTGACATTTTTTTTTTTTTTAATAGCTAGAGTTTGAATGTTTTTTTCTGCATAGTCTGTATTCTTTTATTGGTTGATATAATGAATTTGCTGAGAAGCTGACATCTAGGAATGAAACACCAATCAATTTTAAATCTGGTGCATAGAATCATTGTGTTGGTTATGGTGGGTTTTTTTTCTATGTATTATAGCTAAGGTATGTTCAAGAAATGTGACTTTGTAAGTTCAGTAATACATTTTAAACATTCATGGTGTAAAGCTGTCAGTCTAGTATGATAAATCTAATTGTGTGCCAAAGTGGAATAGATTGCACTTATTTGTGATTATTGTGCTGCCCTAAAAAAAAAAAATAAAAAAAAATAAAAGTATGTGTTGGGTTTGGCACATCCACTGTCAAATACATTACTCACTCACTTTTCAGACTTTATTGAAATGTACAGAAAAGGGATGATGTAGCCAAAGAATCTTTTTTTTTAACAGATTCATCATGCAGTCCCACTGTATTGGCCATTTCCACAGAATTTGGTGATTGTGTCAGCTTTGGTGGAGCCCATGAGTAATGCTAGCCGCTTCCCTTTACTTTTTACCATATGCATATTAATCTGAATCTTTCAAAATATTCCTTGTAAGTGCTTTGCCAGATTCAATTCAGCAATACATTTGATAGTAACAGCATAACAATAATAATAATAATAATCACACATACAAATAATAGTGGTATCACCATGTCCTCAGTCCTTTCCTGTTATGGCTAATGCTGTTATCAAGGTCTTAACACAGACTATTTGATAAAGGCGTGGTGAAAACATGTGTGATTAAGAGGGAATCAGAGAAAATCAGAAGATAAAGTGTGTTCCTCAGTGTTCCTCATGTCAATACATAGTTTCGGATGGACCCACATATGGATTTCAGGTTATATGAGTTCAGGTTTGAGAAATGAGGCCTCTATTTTTGCAATCTGGACTCTCGGTCCTGGACAGTTTTTACAGACGCTGATACCACATTACAAAATATGATCAGACAGGTTACAACATTTTCTCTTTTACCTTCTATTTGCCAGTGCACACAGCAGTGCAACCAAAAGACAGTAAATTTGGTCACAAATCTATCTATCTATCTATCTATCTATCTATCTATCTATCTATCTATCTATGTTCTTACACTTGGAAATGTGGTTATTTGGTTGAATTGTGAATTTTGTGTGAAAAGCAGTTGCACAGTTCTCTCCTTATCGATGAGTTTTGACAATGTGACATCAGTTTTGACCAATGCATGTTGGCAATTTAAAAAAAACTTTAATCTGGTGGATGAATAATGTGCATACAATGATGAAAACTAGACTAGATGAGACATGATATGACTAAAGTTTAAATTTTCCATCATACAATCAAACTTGAGATGACACCACCACGCAGTGAGGAGGGTCGTTCTTCCCTCTCACCGATTGGTCGCACCCCTAAAACGCTCTGACTTTCTCGCTTCCTGAATGGGTGTTTTCTTTCTTTTGAAGCCCCCTAAGCCAGTTTGTCATTGGTCAAACTGCACGTCAGTCAGACAGTGACGGTACGCCTCCAGCATAGACCCATCTATCGTCTGATGTGGAACCAGTGTACTGTGGACCAATCAAAATCCTTCATTTTGACAGGCAAGTTTCCCGCGTGCACGACAGACTCAACTATACAACTGTGATGCGCGTTCACGTGCGAGAGATGTTCAAGACTTCTACGGGATCCAAGTGTTGTCTTAATATGTGGGTTAAAAAACACACAAAATGTATAAAATGTATTTATGCATCAAAAAACTGAATGCATTTGTATCAGCAAGTGGATCTAGATTGGATTAGACACTTTTTTAAATCTCAACGGGGCAAACTCATGTAGAAATACTTCTAGTGAAATACTATTACCTCCAAAGTACAATACATGAGTAAATGACAATAGTTACATTACATTTTAATCCCCCAAATTTTTCCAATTTCCTTTGAAATTTTGGCTATTTCATATTTTTAATGAAAGAACGGCAATATAAAGTCATAACATTAAACTAATTCTAAAAAAAATTGATGTGATGCTAGGTTCTGTTCTTTTGTCTGAATACCTGTAATTCATCTTTATATGCTGGCTATTTTAAATTAAACATTGGAAATGTGAAAATATGTAACTCACCAAGTTATGATAACATTTTGGGGTGTAGGCTTTTTCGAATCAGTGGTGTCATTCAATCATCACTCAGTCAGCTCATTTGATGACAGGATTAAATTATTACTTAATCTCATGTATAAGATTAGGACTAGGGGTTACATTTTGATATTAGAATTTCTGAATGAAGACTGAGAGAAAGTTTCTCAGATATTATCATTATAGATCCGTGCAGTCATTAAATATGCTTGCAATCGTCATTGAAGAATAATCAGTCAAAACGTACAACTGTATTTCTTCTCTTGTTGTTCCAGCTTCCAAAAATAAGTGATAAAAGTTAAACTTTGAAATTCCTTCTTTTGCTGGGGGCCCCTACAACTCAGTCTAGGACCCATGTTGTTCCCTGGACCTAGTTTGAAGACCACTGGGTTACATTGTATAACAACATGTGTGACAGTGTTGAACACTCTGCGTTCTTGAACGTATCTCGTTCTTCCACGTCATGACGCCGGGGCGTGGTCTGTCAGTTTTCCCTGGCAGCCCCACGCTCGTCTTTGACAGTAAGCCTTGCTAGCTGTAGCTGTCGCTGCGCTGTTATTCCGAGGCCATTCAAACTAAGCAGCTAGCCGCCGGTGATCTGATTTAACGCGACCCTCACCTTCAGTGACAGCGAGCTTCAGCAGGGCGCTCAGCACTCGTGTTAACCAGTGTTTGACAGCCGACAAAGGGGACGAGACAAAGATGTCTAAAGACACGGAAGGGAAGAGCGAGAAAATCATGGACATGGAGAGCAAGGTGTTGTGGTACCCCGACTCCAAGAGGAACACACAGATGGACAAGTTCAGGATACAGGTCAACGGGGACTATGGACTTAATCTGGGTGAGTGGAGACAGACAGACAAGGAGACACGCAGACAGACAGACAGGCAGGCAGACAGAAAATAGGGGTGTTGGAGTGGATGAAGTCAGATTTCATTGATTTTAAGAAGCTGCACATCAGAGCTAGCTGGCTGTGTATGTTGTGTAATTCGTTACAGACAGCGTATTACCTCTAAATTAACAGGCTAAAGCTGCTTTGCAGTGCAGCGTTTCAAGTTAGCATCAGTGGTAATTTAAATACCAGGGCCTGACTGATGCTGGGTTTTCGGGCTGATACAGATATTGCACCAGTAATGAAATTCCAGTATTGATATATCAGCCAAAATGGTTTATACAAAATATAACATATATACTTAAAACACATTTTTGCAATGATTCCTCACAAGTGTTTAACATTTGTGGGGAAAAAAAATGTAAATAGTCAGGGTATTTTACAATTTAACAATAAATATTATTGTCCAAAATTATATCAGGGCACTGAAACTTACTAATTATGAATAACTATGAATAAAGAAACACAGCAAGAGCAAAAATATATGTATATATTAAACCTGAGTTGCCTAGCTGCCTATAAAGCAAACAAATAAAAACAATCTGTATTGTAGTCTGTTAACAAATCAGTATCTCACATATAGACTCATATAGCTGTGAGAGGCCAGTATTGGGCCAATGTTGGTCAACTGCTATATCTGTCAGTCTCTAAAGAAGGAAAGATGATGGTACTAAAGAGACAGTGAATCAGCACAAACACATCTCTGCAGTTGTAGACTAATAAGAATATTAATAATGGCCTCGCCACTCCTGTTCTGATAATTATTAGCTGTTTACGATGCTGCAGCTCTGGTTTGCTGTGATATTTGGATTGCTCCCAACTTCTCACTAAAAGAGACTGGAGGACCGTGTGCCTGCAGACCTGCCGGGTGATGAGAGAGAGCGGCCTATTTCAGTTGTCTCTGTGATAACCGTGTCAATTCAGTCCAACAGGGTTGTGGAGGAATGCTGCAAAACTTGGTCTGCAGGGTGTTAAATGAATAGAGAGACAGAGAGAGTTACGTAATACGAGAGAGATGGGAGGGAGAGTGTAGACGGCTAAAGCAGATGTGTGTGTGTGTGTGTGTTTCTGTGTGTGAAAAGGAAAAAATAATAAAAAATGGTAGAAATAGTGTTGAACATCTGTGTTATTATACCCTTATTTCCTTATTGATTCTTACAGTACGGATTGGCTTGATAGGATATCAAAGCAGCTGATGGAGAGGATACCTTTTCTTTACAATCAATGGCTCTCACAAAATTGTTTTTTTTTTTTTTTTTACTTTTGAAATCCTGCATTTTTTTGTGTGATGAAAATTCATCTAAGCCTGTAAGTTCATACAGACTGTGGGAAAACTGACGCTCTGACAGAATCCAACTGAGATTCGCTTTTGAGATTTTTGCATTAATCGTTAAATAATGTGAAGAGACTATCAGATATGTTTATCTCAAGATTGCAGAACAGAGATTTGTAGGACTTTTCTTTTGCTTTCAGTTTATTTGATGATTATTAGTGGAACATGACAGGTGCCTGTAGGCTGATTTCAAACCATGATGTCGCAAGTAACCAGTTTGCCTTGTTTTGCTTTAATGGTACTTATACTAATGTCTGATCTTTTCTTGTCTTATGTAGTCAACTATTGCAACTTTACATTCTGTGTCTGAGCTGATAGTCACACCAGTATGTTAATATTTCTCTAACCAATCTGTAATAATCACTGACTTCCTGTTCTTTAGCCAACTACAATGACCTGTACCAGTGGTCGGTAGACAGCTACTCAGAGTTCTGGGGAGAGGTGTGGCGCTTCTGTGGAGTCGTCAGCTCCAAACCATATGAAGAGGTGAGTCAGACGTTAGCTGGCTGTTTGTCACCTGACAATTATAAAAACAAAATTAAATTTTGAGAATATAACAGTGCCGGTAGATGAGTTGTTTTAGGGGTCTGCAGTGGCTGGCACAGGAGAAAAACTCACTGTAAAGATTCAGTGAATCACCAGCATTTCACTTTCTGTTCGACTTCTCTTTTGTATGGTGGTCATTTCCAGTGTCTGAAGTAGAAGATTAACCTGATTTAATTCCTCAAACATACAAAACCACCACTGTAAAATCTTTCTCATTGTGCCAATAAATATCTTGTTGTTACTGGGCCTCATTCATTAAGCACATAATTTATTTTCTAAATTCAACATTTATCACCACATTTCCAAACACAATAGAAAGCGCTATATTGATTTTGAGTAGGGATGGTTACCATTACTGGATTTTATTGATACTGATATTGATAAGATACTGCTCATGGCATGGAAATCTTCCACAGTTGAATTATTATTACTTTTCACAGAAGTAACATGTTGAATTATTTCTTGAGTTATTGCATTTAGCTGCATTTTCATTAAATTTCATAAAGTGAGCCCACACTTTTGAATTTTTTTCCCTGTCAGCTGTTTCTGTAATGTTACATTAATACTGATTGCAGTATCATTTGTCCAGGACTGATCAGTCAGGTACTGGTATATGTTTAGTGCCGGTTCTCGATACCCATCCTTAATTTTGGCTGATGTTTAAAGATGGCACATGGTGTAAAATATTTCACCATTCTTGACACACACAGTTCTCATGATTTGCAGCACAGATTTAATTTGTGTTGCAACATATCCATCGTTGAGCTTTCTGGAATGATTTATTGTCAAGAGGTGGAATTCTTTCCAGTCAGAAAGAGCACAGTGTCTCAATGGGTCATGTATTCTGTAATGTCCCGTTGTCCTCCTTCTGTGTCCTGAAAGCCAAATCTCATGCACACAGAGATTTAACATAAAAATAACAAGAAATAATGAACAAGGCCCATTGTTTCCTAAATCTTGTTTCCTAAATATGATGAAATAACTTAATTATTGAGCCCTGACTCAGTTAACAGTCTTCCTCAGCCATTATTTTCTGTGGAAAAGGAGTTGTCTGATATGATTCATGTTACAAGAGTAGATACATCTAAAATTCTTAAGCTTACAATGTAATTTCTAACCAGTTTAGCTTGTTTGTTGACATTAAATTTGTGCATATTTGATCAAAGCTAGTGTTGGACACTGTGCGATCAAACCAGTTGGCAGACGGATTTCACTGAATCATCTTAATTTGTGTGTTAATTTTATTTACTGTCTGGCCTCTTAGTCTTGTTGCTTAGTTCCAGGATGTAGCCACTTAGTTTCAGTAATAAATGGTATCTGAGATTAAGTCACTGTGCTGTGTTGTCGACACACACCTTGTGTACACATGGATCACATGTTCCACGTTACTTTGGCCACATGTTCTTGTTTTAGTCATAGATTATTTCAATCATCTGGTTTGCAGTCCCAGCAGATATTGGACAAGAAACAGATGGACAAGTAACCAGTCAGTCAAACATAATACACTGTCAGCTTTTACAGCGGTAGATGAATATGCTTGATAAGTGTGTAATACAGTGGCTTTCACTTTTTAGTGCTTTTATCTCTTAGTCCCGTTTGTGGTCTCCAATGCAGAGATCTCTCTGATCAGTCATATCTTTTTTATTTACTGTTTGCATTCCATTTTATTTCATTTCATTGTACAGTATTGGATGCTTTCCACTTAATCTATACCCAGAATTTTAGCATTTTTGGTCTAGTTGATGAGAAAGTAAGAAACAAATTCAGTGCGAGGCTTAGTCCTGTGCCAGCATGAGCACCAAAGCTTTGAAATGCGTGGTATTTCTCAATCACAATGCGGTGTCTCTCCTGTGTGTGTTCTTGGTGTGTGTTTTATGGGTGTATTCCAGGTTGTGGATGTATCCAAACGGATCTCAGATGTTCCCGAGTGGTTTAAGGGAGCGCGGCTCAACTACGCTGAGAACCTGCTCAAACATGCAGACCAGGATAAAGTCGCTCTCTATGCTGCAAGTAAGTATATGATGCTGATTAAAAAGCTATGTAATATACAGCAACATGTGTGACACAGTGTTGCCCCTTGAATGTTGGCTTTATTGATCTCCTTTAGGAATTAAACCCCTAACCCTGGCAGTTTTAATTCAGTTTTTAATTCACACGTGCTGATTCTTAAAATCACACAACACAGCTTTCATTTTCTGTTTTATTCTCCCTCATAAAACACACCTTAACAAACTCAAATCATGCATTGCCAGTTCTGTTTCAGCAGTACTTGTTTTGTTTTTGTGCTTTTCCCAAGGGTGAATTTTAACAAGGTGTGGTTTCTCCCTATATATGTTAGAGATTTGGGTTTTTTTTGCTCCGTAGTTGCACAGATTGTTTTTACTCACTGTTTTGTTCCATCAGTCTGAAGACAATGGGAAGAACTATACACTGTTTTGCTGACATATTTATTTGATAATGATGTTTCAGTCTATCCGATCTTCATCAGCTATGTGAACAGCGTGAAATATACAAACATAGAAGCTGCCTCAATTTTCCATCACCCAATCAGAGGACTGCTGAGACTGACGATGGCCATACAAAATCGTGATTTTTGACAAAATGACAAAATAAATTTTAAATATCCACGTAACCCTAAATCCCCCATAAGTCAAAAAATGGGGAAAAGTATCATCATCTGTCATCATAAATATCATCCTACACCCAGTACACTTCCAGTACAACATATCAATGTTTGAATAAATATATAAAATGTCAATACATTACTGAATTATTGCATAAACATCCAAATAGTTTAAAGGATAAATCTTTACCATCATAAATCATTAAATATGTCATCAGATATCAAGAAAACGTAATGTTCTGTACTCACTTCTCTGACATCAACGCTGCAGCTGTGGCGTTCCCTCTTGAAATTTCTATTTCAGGATGGAATAACTGTTTGTTTGTTTGCCTGGTTCATGTTAATTAGACTTCAAAGTAAAATCAAATGTTTGCCAAATAAGTGTCTATTTATGAGTCATAACAAATCATTAATAATCTTGTAGTAGGAGTAGATTTTTATGATTGTTGAATTGAGCAATATGTTAATGGAGACTTACAGGCAGAAGTCAGACAGTCACTGAACTCAAAGTGTGTATTTTTTTGGAGCAGTGGGCTTTTTGTTTTCAAGATAATGGGCTTAACTGTACATTGACAGACAACTAACAGTTATAAGCAGCTGATGAACTTTCTTTGGGGGACTTTGAATTTACGTACGTCCTGAGCTCCTGCAGCCTGCAGAGCTTTCCCAAGTCAGGGGTTGAGGGGATGGGAGAAACAATTCACTTCAACCATAGATCATATATTAAATAGGATTTTAACCTATTTAATATGAGGTCTAAGGCTCCAACTCACTATTAGGACTGCAGTACTCATTTTTGCATGCACAATCACAACATTTTGCTCCATTATATAGTAAAAAGGTATTCTAGAGGCAAGGGATAGGATACAGTGACTTGCTCAATCAGTGTACATTCTTCAAAACATTGTGGATAGACACGTTAATCAAGGCTTTGCAGAAAAGAGAAAATTAATTCATGACATTTAGTTACTGCGTGCATTAAAAGCATTCCCTGTGACTGGCCTTTTACAAAAAAAAATATTCAAATCAGACAGAAATGTATAACATTACATAAAGTAAACGTTCATTTTTCTTTTTTTTTCAATATTTGCAAATGAACTAACCAGAGAGAAAGTTAAGAAGAAGGAGCTGAGGGTTCATTCGAGTACAGAATCGATGCAGCGGTGAGCGCAAGGCTGCCCACGTCACGTTGTTATTAGATTAACCACCGCTCCCTGCTCTATCTCTCAGGACTGTCACATACTAATGGATCAGCCCGTCTTTATTACCCCATCTGTGTCTACGTGAAGGAGAGCGGGCTTTTGTACACTCATGTGCACGTACACATCCACACAACCTTCCTCAGGAGCTGTAATTTAATTATGAGAAGGCCCATTGGTTACAATTCTGTGCTGCCTCTGTGAATGTCAGTAAACTATTACTTAGAGAGACAAGAGGTCTATTCCTGTCTGTTGCTCTGTCCTGCCACACCATCCATCTCTATTTATGTCTTCATCTCTGTGTGCCTGGTTTTCTTCTTCTTAGATTTGGATGTCACAGGTTTTATTGAAGCTTTTGTCAACCTGTAAATAATTCACAATGTGCTGCACAAAACCTAAAATTAACCAATTAGGATATATCCAGGTATCCTTAGTTTTCAGAGTAAATTTTGGTGGAAATGTATGTATATTCAGAGCTCTGTTTCAGTGCACATATCTCACTTTCTCTTTGTGTCTCTGTCTTCCAGCGGAGGCAAATGAGGAGATTGTGAAGGTGACGTTTGGGGAGCTGAGGAGGGATGTGGCGTTGTTTGCTGCAGCCATGAGGAAGATGGGCGTCCAGACTGGGGACAGGGTTGTAGGTGAGTCTCGAATTTATTTCTCACGGTAGGAAAAACAAGAGAATGTGGAAAAATGGCATTTTTTTTTATAACTGTCAGCCAAGTGAGAGTTGGTAACCTGACAAATTAGTCGATACAGTAGATAGATTCATTGCTCTCCTTCTGACTTATTTATCAACAAATCTCCTTCATCCTCTTCCTTCCTCTCACCTCTTCCTTCTTTCATATTTGACACTTGTTGCAGCATGAGTCAGAAAGGGGCTCTTTTGCCTCAGCTCTGCATGTTCGTTTGTGTTTGTGCTCATTAGTAAGGAGGGCTGAATGTCTTGGTACAAGTTGCAGCTCTCTCTGAAAGTCATCATTTATTTTTTTTTTTAAAGTTCATATTTGTACAGGGAGGAATGGCTGAGTGTGCATGTTCCTCTGCACCGCCCCACTGCACAGTACATTCATTCAGATCTACACAGTTATACCTGCAAACTGAACAGTATGAACTGTCACTGGACAGCTGTTGGAATTGCTCAGCTATCTGGGGTTTAGTTACTTCAGGACTGTCAAACAAAAGCACCTCAAACTTCTTAATTGATCCATTTGTTGACCAGAAAAAAATATGTTTGCTGAGAGGTTTTCACATCTCAAAATCTCAAAAACACACACATACATGATATTGCAGTCTGATTACCATTCAGCCATGTTCATGGATGTAAACTGCATTTATCTTACATTTTGTACTGCAGACAGTTTTTTCTTCAGTATCAATCAATAACCAAATTATGATTATATAATAACTATCTCTCACCTACTTAACCAGTCATTTTAGTGACTTATGTCTTTATTTGATTATTCATAAAACAGTTAAGCACCAGGAAGTATCATAATAGTCCAGCAAGCCTTCAGTTATAGGGGGGAGTTCATGCAATGCTTTGGCAGTGTTTTTCTTAAAATGGCTCTGAGATACAACAGAGTCTTACAGTATCTGTATCATTCTCAGTTTTGTGCCACATTTCCAGTTGTGACACTGCTGTGTGTATTGAGCTGTTTGTGTTTGTGTCAGTGTCAGGGGCTTCAGTTACACAGGGGTTGTCAAATAATATCATTTAAGATGTCTAAAACCTCTGTTTTCTGTTTGCTGTACTGCCTTTCCAAAGAACTTTGACTCATAAATTTGGCAAAAACAAAACACAGGTATGAAAGGTTGAAAATCTGTGCAAACACAAGTGTATAAAGGACATTCTGGCCTCTGTCAGTAATTGCCGCAGTTTTAATTCAGCCCTTACAAAATGGTAGCCCTACGTCTATTTGAGGATGACTTTAAGTGTTCGTGAAAATGACGGTCATGCTGTGGGTAACTGAAGCCAGGGGGCCTATGAAAAGTTCTCACATTGATTCCTTTCCACAGACTATTTGATTGGCCGATTACATTTAAATCACAGTTACTCTGATGTTTTTATTAGGCCTATTTTACATTTTCGATTAATTATATTTACAGAATCCATATTTTATTTTATGTAGGCTAGTTAAACTAGTTAAACACATTTGTGTGTGTTTTATGGATATTCTGTTGACATGGTACAAATATTTTTCACGTGTAAATAATCTTTCTTTACATTTCTCTTGTGTTTCTTTCACATAACTAAGTAGAAGTATAAAAAAACAATAAACTCTGTCAAATTTCAAGGGACATACATTATGGGGATCCCTCATACTTTCTATTTTTTAAGGGGTCCTTGGCTACAAAAAACATTAGGAACCTCTGTTCTAACATAATAAGTAAAAATGAAATCTCTAAAAATCAAATAACCTAAATTACCTGGGCCTCATATGTTCATAAAATTTCCTGCTTTTATTTTGAAGAAGCAATGTACATGGCTGCTGTTCATGAGCTCGAATCGAGCTACTCGCTCCAGGAATGACCAGGGTTTGTATGAAAGTTAAGTGTGTGTCTGCTCAGAGGAAAGATGGATATTGCGGGGATATAGTGGGGAAATCCATTAGCTAAATGACTTAAAGCTGTGTGGGAATCTCATTAGAAAGACTGAGGGATGGAGGGAGGGACAGAAAGAGAGAGGGAGCTAGAAAAACACAGAGTATCTACAGCTACTTCATGCCTCCTTACTCGCTTCTCTCCATTTCTTTCCTCACATATCTAGACACAAATCTGTGTGTGTGATTGAACGTGTGTGCTCACCTTTGTGTGCTAGAGACAGAGATGTCCTTGTCCCCAGGTTGTAAGTAAAATGTCTTGTCAGTGTCTGTAATCCAGGAGATATATAAGCACTTAGCTGATGAAGCCAACCAAGCTTTATAGCAGGACATGAGCCAACCCAACCCAACACACACACACACACATACACACACACACACACACACACACACACACACACACACCACAACGTCACCCTCCACCCTATTATAAAGCTTATATCCTGCCTTTAGACCCACTGTTCACACACTGGGGATACATATTCTTGTAATTATGTATCACTAAAAACAGACACTGCGCAATCACTTTATCTTGTGTTGACTAATACAAATGTGGAGTCAGTAATATAAAACAAAAATATAGCAGCATTGGTACCTAAAATAATATGCAACAACAAACAAATTAAAATAGTTTAATTGATTTAAAAAAAATGCAGCCTAACAAAATGAGCTGAAATGAAAGAAATCTGTTAACCAGCAGGACACATTTTGCTGCGTCACACACTTCTTGGCTCTTAGTGGGGAATGGGAAACTACTCACTCACACTACATGGAATATATGACATATGTTCGCCTGTTTAGGATGACTGTTACTCCAACTGTGGCCATGCTGGCAGGAAAACAACATGGCGTTAAGAGCAAAGCATGAAAGAAACTTAAGTTCAGAGTGTTAATCTTTATTGTAAAGTTTAAGGTAGTTGACAGTCAGGAGCATTTGGAAACATTTTTTAAACCTGTTTGACCTCTAGAGGTTGTCCTGGCAAGAACATGAGGTTCCTTACTGACATTAAAAAGAAAAAAAACTCAAGTGACTCCACCCACAGTTTTTCATTGGCTAAGATAAAAAACACCATCCTCTCACATTATACTTGGACATCTGGCTCTACAACACTATGCCACCGAGAGCTGTACTATGAGGGAGGCTCAACACAGCCAGGCTGTCTTTGCATGAGCTGGCTCAACAAAACCATAAACCCTGGTCAGCGATAACGAGTAACAAGTATCACGGTGGTTATCAGCTTTCTTTGTTAACTCAGGCCGCCTTCAGACTCTTTTTTTCACATACCAGCTGCTCACTTCAGTCAAGATAAACAGGTTGTTAAAATTGAGAGTTCTGAAGAACATAGAAAGATAATCATTACAGCAAAAAGCAACGCTGGTGCTGCAAATAAGATAAGAGGAATGCTGGTGGAAAATTACTGATCGACTTAATGAACTCTTAATGCCTTCTGTTTATTTCTAATGTGACAATTTCACAATGAGGATCTAAACTTTATAAAGCAGATTTAAACGTGATGCTGTCGTCTCACGCTGCCCCATGTTAAAGGAGATGTGGAAATCCCTTTAGTTTTTTGCCAAATCAAAGTTTTAATTTATGTTGGCTTCAGATTCATCTTAAAGGTATCTTGTGGAGTTTTTGCAACGGAGCAATGTTTGTACACGTTCAGGTCCCTGCTTTGTTTGTATCATGACCATGCACAATGATGCATGACATGCACGTGGGGGGTGATGGGGCTCATTTCACGTCCTGACGTTGGTTTCATCCTGTTTCGCTGGTCAACAGTGGGTGGTGGTAATGTGTCAACAAACATGCGCCCACAACTGTTGGTTTGGTGAGTAACACTGAACGTAAACATAACTTTGTTTGTTTTACGAGGCAACTCGTAATCGAATGGAAGCGCAGTCCAGGAAGGATTCATTTCACTCAAATTTTCTCAGCTGATTTCAAACCGTTGGTCACGTTCTTGTTTTTCTAACTATTATCCACTTGCTGCTCAACTCACATGGCTAAAACCAGGATTTTAATGAGAGTAATTTCTTCTTGTATCTTGTGGCACTTTTTGAGTTGTTGAAATCAGAATCTGTCTCATAAATTGTTAATCATGTCAAGTGAATGTGATTTATACAGGACCAAATCATAACAGAAGTTATCTCAGGATGCTTTTCATAGCAAGCATCGACATGTTAGAACAACAGCACAGGGAAGTAGCTTTTTAACATGAAGTGGTGAAGAAGTAGTGCATGAACAAACTGACAGGAACACCATCGGTTGCTTCAGTGTTGCTACAACATAGGAAGACAGTGATTCATAATGCAGTGGTAGACACAGAGGCAGTCAGGCAAGGTGTTGTCGTAGGATTATGATCCATGACGCTATTTTTCCTTGTCCAGTACGAGAGGATAATAATTTATGAGAGTGTCTGCAGAGCCAGCGTAGCAGGAAGGTGATCTGTCAGCCCAACATGTCAGCCAGCCAGCATCAGCTTCCTGGTTACAGCAGGAGTCAGCATAGCTACCAATAAAACTGTGATTAGTGATGAGTCATAGGAGGTGACAGCACGGTTGCTCTTTGCCTTTGACCAGTGAGATGTTTGGCTCGAGCTACCGGCTGTATTACGGTATTATCATGTTAGATTAGGTATGTTATCAGCCCTGAGAGCTCCTGAGTTGAGCTCATCCAGTCAGCTGTTTTTATTTTAGACATTTTACACATGACAGACAGTTTTTAATCAAATTTAAATGCAATAGATTTTGTTCAGTTTAACTGTTGGTCTGTATTAACACCTGCATCAGGTGTTTTGTAAGTAATCCAGTGAATGCTGGAGACATGCTGGTACTGCAGTGAGATGAATTGTATTTATTGGTGCTGAATAAAATTAACACGGGCAGATAATGGTAAGAATTTCAATATTGTGTGTCCCTGTTTGGTATTCTTCATTTTCCACAGTGCATGGAGTCCATGTCTCTCCTTGTCTGAGTCTGCCCAGTGAAAAGACTTGTAGTGTCCTTGGGAACCATTTCCTATATTGATCAATGAATATATCACTGCAGGACAGCAGTTATGATCCCAGCTCTGCTTGTTAAGAATGAAATATTCTCACCGCTCTGCTTGATATGCATCGCATCTCTCCCCCTTCTCTCTTTTTTCATCCTCATGTTTCTCTCCACCTTTTATCCAGATCACTTTGCTCAATATCTTTCTTCCTCCTCCCTCCTTGTCTTCTTCCTCTGTTCTCTCAGTAAGGTGACCTCCTTTGTGGCATTCTGCAGTTGGGATAGGCCAATTATTGGCCTGACAGATTATTGGATCTGATATTAAGCATTTTTATGATACTGAGAAGTGTAGAAAAAAAATACAGTTGCCGTTAAGGTAAATTAATTTAAAAATGCAGTGCTTTAGATCTGATGCAGCTAGCTTTCTCTTTCTGTAGTCACCATCCTGAGGTCGAACTCAGTGTCCCACAACACAACACAACTGATTGATTGAATGTTGAAAAGTTCTGTTTTAATTATACCTGTGCTTAAAGGCATTTCAACAAAGTTTTGTGTTAGAGTTTTCTAAATGTTGACGCTAGGATTTCACTTTTTACTGCAAAGGTTTGTAAGGTCCAAATAAACTGTATGAGTCCATGCTGTAGTTTATCTCAAAAGTATAGCTTCTTGTAGATATGATGTGTGATCTGGGCAGCAACATTGCCTAATCAACTTATGGAAATACAATGAATTGTGTGCAGCTCTAAAATTATGATAATAACAGTAGCATTATTTTTTTTATTGTACAAGTGTGAATAAGCTGACAATGTGCATATGTATGTTCTTGTTGTCAGTTTGTTAATATGTATATCATTTTGTAGTCATTTTTGATAAAAAGGAATCCTATGCATTGGTGCTTATACATGTGTAATAATGTTTTCTTCCTCTTTTCCTCCTTCAGGCTACCTTCCAAATGGTATCCATGCGGTGGAGGCCATGTTAGCAGCAGCCAGTATTGGAGCCATTTGGAGCTCCACCTCTGTCGACTTTGGAGTCAATGTAAGGACTGCACCATACTGTTTGTGGCTTGTATTTCCTTGTATTTACATATGTATGAGTTGGAGTATCATTCCATATCTGCTGATGTTTCAACACGTCGTATTTAGTCATTCAAACTACAAGATGATGTAGATTCAGAAATGTTTGTCCATGCAGCGAGGCTTTGAAAGTTTATGTTCCAAATACAAATAAATTAAACCAAGTCTATATATTTTACTGGTTTAGAAATAACGGCCTCTAATGTTTCTAATGGCCTCTAAATTTAAAAAAATTGAGTACTAGTGTCAGAGTGGCGATTTTTATCTTAGTGAGACCTCATGTATTCCCCCATTTACAGTAGGGAGTGATACTGGGTCATATGGTGTGTGTGTGTGTGTGTGTGTGTGTGTGTGTGTGTGTGTGTGTGTGTATGTGAGAGAGAGCGTGAGTGTAATTAACTTCCTCAGTGGTCCCTTTGTCATCTTGATCTCTGCTTCTTATTTCTGGTGTGCTACTGCCCCGCCTGGCAGATCAGAGAACTACACTCAGGATCAACATGTTTTCATCTGTTAGAAGGAAGTCATTTGACTATATTTTTCCAGCACACGATTAAATTACACAGATGTTAGAGGTAAAAGTACACTCTGTTGATTTTACATTAACTTTTCTCTGCCATTACTTCCTTAAATCTTTGCTCACGTGGAATTAATTTCATTTCAGTCTGAATTCATTACCAGGTTTTTTGATTTCAGGAAGTAATAAAACACAAACACAAAACAAAAAGTTAAGATTGCTATTTACACAAGGGATAATGTAGAACATTATATGACTTTTTGTTTCGTTGTTTTTTCTGTTCTTGAAGATGTAATATGGATATAAAGAGCTATAATCCATCCCACTTTTATTTGATGATGGGGTGGATGAATTTAGGAGTTATTTCTTTTCCTTATGATTTAAAAGATGGAATTATCATTTAGACCTATTGTACGTTTTAGAAAGGCTTTTGAGCTGGTTGGTTGATGTGTGTCTTAGTTACTTAGTTCTTTTAGATCAATACACAATACAATACGAACTAACTAATTAATATGCTGCTGTTTTGCAGTGGTGTTGTCTGTTCTTAAGTAGAAGTTGTGTTGAATGGGAGATAAAGCAGTTCAATTCAGAGCATAAATACTGGGGTGGAAGCTTTTATTGCAGTAAATGATGGCTTTTATTTTGCCACGCATTTCCTGACTGCTTTCTGCAGTGCTCTGGAGAGGAAGAATTGGGTTGGCTGTGCTTCACATGATTTATTCTTGCTTTACATTTTTGTCCATTTTGACCCTCTCTCTTTTTTTTTTTTTTTGTCTTTTTTTGTCTCAGGGTGTTCTCGACAGGTTTTCTCAAATCCAGCCCAAGCTGATCTTCTCTGTTGCTGCTGTGGTTTACAACGGCAAAACACACGATCACATGGAAAAGCTCACGAGTGTTGTCAAAGGTTGGCACCCACAGCACATAGTGTGTCTGATTGTATGTCTTTATTTGTATTTTTTATTTTATTTATTTATTTATTTATGTTTGGTTTACATGCCTGCTCTTACTCCATGATTACCATGACTTCATTGTAGAGAATAACAAGTACATTTGGCCTCTTCAGGTAATGCCATGGGGGTGTTGTAGAGGGGGAGGGGGACCAGGGGAGAAATAAAGAGTGAAACAAAGCTGAATGAATATGATCTGTGTAGGAGAAATAAACAAACTTCTTTTTTTGTATCACTTCTGGCTCCAATTATTGTTAATGAACAATTAAAAATTTGGAGGTTGGGGCACTTGAACTTTTGTCAGCTTCCGAGAGGGGTAATGTCAGAAAAAGTCTAAACTAATGGATGATAAAACCTGCTTTTGATGTTTTTAAAGAGGTTTTGGCCTCTTTACATCAATTAAAACTTAGAAGGAATTTCTGCTAACAAGTAGAGAGGGGAATTAAGGCCATCAGAGTAGAATAAAGTAGCTCTACTGGGCTTTCAGTTATTATTAATTAAATTGCCATGAGAATTAATGCATAACAGATGCTGAAGAAATGTAAAGAATGATATAGGATTTCTTCATCTGCTGCCAAAGGAATGTCTACAGAGTTACTATGCAAATGTGGTACATTTTCACAGAAAATAACTGTTATTCCTCTGGTAAAGCGTCGTGCTTTTCTTGAAGTTATAGTGTGATAATAAAACCAAAACCCAAGCCTCTCTCTCTCTGTCTGTAGGTCTTCCTGACCTCAAGAAAGTGGTGGTGATTCCCTACGCTCGCTCCAAACATGAGACTGACCTCTCCAAGATCCCCAACAGGTGCGTGTCTGCAGACAAAACCACACTGAAGACTTACAACTCAGACAGATATCTCAGAGATCTCCTTCCCGTATATTGTCCCAATCTTTTCTTTAATTTCTTCTTTGACTCTTTTTTTTTCTGCAGTGTATTTATAGATGATTTCTTGGCTTCTGGCCGCGGTGAGGTCGACCAGTTTCCGCAGCTGGAGTTTGAGCAGCTTCCGTTCAGTCATCCTCTCTTCATCATGTACTCGTCTGGCACCACAGGAGCTCCTAAATGTATGGTCCACTCTGCTGGGGTAAGAAACACATTGACTTCCATTAGTCCAAAACCATATTTATCGATCACTTTACTTCTCTTTGTTTGTCGGACTGGCACAAACACAATTCCTCATGAACATCACTGATTATTTTATAAAGGATGGGATGAATATTGCATCTTAGGCCCTGTTCAGACTGCTGGCCCAAATCCATTTTTGACATATCTAGATTGTATCAAAAACCAAAGTGATCTTAGCAAATTCTTTGCCACATTTAGAGGCGGTTTACTCAGGCCACTTTTTTGTGTCCTTTGCAACATAACACACAATGACTGCACTGTCTGGTGCAACTGAGCCGCGACTTGACAGTGCAATTGTTTTGAGGGTGAGATAATGGATCTTCATCTCTCAAGCTTCCACACTGGAAAGCCCTGCCACCAGCGCACCTTGTTACTGACACCTGCATCGTTACTACAGCAACCCATGCAGATATGTTAGCGATGTCTGGACATACAAATGTACAAATCTGATCTGATCACTTGCAAATAACAGTGTGGACAGTCTGAGTTGTGGATCAAATCGGATTTGCCTGCAGTCTGAACAAAACCTCGCTGACTGACCCATGGTCTGTCCTGTATTGTTGTTTGTACTTGTGTAAGTTGTATAACATGTATATAACATAAAAAACTTTTGTTTCTGTTTTTGTCCTCTCTCCATAAGGAGATAGATAGACCACAGCTGTCTCACATACACACACACACACACACACACACACACACACACACACACACACACACACACACACACACACACACGCTGGTCCCATCTGTTCGCAGAGCTCTGCTGGGTTGGGCCACGTGTAAAGGTTGATATTCAGAGCACACCATTTATATTAATACACATGTGAACATTTAAAAAGAAGGTAATGCTCTCAAAATCTCACATTCACCTCTTCTACTCCTTCCCTACTAACCACATACCTATTTTATTTATTTGATTTTTTTGTAGGGGGAGGTGTACATCATCTGAAAGCTGAAACTTGAAATTGATGTAGCTCAGCATCAGCATCGAGTTTTTCTAGTCATAAATGTGTTTTCTTTGTCTATTTTTTTTTTTATGTTTAGAGTGTATAAGGGCTCAGTTTTGGGCTGAAATAATTTGCACAATAACAGACACACAATCAGATGCACAATTTACGCATTTTTAACCACTGAAGAATTTATAAAAATGATCCCAAATCCCTATAGAGTACCGCATGAAGACATCAACATCTTGAGAAACACCAGTGATTTTCTGTAGTTGGTACCAAAGAATTCCTTCAGTCAAATAGTTTCATATGACACCAGTTTGTTCACTCTAACTTTAAAGGGACAGTTTGCCCCAAAATCAGAAATACATATTTATTCATCTGGATTGTTTTGGTGTGAGTTACTGAGTTTTGGGGAGATCGACTGTAGAGATGTCTGCCTGCTGTCTTCTTCATGGGAAAACTATGTTCTTTCTATTAAACAGAAAGTAGTTCTGGTAAATTGCACCATAGAAAGAAAGTAGTTCCTGCACGAAACTGATCAGAACAAGGTCTGTGGATTATAGCAAGTAGCCAGGTTATGATTTCTGGAAAGCACTACAAGTAAGAGGAAAAATGTGTATTCTTGATTTTGGGGTGATCTGTCCCTTTAAAACTACAGCCTCTGAAAGAGAGTAATATCAGCTGGGAAAGAGATTAAGAGCAAAACCACTGGTTTGTAAAATAATCCTTCAAAACATTAGAAGTGCGTTAATGAGGTAGTCATGCATTTATCAAGATTCTGTCATACTATCATTCTATCATATTTTTAAAAAGCTGTAATTTTTTTAATCAAATGATTCAAAAATTTCAGTCATTCTTGACCAGCCTCACAATATTAGTAATGATACACCTGTGTCATATGGTTTCATGTTGCATTTTTTTTCACCACAAGATGGCAGCAAACCTCCATCAGCAGATCTCAAAAAGGTTATTGGCTCTCAGGAGAGTGTATGAATGGCATTTTTTCCTGCGACATACCACATCTGAGTGAGGGAGAGTGTCGGATGAATGTATGATTTCAAAAGGGCCGCTGCACTTTGAAGACTGAAACACTCAACAGTCTAAATGGGTTAACACACTCAACCAAATGCATATACACACTTTCACAAAACAGTCGTTCTCTCTCCCGCACACACACGCCTATTGTTTCTTTTCTCTGTTTCTGAATTTGTCTTTACCCCCTGCCTTCTTTTCCTCAACCTTCACACATTTACTCACCTTTTCCCACCTAGTTCTCCTTTTCAGACTCTTGTTTTTTTTTGTTTTTTTTTGATTTTTCTCCCCACTTTACTTTGTTTCTCCTCTCGCTCCCTTTTCTTTCTGCCTCTTATTGTCTTCCTCTCCGTGTCTGTCTTTTGTGCCCCCTCCCTCTCCACATGCTGCTGATAATTGGACAGTAATGCGTTGGTGAAAACATTTCGGATTGCGACGCTGGCAGTCCTCTCTGGCTCTACCAATTAGCCCCGGCACTGTTGTGCTTTCTGCTTTGTTACGGCTCTGTTAACATGCTGTCAGCAGGAAGATGGCATGCACCAAAGGACGGGTATGGCAGCTGAGTCCTGCCAAAGATTACACGCACACACACACACACACACACGGAGCACCTGTTTGTGCGAACAGGAACATACACATAGGCTCCAAAACGCACACACACACACACTCACACAGTTCAAATGCACCACCAGCAATAATAACCTATCCAACGGTGATGGGTAGGTGACTGTAGGAGAATTCACACTTAACATGAATTGCCCTTTTTGTCCAAAGAAGTGCTTACGTTTGCTGTGTGTCATAGTCTCGGTCAAAAGTATTTTTCTGCACAGCTCAGTCTGGAGGTTATAAATATTTCAGAAAATATATTATTATTTGATGGCAGAGTATTTACAAACCCCATTTCCAAAAAAGTTGGGCAAAACGTAATTAAAAACAGAATGCAATGATTTGCAAATCCCTTTCGACCTATATTCAATTGAATACAGTACAAAGACAAGATATTTAATGTTAATTATATACTCATTCTGAATTTGATGCTTGCAACATAAATAGAATGGTTATTAAACTTCAGTATTTATAAGTTGGCTCACTTTGTTTCTAAAGCTTGGAAAAAATGTCAGGATGGTTTATTTGTTTAACATTTATTGTAATTTATGTTGCTACTCTGGTCTCTGGTCTGTTTTTCTAAATAATGGTGTCTTGTATGCCTGTTCAGGCATATTCAGGCATATGTTTGTATTTTGCACTTCATTTGCAGAGGGAGACGGGTCTGGACTGCAGGCAGACCAGTCTAGTGCCCAAACTCTTTTACTACAACACCACGCTGTAACACAGCAGAGTGTGTCTTGGCATTATCGTGCTGAAATAAGCAGGGACGTCTATGGAAAAGACTTTGTCTGGATGGCAGCACATGTCGCTCCAAAACCTGTATGTGCCTTTCAGTATTGATGGGGCCTTCACAGATGTGACAGTTACCTATGATACCATGGGCACTAAACTCACCCTCATATCATCACAAATGCTGACTTTCAATGTTCTCGATGGTCCTTTTTCTTCTTCAGCCCGGAGGTCTTGACCTCCACGATTTCTGAAACGTGGACTCGTCAGACCACAGTATACTTTTCTATTTTGCGTCGGCTGAGCTCCGGTCCTAAAGAGGTCTGCAGTGTTCCTGGATGATGTTAATATAAGGCTTTCACTTTGCATGGTAGCCATATAGTCATGATGATTTTTAATGCAGTGCCACTGGGGGGTCAGATGTCACAGGTGTTCTATGTTTACAGAGATTTCTCCAGATTCTCTGAATCTTTTAATTATATTATTGATTGTAGGTAGTGAAATCCTTAAATTCTTTGCAGGTTTGTGTGGAAAAATGTTTTCTTTAAACTGCTACACATTTTTTCACAAAGTGGGTAACCTGGCCTCATCATTGCTTGTGAGCAACTGAACCTTTCAAGGATATCTCTTTCATACCAAATCATGATTGCTCAATGTTCCAGTGTTTTTTGAGCATTCAATGACTTTTCCAGTCTTTTTTTTGCCAATTTTTCTGAAACATTTTGAAAGCATCACATCCAGAAAAAAAGCTATTTTAGTTGTTTATCAGTCAATTGAATATAGGTTGAAAAGAATTTGTAAGTAATTGCATTCTGTATTTCTTGCACACGTCCTAACTTTTTTTGGAATTCAGGTTTGTAAATCACAGCCTGTTTGTTCATCACCAAAAGTACAAGTCAACAAATGTCAATGTCATGCATGAACGTTTTTACAAAAACCTTAAAACATTTAGTTATCTGTCACTCTCTTGCTTTGTCTCTCTGTCTCTGTAGGGCACGCTCATCCAGCACTTGAAAGAGCACATTCTCCATGGCAACATGACCAGCAGTGATGTCATCATTTATTACACCACGGTAGGTCCACAACCTTTTCACCACAAAAATGATCATGGTACCAAAATTTTGGAGACTGGGAACTTTCCACAGCTTTCATGTTGTCTCATCTCAGTTACCAGCAGGGGCAGAGTGTTAAAGTATTGTGGGGGGTATTTTTAATCATGAGCCTGGTCACAAGGACACTCACTCACACACACACACACACACACACACACACACACACACACACACACAAACAGATCTTCTCTAATGAGCAGCATTGAGTGCTGAAGGTCAGAGCTGTGCATAATATTTAGTTATTCCTAGAAGACTCTGACTCCTTTTGATGATAAACACTGAGGAACATCATTTTGTGTTGATTAAAGCTGCAAATTTGTGTGGTGTGTATTTGTGTTGACACATGATTAGTGCTTAATTTAAAATTTGTGTGGTCTGGCTTTTTTGACGCATGTATGTCTTTGGCAACAAATATATGGGCGCACATTTTCTGGACAGGAATTGATTCTGTCAAGAATTGCAAGAATTGTAATCGCTCAAGGAAGTGTTATTGGAATTTCTGCTGCAACTATCTATGATTTTCATTATCTATTAATCTGTTATTTTTCTTTTTTTCATACATTGATTAGTAGTTTATTTTATAAAATGAAGGCATTTCTGAAATATGCCCATCACAGCCCAACGTCCAATCTAAATTTACAATGATGTAAACGAGAGAACAGCAGAAAGTCCTCACATTTCAGAAGCTGGACCCAGTAATTAGTAATCATTTTGCTTGACTTGTGCAAGCAATTTGAATTGTTCCTCAGAAATGTTGATTAATTAAGCAGAATTACACAACAGTGTAAAGTTGCAATTATACGATGGTCGCTAATATAGAACATATAATCAAAATGTATTTATGCTGTGGGGCAATTTGCTCTCAAAGTAAAAACAACTTTGTCTGTGACCTTCGTTTTCCTTGGAAAAACATGGGGTCTGACTAATAAAAAACAGTCACATCACTAGATCTCCTATGTAATGAAATCTATTCTACCACTTTAGCAAGTAGCTGACCCTTAGTAACGACGTAGCAACAGAGACAATTTCCAGTCCCTGTTCCAGCAGCCTGTCAACTTGAACTACCGTTAATGTTTTCCACAGATTGTGGGATTTTCCAAACTGAATAAATACTACGCATGCAAACACAAAACTGCCTTGCTTGTCAATCTTGTTGTAACTAACTAACTAATATCTGCTGAAAAATCATATTTTCATGGAAAGATTTAGTTACTATGTCTGTAAATTTCACATGTATTTTTAAGCTTGTAGCAGCTGTTACAGGCTGCAGAACAGAGTTTCTGTGCGATCCAAACATTTCCAATAACTCCAGAGCACTGCTAAGTCCAAAAATCAAAACGTATTGAAAAAAGAAAGATTTGCAAAATGCGCAACAAGTTTTTATGATACAGAATGTTTTGCTAGGAGGTCATAGTGAATATAGGGCCACTGTGGTTTATGCCTTACTTTCAAAATAAAATAAACTGCCTGTTGTATAGCTTTCTGTCAGTCAACTGATTGATTAACTGACTAATTGAAATGGCAGCGTGTCATACAGTAGCTACACTGTCTTCTGTCTGTACTCTGCACGACATTGTCTGTAGCTCAGTAGCAATAAAAAGAGAATAAAAAGAGAAACGCATCATGTGAAGCACAGATACATAACTGAGTCTGCAGGAGTTCTCCATTTTCCCACTCGTTTATCCATTTTGATGAGAAAGGAGTGTTTGTACCAGATAAACTGACCACTGTGTTTGAATCTGTGTGTGTGTGTTTGTATCTGTGTGTGTGTGTGTGTGTGTGTGTGTGTGTGTGTGTGTGTGTGTGTGTGTGTGTGTGTGTGTGTGTGTGTGTGTTTGTATCTGTGTGTGTGTGTGTGCTGTCTTTAGACCGGCTGGATGATGTGGAACTGGCTGGTGTCTGCTCTGGCAGTGGGAGCCTCAGTGGTTTTATATGATGGTTCACCACTAATGCCCACGCCCAATGTTCTGTGGAACCTGACAGACCAGCTGGGGTGAGTTAGCCACACACACATGCACAGACACACACACACACACACACACACACGAACAGGAGAGGCTGACAAATGGGAGTGAAAACGACTGAATTGTTCTGCTGTTTATTGCTTTTTGCTAGAAGATGATTTTTATGTTGTATCCAAAATTAAAATTGCCCTCTGAAAATGTCCCCGTTATGAAGGGTTGTTGTCACCATTTCTATTAATATTTAGATGATAATGATTGTCTACACAACATCTGAAAAACATGAAAACACACAATCCACAGTACGTCATTGCTAACACGCTGTCAATCTTAAGGGCTCCTCCACGATGTTGCAAGATGATTCATGAATTCTGGTGTAGCTGCTATCGGCTTTACTAACAGACATAGTTTCGTAAGCATCAGAAGCACTTATCATTTTTGTGTTCAGAGACACACCTCTTTGAAACTACTATAAGAGCAAGTGCAGATTTTCCCTTTTAATATAGTATTTGCAGGATGAAGAGAAGAGGGACAGACATAAACTAGACAATGAAAAGAAAAAAGTGATATGCAGACAGAGAGTGAGAAGGAGTGTCAGCTAAGCTTAAGGTTTTCCTTGGAGATCTTGTTTTTAACCACAGAATTGCTAATGTGTTCACCTAATTGACAACTTGCACACAAGAACAGACCTCATGAATAAAGATTTCTGCTGGTAATAATGTGCATTGAGATCAGTGGAGAACCTCTGCAACTGATCCTAGAATAAACATTTATTATTTATTTACTGATTTATTACTCCTTATTTAAATCGAAGGAGATAAGGGAAGAGGACTTGAAAAGGATGGCTTTGTCGAAAAGGAGACGAAAAAACACATAGGAGAGAGCTGGGAAATGGAGTTTAGAGCAGGTAATAGCGATGATTATTTTGCTTCATTTTTCACAAAACAGATAAGCAAGGCTATTATTTGGTGTCTGAAAAAGAAAAAAAACTATGGAAAATAGGCTTTTTTGCAACTGCCAAAACTTCTCTTGTCAAAAAGTCTAAATGTATGCAGTAGCCTAAATGTATTTAGATCTAG
The DNA here is from genome assembly GCF_056507025.1 of Lutjanus erythropterus. NCBI lineage: Eukaryota > Metazoa > Chordata > Actinopteri > Lutjaniformes > Lutjanidae > Lutjanus > Lutjanus erythropterus. The sequence continues at coordinate 17,762,944 of NC_139326.1, read as the reverse complement.
AGAAGTCATAATTGTAGATCGCAAATTCGCATAACTTAAAAAGAAATCAGTATCAAAGACACTCCAAACTTCCTTATTGATTACCACGGATGAGCTGCATCGCTGTTATTTTGACAGTGCACTTACGAGTTTTACTCAAGTGAACAGGCTACTTTAAGTCAGCCAACCTTTAGGTCTGTTGTTATTAACATTGATGGTGATGGTGTAAATTTGGATGAACCCAAAGCCCGGGTCAAACAACAAGACAGCCAGGGCAGATTTAACCTAAAGTTAACATTCAGTTCAGAGGCTTTTCACACTATAAGGTGGGACGAGGGGTTACATGTCATCTGATTAGATCTTAAAAATCTTTTTCCCCTCTCCAAAGCAACAACTGTGCTTGATTAAGAAATGTACTTGGAGAAAATGCACTCTGAGCGATGACAGTGGGTTTGATCAATGTGGAGATCATTTAAGAGATATTTTCACACGCTGTCTGTTCACCTCAAAAAGTAGCACAGAGGATATTTACAGCAGATCCTCTTGGTAAATGTCCTGATACCCTCACCTATCACCACCACCGCTATCACCATCATAAAGAGCTGGTGCTAACCCCAGTATCGATCTTCTATTGTCTTGTGAAGAAAGAGAAAATGGTCAAGGATAATAGTGTGTGGGTGTTATGTCTGCAGTCAGGCAATTAATTGGATCAAATTTAATAAGGGAGGCGGTGAAGGATGGATGGTTCCATTGTTTACTTTGGTGTGTGTTGTTTAACTTTTGTGTCTGAAAAAGGACTGTAAGTGTTTAAGCTCAGTTTTGAGAAATGTAATTATTAATTTTAAATTAAACCCCTGTGTCATACTCATAATTAAGCCGTTGTTCATTTCAGGATATGATTCACACAAAATATAGGCTACATCTTACCTGAGGGACCTTCGCACATGCACTGCAACTCTGCACTTATATAGACATTAACCAGAGGAGCTGTATGTGTGAACGCAAATGTCCTCATCCGTTTAGCTGGACAAGTGGACTTGTTGACGATGTTGCAAGGTGTGAAGCTGCTTTGCTATCTTTCATTAATCAGTTTGTTTCATACAGACTATTTGCTGATCAGTATTGGCCTACTTGACTCTCATTTTTTTGAGCTGCTGCTTTAATGACTTTCTTTGTCATCGTGATGTGAAAACACCAGATTACAGTCAGAAAAGTAAATGTGTGCATCCTGCAAATCCCAGCGCACCATGAAGCGTCTCTCCTGCAGACGGGCAGATGGAAGTCAGCTGATCTCCGTATCTGTCACCTTTCTCCGCTTAACTGTTTATGTTGAGACTCGCTTTATATTATATCAATGCAATCATCACAAGGGAGTCTTTCTCCTCCTCCTGTACGCTCTATAGGCGCCTCCCCTTCCCGAAACCACACATATTTCCAACAGTTGAGTACACGTCTAATGCGAACAGTCTCCTGTTGTGTGCTACATGTGTGAAAGGACACATTCGGACAGCGTCCTGACCTGATTCTCAGGACTATCTGCATAGTGCGTATGTGAAAATGTTTTTTTTTTACTTCATACATATTTCATCATTACCAAAAGACAGCAGGGAGAAGACACTTCTGACTGTGTTCAGACTAAACACAACGGGAATTTTACAAATTAAATATAATTGATTTGTTCCAAACCCACAAAATTACCTTTGCATACTTTTTATAGGCTAACCTATAGAAGATGTCATAAGATATTTATGGTTATTATTTAATGTAACCATTTACTTTGCAGTGTTAATAGATATTTTAAAAACATCCCTGTAACAAGAGAAAAAATTGTCATCTGCAAAGAAATATGACATTTCACAAATATCATTCTTGAAAGGATAGGAGGAAGCTCATGAGGAATTCTCTCACCCCTAAACATCACTAAAAAAAAACCTGCACCTGATGTGCCCTTGAGCACCCTCACTTCTAGTGCCAGCAGTTGGAGGATATGTCCTATGAGGCCGCTCCGGGGTGTGAGTGTGCATTACTGAGTACACTCAGTCAGACTGTGGTCATATTATGAAAAGAAATGCACTGTGGTCAGCAAAAGTAAAGACCCTTTAAGGCAGTGAAACCACAGATAACGTCTTCAGTGCAGCAGACATGGCGTACTGCCTTCAGCAAGGAAGGGAGTAATGGGAAGAAAGATTTGACACAGATGGGGAGTAGAGGAAACTAGAGAGCCAGAGTGCCAAGAAAAAGTAGTTCTAGTACAGAAACTAGGAACAGGATCTGTCAGTGTATTATATATTAATATATTTTAGTAGCAATTTGATTGATCAGATATATGAGTATCTTCAACTAATGATTGTTTCCCTGGTAAAAATAGGGATAGAGTAGAGTGAGCTGCATGTTTGGTTACCATCTATAGTATTGTTTGGTTTGTAGTAGCTTTTGCTTGTTTGTCCAAAAAGAAAAACAATGAATTTAAACGATACATGGGGGAAAAAAGAGTGAACAAGGTTAGAGTCCTGTTTTTTATCACCCGTATAAATGAATTCAGTGGAGAGCTGCCAGTATGACGGAAAGACAGATTGAACCTTTTAAACTGTGAGAGGATTTTTGAACCAATTAAGTGCTGATGTTGCCACCTCAGACACATTTTCCGGATCCCAGCACTGTGTGGAAAAGCCCTCTGGGAGAGGCTGACATGAAATATTTTACACCCTCATCTTCTGAATTGAGGTTGGACATTTTAATTGGGGCTAAATCTGTCAGAGCCTTGGAGAGTCTTAAAACTTACATTGAGGCATCTCCCCCCGTTGAATTTTGTTAGTTAGGAAACTGTAATAACCACTTTGCTGGTGAATTTCCACTGCCTCATCATGCTTAACAATTGACATTTAAGTTTTAAATGTCTTTATAGATATTGTTTGTAAGATGGCATTTTCAATTATGGGAAAGGAGTGGTAATTGTACACAGCAAACATTCTATTTGCTGAAAGGGATGGTTGCAGTTTTGCTGCTTTGAGAAAAGGAAAAAGGAAAAACTGAGGGGAAGCATTTGGGAGAGTCTCGGAAGATGTATTTTCAGTCGTCCAGTAGTTTTCTGTGCTTCACAGGCTATTGAGATTCTGCTTGAGAGAGACGATGTAACTTTGGGGAGCCACCGTGGAAGTTCTCCATGTACAACTAAATTGTAATGGTTACTTTGAGAAAAATCCCACTGCGGATGTGTGTCTTTAAAATTAAAAATAAGTTACAGAATCTTGTATCTTGTACAGAACGGAGGTCCCTCTGTCCATCCGATTACTATTAACACAATATTCATCAGACAGTCAAATTTGGCACAAATGTTCAAACAACTCATGGATGAGCTGATTTAAAAGTTTTTGCTCACAACTCAAAAATTAATAAGCTAATTCCAACAAAATCACATACAAATATTTATTAGGATGAAATGATAAAGCAACTCTTCAGAGTACGTCTCTGTAAGTGAAGACTGATTACTTCCAGTTTCCCTTTTATTACATTAAATTCTTCCAAAGTCTTCACCACAAATATTATATGTGTCTGGACAAAGATGGGTGTAAATTGCAACCACAAGAAGGTAATTCTGCTTTGTAATAACAGTAAAATCCACCTTTTGTGGCACAGTATAAGCTGAGTGACCCCCAAAAATAGAAACTTCTCTTTAGTGTCATGTTAAACCATTTTTTGGCTCTGGTAACAACGATGGACCTGAACATCTGCTGTTTATAGAGACATCAGTGCTGAACTAAAACTAAATCAAATGATCATTGTTTTATTTTCACGACTAAGAAGAACCAAGCATATTTGAATAAGATAGATATTTATTTTTTATTTTAAACTGAATTAAACCACACAGTGGACCTTTTTCACAGCAGCCATTTTGACATGAAATAGTCGAGTAAAAACAGGCGTTGCAAATTATACAAATTACAGTTCCATCATTGGTAACACCTGTATTTATAATTCATATTCATATGACTGCCATGAAAAAGGCATAGACTTTATAGACCTTGATCTTCATACGTTGTCTCCTTTTTGCCCCTTTTTATTTCATGCGCCCCCAAGTTTTCTGGCAACTTTCCCTGCCTGTGTCATGCAGAAAAGAGAGATTTATTTAGACTCCCCACTAGGCCAAAAGCAGCAGCATTCCTGGGTAAAGCAAGCAAAAGGTTATAACATTTATACTTGTGACAGGTTCCATGTGTTCCATGGACTTAGGGGGCTCCTCAGTTTTCTCTGAGGATCCTCTTGTCTCTTCCATCTTTTGTCCGTTATGTGTTGATCTGATATGTCAAAAAAAAAAAAAAAAAAAATCCCCTCTATGCTTTTGCATCGACTGTGGAAATATTCTCTTTTGCCAACGGCAAGGAAAATTCTCAGTTATCCTCTTTGGAGGAGACGGCTGCAGATACAGTTTAGCAGATTGCATCTTGCCAACTCAGTTACAGTTTTAGACACGTGGGCATAACAATTTAAAATATCCTCTTGTCTTCAAGCTGTGTTGTAAATTGGAAACTCAAGTCTTCATCAAGACTACTATTTATTCACAACCTAAACAACACCCATGCTTGTTTCTGAAGTATTAAATGGATCTACTGTATACTGCCGCGTAAATTTTGAGCCATGTTTGCTTCTGCTCTGCCTTTCTTTTTTTTTTTTGATTGTGTGCCGTCGGGTCAAATGGTAGCACAAAAGGAGAATGCTTTAGAGGACAAAGTAGAAAAAGCTTCACAGTACTAAATGACAGAAAAAGTGAAGCGCTGATGGAAAAATAGTTTTGAACATGATTGTCTTGTCAGTAATGCAGCAGAGATAACAATTGCATTCCAGGGAGCTGAGTGTCAGAATCTGGTTTGTCAGAGGAAGAAGCGATCAAAAGAAACAAATTTAATTTTAGAATCAGTTTTTATTAAAAAAAGTACTGTTGGCTTGAACTGCAGCTCTATTGATAATTAATCGATAATACAGAAATGGCATTTGACAGTGTTTTGTCTGACAGACCCTTATGTTGAATAAGGAAACTTAAAATCAGAAAAAGAGAAAAAACATGCATTTTCTGTCCTCTTGATTGATTGTTAGCGTTGTCAACTATTGGTTAAGGAAAATGCACAAAAATTGAGACCCTGTTGTCATCTATTAAACTGTTAATTAGGGTTCTAACCCCGAAGGGGTAGAACCCTTCTAAGATTGTACCGGTTTATTATTAGGGTTCTAACCCCGAAGGGGTAGAACCCTTCTAAGATTGTACCGGTTTATTATTATTAGGGTTCTAACCCCGAAGGGGTAGAACCCTTCTAAGATTGTACCGGTTTATTATTATTATTATTAGGGTTCTAACCCCGAAGGGGTAGAACCCTTCTAAGATTGTACCGGTTTATTATTATTATTATTATTTTTTGTTGTCTGCCGCTTGAGCTAAAATTCCCGTGAGCTGGAATGAGCCAGAAACCTGAAACTTGGCCCATTGATTGGAAATGATGTGCATCAACTTTTATTAAAATATGAGCCCAGTCGGCCACATGGTGGCGCTGTAATTAAGGCTTAAAAATGACTTTTTGGGGAGGCCACGCCCCTCACACCATAAGTCTGATTGACTTGAAATTTGACACACAGGTCCAGCTCAATGTCCTCTACAAAAAAGCCTCTAGGACCATGAAGGTCCGCCTGACTAGATTTTTTGCTAATTTGCATAATTTGAAAAACAGTAAAATGACATAAACTTTTACAATTTTGACTCCATCAACACCAAATTTGGTACAGAGCTTTGGGGGATGACGAGACACATTTCTATTACAAATGAGCCAGATTGATCAAAAAACACGGCCGCCACGGACCAATGAATGTTCGCTGTGGGCGGAGCTTAGAATTGATTGGCCATAACTCCCACACCCTTTGACCTATCATCACCAAACTTGGTGGATAGGTCCACAATGAGACTTGGCAGCTGCCTACCAAAGCATTTTGAGCTCAGCCTATAGGGGGCGCTATAAATGCCACACATCTGTATCTCAAAGACCATTGGATGGAATTTGACCAAATTTGGTATGCATGCTCTAGGGGTGGCTATTAACTAATATCTCGAGTGCCATGTTGATAGGTGCGAGTGGGCGTGGCCTATTCGTCATTATTAATTTATGACCAGCTGGAAGGACCTAGGGACATGAAACTTGGTACATGGACTATAAATGACATCCAAATATTGCTCAAAAAAATTGGTCCCAATCGGCCTCATGGGGGCGCTATAACATAGAGTGTAAAGTTTGAAAGGCTCTGCCCGCCGCACCGCAAGTGCTATTGACTTGAAATTTTACACACACGTCCTCCCGATTATCCTCTACAAAAAAGCCTCTTGCACCATGAACGCTGCCCTTACAGAATTTTTGCTAATTTCAATAAAGTTAAAAACAGTAAAATGACATAAACTTTTACAGTTTTGACTCCATCACCACCAAATTTGGTACACGGCTTTGGGGGATGACGAGACACATTTCTATTACAAATGAGCCAGATTGGTCAAAAAACACGGCCGCCACGGACCGATGAATCTTCGCTGTGGGCGGAGCTTAGAATCGATTGGCCATAACTCCCGCACCCTTTGACCTATCGTCACCAATCTTGGTGGGTAGGTCCACAATTAGACTTGGAAGCACACCCTAAAAAAGATTTTGAGATTGGCACATAGGGGGCGCTACCGCCATTCCCAGATATTCCTGTTTTTTCCCAAACCGTTTTCCCATTGAAAATGAATGAAGGAATCTTCAAAAATCACAACATTTCACCTTTTTTCAAACGGTAACTACCGATTCATACTTTCACCTAGAAACTCCATTCAAACTGGAAAATGTTCAGCAATTCCTTGACTTTTTACATGTGATTCAACTTTTCAATACCTTTCAAACTTTCCAAAATATTCAGTGTTTTCTGAAACTTGGTTATAATGGAAGTGGATGAGAAAATCCTTCAAACTCACTCATCTTCACCCACGCTTCACCAACTCATACATTCACGTAGAAACTCCATTCCAACTCTGAAACGTCGACATTGCCGTCGACTTTCAGTGACCGATTCATTTTTTCCATATCTCTTTTAGTTTTTCTACACCAGCTGTTTAAAAATCATGAAATTTTCAGCCCTTCTCAGAATTTATAATGGGTGTGTATTGCGTGGAATGTTGCAACTTAGAGTGGGTGATGTCATCGCTAGAGTGCACAGCACCTCTGAAATCATCAAGAAATTTTCTCTTAAACTTGCCGTTGTGGCCGCATCGTTCACTCTACGTACACAAATTGTACACCAAATTGTAGGAAAAACTGTTCCGGTCGCAGAGGTGCAACCGCTGAAGAAAACGGATTTAGGGTTTTGGCTGCAGGCGGTCTGAAACGACAACAAGTCCGACCACCTGCCCCATTCGCTCCCATGTTAAGTGAGAGCCAAAATTTCTGGAAGAAAGCAGACCCTTCCAGTTATGTCCATCGTGGCTCTGGCCTCATTTTTCACCCCACAGAAATGAAATTCACACCTTTGCGATCCGCATCCCGTCCTCTCGCCGACGGTGTGCTTTTTGTAGCTGTAGCACTTACGGTTTTTCATTAAACAGTTGGAGTTTGAGAGGAACTTTTGGCTCAGTTTCTGCCTTTTCTGGGTGTATTTAAATATGACTGTGCCATTGCCGACCGGCAATTGGCTGAATCAGCTCCAGCCGTTCGGCCAATCGTCTGTGTGTCACAGCACAGTTTAAACAGTTGGAGTTTGAGAGGAACTTTTGGCTCAGTTTCTGCCTTTTCTCGGTGTATTTAAATTTGACTGTGCCATTGCCGACCGGCGATTGGCTGAATCGACTCCAGCCGTTCGGCCAATCGTCTGTGTGTCACAGCACGGTCAAATTTGGAAAACAGAGAAGTGGCTTTGAGGTATACTTAATTAAAGAGACGGTCTTCCTGTCTGAACTTTCACTTACCTTCATTTAGGTCAAATCATAATAGTACACTCAACATCTATGTCTTTAGCCTTACAGAATATTTTACAGCCTCTCCCATACACAACCATTATTATCTCCACATTTCTCCCAAAATTATCATGATCGTGGAACTGCAATTGCTTAAACATTAAAATACCTATTGAAACTTTGAAATACACATCAATAGGTACAATTTCAATGTATGTTTTGATGTTCAAATGGAGTCTCTGTGTGAAAGTATACCACAAATGTCATTAGCGTGTAGGCTGGCTGAAAAGCCGATTTCAAGAAATGTGTGACTTGGAAAGAGTATGTGTTGCTTGGAGCTTTCGGGGACAGGGTGGGGAACCTCTTGCACTACGGCAGATGAGGGTCACGCTGGGTGGTGAGGGTCACGGTGGCTGGTTTGGGGCGGAACAGGTTAGAACCCGCAAATTGCCGCTTGCGGCTATATTTATTATTTTTTGTTGTCTGCCGCTTGAGCTAAAATTCCCGTGAGCTGGAATAAGCCAGAAACCTGAAACTTGGCCCATTGATTGGAAATGATGTGCATCAACTTTTAGTAAAATATGAGCCCAGTCGGCCACAGGGTGGCGCTGTAATTAAGGCTTAAAAATGACTTTTTGGGGAGGCCACGCCCCTCACACCATAAGTCTGATTGACTTGAAATTTGACACACAGGTCCAGCTCAATGTCCTCTACAAAAAAGCCTCTAGGACCATGAAGGTCCGTCATACTAGATTTTTTGCTAATTTGCATAATTTGAAAAACAGTAAAATGACATAAACTTTTACAATTTTGACTCCATCAACACCAAATTTGGTACAGAGCTTCGGGGGATGACTAGACACATTTCTATTACAAATGAGCCAGATTGATCAAAAAACACGGCCGCCACGGACCAATGAATCTTCGCTGTGGGCGGAGCTTAGAATTGATTGGCCATAACTCCCACACCCTTTGACCTATCATCACCAAACTTGGTGGATAGGTTCAAAATGAGACTTGGCAGCTGCCTACCAAAGCATTTTGAGCTCAGCCTATAGGGGGCGCTATAAATGCCACACATCTGTATCTCAAAGACCGTTGGATGGAATTTCACCAAATTTGGTATGCATGCTCTAGGGGTGGCTATTAACTAATATCTTGAGTGCCATGTTGATAGGTGCAAGTGGGCGTGGCCTATTCGTCATTAACCGTCATAATTTGCGTTTTATTAATTTATGACCAGCTGGAAGGACCTAGGGACATGAAACTTGGTACATGGACTATAAATGACATCCAAATATTGCTCAAAAAAATTGGTCCCAATCGGCCTCATGGGGGCGCTATAACATAGAGTTTAAGTTTGAAAGGCTCTGCCCGCCGCACCGTAAGTGCTATTGACTTGAAATTTTACACACACGTCCTCCCGATTATCGTCTACAAAAAAGCCTCTTGCACCACGAATGCTGCCCTTACAGAATTTTTGCTAATTTTAATAATGTTAAAAACAGTAAAATGACATAAACTTTTACAGTTTTGACTCCATCGACACCAAATTTGGTACACGGCTTTGGGGGATGACGAGACACATTTCTATTACAAATGAGCCAGATTGGTCAAAAAACACGGCCGCCACGGACTGATGAATCTTCGCTGTGGGCGGAGCTTAGAATCGATTGGCCATAACTCCCACACCCTTTGACCTATCCTCACCAATCTCGGTGGGTAGGTCCGCAATGAGACTTGGAAGCACACCCTAAAAAAAGATTTTGAGATTGACGCATAGGGGGCGCCACCGCCATTCCCAGATATTCCCGTTTTTTCCCAAACCGTTTTCCCATTGAAAATGAATGAGGGAATCTTCCAAAATCACCTTTTTTCAAACGGTAACTACCGATTCATACTTTCAGCTAGAAACTCCATTCAAACTGGAAAATGTTCAGCAATTCCTTGACTTTTTACATATTATTCAAGTTTTCAATACCATTCAAACTTTCCAAAATATTCAGTGTTTTCTGAAACTTGGTTATAATGGAAGTGGATGAGAAAATCCTTCAAACTCACTCATCTTCACCCACGCTTCACCAACTCATACATTCACGTAGAAACTCCATTCCAACTCTGAAACGTTGACATAGCCGTCGACTTTCAGTGACCGATTCGTATTTTCCATATCTCTTTTAGTTTTTCTACACCAGCTGTTTAAAAATCATGAAATTTTCAGCCCTTCTCAGAATTTATAATGGGTGTGTATTGCGCGGAATGTTGCAACTTAGAGTGGGTGATGTCATGCTAGAGTGCACAGCACCTGTGAAATCATCCAGAAATTTTCTCTTAAACTCGCCGGTGCGGCCACATCGTTCACTCTACGTACACAAATTGTACACCAAATTGTAGGAAAAGCCGTTCCGGTCGCAGAGGTGTGACCGCTGAAGAAAACGGATTTAGGGTTTTGGCTGCAGGTGGTCTGAAACGACAACAAGTCCGACCGCCTGCCCCATTCGCTCCCATGTTAAGCGAGAGCCCAAATTTCTGGAAGGAAGCAGACCCTTCCAGTTATGTCCATCGTGGCTCTGGCCTCATTTTTCACACCACAGAAATGAAATTTACACCTTTGCGATCCGCATCCCGTCCTCTCGCCGACGGTGTGCTTTTTGTAGCTGTAGCACTTACGGTTTTTCATTAAACAGTTGGCATTTGAGAGGAACTTTTGGCTCAGTTTCTGCCTTTTCTCATATGACTGTGCCATTGCCGACCGGTGATTGGCTGAATCAACTCCAGCCGTTCGGCCAATCGTCTGTGTGTCACAGCACAGAACTTTTGGCTCAGTTTCTGCCTTTTCTCGGTGTATTTAAATTTGACTGTGCCATTGCCGACCGGCGATTGGCTGAATCGACTCCAGCCCTTTTGGCCAATCGTCTGTGTGTCACAGCACAGTTTAAACAGTTGGAGCTCCAGAGGAACTTTTGGCTCAGTTTCTGCCTTTTCTTGGTGTATTTAAATTTGACCGTGCTGTGACACACAGACGATTGGCCAAACGGCTGGAGTTGATTCAGCCAATCGCCGGTTGGCAATGGCACGGTCAAATTTAAATAATGGAAAACAGAGAAGTGGCTTTGAGGTATACTTAATTAAAGAGACGGTCTTCCTGTCTGAACTTTCACTTACCTTCATTTAGGTCAAATCATAATAGTACACTCACATCTGTGTCTTTATTTTACAGCCTCTCCCATACACAACCATTATTATCTCCACATTTCTCCCAAAATGATCATGATCGTGGAACTGTGATTGCTTAAACATTAAAATACCTATTGAAACTTTGAAATACACATCAATAGGTACAATTTCAATGTATATTTTGATGTTCAGATGGAGTCTCTGTGTGAAAGTATACCACAAATGTCATTAGCGTGTAGGCTGGCTGAAAACCCGATTTCAAGAAACGTGTGACTTGTAAAGAGTTATGTGTTGCTTGGAGCTTTAGGGGACAGGGTGGGGAACGTCTTGCACTAGGCAGATGAGGGTCACGCTGGGTGGTGAGGGTCACGGTGGCTGGTTTGGGGCGGAACAGGTTAGAACCCGCAAATTGCCGCTTGCGGCTATATTTATTTTTTGTTGTCTGCCGCTTGAGCTAAAATTCCCGTGAGCTGGAATGAGCCAGAAACCTGAAACTTGGCCCACTGATTGGAAATGATGTGCATCAACTTTTATTAAAATATGAGCCCAGTCGGCCACATGGTGGCGCTGTAATTAAGGCTTAAAAATGACTTTTTGGGGAGGCCACGCCCCTCACACCATAAGTCTGATTGACTTGAAATTTGACACACAGGTCCAGCTCAATGTCCTCTACAAAAAAGCCTCTAGGACCATTAAGGTCCGTCATACTAGATTTTTTGCTAATTTGCATAATTTGAAAAACAGTAAAATGACATAAACTTTTACAATTTTGACTCCACCAACACCAAATTTGGTACAGAGCTTTGGGGGATGACGAGACACACTTCTATTACAAATGAGCCAGATTGATCAAAAAACACGGCCGCCACGGACCAATGAATCTTCGCTGTGGGCGGAGCTTAGAATTGATTGGCCATAACTCCCACACCCTTTGACCTATCATCACCAAACTTGGTTGATAGGTCCAAAATGAGACTGGGCAGCTGCCTACCAAAGCATTTTGAGCTCAGCCTATAGGGGGCGCTATAAATGCCACACATCTGTATCTCAAAGACCGTTGGATGGAATTTCACCAAATTTGGTATGCATGCTCTAGGGGTGGCTATTAACTAATATCTTGAGTGCCATGTTGATAGGTGCGAGTGGGCGTGGCCTATTCGTCATTATTAATTTATGACCAGCTGGAAGGACCTAGGGACATGAAACTTGGTACATGGACTATAAATGACATCCAAATATTGCTCAAAAAAATTGGTCCCAATCGGCCTCATGGGGGCGCTATAACATAGAGTTTAAGTTTGAAAGGCTCTGCCCGCCGCACCGCAAGTGCTATTGACTTGAAATTTTACACACACGTCCTCCCGATGATCCTCTACAAAAAAGCCTCTTGCACCATGAACGCCGCCCTTACAGAATTTTTGCTAATTTTAATAATGTTAAAAACAGTAAAATGACATAAACTTTTACAGTTTTGACTCCATCGACACCAAATTTGGTACACGGCTTTGGGGGATGAGGTGACACATTTCTATTACAAATGAGCCAGATTGGTCAAAAAACACGGCCGCCACGGACCGATGAATCTTCGCTGTGGGCGGAGCTTAGAATCGATTGGCCATAACTCCCACACCCTTTGACCTATCGTCACCAGTCTCGGTGGGTAGGTCGGCAATGAGACTTGGAAGCACACCCTAAAAAAAGATTTTGAGATTGACGCATAGGGGGCGCCACCGCCATTCCCAAATATTCCCGTTTTTTCCCAAACCGTTTTCCCATTGAAAATGAATGAGGGAATCTTCAAAAATCACCTTTTTTCAAACGGTAACTACCGATTCATACTTTCAGCTAGAAACTCCATTCAAACTGGAAAATGTTCAGCAATTCCTTGACTTTTTACATATGATTCAACTTTTCAATACCATTCAAACTTTCCAAAATATTCAGTGTTTTCTGAAACTGAGTTATAATGGAAGTGGATGAGAAAATCCTTCAAACTCACTCATCTTCACCCACGCTTCACCAACTCATACATTCACGTAGAAACTCCATTCCAACTCTGAAACGTTGACATTGCCGTCGACTTTCAGTGACCGATTCGTATTTTCCATATCTCTTTTAGTTTTGCTACACCAGCTGTTTAAAAATCATGAAATTTTCAGCCCTTCTCAGAATTTATAATGGGTGTGTATTGCGTGGAATGTTGCAACTTAGAGTGGGTGATGTCATCGCTAGAGTGCACAGCACCTCTGAAATCATCAAGAAATTTTCTCTTAAACTCGCCGGTGCGGCCGCATCGTTCACTCTACATACACAAATTGTACACCAAATTGTAGGAAAAGCCGTTCCGGTCGCAGAGGTGTGACCCCCGAAGAAAACGGATTGAGGGTTTTGGCTGCAGGTGGTCTGAAACGACAACAAGTCCGACCACCTGCCCCATTCGCTCCCATGTTAAGCGAGAGCCCAAATTTCTGGAAGAAAGCAGACCGTTCCAGTTATGTCCATCGTGGCTCTGGCCTCATTTTTCACACCACAGAAATGAAATTTACACCTTTGTGATCCGCATCCCGTCCTCTCGCCGACGGTGTGCTTTTTGTAGCTGTAGCACTTACGGTTTTTCATTAAACAGTTGGAGTTTGAGAGGAACTTTTGGCTCAGTTTCTGCCTTTTCTCGGTGTATTTAAATATGACTGTGCTGTGACACACAGGCGATTGGCTGAATCAACTCCAGCTGTTCGGCCAATCGTCTGTGTGTCACAGCACAGTTTAAACAGTTGGAGTTTGAGAGGGACTTTTGGCTCAGTTTCTGCCTTTTCTCGGTGTATTTAAATTTGACTGTGCCATTGCCGACCGGCGATTGGCTGAATCGACTCCAGCCGTTCGGCCAATCGTCTGTGTGTCACAGCACGGTCAAATTTGGAAAACAGAGAAGTGGCTTTGAGGTATACTTAAGTAGAGTGATGGTCTTCCTGTCTGAACTTTCACTTACCTTCATTTAGGTCAAATCATAATAGTACACTCACATCTGTGTCTTTAGCCTTACAGAATATTTTACAGCCTCTCCCATATTATCTCCACATTTCTCCCAAAATTATCATGATCGTGGAACTGTGATTGCTTAAACATTAAAATACCTATTGAAACTTTGAAATACACATCAATAGGTACAATTTCAATGTATGTTTTGATGTTCAAATGGAGTCTCTGTGTGAAAGTATACCACAAATGTCATTAGCGTGTAGGCTGGCTGAAAAGCCCATTTCAAGAAATGTGTGACTTGGAAAGAGTACGTGTCGCTTGGAGCTTTCGGGGACAGGGCGGGGAACGTCTTGCGCTACGGCAGATGAGGGTCGCGCTGGGTGGTGAGGGTCACGGTGGCTGGTTTTGTGGCGGAACAGGTTAGAACCCGCAAATTGCCGCTTGCGGCTATATTTAGGGTTCTAACCCCGAAGGGGTAGAACCCTTCTAAGATTGTACCGGTTTATTATTATTAGGGTTCTAACCCCGAAGGGGTAGAACCCTTCTAAGATTGTACCGGTTTATTATTATTATTATTATTATTTTTTGTTGTCTGCCGCTTGAGCTAAAATTCCCGTGAGCTGGAATGAGCCAGAAACCTAAAAATTGGCCCAATGATTGGAAATGATGTGCATCAACTTTTATTAAAATATGAGCCCAGTCGGCCACATGGTGGCGCTGTAATTAAGGCTTAAAAATGACTTTTTGGGGAGGCCACGCCCCTCACACCATAAGTCTGATTGACTTGAAATTTGACACACAGGTCCAGCTCAATGTCCTCTAAAAAAAAGCCTCTAGGACCATGAAGGTCCGTCATACTAGATTTTTTGCTAATTTGCATAATTTGAAAAACAGTAAAATGACATAAACTTTTACAATTTTGACTCCATCAACACCAAATTTGGTACAGAGCTTTGGGGGATGACCAGACATATTTCTATTACAAATGAGCCAGATTGACCAAAAAACACGGCCGCCACGGACCAATGAATCTTCGCTGTGGGCGGAGCTTAGAATTGATTGGCCATAACTCCCACACCCTTTGACCTATCGTCACCAAACTCGGTGGATAGGTCCACAATGAGACTTGGCAGCTGCCTACCAAAGCATTTTGAGCTCAGCCTATAGGGGGCGCTATAAAGCCACACATCTGTATCTCAAAGACCGTTGGATGGAATTTCACCAAATTTGGTATGCATGCTCTAGGGGTGGCTATTAACTAATATCTTGAGTGGCATGTTGATAGGTGCAAGTGGGCGTGGCCTATACGTCATTAACCGTTCGGAAGGACCTAGGGACATGAAACTTGGTACATGGACTATAAATGACATCCAAATATTGCTCAAAAAAATTGGTCCCAATCGGCCTCATGGGGGCGCTATAACATAGAGTTTAAGTTTGAAAGGCTCTGCCCGCCGCACCGCAAGTGCTATTGACTTGAAATTTTACACACACGTCCTCCTGATTATCCTCTACAAAAAAGCCTCTTGCACCATGAACGCCGCCCTTACAGAATTTTTGCTAATTTCAATAATGTTAAAAACAGTAAAATGAATAAACTTTTACAGTTTTGACTCCATCAACACCAAATTTGGTACACGGCTTTGGGGGATGACGAGACGCATTTCTATTATAAATGAGCCAGATTGGTCAAAAAACGCGGCCGCCACGGACCAATGAATCTTTGCTGTGGGCGGAGCTTAGAATCGATCGGCCATAACTCCAACACCCTTTGACCTATCGTCACCAATCTCGGTGGGTAGGTCCACAATGAGACTTGGAAGCATACCCTAAAAAAGATTTTGAGCTCAGCCTATAGGGGGCGCCACCACCATTCCCAGATATTCCCGTTTTTTCCCAAACCGTTTTTCCCATTGAAAATGAATGAGGGGATCTTCAAAAATCACAACATTTCACCTTTTTTCAAACGGTAACTACCGATTCATACTTTCAGCTAGAAACTCCATTCAAACTGGAAAATGTTCAGCAATTCCTTGACTTTTTACATATGATTCAACTTTTCAATACCATTCAAACTTTCCAAAATATTCAGTGTTTTCTGAAACTGAGTTATAATGGAAGTGGATGAGAAAATCCTTCAAACTCACTCATCTTCACCCACGCTTCACCAACTCATACATTCACGTAGAAACTCCATTCCAACTCTGAAACGTTGACATTGCCGTCGACTTTCAGTGACCGATTCGTATTTTCCATATCTCTTTTAGTTTTTCTACAGCAGCTGTTTAAAAATCATGAAATTTTCAGCCCTTCTCAGAATTTATAATGGGTGTGTATTGCGTGGAATGTTGCAACTTAGAGTGGGTGATGTCATCGCTAGAGTGCACAGCACCTCTGAAATCATCAAGAAATTTTCTCTTAAACTCGCCGGTGCGGCCACATCGTTCACTCTACATACACAAATTGTACACCAAATTGTAGGAAAAGCCGTTCCGGTCGCAGAGGTGCGACCGCTGAAGAAAACGGATTTAGGGTTTTGGCCGCAGGTGGTCTGAAACGACAACAAGTCCGACCGCCTGCCCCATTTGCTCCCATGTTAAGCGAGAGCCCAAATTTCTGGAAGAAAGCAGACCCTTCCAGTTATGTCCATCGTGGCTCTGGCCTCATTTTTCACACCACAGAAATGAAATTTACACCTTTGTGATCCGCATCCCGTCCTCTCGCCGACGGTGTGCTTTTTGTAGCTGTAGCACTTACGGTTTTTCATTAAACAGTTGGAGTTTGAGAGGAACTTTTGGCTCAGTTTCTGCCTTTTCTCGGTGTATTTAAATATGACTGTGCTGTGACACACAGGCGATTGGCTGAATCAACTCCAGCCGTTCGGCCAATCGTCTGTGTGTCACAGCACAGTTTAAACAGTTGGAGTTTGAGAGGGACTTTTGGCTCAGTTTCTGCCTTTTCTCGGTGTATTTAAATTTGACTGTGCCATTGCCGACCGGCGATTGGCTGAATCGACTCCAGCCGTTCGGCCAATCGTCTGTGTGTCACAGCACGGTCAAATTTGGAAAACAGAGAAGTGGCTTTGAGGTATACTTAAGTAGAGTGATGGTCTTCCTGTCTGAACTTTCACTTACCTTCATTTAGGTCAAATCATAATAGTACACTCACATCTGTGTCTTTAGCCTTACAGAATATTTTACAGCCTCTCCCATATTATCTCCACATTTCTCCCAAAATTATCATGATCGTGGAACTGTGATTGCTTAAACATTAAAATACCTATTGAAACTTTGAAATACACATCGATAGGTACAATTTCAATGTATGTTTTGATGTTCAAATGGAGTCTCTGTGTGAAAGTATACCACAAATGTCATTAGCGTGCAGGCTGGCTGAAAAGCCCATTTCAAGAAATGTGTGACTTGGAAAGAGTACGTGTCGCTTGGAGCTTTCGGGGACAGGGCGGGGAACGTCTTGCGCTACGGCAGATGAGGGTCGCGCTGGGTGGTGAGGGTCACGGTGGCTGGTTTTGGGGCGGAACAGGTTAGAACCCGCAAATTGCCGCTTGCGGCTATATTTATTATTATTTTTTGTTGTCTGCCGCTTGAGCTAAAATTCCCGTGAGCTGGAATGAGCCAGAAACCTGAAAATTGGCCCAATGATTGGAAATGATGTGCATCAACTTTTATTAAAATATGAGCCCAGTCGGCCACATGGTGGCGCTGTAATTAAGGCTTAAAAATGACTTTTTGGGGAGGCCACGCCCCTCACACCATAAGTCTGATTGACTTGAAATTTGACACACATGTCCAGCTCAATGTCCTCTAAAAAAAAGCCTCTAGGACCATGAAGGTCCGTCATACTAGATTTTTTGCTAATTTGCATAATTTGAAAAACAGTAAAATGACATAAACTTTTACAATTTTGACTCCATCAACACCAAATTTGGTACAGAGCTTTGGGGGATGACCAGACACATTTCTATTACAAATGAGCCAGATTGACCAAAAAACACGGCCGCCACGGACCAATGAATCTTCGCTGTGGGCGGAGCTTAGAATTGATTGGCCATAACTCCCACACCCTTTGACCTATCATCACCAAACTCGGTGGATAGGTCCACAATGAGACTTGGCAGCTGCCTACCAAAGCATTTTGAGCTCAGCCTATAGGGGGCGCTATAAAGCCACACATCTGTATCTCAAAGACCGTTGGATGGAATTTCACCAAATTTGGTATGCATGCTCTAGGGGTGGCTATTAACCAATATCTTGAGTGCCATGTTGATAGGTGCAAGTGGGCGTGGCCTATACGTCATTAACCGTCCGGAAGGACCTAGGGACATGAAACTTGGTACATGGACTATAAATGACATCCAAATATTGCTCAAAAAAATTGGTCCCAATCGGCCTCATGGGCGCGCTATAACATAGAGTTTAAGTTTGAAAGGCTCTGCCCGCCGCACCGCAAGTGCTATTGACTTGAAATTTTACACACACGTCCTCCCGATTATCCTCTACAAAAAAGCCTCTTGCACCATGAACGCCGCCCTTACAGAATTTTTGCTAATTTTAATAATGTTAAAAACAGTAAAATGACATAAACTTTTACAGTTTTGACTCCATCGCCACCAAATTTGGTACACGGCTTTGGGGGATGACGAGACACATTTCTATTACAAATGAGCCAGATTGGTCAAAAAACACGGCCGCCACGGACCGATGAATCTTCGCTGTGGGCGGAGCTTAGAATCGATTGGCCATAAGTCCCACGCCCTTTGACCTATTGTCACCAATCTTGGTGGGTAGGTCCACAATGAGACTTGGAAGCATACCCTAAAAAAGATTTTGAGCTCAGCCTATAGGGGGCGCCACCACCATTCCCAGATATTCCCGTTTTTTCCCAAACCGTTTTTCCCATTGAAAATGAATGAGGGGATCTTCAAAAATCACAACATTTCACCTTTTTTCAAACGGTAACTACCGATTCATACTTTCAGCTAGAAACTCCATTCAAACTGGAAAATGTTCAGCAATTCCTTGACTTTTTACATGTGATTCAACTTTTCAATACCATTCAAACTTTCCAAAATATTCAGTGTTTTCTGACACTTGGTTATAATGGAAGTGGATGAGAAAATCCTTCAAACTCACTCATCTTCACCCACACTTCACCAACTCATACATTCACGTAGAAACTCCATTCCAACTCTGAAACGTTGACAATGCTGTCGACTTTCAGTGACCGATTCATTTTTTCCATATCTCTTTTAGTTTTTCTACACTAGCTGTTTAAAAATCATGAAATTTTCAGCCCTTCTCAGAATTTATAATGGGTGTGTATTGCGTGGAATGTTGCCACTTAGAGTGGGTGATGTCATCGATAGAGTGCACAGCACCTCTGAAATCATCAAGAAATTTTCTCTTAAACTCGCTGGTGCGGCCGCATCGTTCACTCTACATACACAAATTGTACACCAAATTGTAGGAAAAACCGTTCCGGTCGCAGAGGTGCGACCGCTGAAGAAAAAGGATTTAGGGTTTTGGCTGCAGGCGGTCTGAAACGACAACAAGTCCGACCACCTGCCCCATTCGCTCCCATGTTAAGTGAGAGCCAAAATTTCTGGAAGAAAGCAGACCCTTCCAGTTATGTCCATCGTGTCTCTGGCCTCATTTTTCACCCCACAGAAATGAAATTTACACCTTTGCAATCCGCATCCTGTCCTCTCGCCGACAGTGTGCTTTTTGTAGCTGTAGCGCTTACGGTTTTTCATTAAACAGTTGGAGTTTGAGAGGAACTTTTGGCTCAGTTTCTGCCTTTTCTCTGTGTATTTAAATATGACTGTGCCTTTGCCAACCGGCGATTGGCTGAACCAACTGCAGCGGTTCAGCCAATCGTCTGTGTGTCACAGCACAGAGGAACTTTTGGCTCAGTTTCTGCCTTTTCTCGGTGTATTTAAATTTGACTGTGCCATTGCCGACCGGCGATTGGCCGAATCGACTCCAGCCGTTCGGCCAATCGTCTGTGTGTCACAGCACAGTTGAGAGGAACTTTTGGCTCAGTTTCTCCCTTTTCTCGGTGTATTTAAATTTGACTGTGCCATTGCCGACAGGCGATTGGCTGAATCGACTCCAGCCCTTTCGGCCAATCGTCTGTGTGTCACAGCACAGTTTAAACAGTTGGAGCTGGAGAGGAACTTTTGGCTCAGTTTCTGCCTTTTCTTGGTGTATTTAAATTTGACCGTGCTGTGACACACAGACGATTGGCCAAATGGCTGGAGTCGATTCAGCCAATCACCGGTTGGCAATGGCACGGTCAAATTTAAATAATGGAAAACAGAGAAGTGGCTTTGAGGTATACTTAAGTAAAGAGATGGTCTTCCTGTCTGAACTTTCACTTACCTTCATTTAGGTCAAATCATAATAGTACACTCACATCTGTGTCTTTAGCCTTACAGGATATTTTACAGCCTCTCCCATACACAACCATTATTATCTCCACATTTCTCCCAAAATGATCATGATCGTGGAACTGAGATTGCTTAAACATTAAAATACCTATTGAAACTTTGAAATACACATCGATAGGTACAATTTCAATGTATGTTTTGATGTTCAAATGGAGTCTCTGTGTGAAAGTATACCACAAATGTCATTAGCGTGTAGGCTGGCTGAAAGGCCGATTTCAAGAAATGTGTGACTTGGAAAGAGTATGTGTCGCTTGGAGCTTTTCGGGGACAGGGTGGGGAACGTCTTGCACTACGGCAGATGAGGGTCACGCTGGGTGGTGAGGGTCACGGTGGCTGGTTTGGGGCGGAACAGGTTAGAACCCGCAAATTGCCGCTTGCGGCTATATTTATTATTTTTTGTTGTCTGCCGCTTGAGCTCAAATTCCCGTGAGCTGGAATGAGCCAGAAACCTGAAACTTGGCCCATTGATTGGAAATGATGTGCATCAACTTTTATTAAAATATGAGCCCAGTCGGCCACATGGTGGCGCTGTAATTAAGGTTTAAACAAGACTTTTTGGGGAGGCCACGCCCCTCACACCATAAGTCTGATTGACTTGAAATTTGACACACAGGTCCAGCTCAATGTCCTCTACAAAAAAGCCTCTAGGACCATGAAGGTCCGTCTGACTAGATTTTTTGCTAATTTGCATAATTTGAAAAACAGTAATATGACATAAACTTTTACAATTTTGACTCCATCAACACCAAATTTGGTACAGAGCTTTGGGGGATGACTAGACACATTTCTATTATAAATGAGCCAGATTGGTCAAAAAACACGGCCGCCACGGACCAATGAATCTTCGCTGTGGGCGGAGCTTAGAATTGATTGGCCATAACTCCCACACCCTTTGACCTATCATCACCAAACTTGGTGGTTAGGTCCACAATGAGACTTGGCAGCTGCCTACCAAAGCATTTTGAGCTCAGCCTATAGGGGGCGCTATAAATGCCACACATCTGTATCTCAAAGACCGTTGGATGGAATTTCACCAAATTTGGTATGCATGCTCTAGGGGTGGCTATTAACCAATATCATGAGTGCCATGTTGACAGGTGCAAGTGGGCGTGGCCTATTCGTCATTAACCGTTCGGAAGGACCTAGGGACATGAAACTTGGTACATGGACTTTAAATGACATCCAAATATTGCTCAAAAAAATTGGTCCCGATCGGCCTCATGGGGGCGCTATAACATAGAGTTTAAGTTTGAAAGGCTCTGCCCGCCGCACCGCAAGTGCTATTGACTTGAAATTTTACACACACATCCTCCTGATTATCCTCTACAAAAAAGCCTCTTGCACCATGAATGCCGCCCTTACAGAATTTTTGCTAATTTCAATAATGTTAAAAACAGTAAAATGAATAAACTTTTACAGTTTTGACTCCATCAACACCAAATTTGGTACACGGCTTTGGGGGATGACAAGACGCATTTCTATTATAAATGAGCCAGATTGGTCAAAAAACACGGCCGCCACGGACCGATGAATCTTCGCTGTGGGCGGAGCTTAGAATCGATTGGCCATAACTCCCACACCCTTTGACCTATCCTCACCGATCTTGGTGGGTAGGTCCACAATGAGACTTGGAAGCACACCCTAAAAAAAGATTTTGAGATTGACGCATTGGGGGCGCCACCGCCATTCCCAGATATTCCCGTTTTTTCCCAAACCGTTTTCCCATTGAAAATGAATGAGGGAATCTTCAGAAATCACAAAATTTCACCTTTTTTCAAACGGAATCTACCGATTCATACTTTCAGCTAGAAACTCCATTCAAACTGGAAAATGTTCAGCAATTCCTTGACTTTTTACATATGATTCAACTTTTCAATACCATTCAAACTTTCCAAAATATTCAGTGTTTTCTGAAACTTGGTTATAATGGAAGTGGATGAGAAAATCCTTCAAACTCACTCATCTTCACCCACGCTTCACCAACTCATACATTCACGTAGAAACTCCATTCCAACTCTGAAACGTTGACATCGCCGTCGACTTTCAGCGACCAATTCGTCTTTTCCATATCTCTTTTAGTTTTTCTACAGCAGCTGTTTAAAAATCATGAAATATTCAGCCCTTCTCAGAATTTATAATGGGTGTGTATTGCGTGGAATGTTGCAACTTAGAGTGGGTGATGTCATCGCTAGAGTGCACAGCACCTCTGAAATCATCAAGAAATTTTCTCTTAAACTCGCCATTGCGGCCACATCGTTCACTCTACGTACACAAATTGTACACCAAATTGTAGGAAAAGCCGTTCCGGTCGCAGAGGTGCGACCGCTGAAGAAAACGGATTTAGGGTTTTGGCCGCAGGCGGTCTGAAACGACAACAAGTCCGACCGCCTGCCCCATTCGCTCCCATGTTAAGGGAGAGCCCAAACTTCTGGAAGAAAGCAGACCTTTCCAGTTATGTCCATCGTGGCTCTGGCCTCATTTTTCACACCACAGAAATGAAATTTACACCTTTGCGATCCGCATCCCGTCCTCTCGCCAACGGTGTGCTTTTTGTAGCTGTAGCACTTACGGTTTTTCATTAAACAGTTGGAGTTT
The DNA here is from genome assembly GCF_056507025.1 of Lutjanus erythropterus. NCBI lineage: Eukaryota > Metazoa > Chordata > Actinopteri > Lutjaniformes > Lutjanidae > Lutjanus > Lutjanus erythropterus. Next base: position 17,739,791 of record NC_139326.1, on the reverse strand, counting down.
GAGAGCAACTTTTGGCTCAGTTTCTGCCTTTCTCGGTGTATTTAAATATGACTGTGCCATTGCCGACCGGCGATTGGCTGAATCAACTCCAGCCGTTCGGCCAATCGTCTGTGTGTCACAGCACAGAGGAACTTTTGGCTCAGTTTCTGCCTTTTCTCGGTGTATTTAAATTAGACTGTGCCATTGCCGACCGGCGATTGGCTGAATCGACTCCAGCCGTTCAGCCAATCGTCTGTGTGTAACAGCACAGAGGAACTTTTGGCTCAGTTTCTGCCTTTTCTCGGTGTATTTAAATTTGACTGTGCCTTTGCCAACCGGCGATTGGCTGAATCGACTCCAGCCGTTTGGCCAATTGTCTGCGTGTCACAGCATGTCGAATTTGGAAAACAGAGAAGTGGCTTTGAGGTATACTTAAGTAAAGAGATGGTCTTCCTGTCTGAACTTTCACTTACCTTCATTTAGGTCAAATCATAATAGTACACTCACATCTGTGTCTTTATTTTACAGCCTCTCCCATACACAACCATTATTATCTCCACATTTCTCCCAAAATGATCATGATCGTGGAACTGTGATTGCTTTAAACATTAAAATACCTATTGAAACTTTGAAATACACATCGATAGGTACAATTTCAATTTATGTTTTGATGTTCAAATGGAGTCTCTGTGTGAAAGTATACCACAAATGTCATTAGCGTGCAGGCTGGCTGAAAAGCCGATTTCAAGAAACGTGTGACTTGGAAAGAGTATGTGTTGCTTGGAGCTTTCGGGGACAGGGTGGGGAACGTCTTGCACTACGGCAGATGAGGGTCACGGTGGCTGGTTTGGGGCGGAACAGGTTAGAACCCGCAAATTGCCGCTTGCGGCTATATTTATTAGGGTTCTAACCCCGAAGGGGTAGAACCCTTCTAAGATTGTACCGGTTTATTATTATTATTATTATTTTTTGTTGTCTGCCGCTTGAGCTAAAATTCCCGTGAGCTGGAATGAGCCAGAAACCTGAAACTTGGCCCACTGATTGGAAATGATGTGCATCAACTTTTATTAAAATATGAGCCCAGTCGGCCACATGGTGGCGCTGTAATTAAGGCTTAAAAATGACTTTTTGGGGAGGCCACGCCCCTCACACCATAAGTCTGATTGACTTGAAATTTGACACACAGGTCCAGCTCAATGTCCTCTACAAAAAAGCCTCTAGGACCATTAAGGTCCGTCATACTAGATTTTTTGCTAATTTGCATAATTTGAAAAACAGTAAAATGACATAAACTTTTACAATTTTGACTCCACCAACACCAAATTTGGTACAGAGCTTTGGGGGATGACGAGACACACTTCTATTACAAATGAGCCAGATTGATCAAAAAACACGGCCGCCACGGACCAATGAATCTTCGCTGTGGGCGGAGCTTAGAATTGATTGGCCATAACTCCCACACCCTTTGACCTATCATCACCAAACTTGGTTGATAGGTCCAAAATGAGACTGGGCAGCTGCCTACCAAAGCATTTTGAGCTCAGCCTATAGGGGGCGCTATAAATGCCACACATCTGTATCTCAAAGACCGTTGGATGGAATTTCACCAAATTTGGTATGCATGCTCTAGGGGTGGCTATTAACTAATATCTTGAGTGCCATGTTGATAGGTGCGAGTGGGCGTGGCCTATTCGTCATTATTAATTTATGACCAGCTGGAAGGACCTAGGGACATGAAACTTGGTACATGGACTATAAATGACATCCAAATATTGCTCAAAAAAATTGGTCCCAATCGGCCTCATGGGGGCGCTATAACATAGAGTTTAAGTTTGAAAGGCTCTGCCCGCCGCACCGCAAGTGCTATTGACTTGAAATTTTACACACACGTCCTCCCGATGATCCTCTACAAAAAAGCCTCTTGCACCATGAACGCCGCCCTTACAGAATTTTTGCTAATTTTAATAATGTTAAAAACAGTAAAATGACATAAACTTTTACAGTTTTGACTCCATCGACACCAAATTTGGTACACGGCTTTGGGGGATGAGGTGACACATTTCTATTACAAATGAGCCAGATTGGTCAAAAAACACGGCCGCCACGGACCGATGAATCTTCGCTGTGGGCGGAGCTTAGAATCGATTGGCCATAACTCCCACACCCTTTGACCTATCGTCACCAGTCTCGGTGGGTAGGTCGGCAATGAGACTTGGAAGCACACCCTAAAAAAAGATTTTGAGATTGACGCATAGGGGGCGCCACCGCCATTCCCAAATATTCCCGTTTTTTCCCAAACCGTTTTCCCATTGAAAATGAATGAGGGAATCTTCAAAAATCACCTTTTTTCAAACGGTAACTACCGATTCATACTTTCAGCTAGAAACTCCATTCAAACTGGAAAATGTTCAGCAATTCCTTGACTTTTTACATATGATTCAACTTTTCAATACCATTCAAACTTTCCAAAATATTCAGTGTTTTCTGAAACTGAGTTATAATGGAAGTGGATGAGAAAATCCTTCAAACTCACTCATCTTCACCCACGCTTCACCAACTCATACATTCACGTAGAAACTCCATTCCAACTCTGAAACGTTGACATTGCCGTCGACTTTCAGTGACCGATTCGTATTTTCCATATCTCTTTTAGTTTTGCTACACCAGCTGTTTAAAAATCATGAAATTTTCAGCCCTTCTCAGAATTTATAATGGGTGTGTATTGCGTGGAATGTTGCAACTTAGAGTGGGTGATGTCATCGCTAGAGTGCACAGCACCTCTGAAATCATCAAGAAATTTTCTCTTAAACTCGCCGGTGCGGCCGCATCGTTCACTCTACATACACAAATTGTACACCAAATTGTAGGAAAAGCCGTTCCGGTCGCAGAGGTGTGACCCCCGAAGAAAACGGATTGAGGGTTTTGGCTGCAGGTGGTCTGAAACGACAACAAGTCCGACCACCTGCCCCATTCGCTCCCATGTTAAGCGAGAGCCCAAATTTCTGGAAGAAAGCAGACCGTTCCAGTTATGTCCATCGTGGCTCTGGCCTCATTTTTCACACCACAGAAATGAAATTTACACCTTTGTGATCCGCATCCCGTCCTCTCGCCGACGGTGTGCTTTTTGTAGCTGTAGCACTTACGGTTTTTCATTAAACAGTTGGAGTTTGAGAGGAACTTTTGGCTCAGTTTCTGCCTTTTCTCGGTGTATTTAAATATGACTGTGCTGTGACACACAGGCGATTGGCTGAATCAACTCCAGCTGTTCGGCCAATCGTCTGTGTGTCACAGCACAGTTTAAACAGTTGGAGTTTGAGAGGGACTTTTGGCTCAGTTTCTGCCTTTTCTCGGTGTATTTAAATTTGACTGTGCCATTGCCGACCGGCGATTGGCTGAATCGACTCCAGCCGTTCGGCCAATCGTCTGTGTGTCACAGCACGGTCAAATTTGGAAAACAGAGAAGTGGCTTTGAGGTATACTTAAGTAGAGTGATGGTCTTCCTGTCTGAACTTTCACTTACCTTCATTTAGGTCAAATCATAATAGTACACTCACATCTGTGTCTTTAGCCTTACAGAATATTTTACAGCCTCTCCCATATTATCTCCACATTTCTCCCAAAATTATCATGATCGTGGAACTGTGATTGCTTAAACATTAAAATACCTATTGAAACTTTGAAATACACATCAATAGGTACAATTTCAATGTATGTTTTGATGTTCAAATGGAGTCTCTGTGTGAAAGTATACCACAAATGTCATTAGCGTGTAGGCTGGCTGAAAAGCCCATTTCAAGAAATGTGTGACTTGGAAAGAGTACGTGTCGCTTGGAGCTTTCGGGGACAGGGCGGGGAACGTCTTGCGCTACGGCAGATGAGGGTCGCGCTGGGTGGTGAGGGTCACGGTGGCTGGTTTTGTGGCGGAACAGGTTAGAACCCGCAAATTGCCGCTTGCGGCTATATTTATTATTTTTTGTTGTCTGCCGCTTGAGCTAAAATTCCCGTGAGCTGGAATGAGCCAGAAACCTGAAAATTGGCCCAATGATTGGAAATGATGTGCATCAACTTTTATTAAAATATGAGCCCAGTCGGCCACATGGTGGCGCTGTAATTAAGGCTTAAAAATGACTTTTTGGGGAGGCCACGCCCCTCACACCATAAGTCTGATTGACTTGAAATTTGACACACAGGTCCAGCTCAATGTCCTCTAAAAAAAAGCCTCTAGGACCATTAAGGTCCGTCATACTAGATTTTTTGCTAATTTGCATAATTTGAAAAACAGTAAAATGACATAAACTTTTACAATTTTGACTCCATCAACACCAAATTTGGTACAGAGCCTTGGGGGATGACCAGACACATTTCTATTACAAATGAGCCAGATTGACCAAAAAACACGGCCGCCACGGACCAATGAATCTTCGCTGTGGGCGGAGCTTAGAATTGATTGGCCATAACTCCCACACCCTTTGACCTATCGTCACCAAACTCGGTGGATAGGTCCACAATGAGACTTGGCAGCTGCCTACCAAAGCATTTTGAGCTCAGCCTATAGGGGGCGCTATAAATGAGCACATCTGTATCTCAAAGACCGTTGGATGGAATTTCACCAAATTTGGTATGCGTGCTCTAGGGGTGGCTATTAACTAATATCTTGAGTGCCATGTTGACAGCTGGAAGTGGGCGTGGCCTATTCGTCATTAACCGTTCGGAAGGACCTAGGGACATGAAACTTGGTACATGGACTATAAATGACATCCAAATATTGCTCAAAAAAATTGGTCCCAATCGGCCTCATGGGGGCGCTATAACATAGAGTTTAATTTTGAAAGGCTCTGCCCGCCGCACCGCAAGTGCTATTGACTTGAAATTTTACACAGACGTCCTCCCGATTATCCTCTACAAAAAAGCCTCTTGCACCATGAACGCCGCCCTTACAGAATTTTTGCTAATTTTAATAATGTTAAAAACAGTAAAATGACATAAACTTTTACAGTTTTGACTCCATCGACACCAAATTTGGTACACGGCTTTGGGGGATGACCAGACACATTTCTATTACAAATGAGCCAGATTGGTCAAAAAACACGGCCGCCACGGACCGATGAATCTTCGCTGTGGGCGGAGCTTAGAATCGATTGGCCATAACTCCCACACCCTTTGACCTATCGTCACCAATCTTGGTGGGTAGGTCCACAATGAGACTTGGAAGCACACCCTAAAAAAGATTTTGAGATTGGCACATAGGGGGCGCCACCGCCATTCCCAGATCTTCCCGATTTTTTCCCAAACCGGTTTCCCATTGAAAATGAATGAGGGAATCTTCAAAGATCACAAAACTTCACCTTTTTTCAAACGGTAACTACCGATTCATACTTTCAGCTAGAAACTCCATTCAAACTGGAAAATGTTCAGCAATTCCTTGACTTTTCACATGTGATTCAACTTTTCAATACCATTCAAACTTTCCAAAATATTCAGTGTTTTCTGAAACTTGGTTATAATGGAAGTCTATGAGAAAATCCTTCAAACTCACTCATCTTCACCCACACTTCACCAACTCATACATTCACCTAGAAACTCCATTCCAACTCTGAAACGTTGACATCGCCGTCGACTTTCAGTGACTGATTCGTATTTTCCATATCTCTTTTAGTTTTTCTACACCAGCTGTTTAAAAATCATGAAATTTTCAGCCCTTCTCAGAATTTATAATGGGTGTGTATTGCGTGGAATGTTGCAACTTAGAGTGGGTGATGTCATCGCTAGAGTGCACAGCACCTCTGAAATCATCAAGAAATTTTCTCTTAAACTCGCCGGTGCGGCCACATCGTTCACTCTACATACACAAATTGTACACCAAATTGTAGGAAAAGCCGTTCCGGTCGCAGAGGTGTGACCGCTGAAGAAAACGGATTTAGGGTTTTGGCTGCAGGCGGTCTGAAATGACAACAAGTCCGACCGCCTGCCCCATTCGCTCCCATGTTAAGCGAGAGCCCAAATTTCTGGAAGAAAGCAGACCTTTCCAGTTATGTCCATCGTGGCTCTGGCCTCATTTTTCACACCACAGAAATGAAATTTACACTTTTGCGATCCGCATCCCGTCCTCTCGCCGACGGTGTGCTTTTTGTAGCTGTAGCACTTATGGTTTTTCATTAAACAGTTGGAGTTTGAGAGGAACTTTTGGCTCAGTTTCTGCCTTTTCTCAGTGTATTTAAATATGACTGTGCCATTGCCGACCGGCGATTGGCTGAATCAACTCCAGCCGTTCGGCCAATCGTCTGTGTGTCACAGCACAGAGGAACTTTTGGCTCAGTTTCTGCCTTTTCTCGGTGTATTTAAATATGACTGTGCCATTGCCGACCGGCGATTGGCTAAATCAACTCCAGCCGTTCGACCAATCGTCTGTGTGTCACAGCACAGAGGTATACTTAACTAAAGACATGCTCTCCCTGTCTGAACTTTCACTTACCTTCATTTAGGTCAAATCATAATAGTACACTCACATCTGTGTCTTTATTTTACAGCCTCTCCCATACACAACCATTATTATCTCCACATTTCTCCCAAAATGATCATGATCGTGGAACTGTGATTGCTTTAAACATTAAAATACCTATGGAAACTTTGAAATACACATCGATAGGTACAATTTCAATGTATGTTTTGATGTTCAAATGGAGTCTCTGTGTGAAAGTATACCACAAATGTCATTAGCGTGCAGGCTGGCTGAAAAGCCGATTTCAAGAAACGTGTGACTTGGAAAGAGTATGTGTTGCTTGGAGCTTTCGGGGACAGGGTGGGGAACGTCTTGCACTACGGCAGATGAGGGTCACGGTGGCTGGTTTGGGGCGGAACAGGTTAGAACCCGCAAATTGCCGCTTGCGGCTATATTTGGTTTTGTAATCGTCGGATTAATCAACAGTGAAAATAATCATTAGTTGCAGCCCCACTGTTGCTGTGATATGGAGGCTGTCTGTATGGAACAACTCCTCTTATATACATGGCAATAACACCAGGGTACCCTAATAAATTTGGTGATTTTCAAAAATGATGTGGTGGTTCATTCACGCTTTTAATATTTGCAAATCGGTGAACAGTTACACCATCAAACAGCGGCTTCACACTGTTCCTCATAGCTCATGAGAAGAGGGCAATGGTCCATTTTTTATATTACAATTCTTCCTGGGGCGGAGAACAAGTATGAGAGTAGTTTAGAAAACATGAATCGACAAGTGGCACTTCAGTCGTGAGTACATCATGACACGCACAGAGACGCATTAATGTAATAACTGTTCAGAGGTGCACTTGTGTTTGATTGGCTTCGAGTGTCTCTTATTGGCTTAGTAGCTTCCAGTGACATGTCTCCTTGGAAACGGACACACAGGTACATTTATACATGCAGGCACGCAAACAGAGACTCACAGCTTCTCGTCCACTCTCCATCCTAAGCAGCCAATTAGCAGCCACACCCGGCCACCTGCCTCCAATCAGAAGAGAGTGACACTCTCCATGGCATCCTGTAACGAACAAATCCACATGCGGATGGGGGGTCAGAGATGATGGATAGAATGGAGAGTGACTGTGTGTGTGTGCACATGACAAATGGGGCCTTTGTGTTTGAATTTATGTGTGTCATCTGCCATATCTGGTGGCTGTAAATAAATCTGAAGAACTGGTATAGACTCTACCTACCCAGCCATACTCAAGATTTACACACTGTACATATACCTGCACCCTTATAACTTTAATAAAGGTGTCTCTAATTTCTCTTTTTCATTGTTAATGTTTGTAATGTTTTACCTGTAAAACATAAAGAACACAGACTCTGTCTTTGGAGTGTCCCTGCATGCCAGCCGTGTTTTCTGAGGAGGTTTAAAGTAGGATAGATCACAGATGTGTCTGTGTGCGTATTGAATTTTGCCAAGTGCTAGAGCAGTTGGTTATGCAGGGTTTGGACATATAGGCTATAATAACTGGTGCTGAATTGATTAATTAGACCCGTTTCACTACAAGATCATGGCTATAGATCGATTTGATTGACTGATTGATTTTCACGTGCAATGTAAAAACACCCACAAGCTTGCTCTGCTGCATCGCATTGCCTCTACATTTATTTGAATCATTTTTAAAGATGAGCAGCCCTGTGCAGCTTCCGCGGTCTTTGTTGATTATAATTAGGGTTGGGTATCATTTTAGAGGGTTTTCAGTACCAGTGCCTGAATGGTAAAAAAAAGTGACAGCTGACGACAGTTAAGAAGGGGTTTTTAATTGCAAATACAAACTTGAAGTTGAACAATATGGCTTTAAAGTTTACTTAAGTTATTGTGCCATATTGGCACTGAGTTTTGATACCTAACCCTAATTTTAATAGATGCACTACGCTATTCTGCGGGGATACTGTGGCAGCTGCAGTGTTGTGCCGCATCTGAGCCCCATGGATTTTGGCTGAATGTATGTCACTCCAAACTCTTTGAATGCTCATTGATTAAAAAAAAGTGGATGATATGACAGAGAGATGAAAAGAAAGAAATTTTGTTAACCATCAAAGATTTTGACCAGCGACCAGCGAGCAATTTGGTTTCCAGGCACAATTGTATTTGTAGAATCTTTGCATTAATGTGATAAAGTACTTTGATTTGTCACATATCTTTATTTGGATTAGCTAAAACAGAAATTGAAGTCTGATTAATCCTGTGCACGTATCATTCATCTCATTCCATTAAAGATAGTACTTCTTGCCTCCTCCCCCACTCCTTCCGTCACCGTAACAACAACCTCTATTACCGCTAATCGATTTTAACCTCTGAGACAGTTATTTTGTGTCCTACAGACAGATTCCTCTTTCTTTTTTTGACTGACAGACATGGTTACCACGGTGATAGGAGGCAATTTGATTGATTTGATGTCAACAAAAATAACTTGAAAAGACAGAAAGACGCAGACTGAGACACAAACACACCCATTCACAGAGGCAGACTTTAAAAGGCCCTTTGTTTTAAAACTAAAAGTGCAGGGGAACACAGAAGTGACGTTTTGTCACTTCTTGCCATCCACATGTTGTCCAACTGTTGTCAGCTGTCAGGGTGACTTCCATTCACACAGAAGAAAGCCACCTTCCAAAGTCATTTCATTTCAGGGTGGTTGTGTACAAACATCCTGTCAATACATTCTCCTCTGAACTATTTCCTTGTGGAAAAGGAGACATTTTGTCCTCTCATGCTAGACTGACCATTATTGTGTGTTATTATTTGTTCAGTTGAAAGTCAATTCCCAATCAGTTGTTCTTATCTACCCACAAAGAATTGACTGAGCACACAAGCATCACCTTGCTTTACATTTACACAGTGGCACACTCGCCTCACCCAGGACCTGACTGAGTATGACCAAGCTGCTGAGCAGCTCCACTGGAGCAGATGGGATTAAGGGCAAAGGCTGTTCAGTAGCTATTGCCCTTTTTTATATTTTTGCATTCAGCACACAGACATTGAAATTATGCCTCATCATGCATAGATTCAGGGCAACAAGTTGAGCATTTTCACTTCAGGCTGAGCTCTGGGGTCGCGTCTGCATCACTTCCTTCATTCATGCTTCACCATCAGTGCCTCATTCATCAACTGCTTCACTACCAGCTGAATAGCAACATCCAGTCATTTGTATACACGTGTATAAAGCCTTTAGAACATGCTCAGTTCTCACTATGCAGGGCATTAAACATCAAGAACGATACTAAGACAATAACTATGAATATAAAGAAATTCAAACAACTATAACGACAATAACAAACAGTATAGTTGGTGTCACTTTCAGAGTGATTAGAAACACTGACAACCAATCAAACTTACTTATTAAATGCTTATATTATGTCTTAGGCTGCAAATTACACAAACCAAATCATTTTCTTAGCGCAACGTACAGCAGGAACAGGTTACCATTTTCCTAAGCCACTGACACAGCTGGAGCGTGCAACCCATGCTCATAATTGTTCACTCATTATCAAACACACTTTATTGAAAGTACAAAACTGTCTCGGTTAGTTTTTCTACTGTTTCAACAATCACCAACTCTGGTTTGGTTGAAATAATTCCTTAATTCACAGGTTTTCCTCTCACTCATCCTCCAGGTCAGTGGGCGTGTACTGTGCCACTGACTGATTAGCAAAATAGAAGAACAAAAATCACCCCAGCCCCCTCCAAACATCAATAGCCAATATATTTATCTAATCAGTCAACCCTTACCTCATGACTGATGCTCATGCAGCAAACATTGGTTCAAGTTAGAGCCATGACACAGAATCTAAAACTTAAGTACTTCCAGTGCACTGTAACAATTATCACCAAGACAAGATAGTAAAAACATCAGGGGAGTAAATAAAGGCTGGTATGTTTAAGTATAGTTGAGTTACTTGATTCATTTTGATGGACACGAACTAGAATTCCCAGTGTGAACTATGGTAAAGGGTCATAATGTCACACAGTTCATCAGTTCATCTGTCCGTCCAATTATCTGTCCAACGCTTTGGTCTTAAGCAAGATGTCCTGAAACACAAAATGAACAGCCAGATTGCCATGAAATTTGGCAACAGTATTCATACCGCCCCAGAGGATGATTCATAATGTTTGCTAATTTGCTTCTGTTGTTTAAAGTTTGTGCTGTCACAATGCAGAATACATCTATGTAGGAGGGCTTTTGCAATGCCTGTCACTGTTCAAAACACTGACGCAAATTCATTTTTTTCCCCCCCAAAAAAATAATGGACATCATCTTTCACTTACGGGAAGTTGTGTTTATTTTTCACTGTTAGGAAATGTGCCTCACTGATCCTTTATGTTGCTGTGCTTAAAAAATAAATTTCTGTCCTCTTGTGTTTTTTTTCTCTTCTCCAGCATCACCATTTTTGGTACCGGAGCCAAGTGGCTGTCCGTGCTGCAGGAGAGGAGCCTGAAACCCGGTGAGTTGTGGTTAAATGTACACAACCTACATGAGACACACATGGATGCACACAAATAACAAGCAGAAACTCAGAGAGAAAGGCATTCACACACACACAAACACAAACATACACGCATGTACTCTGTGAGAATGGAACCTGGAACACAAAGAGCAGATGGACACAATAATGATTATAATAGTGATGCTGTTTGACTCTAAATGTCCTTTGTGGCATTTACTGGGTGAATCATCAGCTTGCCCTGTGCTCTGGTGTTTGACACTGAATCCACTGGATAAAAGTGCTGTTATGATAATTTATGTGAGTCATGGATAGGACCAACTAATTGCTTTTAGTGTCACAGCTCTCTGCAGACAGAACTACGTCTCCACACATAATCAGAGTTGTGCTGGTGCTTATTAGCGTTCCTGCTAACCTTCGTACTGTACGTGCCGTTCTCTCTCTGCTATTTGTGGGACAAAAAAATGTCAGTTTAGCAATAGATTCTAAAATTGCTGCTTTGTTGTGTTCTTTTACAAAGGTACATGACGTATTGTAATAAAACAAAGAACAAGACAATTTCTTTGATAAATATGCTCCAATCCTCAAGTTGGTGAGAATCAAAGCTTTTGCTCTTTAGTTTCTCATCTTTTTATGCCATCCCTCTTCATACCCTCAACTAAACTGTCAAACTATTCTCAAACTTTGGGTATGTTCAGAAGGTTTCACAACATTAAAACACCACAACAACAACAGTAATGTATTTCAATTCTATAACATTTAGGTTTCCATGTGCTTTATGTTTCGTGCACAGAGGAATGATATCTGTGTTGGTGATGTTGCAGGGTGTTCTGAATGGAGGAAATTTGTTGAGGGTGGTTCCCTTAATTGACTTTTTCTGAACTCTCTTCCTCCTCCTCTCCTCTCCTCTCCTCTCCTCTCCTCTCCTCTCCTCTCCTCTCCTCTCCGCTCCTCTCCTCTCCTCTCCTCTCCTCTCCTCTCCTCTCCTCTCCTCTCCTCTCCTCTCCTCTCCTCATGTTAAATTAGCACTTATAACCAATATTTATTTCATAAACAGTTGCTGTGTGTCTCAGTTCCTGGGTCGCTGTTATAATCACCACAAATCTTTATTCATAGCGACTGCTTTATGTGTGCGCGTGTGTGTCTTTCTGCAAGTTGTAAATTAGTTAAACACATTCCCAATTTTGTGTCTAAACAGGCAGGCTAGAAAAACAAAATGTCCATTGTCTGTCTGTCTCTGCCTCACCCCCTTCAGTCAGCCAACCACTTGATCCATTTAGCATGGTGTGTGTGTGTGTGTGTGTGTGTTGGTGTGTGTGTTTTGGTGCTTATTAGAGAAAGAAAGCGTGGCAGACGGAGATGTGTGTGTTTGTATGTGTGCATACAATCTTACCCCCAGTGGGTTGGGGAGGGTAAGGGGATCTTCTTCACTGGCTGCCCCAGCGGAGGGGCCCTTTTCCCAGGGCTGACATTTGGACTGGACACCTGGAGGCATGGTGGGGGGTAGCAAGGGTTCCCGCTGTGTATGTGTGTGTTTATTGGTTGAGGGTCGGTTGCTGGAAGCTTATTAGTTTGCAGGGTGTTATTGGCTTGTGGATTGGGCGTGTGTGTGTGTGTGTGTGTGTGTGTGTGTGTGTGTGTGTGTGTGTGTGTGTGTGTGACAGAGTATGTGCACACATGGACCTTGGGGACAGAGACTGAAGGTGTGTGTGGTATCACATTCAAGCTTGTATGCAGTGTTACCAAAGGGGGGCATACTGCATTAACACAACATTTAGGATTGCATGGAGCCACCACTATGCACAAGTGTACACTTATGTTGAAATTGTGCGTGTTTTTTTTTGGGTTGCAAATTGCAAGTTTCATCAAAATACAATATTAAATTGACTCTTTGAACAATGATCTGATATTTACTAATAAAACACAGTGGCACATCATGATAAGTCAGAATAATATGTTAATTCTGCACCAGGAAAGATGTGCACATATTTGATTTAGGCAAAAATCCAACATTGGTCATTTCCAAAAGCAACACATAAATATTATAAATAATTAACTGTTAAAGTGCAGTAAAGTTTATTTTAAATTGATTCCACTAACACACATAAAACATGGCTTAATATAACATTTAACAGATGTATAAATTCAGCTCAATAATACATGTTAAGATGGTAGTCACCATTATTAGCTTAGGGCTATGGTATTACAGTATTATAGATATATGATGGGAATGTCAATATAAGGGCGTGTCTCAGAGATAATGATATGGATGGATGTTTTCACTGCATCTTTGATGGTTGATGATCGAATTGATAAATTGAGCCATATCAATGCATTATTTTTGTCTTAGCACAAGCAGCCGAACAAAAACCCACTGTAAAGTACAAGCTAAAAAAAATCCTGATTTCCTTATTTAGTAAATATCTGCAAAATTCAGGAGACAAGTGTAAAAAAAATTACCAAACATTCAGTGACATTTTTTTAAATTTTCAGTAAGTGATACTAAAGGATATTATGGTTGGTACCAAAAACTCTTGCTTGCAGCTTGTGGAACATAGCAGACTCTCCACTCGCATACATCTCCCAGCTGAAACTAGAGCAGGAAGGCCCAAGAAATATGATTGGACTATAGCCTCTTTGGATACAAAGTCATATGATGAGACAGGATGTGCCTGGGCTAGCTGGTTAGCATGCTAACTTCAGCAGATATCTTATAAGATGTCTTTGACATAACATCAAAACTGTAACTTCTTCACATTCTGCTGATAATTTTAGTTTATGTTTTAGTAAAGTAAAATTAAGTAAAATTCTTACATATTGCACCTTTCATGAGATATACTGCACAGTATACTATGCATATATAAGCAATTTTTGATTCATATATTGCCCCTTTCCCTTTTTTACATATTTTTTCTTTTATCTCTTTCTCTACCAGGGGAAACACACAACCTCCAGTCCCTCCACACCATCCTGTCTACTGGATCTCCTCTCAAACCTCAGAGCTACGACTATGTCTACCGCTGCATCAAGAGCAATGTGCTGCTGGGCTCCATCTCAGGTGACTGACTGATACTGGGGCACTTTTTGTCTTTGTGTCTTTTTTTTTCCCTTCGGAAATGTCGGCAAGCACAAAATACAGTGAATAGTGATGTACTTAGATTAATTTTGAAATTCATAACAGTTCTAGTAGTTAAACTATACACTGTATACTGTGGTTAACATGGACAAATGTCCTAAATTGGAAAAGACTGCTAAGTGGTATGAGGCACAGTTTTAAGTTTACCTAAATATGTTAACACCAGATCCTTGTCTCTGTTTGTAATTCTTTGGTGTCATCTAAGGGTGTAGATGGCAGCAGCTTTTCCAAACGTTGTTGGTGTCAGCCGCTTTACCACAAGCAGCTACATGAAAAACTGCAAAATAAGGCAACAAAGCATCTGCAACTCGAGCACAAAAGGACTGACTCATACAAAGGAAAATCAGAAAAATAAATTGTATAGAACTGTACGTATTTCTCGCCACCCACAACAGCACAACTCACACGCACAAACACAGGCCCTTTCAGCCCATTGTTATGTTGACGGGGCGGTAGAATGCTATCTGTCTCTCTCTGTGAGTCCTGAAACGTTTAACATTTAGCACAGCCTGGGTGACTGACATCTTTCGGACGCGCGCACACACACTCACTCTCTCTCTCACACACACACACACATTGAGTAGCAGCTTGATGCGTCACACATGCAGACACTAACAGCATTTAAGCACTATGCACATACTGGGAATGACAGCCCAGATGGGTGCAGCTTATAACCACAAATGTATACAGTATATACACACATGCACACAATGACATGCAGGTTGAAGGATTGGACACATAAGCATTGACTGCTGTTACCCATGAGGTAGAAATCTGGTCTGAGATGGAGAAAAAGAGAGGGAAAGTGCAGGCTGATTGTCCCATAAATTTATTTATATTATGTTATTAATGTTTTTCTTTTAAGTAACTTTTGTTGTTATAAAATCATTAATTCTCCACACGTCTCTAGATCTTTTTTTGTGGAAATCAAGTGGTCATGTCTCCGAGTTGTTAAAGGGAAAAATATTTTCAGAAACATATTTTAGGTCTTTTGTTCTGCTTGGAAACAGACCAGCTATCACTATGCGACATGTTTCATTGCTTGGATCACTTGCAGGTACATTCAGTTGTATCCAGAGGCATTTTGGCCTGTATGTGTTGAGAATTTGAAATTCGAAAGTGAACTGAGAGGTTGTGATTAATTCACAAATGCGATGCCAGGTTAATAAATAGGGATTATCCTTTAAGAGGAATTTTTTTTAATTAAGGGACTAGATCTGCGTGTGTTCTTGGATATGGGGGTGTGTGCACTCATGTTTGTGTCCGTGTGTGTGTGTTCTTCGGAACAGCAGGTCCTGCCCCAGTCAGTTTCCTCCTTGTCGCCAAGGGCAACAGCAGGCTTCAACCCTGTTGGCTGCCAACCGACCTAACCTTGACCCCCGAGGTCAACACTCTCTACGTGTGTGTGTGTGTGTGTGCGTGTGCTGTTTGGATTTATCACAGCATATGTGACTGACTGGTGGTCACAGTGACATATGTGATGGGGCCCTTTCCGATTTCACCCTGTGTGTGTGTGTATGTTTACAGACATGCATGAGTTAACCTGAATACTTTTATACAGTGTATGATTTTTTTTCCCCCTTTTTGTGTATTTCTGTGTGTGTGTGTGTGTGTGTGTGTGTGTGTGTGTGTGTGTGTGTGTGTGTGTGTGTGTGTGTGTGTGTGTGTGTGTCTGTGGTATCCTGTCAGCAGGGATTTCAGACCCCTGTTGCTCCTCATTGGGGGATTTTAACACTTTCACTGCTGGATTCCTTCCATCCTAATATACCTCCGCCTGACTGCCCATATGTCCTCTTCTCTTCTCTTCTCTTCTCTTCTCTTCTCTTCTCTTCTCTTCTCTTCTCTTCTCTTCTCTTCTCTTCTCTTCTAAAAAAGGAAAAAAAATAGGTGAAATCTCTTTTTTGTTGCTATTTTTCAGCTGCACTGTTGAGTTTTCTGTATTGCGTGCACCCGTGTGTCTGCTTGGGTGTTTGTGTTTGTGAAGTCTTCCTGTGACTTTCATTATGTATATTTTTCTTTTTAGAATTCATTTTTGAGTATATGAAGGCATGCGTAGGTTAGCTGGTTGCCTTTTTGTCTCACTTGGCGGCTTTGTCTGACCCCAAACTGTGCCAGAGGATGTTCAAAGCACTCACACGTACACAAATGAAAGCAGACTCGCACACAAATATATACACACAAACTTGGGAGTTCAAAAAAATCTTTTTCTTTACTGTTCAGAATCGTCAGTACTGTTGGAAACATCAGATCAGTGTGACAAGTTACCCTCTTGTGAATACACACACAATACGCACACTAAATGGCTGATGATGGAAGGCATCCCAAGAAAGCAGCAGTGGCTTTTGGCTTAAAATATACTTCTGTGTGTGTTTGTGTGTGTGTGTGTGTGTGTGTTTCTGTGTGTGTACTCACCCATTAAAGTGAGTGTAATAATAAAATAATTGCGTGTCTTCCTCCTATAAGTGTGTGTGTTTAATCAGAAGACAAAGTTTCCACTTCCTCCAGGGAGCCAATTAAAGCTCAATAAAGAACCTGGCAGAGAGACGGAGACAGAGAACGAGAGTAAAGAACAGAAAGAAAAGAAAAAGACACCGAAGTTGTAGAAGGGCAGAGAGCAGCAGAGAGGAAGCAAACAAGATGGATGGATGGAGTCTGTGATACGAAGAGGGAACCGAACAGGGAGGTAGAGGTAGAACAATGGGAAAGGAGATGAATAGAACGTGTCAGAAATAGTAGATGATTGGAAGGTAGAAAGAGATAAATGGATGGTGCGGCTGTGTGTGTGTGTGTGTGTGTGTGTGTGTGTGTGTGTGTGTGTGTGTGTGTGTGTTTGTGTATGACAGTTTTAGGAATGTGCTGCAACAGTGTAGAACTCCTATATAGGTCAGTGGAGGTGGAGCAGGGCGCAAAAACGCTGCCAGTTTGTGTTGTTGAAATACCAGATTGATAACGATAATTGTTAGTAAGTTTAGTCTCTGTGATGCTTTACTTTACAATCAGCCTCCGGTCCTGTCTAATAGGGCCGCTAACTGGGCTAACCAGCTATTGGCAGCTACAGCACACTTAGCCGCAGTGCACCGGTGATGTCAGTGTTACAAGAGAAAAGATCTGTGTTGCATCGCTGCCATATAACTAAAGTACCAAGAAACCACAGAGCATGTCTATCAGTACATTTACATACAGCAGCAACAGACACACACACCAGCACGGATCACACAGCGGCTTCAAATGAGGCTTAACATCCCCACAGCTTCTCTTGACTGTCCCTCAGTATTACAGCGTTGGTCGAACATTGTCTCAGCCTGTGGGAGTACAGTCACTGACCACGGTCCAATTTCAAAATTACATGTTTTAAATACCTCTGAAAATAGCTGAAAGACTTGGGTATAGATTCTCTAAGTTCACCACTGTTTTTCACATCATACAACATCATTTTATTTATCAAAAATATGAATTAATATTTGTTAGTGGAGCTTTAAGAATGAATTCAGTGTTGTTGAGAATGTTGAATGTAAACAAAACTGAGACTTATCTTAAACTCCACAAGATAACTGTGCTGAGGGAGGTGTTTCATTTCAGGCCATCAACCAACTAAATCTTTCCCCCTGTGTCTGTTTTTCTCTCATCTCTTCTGCCCAGGTGGTACTGACATAGTGTCATGTTTCATGGGTCAGAACCCAACAGTTCCAGTGTATCGGGGTGAGATCCAAACAAGAAACCTCGGCATGGCAGTGGAGGCCTGGAGTCTTGACTGTAAGAGTGTGTGTTTTGTGTGTGTGTGCATGTTCACAGAGGCTGAATTGCCCAAAAACTGAAAAACTATTGTAAACTATGGCGTCTCGTGGATCATGTAGAGATTGTAAGGAAGTTGCTGGGTTGAATCCAAGGAAGGACTGGAAAATATTAATCACAATCACGTTTAAAAACTCCTGAGATGTCCTTCAGCAAGCTCTCCACCTCGCCCTGGAGCTGCTTGGTAGCTAACAGAACAAAACTGTGGTTAAAACTTGGTTGTAACTGTATACATACAGGCTCTCCATTTAAAGATGGCCATGACTGAAAAATTGTGATATTAATTCGAGAAATTTGAGGGGAACCCTCTTTTTCCAGTAACAATGGGTGTCTTCACATCCCTTTATGTTTTTCTCATTGATTTGACTCCCTTGTTCCCCGGCTCTCGATCCCTGCTGCAGGCTATACTGGTGTGTCTCCACCGCCTCAAAGCAGAGTGGATTGAGGGATAATTTAAAGGCAGTTTTGTGGGAAGAGCCTGGGATTATTTTAGTCGGTCTCTAAGCCGATAACACCGCCCTGAGGGAGGTGGTGAAGTCTGTGTGAAGCCACACACTAAAGTGTTTCAGATTCTCTGAGTGTGGGATATATTACCAGGTGATTTGTCTTTTATTGGAGAATGAGTACAAGTATGTCCATGTGTTTGTGTTTATGGGTATGTGCCTCCAAATGTGTGTGCGTGTTGTGGCAAAGTATATCTGAAGCCTCTAACTTTATTTTTTGTTCCTGTGAAATACGTGCGTGTGTGTCTTTGTGTGCGTGTGTGTGTGTGTGTGCGTGGACAGGTAAGCCTGTATGGGGAGAGAGCGGGGAGCTTGTCTGCTTGAAGCCGATCCCCTGCCAGCCAACACACTTCTGGAATGACGAGAACGGGAGCAAATACCACAAAGCATACTTTTCCACATATCCTGGTGAGTACACAAACTTTGCATATAAACACAAACTTACAAACAGTACACATATACTAAGAAAAAACACCTGTACTTGTATACTTAAATATGCAATATAATGGAATGCAACAGCCCTAATGAATACTACCTAACTCAAATCATTTTTTTCTTCTACAGTAACCTTATACCATTTAAAGTCTATGTAAAGCAGCAAACTGTGTTCTGAGTTTGTAATGACACAGAATTACCAAGTACATATAGTTAGACTTATTGTCTGCTCTGAATCACTGGGGGTGTGTCTGCAGAACGCGCAGGGGAATGATAACAGCTGAGGAGTTGGTTAGTTTTGAAATGACTAAAATATGTAACATATGCCCATACATGCATAAATTTACATGACAGCTCTAATTATGAACCCACTCTGAGTGACTTGAATCAATCTCTCTGTCCCTGCCTCTTCTGTGTCCGTGTCTGTCTCTCTCTGTCTCTGTTTTCATAAGCAGTTCAACTCAGTGGAACAGCGTGCACTGTAGATAGATTTAGATAGAGCCAATATAGCTGGACAGTTTGGTAATTCTGCATGCCAATACAACATGAGCACACAGTGCAAATTACACTCGTTCATGCAGCACGTACTGCTGACAGTGACATCAGATGTTGGCAGGACGGGAGGATGAAGGCAGGGAAGAGAGAGATGCAGTTTTTCCCCATTCAACAATAACAGCAAATTATTCGAAAATCCAAGTTATCTCTGAAGAAAGTTTGTAAAACTACCCTGTGTAAAATGACCACTGCAGAGGTGGTGGTGATCCTCCTTCAGAGTGGCCCGCCACTTCCAAATCTCATAATTTTTCCGTAATTTAAACCGAGCTGCTGTTGTAAATTTTGGCAGCCGGGAGACAATGCATTTGCAGGAAGAAGGCATAGTGAGCTTCCAAACTGTAGGCTGTAGTAAGTGTAGTAACTAGCAGTTAAACAGAAGAACCACTGGTGCTAATGTGCTCTAATGTGTTATGGGAGACGTCATGCTAATGGCTCCAGTGTGTCATCGAGGCATATTTCAACACAAAAATGGTGGAAAAACTTTTTTTTTTTTTTTTTATGTTTTCAGCAATTATTTTCTAACATGTAAAATGTGCACAGAAAGAAAATCTAAATTTCCTTTACACAGACTTTAACATCTTTGATATTATTAGTACATTAAAATAAATTCTTGACTGTTTTTTCATTGCTGTTGTTTTTGTTTGTATCATTGTATATGTTGTTGTTTTATTGTTTTAAGTCAGTTTTTTATGTGCATTTTTCTATTTCCAAAGATTTCAGTGAAATAAAATATTTAAAAAAACTGTTAAACTTAATAGTGTTCCTTCTTTGTAGGAGTGTGGGCCCACGGAGACTACTGTAAAATTAACCCAAAGACGGGAGGCATTGTCATGCTGGGCAGAAGGTCAGCCATTAACTGTTCTACTGAATGTTGAAATAAAAATAGTTTTATCAATGTAGTTTTAATTGATTCATTTATTTAGAGTACTATGCAGTAAACAGATATAAATGTGGTTCCTGTAGATTGCACGTAGTGAATATGAAATGCTATTTCTTTGAGTTTCTTCTGTTTCTGTTTATGAAACTGTAAACTGCTATATTGGATGATATCAGACTGGTTTATGTTCTGTAAATTGAGATCATTTAAAAGTATGGAAATATACACATATGGAAACAAATATATAATTTCTATATTGTATATGTATAAACAAAGAATCGTCACCTTACAGAAACTGACATTGACTTGTGGTAGATTTTTTGTTGCACTTTGTCTTATGATGTGGCAAGACAGCTTCGCAGTGACAGACACTAGAGTTTTGAGTCTTGAACTTGTGTTTGTTCTGCAGTGACGGCACGTTGAACCCCAATGGAGTCCGATTTGGCAGCTCAGAGATCTACAACATCGGTGAGTCTTGAACGTTGCAGGTGGAGCAGACTGTGGGTGTAAGAAAGACGAGCTAAAAACATTTTTGCGAGCTTAAATTGAGTCGTGGTCCTCTTTAAGTAGGTGGAAAAAAAAATCCATTTTTTGAGTTTGTTCACTTGTCATTATTTGTTCAGCAGACTGAATGTCACAAAAGAACAATTTTGTTTTACTATTGACAGCAGGAAAGCTGATTCTTTGTTTGGTTTTGAACATTTTTCTTTTTTCTCACCTATTTGCTCAAACTCTTCCAAAACTCCATCTTTTCAACTTCTCTTCTCTGTTCTTCTAATCTTTGCTCCCTTACTTACTTCACCTCTCGCCTCTTCGTCTCTCATTCGCTGTCCTCATTTTTTTGTTTCGTCTCCTTGTCCTCTGCTTTGCCCTCTCCTGTCTGCAGTGGAGGCGTTTGAGGAAGTGTCAGACAGCCTTTGCGTTCCTCAGTACAACGCAGATGGAGAAGAGCGAGTAATTTTGTTCTTAAAGATGGCGCCCGGTAAGCC
Source organism: Lutjanus erythropterus (assembly GCF_056507025.1). NCBI lineage: Eukaryota > Metazoa > Chordata > Actinopteri > Lutjaniformes > Lutjanidae > Lutjanus > Lutjanus erythropterus. Next base: position 17,718,574 of record NC_139326.1, on the reverse strand, counting down.
CTTCAGTCCGGAGCTGGTGGCAAAGATTAAAGGAGCCATCAGAAAAGCTCTGTCTGCCCGACATGTCCCCGCTCTGCTGCTGGAGACTAGAGACATTCCTGTAAGAACAATATAAATATCAATCAGATATGAATAAACCTGTCAGATTATCCTGTCACAAATGTAAAAGTCAGTCCCAGTGTGAATGACAGCCTTTTTCTTCGTCCCTCTGCAGTACACCATCAGTGGTAAGAAGGTGGAGGTGGCTGTGAAACAGGTGATCGCTGGACGGGAGGTGGCTCAAAGAGGAGCTTTCTCCAACCCGGATTCACTGGACCTCTACAAGAACATTCCCGAACTGCAAAACTATTAGAGACAAGGATCCACTGAGCTGGACCTACAAAAACAGAACCAATCACCTGAGAAGAATTCATCGTAGTTTTTAAATTAACTTTATTTAAATTTAAAGGTACGGGGAGACAAAAGTGCATTGCAAAGGTTGTTTACAGAGGCACCTGCGAGCTTTGTACAGGGCATACGTACACTAAAAAATGAAAAAAGCTGAGAAGACTTGAATTTTCAAGGCAACTTGATTTTTGAGTTTTGATCCAAACTCAAACTCTTTTCTCTTCTTTTTGAAAATGTTTTACCAACTAATAACGTCTTTTGAGATAATTTACTCTTCCTCTTTAGACAAACTTGAATATTTAGGTTTTAGAAACCCCAAACAATTGAATTGAAGTGAGAGTGAATAATGGTTGATGATTTAACATTTTCAATTACAACCATTTATTTTCAAGCACCCAAATAATGACAAATCAGTTTCACTGCTCATTTGTTGCAGTTTCTAAAACTTAAAGATTCAAGTATATCTAAATAAAAAAATAACACTAAAGAGTTTGAGTTTGATTCAAAAATCTTCCTAGAAATTATGAGTTTTCTCAACTTTGACTTTGTGTGTCAAAATAACACAAAAAGGGTACAAATAATATGTATATAACGGTATGAGGCAGACGAGAGACTTGGAAAGCATTAGGCGTAATGCTGTTTAGCTTAAATGGAGTGATCGAGCAGCTGCTCTCAGTCTACCATGTTGTGCGAGTGAATGTTGAACTGGATTCAGCTTTGGATGTAACATGATGTGCACAGCAGCACTTGTGAATAAGCTCACGCTCTGAAGCCACCAACAATGGAGAAGTGAAATTTAGCATCAAGCGCTTTGCTTTGGCTTCACAGTCTGATCGCTATCAGCCAGTGAAGAACCATATCTCTCTGTGTCACCTGCTGTAACCTGTCGGTGTGTTGGTTCTGAATGGGTCCCAGACTGGAAATCTGTGGAAGTGTGCAGATAAACACACACAAACACATGGGATTAACACCTCAGCTTTGGCTCATGTCACCATATCATTGTTATGTGGTGTGTGTTGCTTTATTAAATGTATATATATATATGAATATATTTTTTGGACTGTGAAATTACGTTAACATTATAATTATGCATTGAAAGATAGTGACTCTAACCTGTTAACCAAAGTGAGTCGGAGATTTAGAGGGTTGTAACATGCCAGGAGTTGTTTGAATAAATGAACCAGAGATTCCAGAAATAACAAAACTTACTGAACCTTTGTCCAGACTTAAAACATTTATCGATTTCTTGTGTTTTACATTTGTAACCATCAGTTCTAGTTCATTCCGCCCAAGGCATCAAGGCATGCATGATGTTCATTTCACCACAAAAGCCTATTTTTGGTTCAATATCTATGGATCCTTGTCTGTTTTTACGTTGTACATGGGAAGGCTGAATTATTTATTCAAATTTTCTTCATTCTGTGTGGCAAGATGAAGATGAACTGCATTGTTTTTGGTCACTTGTAGCACTACTGAGCAACGTGGGTGTACAATAACAAAAACACTTTTACTTGAGTTTCATTTCAGGTTGCGAGAAAAAAAAAAAAAAAAAAAAAAAACCTTTGGAGAAAAGTTAAGCTGCAAGAAGTGTTTTGTACTGATACAGAGGTAGCACATTTCTTATTGGACCTTTTGTAATTTTTAAGGATTCTTCTTTGGGTTTTAATGTGGTCTTTCTTGCTTGTTTCCAGATTATTTTAAAGGTGCTGTATGCCACATTTACTGCCACTAGAGGTTGCAATAGACCACCAGCATCTCGAGTTTTATCTGAAAACACACTGCACACTCAAACTGAAATGTGGATCAAGATTATGTTACGTTGCCTATTTATCACCTAAAATGTTTTCAGAAACATATTTTAGTGAAACGTTTAGCTGTCACATGAGAAATTACTCACCAGGCTCTTAATGCTGAAAATGGATGAGCAGAGCACAGAGAAGGACACACGCAGCCGTCCTGGATAAACAGAGAAGCTTGGATAATACGAGCAGAGAGTGTGACGTCATTGTGCGCTCGGGATGCCATAACTTCACTTTATCTTTACATAGCATCTAGTGAGGCTGAATGTTGTATATTGCACATTTAAACATGTTTAAATGTGTGAATGTAAATAAATCAACTGAAAACTCTGCAGTTCATCTTTTATGTCACTGCTTAGATTGACTAAATGTCCTCTTTCAAGGTACCCTGTGGACCACTGTTAGTGCTACAGAGCAGTGTTTTGATGAGTGGGCTCCGTTTTGTTTGTATCTTGTGCACAAGCATAAACGCGCAGGGGGCTGGACACATGTTCCTGCCAATGTTATCACACTATTCCACTGATTGGCAGGTGGCAGTAATCTGCCATGAGAACTAAACACCAGTAAAATGCAGGATAGAAGAAGACAGCAAGCTAGCAAATAAGGCTGCACAGTTAATCATCTCAATATGGCCAAGTACAATACCCAGCTTCCAGAGGCTGCATTTCCTTTGACAAAGGAAGAACATAGTAGTAGTATTGCAGAGATGCCTTGCCTACAAGTCTTGTTTTCCAGATGCAAGCTACAGACCACAACAAATGTCTCATTTTCTTTTCAATGAAAATTAAAATTTTGTCACGAAAATGATTCCTCATTTTGTGAGAAACCACTGTATTAAAAAAACTTTTAAAAACTCCAAGAGAAAAGAGAAAACTCCACAGGGTACCTTTAAAGTCTCAAAGATGCACAGGTTCTCTCTTATAGAGAAAGAGATCATAATTAGACAACTGTACACTTTGCACTTTAGCACTGTATATGCGAATTTGTTCATGGTGAAATCTGGTAAAATATGGCTGATCTACTGTTCCATTCTGCGACATGCATGCAGGTTATGCAATTTTTTTTCTGCACCAAGCATTTCTTATAATAGACTAAGAGTTTGCAAACATAATTCTGGGTGTATCACATGTATGTTGGTAGTATTTGGTTCTTCCATGTCCGCCTGTAGTGGAACTACAATGTAATTTTTACTTATTTCTGTGTTATGAGAAAGTTTATTGAATCAAAAGTGACAAGTGTCTTTTGTTTTTGTTTTTCTACAGTAGATTATTTTATCTTTTACACAACAGCATGATGATGGTCATTGTCTATGTCTATGCTGAATTCAACAGTCACGAATGGATGTGAATTCTAGAGTTATTCTAGAGACTTTGCGTTAGAAACCACTTAAGTCGTGTACTGAGGGAGATTTTGTCGCAAGCACGGGTGCATCTCCCGGTCGACAACTGTCAGCTACCAAAAAAAGTAAAGCCAGTCTAAGAGTAAAAGCTCACACAAACAACTTTGTATTCCAAAACCTTCATCCTTTAATACCCGTTGCAGATTTACAGCATCCTCATTGCTATCCGGAGATAAACTGGGAGACCCTTTATCCCATGCTTGCTGGACACAGCACATGTGTAAGGTGTACACAGGAGTTTGAGTCAACATTTATGTTTTTCAATGGCTTTACTGAAATATTTACTTCTGAGTTCTGACACAAAACCACCAGAACCAAAAGGTAGCTGCCAAAAGACTGTTAATTTTCTTTAAAAAGGACGTTTTGACCGATATTCAACACTTGATTCTTTGTCTGCTGTGTGCAGTTTCACATTCAGGTTTGAACATCATCTGTAGCCGATAACATGGAGTTTCTGTTTGTACCATGGTTCAAATAGGCACACAGCAACTATTCAGCTATTCACATCTTTATTTTAGGTACAAGAGCAGCAGATTCACTGTTGGTAAGGGGATATGGTAGATAAACGAGGCAGGTGCAAGGCTTTCATGTAGGAGAGCGGGGTTTGAGTCCGTCTCCAGCAGACTACAGTTTGAGTATTGTGAACTTGAATGTCAGTGGCACCTGTTGTTTGCAGTTTTTTAAATTATTATTTTAAAATTTCAGGCAGAATTTGGTTAGACTTAGGCAACAAGAACACTTGGTTAGGTTTAGACAACAAATTAGGTTTAGGCTGTTAACACCCTGGGTGCAAATAGCATTGCTGGCTATGGACACCTGGGTGCTTTTCTCTGCATTGCTAGGCTCTGTACACCCTTGTGTAAATAGCCACATTGGCTATACCAAACCAGGTGCAAATAGCATCTGCCACCATGAAATCAGCAGCCTGTGATGTTTTGACCACCACAGAATGTGAACTCCTGCTTTATGGTGAAGAATAAACAACTGTCAGTCTGGTGGAGCAACAGAAAAGAGAGTACGTGTGTGTTTTGGCGAGTGTGTAGAAGCCAGTCATTTTGACAGACGTCTACTTTAGAAATAAACTTGGCAGTTTTAAACCTCCCTGTAACCTTTATTAGTGTGAACGTTCAGACCTGCCAGTCAGCCAATCTTCAGAGAAGAAAATAAAAATAGAAAAAGTGAGACTTGGTGAAAGTCCAGTTCCTCAGTGTGGAGTCTCACCAATCAAGTGTTCCTACCTTCAGTCGTTCAAACATGAGAAAATGTTTTGTTGGCGTACTGTCAGTTTGTAGAAGAGCTAGGAGGGCGAAGAGAGAGAAGGCAGGGCTGATTATGTAGGAATGTTGACAAATGAAAAGCTGAAGTGTTTACTAAATTCACAAATAATAACCATCTGATGAACATGAATGGTAAGTGCCATGCAGCCCCCCAGAGAGGCTGTCTGTTGGTGTATGATTCATCCCAATGGTCTCATAATAGAGCACATCACAAACCAGAAAATGACTTTGTTAACGACTTGATTGTACACTCTGTACTTACAGGGTTTGGCGGTTAATTCACTCTCTGTGCAGTCATTTGAAAATGTAAATTGAAACTGCACAGACTGTTTATTCTTAATTATTTTATTATAAATGAACCTGTGGGGCATTTGTAAAAGTTTTGCTTTCATACTTGAGAAAATTGAACTTGTAAACTGACTTGTTTGGAATGTGATTGACTGTATCTGCCCCCCACAGGTCAGTGCATTATTTAACTAGTCACACCGAGAACATGCTATGCACAAAGCAGAAAAATCTTAGACACAGTGTGTGGTTCTTCATCCACATGTTTCTGAAGGGATGTTTATAGCCCCAGTTTAAATTTTACAATCATTGGAGCTGGAGCCAGAAAATCTGAATTTGAGCTACTGGGTGACGTGAACTTGTTGAAGTGGCAAGCAGAAGGCAGCCAGGTTGTGCTATCCTGTCAAAAAATGCACGCAAGATATATGATTTCCAAGGATGCGGTGCAATTAATGATTATTTTGATCGATTGATTAATCATTTAGCCTATGAAATGTTACATCTTTCCAAAGACCAAGGTGACATATTGACCTGTTTTGTCTGACAAACTCCACAAAGCTAAAGCTAAAGCTAATTCTGGAGCATTCAGCCAGTTCTCATGGCCTCATCAGCAGATGGAGTTGCCCCGTTGTCATGGCAATAGCTCAGTTGGTATCACATGACCTTTTTATGTTAATATCTGTCATGGGATAACTGGTGGTTACACATGTTGGAAGATCATAATTGCCTGGCGTTGGACGCTAATGGACATTCACTGACTTTGGTCAACAGTGGACAACAAAGAAGTGACCTTTTGCCAAGAGCCTTTTGTCAGATCTAGAGGTTATTAAAGACATTTCACCTCTCATCTGAAAGGTGTCTTCAGTTCTGATGTCTTCTCACACTCTCACACCAGCCGAAGGGTGTCCATCCCAAACTGTGTTGCAACATGTCTATGACGTTTCTCAGTCATCCAGGTCATGATATTTTCTCTGAGTTGTCCAAAAGGCTTCTTCAGTTCTAAAGAAGAGGACCTGAAGGAGCGTTTCAGACGAAAGGTGAAAATGTCTTCAAGAACCTTAAGCAAGTCCAGTTGCCTTCGTGAAAATATTAGAGAATAGCACAACATGGACGACTGAAAATCTTCACAGACTTGTCAAACTGCTATTTCCAAAATCAATAATGAACCTTCAAGCTCAAAAGATGTTGAGCTTACTATTATAAAAACCCAAGAAATGCTGGCCCCAGCCAAGAAATTGTTTGTCTCTTAGTGTCCTGTAAAACGCCAAACGGACTTTATTGACATGACATTTTTGGGCCTCTTTGATATGAAATAGTAAACACAGGTGTTTCCAATGATTCTAATTAAACCCCTCTTTATTTAGAGTAGCAGAGCCTTTCCAGTGAGTCACCACGCACAGTAGAAGCACCCTGACTCTGTTTGACGTTAATGGAACACAACCTAGCAGTATCATTAGTAACACCTGTGTTTACCTTATTATTTCATGTCAGAATCACTGCTGTGAAAAAAAAGATTTATATTTGTTTTTATATTTCAGGTTTTCATTAAACAAACAACATATAACATTTTAATTAATGAGCTACAGAGGTGCTGGTAGATTTTTTTTTTAACCTTTGAACAGAGCTAGGCTTGCACTTCTCCCTTGTTCCTTGTCTATATGCTAAGCTAAGCTAACTGACCACTGGCTCCAGCTACATATTTACTGTACACGTGTGAGGATGACATTGAACTTCTCATCCAACTGTCAGCAAGATTACAAATAAGCAAATTTTCCAAAACATAATGTGTAATAATTGCTTTAAAAGAACAATAATGTTTAAATCAATAGCTATAGTAGCCTACTCATTAATTATATGTCGTAGGAAAATTTAGATTTTGCCTCTGAGATTATTCATGCTCTTGAGAAAAATATATTTACGTTGGTTTTTAAGTTAACAGTCATATCACTGGGTTCCTCAAACAAACTTCTGAGGTTCCTCAATGGTTATGTGATGAAGATCACAGAACACATCAGCTGAATCTTTTTACTGGAGCGAAGAGAATGGAAATTACTATGCTGCACTTAAAGCTGTGATGGATTCAGTTCCTCATTCATCCACCTGTCTTAGAAGCTGGAAAACTTCCTACTTCCCCTGATGTGTTGAACATGTTATTATTCCCTCATATTGTATCCTATCTTCCATGTCCCCAATTATCCTCAGGTGACGGTGCGTTCACTGAAGCCTAACTCCTCCCCCTCACCCCCCAGAGGAGACTTGCTAAATCTAAATTGGTTCCCATCGAGACTTTCTTCTGAGAGGCTGATCACAACATCAATAAAGAGCTTCCGCATGCTTCACTTCTGTGCGGACGGCGTGCTGACAGGAATGTAGCACAGGCATGTTTAATCTTGAAGTGAAATGGAGCGTGTCATCCACATGCTGTCATATTTAAATCTCAGGAATGGAAAGAAGTCTTGTTTTTAGTCTGGTCAAAGGAAACGGGATCACCTTAGGGAGTTAAGGAACAATGGGGAGCTCTATTTATCCTACATACATGGTACTTTCACTGTAATCTAGTTGAAATCTGCTGTTCAGGTGGGGTCAACAGCTAGTGGCAAACGGGGAGGGAAGAAATCTCTCTTGATCTCTTAGCTTGTTGGATTTGAGGTATCTCACAGCACTGGGTGGACGGGGTTTCCTTCTATTCATTAGTGGTGCCAAATCATGAACAAGTCTACTGTAACAACTAAATAAAAGAAATAGCTATAGTAGCAGTACTATAGCAGCATGTCTTGCCAATTTTTTATGTATGCTAATGGAGTGGCTCTTGGTATGGCACTGTGGATCTGTCTAAAAATGTCTGAGCTCATCTCAATCCTCATGCACGCATAAATCATCCACCCACCAGCCACCCGAACGTTTTATTTCCTTTGATGTAGAAACCTGAACCTCCACCTGTCTGCGTAGGCAATATTGCCTTTTAAATTATGTCGAACAGCACAAGCTTTCCAGGTGATTTCTTTAGTGTGTGTGCTGTATTGATGTTTGAGTGGTTTCTTCTGTGATTTTTAATGATCAGAGAGTCTGGTTTCAGTTTTATTTCTGTGCATGCAGGATAGTCATTGTAATATTGTACATATTTAGGGTGAAAAACTAAAAACAGCAGTAAACTTGAGAGGACAAAGGAAACACTACAGAGGAAATAAAATTAAGTAAGAAAGAAGTTTTGCTGCTGTGCCTCATGCGCTGTCACAAGCCTAGTGCTATTTTGTCCCATTATATTGGAAAGAAGGCAGACATCTCTATGGCTGATATCTTCAAAACTGAGCAACTTACACCAAAACAGGATATGGATATGGATATGGATAATATATTTATATATATATATATATTTTATAGAAAATATATTTTTTTGATTTTGGTGTGAACTGTCCCTTTAAATAATCAAAGAAATTTTACTGCTGTGACTTGTGCATTAATGTGAACACAGCATCTCTCTCTGTCTCTCTCTCTCTCTCGGGAGACGCTTCATCCTATTTCCCACCAGCTACCCATCCATTATAAATCAAATAATCCCAAATGTTTCCGACAAAGGAGAGAAATTCATAATTTATTCAAGGTAACGTGTGTTTCCCACTAGCTACTAGTTGCTATAACTTACCAGCATGTGTCGGATATGTTAGCAAGCAAGGAAGGAAGTCAGCAAATGTGACTAAACATAATGTGAATAAAACTTTAATACATCACCTCGTTCATGAACATGAGTTCTGCCTGAGTCTTGTCAGATAGATTTTCATACACAGTGGTGGTTGTTTCTCAATGAAGATATCCCACGCTTGAGAGAGACTCCTGACTGGCTTACTGTTAAAGTTACATTTCACCACTGAAAAAGGCATAACATAGTACTTAGTTTGTTTAACTGAACCAAACTCAAGCACACTGAGTTTGGCAGCTTTTTCGTCCTCAAAGTACAAGTAACTTATTTAAAATGAATGTTACTAACAAGCTGATAAAAACTGAGTTAGGTGAACTCAGTATTTGTAATTAAACTTGATGTTAGTATTTACAGTGGATAACCAGAGAGAGATGCACTGTATATATAACTGCTTAGCAGATTTGGTGATCAAACTAAAGTGACTTTAACAACCACTCTGCTTTGTGTTTCCTTTTCAATTTGATCCTCACAGAAACACTCTGACACTAGCTTTTATTTCAAATTCACTGTCAACAATTTGTTTGAGATAACTCCCTCTTCCCCCCTACTCCTGTATCCCTAATAGAAATTCTTTCATATCCCCCTCAAGCAAATGAATTTCACTTTGTTTTATGTGGCCATTCAATTGAGTTTGACACGAGAAGCAGCTAAATGGAAAAAGATCTCTACTGAGACTCGTGCCTGTGTAGGGTTGCCCAAATTGAGTCGAGCAGATGTGCAAATTGCTCCCGTACTTTTTCAGATTCCTCTAACGCCGCAGAGAGAAATAATTTTTGTGTCCTCTGGAATGGCAATTGTGACTTTATAAAACATTAAAGTTGTACACTGTATAAATGTGATGCTATCTGGGAAACTTTATGCAGGGTCATCTGGTTAAAAAGTTGTGTTTGTGTGGAGAAACCAACCTGAGAGCTGCCCAGTGCAACTGTAGTCTTCTGAAGGAGGTGGTGAGGGTCTTAAAACACGTGACCCCTTAGCCAGGCTTGCTTCTCCAACTTATGTGTCCATGCATCGTTGTCCTGATCTGTCCTTTTCCCGTACTCTTGTTGATTTGGTGAACTCTTCTGTTCATTTGTTTGCGTTTTATTGTAGTTTATTATTGTTATTATTTTTATTTTTATTATCCCCTCCAAAGGATCATGTGATCACTTCCCCGTGTGCATTTTTAAAATTCCTCAATGCCAGTAACAGCTGTGGACACTGACATGTTTTCAGGTCATCGCACTCTTATGGACATTTATCTCAAGAACGCCTCAATGGAATTTTCTCAAACTTGACACAAATGACCACTTAGACTCAAAGATAAACTGATTAGATTTTGGTCCATCCTGTTCTTACGGAGGCGATATGTCACTAACACTTTGAGGGGTTTTCTTCAAACTTGGTTCAAGTGTCCCCTTGGACTCAGGGGTGAACTGATTAGACTTTGGTCATCAAAGGTCAAGTGACCTCACTAAACACATTTTTGGTTATAATTATTGATGATAAAATTAATCTAACAGGGTAAAATGATGAGGTGATGACATTTTAAATGTAAAAGTTCAACCTCACTGTGAAATCATAATGTCACACTGAAAACAACAAAAATATTAAATTAAATTACAGTTACTAATTAAAATGTCGGTGTTTATCAAGGGACTACATCTGAATATTTGTGCCTGGCTAAGATCTGCACTCTATTTCTAGCCTAGTTATGCTGTTGTTTATGTGTGCAAATTAAAAAAAAGTGCCTCTGATGACCAATCCACTATGAAATAAAGACTGCATAATCTCTCTTTCCTTATCGAAATGTTTTTGTCTTTGTCCCTAAAGTTTTATTTTCTTATAACAACAGAAAAATCTGCTGGTGCATCTGACTTGTTTGCGATCCAATCCTAAGTGTTTTGAGCTTTTTCTTAAATAAAGTTTGATTTTTACTGATTCTAGTGCAGAGCTGGAGGAGGATTTTAGCAGTGCAAATGCAAAACTAAATACCATCCCTGTTTGTTGATTAATTGCAAATTGCAGCATTGCAGCTTGGGGTTCATGAACTTGCATTTCTTTGTTTCTAAGGTCAGCTTGCCTATGTACCGATGTGATAAAGTCTTTGACCCCAAACTGTTCAACAGTCAGATAGACAAGATTTATCTTGTACTAGAGAGCTCCCAGGCGTGAACATATATAACAGAGTGTGTCGTATAAAGTGGTTATACATCAAGCTACAATGAAGTGGTCTGATTCCACATATAGCAGGGTTTAACTCTCTTTACATGTCACAGTTGCAGCTGCCTTGACCATTTGTTCAGAATGTCAATGTGAAATCTAAGAAGTGCAGAGAAAGGTTAAAAAGACAAGAGGGGAAGAATATGCAGACAGAAATGCCAAATATTGATAGAGTGATACCTGCTGTGTCTGGCCTTCATGATGGATCAGTGTGACGTATGGATCATTCCTGAGACATACAACAAATCAATAACTTCAGCTGCTGGGGATGGGAAGCAGAAGGTGGCAATCTGTCGTTTGAAGCTGCTACTAATTTGTAAATTCATGTGTCTGATTTTCATCCAAAACCACAAGGTTTTTAAGTTATTTTTGTGATTACAACACGAGCATCACGAACCACTAACACATTAGTTTGAAATGTAATGGATAGTGTGGAACCAAGATTGAAAATCAGATCAGTATCACAAGATAGGTTTCAGATTGTTTTTGTGCCCATGTATTGTAAATGTAAGCTTCCAGATATCATCAAGTATTATTTTACTGATTAAAAAAACACATAATAACATGCAAGAATCATAAGAACTGACATCCTTAAGGGTAATTGATTTTTTTTCTCAGTGCAGAGCAAAGGATGCCTGGCCACAGTTCAAACAGCAGAGACAGAATACCAATCTGTAAACGTGTTCAGGAGCTCAGACCGCTGCTATGAACATGTTAAAATTTTAATTTTGTTGGCGGTGATGAAACAGTAACGCTTTTAATGTGCTAACAATTTTGTCTTGTCTGTTATGAAGCTTGTGGTACACTACTTAGACACAAGTAGAACAAGACAAAAAGGTGTGATTTACATTTTTGTCCTTAGAGATTATTATGGCCATACATTCCCATTATATTATTGTGAAGCAGAAAAGGTCATATTAAATTATATGAAAATATATGAAGTGTTCTCATATGGCACTGTGGAAATTCCACCACAACACATCTAAATATGCACAGTAATTGTTTTTTTTGTTTGTTTTTTTGCTTTTATGCCCTGCAGAGAGACGATGGGAAACAGCTGGGGGCGTTGAAATGAACAGAGGATTTGTTTGAGAACTGTGATGAGAGGACTATGAAATCTCCTTCTTTTCCAAGCAAAGTTTTGTTTCAAGTCATTGTCAGAGTGTTTAATGTCTGCAAAATGAACTGTCACTGGAACCAAAAGCGGTGAAGGACTGAGGAGAGTGAGCTGGCTGAGTGACGAGTGTCAGATTCGAAGCCGGAGCAGAGAGAGGACAGATGGGCCCACACACTATATCTTTAGCCTGGCAGTGGGATGCTTACTTTTCTTGTTGTTTCATAAATGCACAGCGACCAGGCCCTGGAAGCCCTTTGACAAGTGTGGACCAAGTTTCCCAGAGTTGTGTTGCTGTGACAGTATGCCAGCACATAATATGTCGAATGCAGTATGCCAAAAGTACCAGGATGTCCCACTGCATCCGGTCACAATTTGCAGCATGAAAGCCATCATGCTCTTCTCACTACCCTGACCCACAATGCTCTACGCAGCGGAAGATACATCACACTGACAAATCCTGCATTCATGAATCCCCAACTGGGAAAATTTACGTGAATGCATGCTATTTGGAACGCAGCGCTAACTTCCACACCTACACCCTTCAATGTGTCCTCTACATGCTTTATAGACCCATGACAAGCTGTTTATCCTCTTCAGTTTCTGTCTTCATCAGCCCAATGAAACTACATAATTATGTAAATACAAAAATAAATAAAAGGACAGTGTCCTTGTGACTGTCACCTGACAAGTGCCTGACAGAGAAATCTCTTCCCTTTAAGTTAAACAACAATGTATCCCCATAAGGGCTCTGAAGCAAACACTGTCTGAGGAATCATCCCTCCTGATGTTTCACTCCAGTTTTGAACAGTTTTGACTCTCTTAAGATGCTGTGAGTGGAGGAAGCCTGCATCACTTTCAGTTATTTTAGTTGGCTGTGGAACAGTGTTATGATTCTGGTGTCTTTGCAGTTCTCCTCTGTGACTTTTAGTACCACCCACATCCGTACTTAGTGTCGTGTTTTGTGCAAATTGCCAATACTGAATGCTCTGATATAAAGTAAGTCATGTTTCAACTTGCTTGTGTATGAAAACCTTCATGAGAACTGGAAAAAAAACACAGTAGACACAAGTCAGTCTGACCCACTTCCAAAATTGAAACAATCTTCAGTAATTTTTGGGAATAATTTTCCACTGATTTGCACAAATGTAGTGTTCTTTTTCAATGCGCATTGTAAAGAAACACACAATCTTGGCTGGGCATCTGTCTCAGTTAAAAACTTAATTTTTATCTTGTGACATGTAGAATTGATACTCAAATAAATCCCAAATGATTGGATTTAAATTGGCTTCTTCTTCTTCTTTTATTGAATATTTTGCCTCACATTGGCTGTCACATTTTTGCACTTCTAAACAGAAGAAGATGCACTTTCGCGGCTAAAAAACAAACGAGCACGTGGAAACTGCACCATGAGATGTACCTAAATCTTTTCCCCTCCATGTCTGTCTGCTTTCATCAAACTACCACAGAGAGAGCTGGAAACATGGAAGGAAAGAGGAGAAATCAGGGGAAATAGGGGGAAAAGCAGCGTGAGAGAAAAAGAAAGCAAGCCTAATAATCAGTCGGAAACAGGTGAGGCAAGACGGTGCTGCTGAGAAACAAGAAGGCGAACCAAACGGGGAGAAGGTAAAGGAAAAGGGAGAGGAATGAAAGAGAAAGAGATGAATCATATTTGAAGTCACAAATATAAGCCAGACGGGCTGAACGCCATGAACATTTTGATTTTTCTCCAATTCCACCCGTCAATCTTGTCGTCTGTTTTTTGTGGGATTGTTCAGCTGTAGGTGGCTCCCCGCTTTGTCAAGACAACCGATGCTCACTCTCTCACTGTCACAGCTTGATTTGTGTTCTATGAGTGTGTGTGTGTGTGTGTGTGTGTGTTTGCAGCGAGTCTCCACTTCCAGCTCCTGAAGACATCATTGACTTTTTGAGTGCGTTAGTTTAACTCCCCGAAAAATCCTGGCTCTCATAAGTGACAGAGTGTGAGCGTCAAGTGAGAGACTGATTGGTTCAAATGTGTTGGAGAAGGTAGTCATACAGGTTTTTTTTTCTCACATATTATTGGAATTAGTTCTATGGAAAATAGTTAATGAGTGGGATGCATTTTGGCAGTTTTACTAGCCAAAGAATAACACCTTCACTCTGTTCAGTTTGAATGCATGTGTGTTTGTTTGGTCAGTGATTGTACAGTACAATAACGCAGGATATATGTAGGACAAATTCATGACTGAGGACTTAATTTTAGTGCAGTACGCTCCAAATTCACCCGCTATGGAATTGGAAGTCATACGTGTTTTGAATAGTCAGCGACAAAATGAAAAGTGTCAAATTCAAGTTGTTTTAGGTGCCTATATTCACTCACAACACACTTACTGTATAATAGTCAGATATTATGTAACAAACCAAAAACCAGTCTGCTAAATTCTGCAGGTTTTCCTCCTTTATTCCATTTAGACTTACTATCATTAAAATAACTCCATAACTACATATTAGATAAAAAATCTAAAGATTAAAGATTGGCGGTGTTGCTTGCCAAATAGTGAGCCCACAGAGCCTCATATCTCATTGCTTATTGAGCTTACTTTGTCTTCTCTATCAACCAGCATTTATAGGGGACACTGAGGATGATTGCAACACTTTGTGCATTTCTCTCAGTCAGAGACTATTTGGACTAGAATTACTAAATCATAATATATTAAACTTATATCTGTCTGCTAATTACTTACACCATTTAAAGGTGATTACATAGAGAATATTGTTACAATTATTTTTTTGAATGGAAGAAGACAGACGTTGCAAGTGTCTCCAACCTGGGAGAGATTTGCAACACCTTCAGGGAACATGTTAAAAATACGTAAAATGTCACTAGTCAACTCTTGCTTTTTGTCTGAATAAGCAAAGTATTCTGAAAATAGGCATTGTTTTACACTAACATTTCATGATTATTCATTTAAAAATATTTATTAAGTGGATTTGCAGATGTTGCAGATGTTATGTTATTATTGTAGTCTCTGTATTTCACTCTGAGATAGGAAGAATGGGACAATTTGCAATGCATCAATCTTCAAACCTCATATTTAGCTAACAAGAAGTTGTTTATATATAAATATAAAAAATAAATATACATATGAATATTGTTCTGTGGGCTGTTTTGGGGTCAGGACAGTATGAGAAGAACACTGCTCATTAAAAACTTTACTTTTTAATTACCTCACTTGTTTTTGTCTTCCATTAAATGCAGCACCAGATGTTGAATGTGTCTTCTGTCTTCCTGGGGAGAAGGTCTAACTGAGCACGTGCAGTGTGAGTATCATCACTCTTGCATTTTTATGATTGGAGAAATAAGACTTGTTGCAACCACACCATGTTGCATATGTCCCCAGTCTACCCTACCTGTCAGCGTCATCATTTGAATATCTTATTCACAATAAATCTCCCTTTGTCTGTTATAAATGTTAGTAACTCATTAGTAAGATTAATTAGTAGTAAGCAGTAACTGGATGTTACCAAATAGTGAGCCAACATATAAAAAACTGTAATATAACTTATTTATAATTGTTTAATAATGATGTATAAAGTGTTTACAGCCTAATTCATAACCTATTTTTGAACATTTATGAATAATTCATAAAGGTAGTCTTGTCTTACAATCATGAAAATGTTAATAGCACATTATGCAGCATACTTACACAGGAACTTGGTGACGTACTGTCTGTTGGCCTACATGTACATCTGTGTGGGATGCATTTATAAATATATAAATCATTATTCATCCAGCATCCTTATAATTTACTTCTGACAAGTATGTTTTTAATGTTTGAGCTGCCGTCCTCTGGTTTGATTGGCAGTTTTTTTTTTCACTGATCCAAGTGCTAAAATTAATTTAACAAAGCTGATATATGTAGACAACAGTAGCAATGTATACAATATATGTTGATGTGGCCAACTGTGTCTGTATCCACCTCACCAGCTGTTTCCAGTAAATTCTACACCTGGAATTTCAGCACAAGAGTATGGTGCCCTTCGAGTTTTGTCAAAATCAGATCAGTGGCTTTTGAGATTTCACATTTGAGTGACAGACAGATACAGCTGGAACCATCCAAGGGAGACAGACAGAAACAGACAGACAGATGGATGGCTGGATGGATGGGAGAAGACAAAAACCGGAGTGGTAAGGAAGGAGAGAACACAGTGCTGAAGGAGAAACTTTGAAACTATAGCTTTCTAAGCTGCCAGTTACTTTGCACGGGAAGAAGTTAAACTACAGCAAAGCTACAGTTCCCTGGAGAGAAAAATAGTTTTGTTAACAAAAGTTACTCAGAAAAACTAGTTCACCTCCTTTTTTAAAATAAGTGAACTGAAATTTGCAATGTTGTATAATACAAAAATAAAAATTGCATGACAGCAGAAGTATCACTGAATAACTTTCAACTACAATTTGTTTGTCATTGGCTACATGCACATTAATAAAAGCCTACAACAACTTTATTTGCATGTTGTGATGCTCTCAATCACGATTATGTGTCTTCTAGAGACTGAATGTACACCAAGATAAAATGTTTTTACATGGTTGTAGTTTTCCTGATGGCCAACACTGTATTCTTTGTATATCATTTAACTTGCATTTAACCAGGAAAGCCTTTTTGAGATCAAACATTTTTCAGTGATGATTTCATCATAAAACAACCTACGGGCTATCTAAAGTCACAAAGATTATGCAAACATTTTATGCTGTTTTATTTTTTGCTCAGATAGAAATTAGAAACAGTGACATTTTTTTTTTGCCCACTTAGTCTAAAGGAACTTTTTCACCATTAAGTTTTATTCAGTTTAAGCCCTTCCATATTGGTTGTATTTGTTTCTTTAAATACAGTAAGTAACTTACAAGATAGGTGTGACATAACACTGGCACCTAGCTGTGGACACCCAATCAGAAAGCTTACTTCTTTGTTGGATCATCCAATGCATAGACATTGCTGCACTGGCTTTTGGATCGTATGTCCACATTATGCAATATTAGCCTGGTCCGTGTTATATTCAAGGTTTTATGAGTATGTCTGTTCCAGTGCCCGTAATGACCAAAAATACCAGGATGTCCAACTGCATCCACTTGCATTTTGCAGTGTGCAACCCAGCATGCTTTTCTGGATAATCTGACCCAAAATCCTTTGTGATGGGTGCATGAGCAACAGAGTAAAAGTTTATGTGGGAGAGTAGTATGTCTCACTTGTTTGCATACTGCATGCAACAGTGCATACTTTGTAAGAGGACCTGCAGTATATTCTAAAAGTAAAAAGAAAATGGCTTTGATGGCTTTGTTCACAAGACAGTCTTGATGAGAATAATATGATGATGATGTTGGTGTATTGTATCTATGGGCCTAAGCAGTCAATGTGATGTCTACGCATAACATGTCTATGACCCAGTGAATAGAAGTCGGTGAATACAGTTTCAATGATCTAACTGCACGACAACTGAAAATAAAGCCTTTTTATCTTTTTCTTTTTTCCTTGCTTCTTGTTCACCATCTGACATTGATAGGTCAGATTTTTTTGAGTGTCAGTGAATGTCTCAGCCCCTCCTCTTTGCGCGTCAGGAGGCGTATTACGCTGTATTTGCTCTGTGCGTCAGGTAAAAAGTCATGGCCAAAAAAAGCAGTTTGAAAAGTTTGTTACAACAAGACGTCCTGAGCTGCAGGATAAAGAAAATTCAGCCCAAGTTGATCATCATTCTCAGACCAGACACCTGCGCCAGTTGTTCCTCAACCAGTGTAACTCGTTTTAAAGCGGACACGCAGGGGTTAAAAGAGCTGCTGCCGCTGTTTGCCTCAGTTACACTTTTGGTAACAAGACCAGCCTGCACACACTTTTCCATCGCTGTGGAAGCTGCACAACATGAAGTGTTTGTACAGCAGCTGAAGAGAAAGTTCACAGCGGGGCCTTTTCCATCACTTGTTGAGCTGCTCGATGCTTGGCCCACACTGTATCTCCCAAAATGAGTTTTCCTCCACGGGCCTTCGTCACCCACAACAAGCTGTCTTGATGAAAGACTGTTTTCAGTGATGAGACACACACACACACAGACTGAACATCCTTGTCCCTGCTCACCACACCCGTCGTCTCCTGCTGGAAACATCAAAAAGTAAGCCAATTTACTATTTGGGACTGTTGTAGCCTGTTGTCTAATTCATTATTATTATTTATTGGGCAGAATTTGGATTTTATGCTGATTTTATTGCGTCTGCTGTGTGTGGTTTGTGTGACCACTGTACCAGGCTATGTTCAAGCGTGTTTTTGTCCTCTGTCCATGTGCTTGATTAATGATGCTGTTGCATCTGTCAGTTGAATGTCTGTATGTGTCTGTGGCCTCTGTGCCAGGCTGTGTGATGCTGTTAATGTTGGTGTTGGTGACCAATAGGACATTTTTTTTGGCCCAATGGCAATACTGATTGACCGATATGTCGAACAATATTCTTCATACAAAATATAATATACGGAATATAAAAAATACACATTTTTTGCAATGATCCCTCAAAAGCAAACACTTGTGGTATGTAATGGAGGTATTTTACAGTTTTCCCTCTAAACACAATGTGCATGTTAGAAAATAGTTGAAAACATTAGAAGAGTTAGACTATATAGTACCAAACTGTGGCGTTAGACCGTTAAATTGTCCAGGATTGTTCAGGATTTTTTGGGCAGACCAGAGCCATGGCAACACTATATAACCCCACAAACCGACACAAGAACAACACTGAGCAAAATACATGTTGCTATTAAGCCTGACTTAAGAAATGGGTCAAATATGCACTGAATGCTGCCTATAAATCTAACAAATGCATTATGTCACATTAAAAACTTTTCATATGGGTGCATATCGGACAACATATATGCTGTAGCATCTGTTTGGTACAGACAAAAACTCTATAACTCTATAACTATTTTAATATGTTTTTCAGTGACATGAGAATAATGACATAAAAATGAGCATTCAGTCTATCACACATCAGGTCACAATCGCAATCATATATTTTTTTCCCGAAATTATTTTTTTCTCTGTGCCCACATACAGTGACATTTCTGCCCATACACCACTGATGTAACATTCATTGAAGTGTAATCAGTGTTACTCTTTACCCATTAAGTTGCACAAAAAGAAACCATTAACACATAAATATGGGAGGAAAAATAAATAAATCAGCCCAGAATACAGAAAGTCAAGATGACCTTCGCTTTCTGAAAGTCTTATTCATTAGTCAAAAGAAGTCTGTGATTGTGTTAATTGTTAAGAGATTGAAGTGCACTGAGAGAATCAAATTGTTATTTCCCACGGTTTAGTCCATTAGCACACATCGGCATCGACCTGTGTCCCTGATTGCGTGATTACATTCACAAGGAGATGTAAGTGGGAAAAAAATGAAACAGAGAAAAGACTTCATAACGCAGACAAATCTATTTAAGATATTGCTCTTCCTTTCTGTTTATCAGGGTCAGTGGATTACACAGGGATAAAGTGTGTGTATACGGACTTTCACATGCGTACACACACACACACACAGAAAAACACCTTTATCAGGGTAGCTGGATTACACAGGGATAAGGCTCGACTCTTGATATTGACCCATTGACTGAACACACACACACACACACTCACACTCTTTACATTTGCTCACAGTGTGTACCTACACAAACACATATCCACATATAGAACCGAGTGTGTATATTCCACAAACCCAGGCCAGTTTATTCTTTCAGTATGTACACACAAGCAAGTTCTACTCTAGTCTATTCTGGTCTTGTCTCATCTTCTGTCCTTTGCTGATTTTACTGTATAGTTTGGATTATGTGTAGCGGGGCTGTATGATAGTTATCGATATGTAGTTATCGATATTCAGCGTATTACCTTCAGTAGGTGGCTGTTAGAACGTCCCAGTTTGGAGAAGCAGAGAGGAGCACCAGCATGGAAGATAAGTAATGCACTGCTGTGGACAGGGTCAGCAATGAAGCGTATTTTAGCCACTTAAAAAAGGTTCAGTCAGTTCAAGTGTACGCTATATTTAAAGTATTTTCACCACTTTACTTTGCTGTCAGACTGCTGTTATATGAGACAAATATCGCTCTCTCTAAACCAGAGAAATCAGTAATTTAACCTTTCAGAGCACAGTAGTTGCTGATCTGCCGCTGCCACGATCTGTTCGCTTTTTTTGTGTTATTTTGTGACTTCAGTGAGTCCGAACTATCCTTTGAAGTTACACAATAACACTAGCAGATCGAGGCAGCGGTAGACAAGCAATCATCAATGAAAATTTTATTATGAAGGGTCAATCTCATAATGCATTTTAGATTTACAGTAAACTGCCATCCCGTGGGAATATGTAGCCTTTTACCCCAAAAAATCCACACCGTCACAACTCCACTCCTGTGTTCTGCACGATAAAATTTCTGATTTCAGAGTTCGGTTGGGTTGGAGGAGGCAATATTTTTGTCTTACAAAATGGAGGTTTCTCATCAGAAAAGACTGTCTGAGGGCAAAGTAAAGCAATGAATATATGTGAGCATATTATAAATGCAGCATACACTTAAAGTGATATTGATTTTTTTTTGGTGTGTGTTTTTTTAAGTGGCTTAAATATGTTTTGCTCCTGACCCTGTCCACAGCAGTACATGGCTTAGCTTCAGTGCTGGTACTTCTTTATGCTTCCCTAATGTGGGGACGTGCTGACCGCTGTCTACTGTTGGTAATACTAGGCTTTAACTACACGTTAAATAATCTGAATTTATCATTGCACAGCTTATATGCCACTATGTCAGCTATTAAGCACACCATTCCTTAATGTTCATTCCAGACAGCTTCTGCAAGTTAAACTGGTCATTTCTGCAAAGCAAAATTAACTAATGTAACATTAAGTCATATGTCTGTGCATGAATTCACATCCTTGTATATACCTTTGTCTGCTTCTGACTGTACTGTTATTGTACTTGGGTTTGCATCATATAGGAGGTGCATCCACGTCCTGTCACATACTGAGTTGAACAGAATGTGCATATTCGCATGAAATTGAAGGGGAGGGAACAGCAGCAATGAGAAACATGATTTTTTCACAGGCTTGCTTCTGCTTGAACCAGCATGCAAAATGCAGATATGGCAAAAAACATATTACCCAGTGAGGCATGAAATTCATATTAGCATGCATTTTGTGTGTTTTTAATGAAAATGAATATGGGGTGAACATGCTTTTAACTTGTTATATATGTCCTTTTCTGTCTGGTTTTCCATTATCACTTGACTTATATTACTATACATGTATGTTTGAAATTGAATCAAATAACTTTGTGTCAGAAATACACACTTACTCGTGCCCCCAGACACACATATATTTGTGGTTTGCCGTCTCTTATTGTTTTGTTACTCTTTTTCTGTCTTCCTTACGTCCTCACGCACACGCACAGCACACACACACCCCTCACCTTCACCAGCAGAAACGGAGAGGAATCCCTGAGACGGAGTCAGACATACAAACTTTATGCTTCTGTAACGACCAAACACATTTAGTGCAGCATTGAGAGTCTTGTAAATTAGGTTGAGAAATCATTACTGGAAGTCTAAATATGGCAGCAATATTAATCTGTTTTATATAACACATCTAGTCTCACTGTGGGAAGATCCTCACCTCAGCACTCCGAACGGGGTTGTGGATCGATTGCATCTCCATCTAAGATATTAAAAAGGGCTAAAGAATCACCCGGGCGTGTTTCGTCTCTCCCGGGAACCTGGAAATTTTCATGGACCTCTAATATTGTGGCTGATGCTAATAAGTGCGCAGCTGACAGAAACTGATTAAAGGCTCAGTAAATTGTCTGCTAACGACAGCTCTGGTATCAATTCACATTCCGTTTTCGAGAGATGGCACCATTGTCACCACTAACTTGTATACTCTGTTGCAAGATTTCAGTTTTGTGGACCGACCTCTCTGATGAAGACAAGTCTCAAGACAGATTTGAGCAAATCTGAAGTTGAGAAAAATTAATTTTACAAACTTTCTGTCTGAAACCAACAATACCATGCACATGCTGAATATTTTGGTTAAACTCCCTCGCAGTACCTGAGAGATAAAAAAAAAAACCTTTGAGTGAGACGTAACTTGATGTCATCCAAAGAGTGTTGGTTCAACCATGGGGTTGACTGCACACCACACATCGTGGCGATACTATTACTATTATTGTTATATAACAAAACCACTATTTCAGTTAACATGGAGAAAGGTTAATATTTCTAATTCATTGTGTTACTTTGAATCAGCTGCCAGTTAAAAAGCACCTAGATGAGTGCACCCAGTAGAGTCCAGATCTGCTTCAGGCAACAGACAGTGAAGCACCTACTGCAATGCCATCACAGCTGCCGGATGCAAACAGCAGATTTTATTTTTCTAAAGTGTATAGTATAGTCTCAGTTTTATTTTTGATACATAGAATAGTGTAATGGTATTGTGTCTGAGTGCTCTGGCTTCACCAAACTGCATCAAGTTAATGAAACAATAAATGAGACGATATGTCCAAACTTCTTAATTTACACATTGTTATTTATTTAGAACATTTAATCAACCAGGCTGCTTTTCCAGATATTGATTTCTACAATTTTGGAGAAATCCACACAAGCTGAAATTCTTAATAATTCGCTGTTGCCTATTCATAGATGCATGTGCTAGTGGTTGTGATTATTCAGAAGGTTAATGTTTTGTCATAGAGCTGATTAGATTGCCCCCAATAACTGAATTTCATTCAGTTAATTTAAGTAAGTTAGTTATGGAGATAATAAAAATAGTCATGCCTCAGTCTGTTTCAAATTTTGATGGTAGTGTGACAAGTTAAATCTCTTTTATCTTGTCAGTCCTCTTGTTGCTATGGCAATGACTACGTATGTAGGATGCAGCTGATGATAGCTCCTTCAAACTTTGCACTTTTCTCCTTTAATCGTTCCTTTTTTGTCTTTATTGCTGAAAGACGCATCACCTATGACAGGAATACACACTGGAAATGGCATTGGAAAATGAAGATGTGGGGTTTGTATTAAAAAGCAGCAGACCCTGTGACGATTAACAAATGCAGTCAGCATCTTTCAAACATGGAGTCAGCTTGATGCACTGCCTTTGGCGACCACCCCGGGAACAGTGGAGGTGTGCAGATGAGAGCCATGCTAGGCCAGAAAACCAGAGACTGTTGTGCTCACGCAGGGACACCTGCTCCACACCGTCCTGGATCCAGCTGTTGCACCTGAAGGGTGGATTGTACTCCGAGCTGACAGGTCGCAGTGCACAAGCCTCCTGCTGGATGAGGGGAGAAGGACTCTCATGCACAAAACACAGTCAGTTGTTAACAGTGCTGGATACAGTGGTGCTTATTTTACATACTGCTGTATAGCTTGTGAAATTTCCCCTAGGGATCAGTATACTCATACCTTAAAATATAAAAATACACCATAACTTTTGTATTATCACTAATCAGAATCTTCAAAGTAACTACTAATTTTACTACAGTTGTATGTAGTGGAATAAAAACTACAATATTTGCGTCTGACATATAATATAGTACAAGAAACAGTAGATGGAAATGCTCAAGCAAAGTACAAGTACATCTAAATATGTCTATTTTCCTGTCTCTACCTGCCTCTCACATAGTCTGCCTCCCATGTCTTCCTGTCTTTTCCTCGATGACCTGCTGTGAATTTATCCTCACCCTCCTCTCTCAAGGATTATATCGAAGGCCATCCACTTGGTTCGGCCATCCGAATACCGGGCAGAGGAACAGCTTTAATTGGCCCAGAAATAGCCAAGGAGCCTAGGCTGGATCTAGAGGGGCAAGGGAAGGAGGAGCGGGGCGGAGAAGCATGAAGGGAGGGTTTAAGGTTTTTGCAGGATTTTAATGTTTAACACTGATGTTTCCATGCCTGAGGGACAGAGAGGGCTCTGTCTGTCCTGCTTGTCCCTCCAGTGTCATAAATTATGTGTATTATTAGCATAAGGGATGTAGATGTGCATTACTAATATACTAGTATATTATTAATCAAGGTCACTAAATACATTAGTGTTGCTGTTACAATTTGAAGATGATGAAAAGTGATATATTTTTAAAACGCACTCATCTCATAAATTGCATGTTTTTTAATTGCAATTCAGGAGGCAGGGAGGATGCTGTCAGGACCTTGGTTTGCAGTTTTTTTTTCCCAGCATGCATTCTCTAAATAATAAAAAAACGAAGGCATTTCTGTGACCTTTTTGACCTGGAATGAAGGGAGTATCGGGTCATTTTCAGTATTTCTGACTTGCATGTATTTGTTCTCACAATAGATTCAGACCGGATGGTAGGTACATAGATTCATATTCCATGTTCATATGCGGATTATGCTGACTTGTAGTAATGACTCAGTGCAGCATGTAAATAAAACATCACATTAACCTATAGAATTGTAAACAGCACGCACAGGCCAACACTGGAATCTGAATGTCCGCCCCAGGTACCAGGGTATGAGATGTTAGCTGTAGTTCCCTTTCCATCACCGGTTGGTTTTCCTGACTGATTTTTATGGTAATATTTGTCATATTATTTTGCTAATGTCATGGTCTGCATAGTCCCACCTCGTACTAAAAAAGTTCACACAACTAAAATAGAAAGAGCAGCACTGACAGTGACATTGAAAATCATATCGGCAGTGATATTGAAAAGTAATAAAACATAATTTTGCATCTAATACTGAACATAATATTGCACATGTTGAAAAAGTAATACAGCACATAATATTTGTTTTATTGTTTCATTGTTTGTTGTTCATTGTTTCAGCTCTCCTTCCTGTAGAAAGGGGAAGTTACAGTTTGACGGCAACTGGTGCGTTACGTTTTACATATATATCATATATACATATATATCACTGGTTCCCAACCTGGGGGTCCCACTCCCCAATAGGGGTCTCCAAAGTTTCACAGGGGGTCGATCATCTTGATAGTAAGAGTTGTAAGAAAACTTTAAAGAATAAGAGGATTTAGATAATTAGTCATGATGTCGTAATTATCCAGTGTGGACTCACCACAAGCTACGTATTTGTCAAATGATGGTTCATCCTCCTGTAGATGATACAGTCTGTCTGATATCAACCGTATTTTAACAAAAATATGTAATCAAGATGTACAACACTACCCACAATCCTAAAGTATAACAGTGAGGTGTGTGGTTGTTGGATGTTGCTGAGCTCTTCAAGGTTTTAACATACATCTGAACCACTGCCAGTTAGTTTCAGTAAAGCTCTGTGAGGGACAGACTGGTTGGTTGACTAATCCACTGGCTGTTCCACTGACGAGCTAACCGGATCTTGGACGGAATGACTGACTGAATAACAGACCAGCTGATTAACTAGCTGGCTGATAAAATCATCACACATTACCCTGCTGTCAATTTATCCAATCACGTCTCATCAGTTGATTAATCAACTGATTTGTTATCTGCACCAAACAAGCTTGGAAACTACGCACATCTAATTAGAAACACAAATGCTACCTGAAGTTTCTAACAAAGACTGATGAGCACCTCGTCTCTTAATGCACGCTTCCATGCATGCAGTTTCTCAGTATGTCTGTCTCTATTTCTCTGTTGCTGCAACTGAACATCAGAAACATGGTGCATTCAAGAGGCATTTGAATAAAGAGATATTCTACTATTACTTCTTTACTGTTACTCATGCAGTGATTTGCAAAAACCTTTCAACCTATATTCAGTTGAATACAGTACAAAGACAGGATATTTATTTTTGTTCAAAATGATTAACTTTGTAGATGGTGAAATCCCTAAATTCCTTGCAGTTTTGTGTTGACAGTCATTGTTCTGTTTAACTGTTTGTCTGTGCAGATTTTCACAGTGTTGAATGTCTTGTCATGTCACTCGTAAGCGACTAAGCCTTTTGAGGACGTTCCTTTCATACCCAATGATGTCATCACTTGTTACCAATTAACCTGTTTACCTGTGAAATGTTCCAAACAAACATTGTACATATTGCATGATAATAATGATAATAAAAGTTATATTACGCATGAAATATGGACATTACAAGCTACTACGGTATAACATAAAATGTAACAGATTTAATTCACAAAAATAAAAGTGGGAAGTGTTTTGTTTATGGGTGGCTTGCTGTGTGCTTGGAGATCAATCCAGTTTATATTCCAGGTTCAAAACATGTAATTGTTCCACAATATTGTTCCCAATGTGAAAATTTCCTTGCTGCAAAGCACACAACACAGTTCATAATTACACTAAAAAGACACACTAAGCAGAAACGTTCACGGCAGCTTAAATGAAAAATGAAAGGAGCCAAGAGCTGCGGTTATCGTGTGTTTGTGTGCCGTTCAACCTAACCTTTTGTGTTTCGCTGTGCTGATTTCCTTCCCAACTCAGAGACACAAGTGCCCCCAGTGTCCCCGAGGTACTTCACTTGGAAGAAGTGCAGAAACACACCAACACACACCAACACACTCTCGCATCCGACAAAATGTCCCGTCCCAGGAGTGTATGTTTCCTGTTGAGTGGGATTAGACGTGGCGGTAACCATCCCTCCATATGAATCTGTCTCTCTGTCACACACACACACACACACACACACACACACACACACACACACACACACACACACACACAAATGCACAGACATCATTCACTGATTATTCATGGCAAGCTGGTGCTCTCTTGGTCTGGGTCCAAGTCTGTATGAGTTTTTGACTGTGCGTGTGTGTGTGTGTGTGTGTGACATAAATTAATAAATAAACAGGTAAGCCTTTATTCCCCTAATCACATCTTTGTTTGTCTTTCAGTCTTTCTCTTTGTGTCACTTTAAACCGCCCATTTACCTACACATATGCATACATGTACATAAACACTCAGACACACAAACACACACAGGCACAATTAGGACAGCAAGGGAGTTTCCTCATGGGTGTTTTTATTGCATGAAGCACAACAAAAAAGTAAAACAGCAAACCATGAACCCTGTTCTGCTCTATTTTCTTTCTCTCTGTCTAACTCATGCACACACACACAGACACACACACACACACACACACACACACGTACATAAACACATAGTAGGTATCCTGTGTTTGTGCACCGACGAGATGGATGGAAGATGAAAATACAGAGTGATTGTTTGTCGTTCTATATGATCTATATCTGTAAATATGTGTGTGTGTGCGTGTGTGTGTACACGTGTGTGTGTGTTCCATGCGTGTGGCATGAGACAGTCCAGTTGGTTTCAGGTGGCAGCTTGCCTGCCGCAGCTGTGCTGGTTTAACGGCTCTTACTGGGGGATTACTGGCTCAGTCTGAGCCAGGCTTGCGGCCTTGTCAGCGGCGAGCATGTCGCGACGTCAGGCAGATGACAGAGCGGTCTGTCTTACTCCAACAAACATTCACTAAAAAACTAAACCAAATACTAATGACAAATAATTTCCTCACTGTGCTTGCAGAAAACTTTTATCATAAGCCAACTTATTTGAAAAAGCAATTAAGGAAACTAAACAAAAATGGAGCCCTTATGAAGTATGTCGCTTTTTAATATACATAGCAACACACAACATAGAAATCATGGCCTCGTTATGCTAGATATCTCTAATGTGGCTACACTGGAAAGTAGGCTTGGATGGTATAAAGGTATACCATGATATCAAAAAATGTTCAATATTTAAACATTTTCAATACCATCATAATTACAGACTCTCTTTCTAATTAACTGATTAAACTGTAGCTTGCATCTTGCACCACCAGGGGTCAGTATCTGCGCCACAGTGCAGCAGAGTAGACGAACATGGAGTCTCAAGGACTACTGATTTGTCAAAATAGCATTTTGTTGTGAGTGTTTATTTTACTTTTATTTATTTAATGGTTGACTAATTAGTGTCTGTGGTGGCAGAGAGTGACAGTGAATCCACGCTGAGCAGTGGGAAAGGTGAGGAGTGAAGTTACCTGTCTGGCAGTAAATGAGCAGCGATAACGCTGTAAATACACAGTATGGATTTGAGTTTGTCAGTCAATGAAATCTGAAGCAGAGCAGAAAGACTGGAGCAGAGCTCCTGTGTGTGTTTGTGTTGTTTCCAGCTGTGGGAATACCGTCGCTATAGCAATCAGCTCTGCCTACGTTGAGGAAGTACGACACCACAGTGGAGTACAGTCATTGTAACGTCATAATCCTGGTATAATGTCAAAAAGACATGAAGGTATGAAAAAATAGATATCACCCAAGTCTGCTGGTAAAAATGAGCAAGAATGAACTGACAATTATTGCACTTATATTCAAAATAATTTTTTGTTTCTGTTCATTTATGATGGCCAATACTCTGCAGCTTAATAAAACCAATGCAAATGGGCAAGTCAAGCAAATGAAGGAGAGCTTATCACCACTTTTAACAAAACAAAAAAAAAACTGGCATTTAGAGAAAAATCTGATAAAACAAACAAAAACAAAACAGCAGCAACAGAATTTTAATAAAAACTGTATATTAGTTATTTTAGCTATTTATATTGCAGCTTATTCATCAGTTTTTAGTCTTTTTCCAATAACTATGTTCAGCAGTCCACCAGAGGGTGTATGACTAGCAGCATTTCCATGTTTGCTGCTGTAGTATTCTCTCCATTTTTAATTAATTTCTGTGTGCCACGTATGTGTTGTTAATTGCATACATGTGTGTGCTCAACACTTTATTGTCCATTCACAGGGAAATGTGCCTTGTGTCACAAGCTCCAACAATCCTTGATGGCATAGTACAACATTGAATATCGTAATACAACATCATAAGACAACATTTTAGGCTTTCAGACTCATTTTCAGACTTAGCTGCATCATTGCAACTGTTTTCCTAAATCTTAGCAATAGCCACAACAACCTAAATAAGACTTGATTTGTGACAAAGCAGAATTTTCCTCTCAACAATCAAGCAATGAGAAATCTCTGGAGTAGCATCAGTAGACCAGAATACAGTGCAGTCATAATGTACAGTACGATTTGTTTGGACAAAGGAGTATACTTCTTAGTTTTCTCTACTGAAAATCAAAGACCTGAAAAACCAAGTCGAGGTCATTCAATCATTTACCAAATGAGGGAACTGAAGAAGAAGATGATGCAGGTTAAGAGAAGGACGTTTTTTTTAGCAAGAAAGACAATAAACTGATGACAGTTTTTTTTTCTATGGGTGGGTTTGTTTACATGTTTGTGTGAAATGGGTCATTTCATATCACTGAAACAAGCAAAAGTTCTCACTGTAATGTTGATAAGTACTTTTACTTTTATCCCCAAATACAGATTTCTGTCAGTGAGAGAGACAGAGAGGAGGGAATATTTGTTGCGACCCCGTTGTGTCGCCAAGGACAGGATGGCAGATGGTAGTGAAAGCCGGGGCTCAGACATCACTATACATTAAACACACACACATACACACATATGCACACAAACCAGACTATTTTATTTAAATTCAGGCGAGAAAGGATCTCATTTTCCAGGCAGTAACACTCCAAAAAAACCAAAAAACAAAACTGCTTGATTCAGTGAGAAAATGTTCTATTAATTTTATAATAAACCAAAACAAACGACAAAGATAAGAGCTTTATAATTTTAGCATTTATGTGATAACATCCTGCACTCATGCCAGTTCTCTCGCTCTGTTTCAATACACAACATGCTATAAGATATTTTTAGACTTCACTCAGGCAAAAATGTACGATTGAAGAATTTGACTTTGACTTAAAGTCAAGTTGTAAGTCCAGTGTGTAAGATTGAAGGGGGTTACATTGGCAGAGTATGTTTTCATTAGTATATAATCACCTGAAAACAAGAACAGTTGGGTTTGTGTTACTTCACAACTGGTTCTCAAAGTTTTGAGGATTAAGTGTAAATTAAAGGATCAAGCATCTGAGTGAGGGTCACACAGAAATTCTATGAACTTATCGTTATAATGCATTTGAGCACTAAAATCCTTTATCACCAAATGCACCTGTTTGCAGAGAAGCAAATCATTTTTCCTGAAACCTCCTCTTCTTCTTAACCATACAGTGATTTTTCCGTGGTGGCTTCATCATTTCACTTATACATTATACTACTGAGTTGCCGATCATTCCTAACCTGACAGATGCTTGTTAAGGGGCTACAGTTTGACGCAGTTGCTGAGTTTTGAAAGTGAAAGTATTGAACTGGTGTGATTATTACGTATAAGGCATGCATGTTCAGAAGCCACAACCCCTGTCTTAGTATGCCTTTAATATCTACAGAGGGCATAGGTCCTCTTCCATTAAAGCTGTCGTATAACTACAATATTTTCATGGTAGCCCAGAATGGACATATCAGACATGTGATCTAGAGAGGGCCTTTGTTGTTTTTTGCAAGTCTCACGGCCACTGTAATTTCTTTTACATGCTTGAAAGTGGAGGTTGAGGTTAGTGGTACTCATTTGGTTGCAGCTGCAGTGCTTGATGTCATTAAATCCCACACACTGGTCATTTAATTGCAACTTTTGGATTAGAATAAGTTGATATCCTTTCCAAGCCCAAAGATATTTACATTATGTGACAATGCTATAAAGCACATAATGACTTTAAACTTGACTCGATACGTCACTTCAAGATTTGAGACTAATTTTGAAACTTGGAAAACAATGAATTTGTGTCATCAGTGACCAACAACATGTAATATTTTAATCTGATTTGAATTCTTGATGCCATAATTTTGCAGTCCAGACCAGTAAGATATTAACGTGCTTAATAGCTGTCTAGTTCCAGTTGATAATTTAATACCCCATGCAAATAGTCCTTTGGAATTGGAATAACTCACTTGGCAAGTATAATCTACTTAATTGTTTCTCTTCCAGCTGAGCCAAACCAGACAGGCAGAACCAGTCTGATAGAAGCATTGATTCTTACATTTACATTTGATTCTTGCAATAAAATAAAATAGGCTAGTTCCACAAAAGGTGAAATCAGTACATGCAAAGCTTCTCCCCTTTCCAGTCTCCCTCTGATATATTTGTCATTGCTCCCAAAATTAACAAAGTTCTTAACTCTTGTCAGAATCTGTGGACGGTAGAGGAAATGACATAATGTTGTCTCGATATATGCCTGTAATATAAACTGCTGTTCTAAAACAAAGAATAATACACAAAATTAAAGAGCAATGACTCAAAAATTGATTTATGTTTTAATCTACTTTGCCAATTACCTAAATTTCAATTATCTAAATGAAAAGTATAAGCAAACAAAAATATAAACAACAACCAACAGAACATCTGTTGCCTGGCACCTTGTTGTCTACGGCTGCCTGACGAGGTGTGACCAGGCGCCACGGTAACGAGAGACACGACACCTCGTTAGGCCCTCGTTAAGCTTGTTAACGCCCCGCTCGTTATGTTCTCTGCTAATGAGGCTGCTTGGAGGTGACTGAACCGTGGAGGGATGTGGGAAAGTGTTGTGTGCTTTGCAAATGCAACAAGCATTGGCCTTGGAAGGATGGCAGAGGAGGAAGAAAGGGGTGAGTCAGAGGAGGGGGAGAGAAGAAGTGAGATCAAGATAAAGGTAGAGGAGAGAGTGAGAAGAAAGATGCTATCCATGCTTTTGGTCCTTTTAAATCTCAAACAGTGGTTTTTCTTTTTGACTTGCCTCTACCAAAAAGAGTAACATTATCCAATTAACCTATAACTTAAGCTATAACTTTTTCTTTTGAGCGTCTGCAGTTGGAGCCCTCCTCTTCAGATCCTCATCATAGCTCCACCTGGCTTTAACCTGAGCAGAGATTTAATTAGCCATGACTGAAAACACCTGTATGAGTCAACCAGGGGTGGACAGCTTATTGACGGCTTCAAATAAACGAGGAGGGACACAGTTAGACGATTAAACACCATTTTTTTCTCCTGACAGAAAGAGCTGTCAGTCATTTTCACAGCGTCCTCAGACAGCTGTGTTTCTTCATCATCATCCCATGGCTCACAATCTGTGGTGGAATTTCCTTGTTGTCTGACGTAAGCTGCAAGTCGGTGAGTGTGTTGTCGTTTTTTTTTGTTTTTTTTGCCCTATGGCGTTACGCTAATGGTTGATGTCCTTGTGGCATGGTTCAAGGATATCGAATTTGTGTACTTGGCCAGAGGGGAATATAACTATAATCCAGTCAGTTTTCTGGGTATGATGTGCTCTCAACTGTGTCAGTGCTGTGTTGTGGCTATTTTTAGTGTTATTTTTTGAAATGAACTTACCTGCTGGCACATTTTATCGAAGGGAGTCATTATGACTTGTTGGTTTATGTGTTGTCCTGCTGGAAAGTCAAAATGTCTGAGGCTGGAAACAGTCTGTTGGACCACAGATTCCCTTTTTGGCTTTTAGTTTGGTATGAAAATGTGAAAGTGTCCCCTGCCTCAGTCTGTTGTTGCGAGAGTCTTGTCACTCATTGATTTTTGCCATTCATTAGATAATGTGGTTGACTGGAGACTAAAAACCTTGAATGTCCTCAAGTGGCTGTCATCATATACACACACCCTAGTGATATTCTTAACTTTGACACTGTGGTGTAAGGTGGTTACAATGGGCCCTAGTGAATGCTACTATGATAGGCCTTAATGCATGTGGTTATATTGATCTTGCTATCCTAATGTAACCTTCTGCATGGTTGTTGACATACCACTGAGGTTGTCCTTTGTCTGGCAGTCTTAAGATAGAGAATTGGCTATCTTTTCTTCCTGTTCTGTTCTTTCTTGTCTTTCTTTACTGCTGCTTTTTGGTTTGAGAGGCATGACTGCATGCTGGGCTTGCAAATGTGCTTAGCTTGTCAGTCTTGACAGATTTTACACCTAAATTAGCAACCTTGTATTGTGTCTTTTTGTCACAGTAATCGTCACTGTGTATTTGTATATTACAAAAATAATAATTAAAATAAGAAATTATTAATTTCATTGAATATTTTTACTGTGTATTTATAGTTTTTAGTTTTTAGGGTTACTAAATTATTTGCTATTGGACTGGTGCATAGACTCATGCACTCACCAATACAGTACCAGCATTTTAGGTAATATTGGAGGGATACTGGAACAACCCTAACCTTACTTTTGGACTGACATTTTGACCAAAAGCACAACAGACAGAAGAATTAAAAGACAAAATCAAGCTCAACAAAATAAAAAAAAAACACTTGTCTTAGAATAGAATACAAAATCAGGACAGTATACCAGTGATTAATCTCAGCAACTCGTCTAAATGTGCCAA
Organism: Lutjanus erythropterus; assembly: GCF_056507025.1. Classification (NCBI taxonomy): domain Eukaryota; kingdom Metazoa; phylum Chordata; class Actinopteri; order Lutjaniformes; family Lutjanidae; genus Lutjanus; species Lutjanus erythropterus. Next base: position 17,685,149 of record NC_139326.1, on the reverse strand, counting down.
ACCAAACAGATGTCGTCCTTCAGGACCCATCCACTGATCACACATGCTCAGCAAGGACGCCTGTATGGAGAGAGGGGCGTCCTCTCCGTCTGGCTCTATGTCGTCCTGTTTCTGAAAGCTTCTTGTGTAGAGAACCAAACAGCACTTGGACCAACACTGTAATTTTTTAAAATATTGTCTTCTTTGAATGACTTCTGCACAATCTTTTGGCTGCCGACAAGATTGCTAACAGGATGGAGATGGATGTATAAGGCTTTGCTGAAATTGATTGACTCAAATGTCAACCAGTGTCCTTAGTGTCTTGTCAATTCCCCAAGCAGAGGACTCAAGTCCTCTGTGAAACATAAATGTAGAATTATTTCGTTTTGAGTCACTTAAATGGACACGACTTCTGTTGTGTCTTTTCAGTCACATGAGTGATATCACTTCTGTCATGTGACATATGTAACATCCTTTTTTTAGCCCCAGGCACAAGCTTTTCCAGCTTTTTGTGCCTAAACCTAACCAAACTGTGATCATTTTACAATGTAATGCAATTAAGTTCCGGTCTGCTGCTGGAACTCCTCCTCTGCAATAAATCAGCCTATTCTGATGTGCAGGTATGAGGATGTATTGAAATCCGGCACATAATTTACATGAGAATTTTTATTTTACAAGTTACGAACTTGATGGGTTTGCCCGAGATGAAGATCATAGATGACCTCTGCAGTTATTACAAACTAGTAAAGTTTATATTTGTTTATTTATTTTGTAAATAGGTTGGGTTATAAAAAGCATATGCTTTTTATTCAACTGATACATTAAATAAAAAACTAGTGTTACTAACTTGTATTTTCTCAGTATGCAGATGAAATGGAGAGTAGACTCAACAGAAGTTGAGCTGAGTTAACAGAAGAGGAGTTAGTAAACAGGGATGTTTTAATGCAGTTCAGAACCTTCATTTTAAAAGGGTGAAAATTGAGTTTTACAGGAGAAATTACACATGAGAAGGTCTGTGTGATCTGGTTGTCCTCCAGCATTTGTGCCAAGCATGGCTATTCATTCACATTGCGCATTTTTGATAAGTGTGTGCATACATGGAGAGTTGCCTCTTTGCAGGTCCCTCTTTGTGCCCCGTTGTGTTTATAATTGTGTGTTTCTGTGTCTGTTTGCTCGTGCCACTTTGTGGCATTGGCAAACTGTTTTCATTGGTGTTTGGTGTGTGTATGGCTGTCTCTTTTTTTGTGTGTGCGGCTATGTGTGGGTGAAGCTGAACAAATAAAGCTAGTTTCCTCTTTGATTGTGTTCACAGTGTCAAGCACTCAGTCTGTAATTAGCACACAGACAGCCATCTGTCCAAACAAGCAGCTCAAAACAACTCCTGTCCTGCTCACTTTCACTGCTATCACAGCATCCATCCATTGCTAACGCTCTCTTATTTGCTCTCTCTTCTCTCCATCTGCCTGTCTGCCTCTGTCTCTATCTATATACCTCCGTCTCACTCTATCTCCTTGTCCCTCTACCTTTTTTAATGTTTGTTCACTTCCTAACTCCATCTGTCTGTCTTCTTCTTCTCTTTCCTTATTTGGCATCTTTCTCTGCTTGGATCCAAAAAGTCCAGAATAACTATCCAAAACACTGACTAACTGGCCAAACCAAGAGGACCTAATATTCTGTGTATAATGTGTAATAACACAGAAACATAACATCCCTCTACATCAAACAGCACATTGCATATTCACCATGCTGCATCACTTCTAAGCAATTTCACAGAATCAGTAGCAATATATTGTATCCAAAATAGAGAGGAAAGCAACAAAGGCATAAATAATGCTTTTTGAGAAGTAGGAACTCCCAACTTTAGCTTTTATTTTAATCAACAAGAAAAACTCACATCTACTCTGTGTTGTTGTTTAATTGCATGTGGAGAAATGTCACCAGCACATCCGCCTTCTCCTCTTACTGTTGAAGGTAATCAACACCAGTTTTTGGTGCTGTTTTTTTCCTGTCCTCGACCCTGTATTAACACATAAACTGCACTTAACAACAAAATGTCATTTGTCCGTGCGCATCTTAACATTAGTAGGGACACAACCCCCCTGCACTGACAGCTCTGTCTCTCTTTTCTCTCTCCCTCCCTCGCTCCCTCGGTGCTGTCCGTGGTTCTGAAACAACAGCGGTACTCTTCACAGCAAAGATAATGCAACAACAATGACATGTTCCTACTGTCCATATGCAAACCTGCACCCTTATTTATCCACAGCTTCTAGAAGAACATGTTTTCTGATCTGATGCCCCTATATGCCTGGCAGCTCATCAGACCCAGGCCAGACGATATAGCTGAAAAGTCTCTCAGGATAGTGAAGTTTCTCATCCATAAATATTGATAATTATTGGTCATGTAGGTCGTGACATATTTTGTAGTCCAAAGTTTGGAAGCAGCTATGGTGATAAAGTAAGTTTCTTGTATATACAGTCTTAGATGGGAAGCTACTCCCTAAGTTTACACGTGATCTGATGGTTGTCCATCCATCCATATCAGGTCGCTGGCCGAGCATGACGTCCCTGTCCTCAGCAGCGGGTTGCAGCTCCACCATGAGCAGTTCTAGAAAAGAAATTCAACATATTTATGAGCTGGAGCTATAGGTCCTCAAGCCACAATAAACTGATTACTGACCCATAAGGTGGACCAGCTATTCCCATTTTAGTGACTAGCTGCTCCTTGGAGTTTAGCTCAGCTGTGATGGTTGCAGTCCAGTGTTTGTTCTGTTTGTTGGTGAATAAATGCTGCTTAAAGACAAAAGCCAAGTTCCATTGTTTTATTTCCTGATGAAGGGGGACAACGCCCAGGTTAGCAACAACATTGGCGCAGGCTCACTTTAGGTGAACTGACCTTTAAGGTGGACTAGACCCTGTTCTCCAAAATCATTACAAATCACTGTTGGAAAAATACATATTTTTAACAGTGTCAGTAAAATTAACAACCTTAACTATCTGTCCTTAACTAACCATACACAGTGTGCAGAGGTTGTAGACAGATGTTACAACAGTTTGTCATTGAACTGAAAATGATATTTTGCAAACGCATGCAACCTCAATTCTCTGTCTGGAATAAGGGTTGCAAGAAATTCCCCATATGAGAGTTTTCTTTGTTGCTATTTTATTTAATATTCATTGTGTAATTGTTTCATTGCTGTTTTGCATTTGCCCGCTGGCACCTATTTTCACTGCGATGGGTTTCCTCTTTTTTGTTCATTCTTGCTCATTTCAGTGAAGTGTCCTTGTACCATTTTTTGAGAAGCCCTTTGAGACAGTTGCTGTGATTAAGAGCTTTAACAAACTGTGACTCAAATTGAAATGAGGTGGATGTAGAAGATTAGCGTAAATTGCAACACTTCATCTCAATGTAACTCAGAGAATACTTTTTAAAGAGTGTTTGGCTTTGGAATTATGGAACTTAAAAGGAACTTAACTCAAACTAGTAATTAACGATTTAAATAAGTGGAGCTGGAACTTAATACAAGTAGAAAGTAATTTCCCTGCGTTCCCCCTCACCATAGTTCTCTAATGACTTCAAATTAAGCCTTTCTAAGTTTGTTCAGCGAGTCATTTTTTCCATGGTTTCTCAGTTACATGGCACATTTTGTGATCGCTGCAACAATTGAATACATCTATTGTCTGTAGCGGTGCGTCAGTGTACATCACTGTAGAGGAAAGTATAACTTAAATGGGTAAAATGTGACACCAATTGCTGCAAACGGAAAGCAAAAATATCTGTTAGAGTGTTGCTGCAGTTACTAATTGCAGCCTTTGGTTCCCGTCACACACAGGAACACAAACATGCACAAGCACGCACACACACACACACACACACACACACACACGGACGCACGCACACGCACACGCACACGCACACACACACACACACTCACTCACAAGGGAAATGATCCAATATGACAATATCCTTAATTCAGAGTGTTGGGTCCAAATTGTCTTAGACAAGTGTGTGTGTGTTGGTGTGTGTTTTTGTGCTCCTGTGGGGGACAATCACAGTGAAATGAGTGTAATTAAGTTGCCAGTCGCAGTGGGTTTCTTTTGAGAATTAATATTTACCAGCCGTGTGTGTGTGTGTGTGTGTGTGTGTGCGTGCGTGTGTGTGTGTGTGTGTGTGTGTGTGTGTGTGTGTGTGTAAAAATTGATATTAGCATCTTCTTGATGAGTCACCTCCCATTCCCTCTCAGGTGGCAAACAGCAAGGCCCCCTGGGTAATCTGCCCAGTAAATTGGATGTTTGTTTGAATCGCTATCCAGCTCAGGACACTGTGGTGTGTGTGTGTGTGTGTGTGTATATGTGTGTGGATAGGTGAAAGCTATCTAGCTGTGTACGTGTACATCTGTGATATGTTGAAATGTGTGATATGTCTCTCTCCGACTCATTCTCTGTTTGTCCCTCAGTCCCTTCTCAAATGTGTGATTTGATTTGTTGATTTTTTTTTTTAGTGTGAGTTCATAAACAAAGTATTATTAACACTCAGATGAAGCTGTCATTATTACAGTTATTTTTACTGTAGCTGACAGAAAGTCCACCTTCCCTTTATTTGTCTTTCATTGTACAGAACAAGGTTAAACTACATTTTTTGCTGTTATTAATTCTTGTTATTTAAACCTTTAGTATTCTTGCACATTCGATACACTTCAAAATGGTATGCCATGCTTCGTATCAAACTAGAAATATGTTCTTTATTAGACTGTATTAGTCCCTTTATTAGACTCTTAGTAGACACAACAGAACTGTACTATAAACTAAAGTGTATTATTTCCCACCTTATGAGACTTTCTTACTTGGTAATTAGGGACATATTACAACAGAACTTCACTGTAAACTAGAGTGAAATAACATATCTGTTACTTGAGGCAAGGTCTACTTTGTTGATCAAATCACATTATCTGCCTAAATGTTATAATAAATATTTTACAATAAAGATTGTGCAGTCACTAATAAGAGAAAATATTTACCAACCTCTATGATTTTGGCCTTTACCTTTTAGATCTGGTTCATCTATTGTTTTTAAATGGGCAGGTAGCAGATATGTATTGTAGAGATATGAATAATGTGATTTGAAAATTTTAGACAGCCACTTGAGAATCAATTTGAGCACATTCAGACACATATTGATCAACCAGCTAGCGTTGTGGTGATAATATGATTCACTTCCTCCAAACTCCTGAAGCTCATTAACAAGGATTAAAGACTGACGTAGGTCTACAGTGAAACATGATTCTGCAACAGTGTCGCCTATTTCTGCCGTGTTTTCCCCGATGGAAAATCATCGGCAAACACCTCTGATGCCTTTGTACAGTCACATGTAGGAAGAGTTCATGCTGATGGCTCCCTGCAGGAGACAGCTGTCAATCATCTTTTGTACTACCCGTTTGAAATGACGTGTGTCCAATATTGATTCATCCATAGTGTTGACAGACACCAACTTGTAAGGTAAAAAATGACTGTATCTGTCCTGGACACTGTGGTGATTTGGTTGCATCAGAGGCTCTTTAAAATTTTGAGAACACACACACATTGAGGGGAAGACCAGCATGACCATTGGTTAGTATTACTTTTAACAGCAACTTGTTACAAGAGTATTTTTACATTACCAAAACATGAAAGCCCTGTTTTGATTCCTTGTGCATGTTGTCCTGATGATCTGACGTAGAACTGGGCAGAGGCACGTTACACAGCTGCCTCTATGAAAACACTAAAACTCTGGCTCATATAGCAAACGGTGCATCATGTTTCAACATGCAACTAATGAATCAGTTTGCTTCTCAAAACACATGCCTGCGTACAAACTGTTAACATGCTCAGACTTTTAAAACACACAGACTCACCCAACCAATGTTCTAGGCAGTTTTCTCTTTTATAATGCAGAAGAGGTTTTTAAAAACACGTGTTGGTTCCTTTGACAAGACATCCAAAGCTAAAAAGCCTCTCCAAAGGGGCACTTGCTGGTGTTGAGTATTGACTCGGAAAATGATTTGATCATGGGGACACAGGAATCTCCTCTGGTGGCAGGTGCAGGTAGCAGGAGTGAAATATGGTAAAATTAAAAAAAACAGTCATGGATTGCTTAATTGAAAATATAGCTAAATAGCTGAGTACTTGAATTTCGAGTTGCAAGTAATGATTTATTTCAGTGGTGATTAATCTATTTATTATTTTGTTGATTAATAAGTTAGTTGTTTGGTTTATGAAATGTCAGAAAATTGTGAAAAATGTTGATCAACGTTTGAAGATGACGTCCAGAAAATATTCACATTTAAGAAAACTGGAATCAGACATTTTCAACTTCTTCTTCCAAAAAAATACTCAAACATATTAATTGATTATCATAATAGTTGGTGATTAATTTAATGATTGATTAATTGTTACAGCTCTACTTGAACTGCAAAACTAAAGCGTTACGTTTCTCATTTCAACAAAAAAATGTGCCTTAGCAACAACAGCACTGTTCATCCAAGTCTTTCAAAACTAAACATTAATGTCTTCTCCAATATGAAAGTGTAGATGAAGGAGCAAACCTTTTTACCTACTAACAGTTTAAGATTAAATATTGTATTTTGGAGAGAGATGGTTTAAAAAAATGTTGCACTGCTGTATTGCATATTTTGTTTTTTGCTGTAGTTTATATTTCTCTTGTAAAGATACTGCAGTAATAACCAAAATATTGTATATCAAAGGAAACTATTACAATTCCTTGCAATATGCCCTGAATTGTCTTTTCTTGAAGGCAGACAGTTAAAATAACAGGAGGAACAAATAGTAAATATTTTTTTTAAGTAAGTCCTACTTGTTGAATCAGACAGCTGCAGAATTTAAGTGGTGATTTGGAAAGAAATACTGTATTTTATCATGTTAGATTGATGACATAATGAATGATTTTACCGCTAGAGTGGTGTTAGGGGTTTCTGTCATTCCAGCTATAACCAAGATTCAAGGACACACTGGGAATATCTCTTTATATTCCGCCCTCTGTCAGTGTCAGCATGTGTGTGTGTGTGTGTGTGGTCTGTGAGCTCATATATTATATGTTAGAAACAAACAGAGGGAAAAAGTGTGTGTGTGTTGGGGGATGAACAATGCTTGAATCATCAGAAACCTTATCTACAATCTGCGCTCAATCTCTTGTCCAACAATGGCAGTTTCTCGGGGCTCACACACAGAAATATTCCACACACAGTTGGACAGACAGACTAGTACAAAGACAGGCAGCCACAGATTGAAATCAAACACCCATAAGGTTCATGCTGAATATCAACATTCGCTGACAGCAGGGCCCGTGAGCATTTTCTAAGACTTTAAGCAGAGAAATATCTGTAAAACGATATCATGAATCTGGAGGGATCGTTCATTGAAGTGGTGAAAATCTTCTCATAGTGGCACACTGCTCTGCCTCTCCGTGGTGCCGACAGAATCTGGAGCCAAAATCTGACAACAAAAATGCAGAAAGAGAGCTCGGTGCATGTTGATTCCACTGGCATTCAAGTCAGAGGGGCAGCCTGGTGGTTTGAGACCTCCATGTAAAAGGTCAAAGCTTTGGTGTCCAGGCAAGTAGTGTGATGGTTCGCCACGGTACAGACCCTCATTAGATGCTTCAAATGCCCAACACACTCATATTCAAGTTGATTGATTTTGATAATTTGTTTTTGTCGCATTACTCCTCTTCTCAGCAGCGTGTGCAAGTGTACAGACTAAGATTGACTTGTGTCTCCCGTAAACTATTTTATTTTTTTCTTTAAGCAGCTAAACCCACAGTTGGCAATTGCTGTCATGGTGGGTTGCATTTAATGCATGTAAGCAAAACTATTTCTTAATGCTATTGATGACGTGTCGCTATTGTTTCGTCTAATGTAATACTTTTCTGTGGTTATACTGAGAAGTTTGGACTCATTGTCCCATGTATTGTTTTCTTTCCAAGTTAATATAGTTAGATGAGCCCAGCATACTCACTATTCAATGCATCCCAAAGAAAATTGAGACTACACTGCAAATTTGCGCTGATTGCATCTGGCAGTTGTGGTGGCATTGCTGTAGGTGCCTCACCATCTGTTGCTTGGCAGAGATCTACACTCTACTGAGTGCACTCTTCTAGTTTCCATATCCAAAGTTTTATTCACATACAGTACATATCAAATAAGCATTTTGTGTGTTTCTCAGGCTATTTCAGCTTAGATTTGTAGTCTCCGTCTCTGGGTACCCAGGGGGTGTGTTAGATGAGTAGTATTGCCACCTAATGGGTGGTGGGGTGGATAGGGTTAGGTGTGATGACAACAAGAGGTGTCTATGGAATCATTAATCTGATTGGTTGAAGTAGCCTGTGTTAGATGTGAGGGACAGATGATTCATCCAATCACCTCCCAAGTTTTTTAGAAAGTGCCTGCCCTTTTCCAAAGTTTCTAAGGACAAATTCCCAGTTCTGCAGAACAAATCCCCGGGCATGTAATGGAATCAAAAGCTTGCCTGAAATGCATCCTGGTGCCTGTAGGCACTGCTGCACAAAAGAACTCAGTTTTCTTGGTCAATATTGCTCGCACTGAGGAATTTATAGCTTCAGCTGACAACATTTATCATGAACACTGAATGGACATCCTCATGAAAAGTGGTGAATTGTCCCTTTCACGAAAACTTATCTAGATACAAAGATCAAGCAACCTGGAAAAGAACAAGAAGCACAAAAAGTGCTTTATAAAGCACATAAATTTGTAACTTGCTGTCTGTTTTATTTGGATATGACAACGTCTCTAACTTACAGTACATACCTCTGTGTGTGGATGTGTATTACTCATGTTGTGGGGACATAAACCTGTTTACACAGTCACATTCTGAAACACAGCCTTCTTTAAATGCAATTCCCCATAATGCAAGTCACTAAATTCCAGGTGAAGACTTGGTTTATGGTTAGGGTAAGGATAGCTTTAGGTTAAAGTTAGGGGAAGGGTTAGTGTTGGGCAAGTAGTGCTTATGGGTAGAGTTAGGATAATATTCCAGGGAATAAATGTAAGTCAATACAGTTTCCTCTGAAGTGATGGAAATACAACTGTGTGTGTGTGTGTGTGTGTGTGTGTGTGTGTGTGTGTGTGTGTGTGTGTGTGTGTGTGTGTGTGTGTGTGTGTGAATGATAGCGTGAATGATTGTTTTGGCAACTTTTGTGCACTGCTGAATAGTTTCCAGTCCTTGGTTCACAGACGTTGGTCAGGGCAGAGATAACTTGGACTCAGTTTTGGCCACTTGTGTACAAAGAATAAATCCATCTCTCACTCCGGCTCTGGTCCTCCGACTCCCTCCCTGGGGCTACGAGTTATGGCTTGCATCGTGGTGTGTGTATGTGTGTGTGTGTGTGTGTGTGAAAAAGGAAGAAGAGTGCTTTTGTGCGTGTATGTTCATGAGTGAGTGTGTGTGAGACTGAGAGGTGGTCTCAGTTCTGCCTAATAAACTCTAGTGCGGCGAGTCATTAAGTGGAGCGTGAGTGTGTGCGAGTGGGTGAGTTTGTGTGTGTGATGGGGAGGGGTCAAGGCCAAATTGACATCAAATGGTCTAAATTAGCCCCACTTGTCTCCATTGATTTACGGTGGGCGAGTAAATTGCATCTGTACAGGGAGAGGAGAAGTGGGGAGGGGCTCGAGGTTCCTCTGTAATTGATCTCAGGCTGCTGTTGGTGTGTGTTCATGGTGACAGAGGAGGACCACACTGTCATCATGGCTGCAACACTTAAATCTAACCTTTTGCTCAAATTGCTGCTGGCTATATGTGCTTGGACAGATGGGGGGATCAAAGGACCTCTGATGCCATGCATGTTGTTATTAGTCTTTTAAAATGGACTCATATCAAAATATTGCATTCATTTGGTCCATATTCCTGTTCATTTTTTGAACGTATATGGACAGGATTGGGGGGGTTACTTTAAAAAACTAGTCTAATACAGTTACTAATTACCTGTTAAAAATGCAGTCAGTAACCTAATCCAAGTATCATAATATTAATGTAGTGTAACTTGATTACTTTCCACTTTTGGATCAGCTCACTTCCAGGTGAAATGGTGAAATTATTTCACTCAATATAATGGTTTATATTGGTTGCAGTTTTATTAATTGCTTGTCCAAGAATTCTTTACTTTGTTGTGCACATTAACTATGAGCAGTAATAATGCACGTTTAAGTGTACTTTACTATTCACACTCAAACTCAAAGTAAAAAGTAATGAATATTTCTGGGGTTTGCATCTTTGACCACAACAACCTCCTCCTGCATCACTATGTTTGTTGTCAGAAACTTTTGACTCACCTTCTTCTTAAGGGTAACTTCTGACTCTGAGCAGCGCCCTCTATTGGATGTATTGCTTGACCTCCATGCCACTGTAAATGAGTGGGAAGTGACAGATGTATCTGTTTTCATGCATAAAGGGGGCATAAATGAGCCTTAAAACAGGCTGCAGATTCAAGATTCAATAATTTATGGCCATATTAACATGCTTGATTGGAATTAGCCTCAATGAGCTCACTTAAAAACACAAAATCCAACCCATACAATATTCATAAAAGCATAAAACATAACAATATCAAGACAATAGCAATGAGATCTTTTCTTATATTTTGAATACCGAGGGCACAGGGAGCAAGACTGAAACTGCAGTTCTTCTACAGCATTTCCTCAGACTTTTAGATGAAAGAAAATAACTGGCAGCAACACTGTATACATGAAGAGGTGGTGATAGCCAGGAGGTTAGAAGGAAACCCAGTACCAGAAGTCGTTTTGGCCAAATTCTCACTTGGTCTGCAGGATAGGTGAAATGAGAATTATATTTTCTCCCTTCACAATAACTGCTGAGGTGCACTAATTATTCCAGTCCACTGCAATTTTCGCAGCAGCCGTCTAAAAGACTATTTGCACTGGATGTTAATGTGATTGTGTCTAAAGCAAGGCATTCCTTACAAACAAACAAAAAACTCTGTAATCTTTTTCTGTATTAAAAAATACACAAAGGAGATTCATCTTCAACAAAGACCTGCGGAGAAGCCCCCCATTCTCCAGTCAAGCAATTTTATAAAGACACAATTCACAAATATAATTTTGATTTTGTGAATGTAATGTCCTGCAGTCAGCTTTGAGTACTTCATCTGCATATTATGTAAGGGTGGAAATCTCTTGGCACCTTATGATTCAGGGGCTACATGCGTCAATTTTTTTTTGGATTTACCTCTGTTTCTTTTAAGGAACTTACAGCCTGCACATGCAAAATTGTTACAGGCAATCATAATGTATAGAACTGGGTTTTAACATTCCCCTTATGGGAATGATTCATAATAGGGGTGCAATGGATCACAAAAGTTGCACTTGACTTTGATCTCCGTCTGTGGTCATCACCATAGTAATGTAATGGTAATTATACTAATAAAAAAACAATAATAACAATAATGCTAATAATAACCATTTAAAATATATTACAGTACAATACAGTACACAGTAAAAAATGCACTCTGTAGTCTTGCCCAGAGTCCCGCCCACAGCACTATCTGATTGGTCAGAAGTCATGAGCAATAGCCAATCCACCACTGAAACCTGTGACACTGACAGGCAAAGAGACTGCAGCTGTACCGGTGAGCTGCACAGAGCTGTGTGTAAATGTTGAGAGAGCAGATGCTGCTGAAGTTACAATACAGATCAAAATCTTATGATCTATTTTTAAGATGGCAAGTCTGCTCAGTTTCATGGTCGTGTCATGGTCGAGACTTCACTCAATAGAAGCAATGTGGCGGCTTTAAAATCAGTCGCCGAGTAAAACACAGCAGCATCTGTACTGTCTTTTCACTGCAACTCTGCACAGAGATTCAATTATTACTATAAAAAGTAACAGTGGCAGTAAGACTGCATTTCACACCATAATGGTTTCATTTAGTCCATGGATCACATGCGGGGCGAACTATGGGGAGTGGCCCATATGAACCATGGAACAACAACTATCTGTTCCACCCCTAATTCATGATATTTCAAGAGAGAACTGTGACACATCTCAGAACCGTTTAATTCCCCAAACCCTAGTCCTAAACACAGCAAAACAATGAGAAAATGAGAGGGAATGGATGGAGGGCGGGGTCAGGGTGGGGGATGCAGTCTGGTGTAGCCACATACTTCTCATGGGTCGTGGGGGCGTATTGATGGGAAATGTTTTTGTATGAGTCTAATGAGTCTATGCACTGTTTTTTTTTTTTTTTTAAATCGTCATTGTATGTTGTTTTGAAGGTTGACTTACTACAAACGAACTGTGTGTTTTTTTTAAAGTCCTGTGTGTAAACTCTTTCTATCCAGCCCTCCCCATAAAGTCCAGTGAAGTGGCCAGTTAGAGGACTGTTACTGGCCAAGAGAAACATGAGAGGACAAAAGGAGGGAGAGCAGGAGAAGGCAGGTGAAGGACAGAGAAGAATAGTTGAAAAATAGTGAACGCAAATATATTTGGGTGCGTTCATTCACGTGTGTGTCTGTAACGACACTAAACATGTATGAGTCTGCAGTGTGTGCATGTGTTTAAGGATGGTGCATGACAATTTTGCTCGTATGAACACTGTGCAGAGTGTGTGTCTGCTTAGTAACGGGTGTTATCTCCCCAGCTGTGTGTATTCATCTGTGATATCTTCAGGAGCGGTCTTTCTCTGTGTGTTTCAGTGTCTAAAGTGTATTGAAGTGTGCGTGTGTGTGTTTCTTTTGTGTTTTTGCACGTGTGCGATTGCAGCTCTGTGTCTGTCGCCAATTTCAGATTGAACAAGGGCAGTGTGTAATGCAACACAGAGTTATTGATCCCCTTACACACACGCACACACACACACGCACACACATTACCTCTCTGATTTACCACGCTTGAAGGTGGTCTTGCAGCAGAAACCAGTTGGAGTGAGACAGAAAGGCATCCTCTGCCACTGACTGACTCAGTGCACTATGACAAGACATGTAATTGCAACACACACATGCAAACATGGACACTCACCTACACACTCATGTGCATACACAGTATCGTAGACTTGGAAGCATGAGCTGTCTCCCACAGACAAACCTCCACACAGACACACTTCTACACACATTGGTGGGGCATAAACTATCATATATGATCAACACACATACACACACACACACACGGCTGCACACTCTCAGCCTGAGCGGTTCTCTTCACCAGCCTTAATTGGATTCTAATGTATTCAGTTTGCTCCACTGAGCAAAGAGATGGCTCTGGTTTTCTGACTGGAGAGAGACAGAAAGGGGTGGCGGTAGGGGGGCGTGGTGGGGGCATTGGGGTGGGTGTGGGTATGGGGGGGCTGGACGTAAATAGGGAGGTTTGTCAATGGCGTTCATCTTCCTCCAGCCCCCGAGTGGAGTGTATCGTCTGAACAAGTTGTCGACAGAATTTCTACAAGAGCCATTTGACCTGACTGAGAGGCGCAGTATCTGTACCGCTCCTCTCTTCTCTGCTCTTTCATCCTCATATTCGAGTGCTCAGAGAGAGACAATGAGAGGCGTCTCTGCTGCAGCAAACAAACCACTTTCCCTCATGCGCTCGTGCACAAACACCATTGTGACCCAAGATCAGTATCTGAGGATCACAATATGAATGTCTTCTTTCAGTTTCACTGCTTCTTCTTGCCGCTTCGAGTGCTTATAAATCAATGTACTGTACTACATGTACTCTCCAGTGGAGTGGTACATAAATGTAGAGCTGTAACTTATGATGATTTTCATAGTTGATTAATTGGTCAGTTATTTTCTATCTTTCTTTTAACAGCTATTTGTTTTAAAATGTCAAAACATTGTGAAAAATGGAGATCAGTGTTTCCCTAAACTTAAGGTGATGTCCTCAAATATCTTGTTTAACTCCCAACCCAAAGATATTCAGTTTACTGTCATAAAGGAGTAAAGAAACCTGAAAATATTCACATTTAAGAAGCTGCCGGCACAGTAAGGGAATAACCATGGACCAGAAGAGAAAAACAAACTTTGGAAGGCGAGATCACGGCAATGGAGGAGACTGAAACCTGGCAGCGGGCGTTATTCGGTGGACTAAATAGAGTGTTGACAAACAAAGCCAAACATGCAATTATGCAAAGTTCACCACAGGCTTGCGTGCATATGTGTCCCCAACTGCCATACACCTACATAATCAGCAGGAAAATCACTTACATGAAGTCTGGATTTATAAATAACTACATCACATGTTTTTTTTTGCATACATCATACTTATGAACAAAATTGATCCTAAGTCTGACCCTGTTGAATTTTACTGTATAAATAAAGGTTATCAATTTTTTCTCAGCCAAGAACCCCATACAAGATAGAAAATAAACCTAGGACTCCTCCAGTGTACAAATAACATCTATGACCTGTTTCAGATTCACAGAATAAAATATTATTAGTTGAACTATGAAGCCTTTAATATCATGATAACTTTCCATGGACTCCTACTTGAACTACTGCCACAAGAAATATCAACCAATCCATGAGATTATAACTCTAGATATCTGTTTTTCAGGTTGAAGGATTTATGTGTAGGAGAAAAAAATCTGAACCATATATTGACCACTATTTGTTCTTTTTTGCATTAACATATAACATAAACATTTTTGATAAAATATACCTTATATTTAAGGATTATGACCAAGATATAAAGTGGGACAGTTTACAGTTAACAAATCAGTTGTGTTGTCCGTGTTTTCCGTGACTTGTTGGCTGACAAATATGCCAATATTGGTGTATCTGTCAGCCCAGCTGATTTATCTGTTGGCTCTAAAGTGAACACGTATGTAGATTTGATACTTCACAGTTTTTGTTTCCATAAAAATGTGTATGTGCTTAACGTGTAGGAAAAACTGCAGCATTGTTAAACTCTGTTGGTAAGCATTTTGCAGCACTGTGGACCTGTCCGCTTGGCGGCACATGGCAGTAATCTGCAATGTCAGGCATGTTAAAGATCAAATGCAGGTATTTTCAGCTGAAAAAGCTTCATATGTAGGTCTAATTTATTTTTTACTGCAGTTTTCAGTGAGTTGTGAGGGTCTGATCCCATTCACATGCTGAGGAACCACCTGGAATTAGTGCTATTTACATCCAATCCAAAAGACTGTGAACCACTGATCTAGAGACACGGTTCCCAATCCTTCTGGTTTTGGGTACTCACGAAGTAATATCCATAACAAATCTGGATTTGGCACCTTTTGTTGTCAAAAATGAACATTTTGGCAATTTTTCAACTTGTGATCCTGGTCTCTCACTTTCGGAAGGAGACAGGCATTCCTCACAGGGATAAGTGTTATATGATTCTTATCGTCCTATTTCCTGAGATTTAGGAGGTTTGGGAAAAGAAATAGAATCATATAAGTTTGGAAAGAATATTCCTCTACTTGAAGCATTAAGGAGAAATATATGACAGTACATGACAAGATTGATATGAAGTCTTTTCTTTTAAAAGATGAGTTTTCAGCTGTGACAGAAGATGTGGAGTGACTTGCGGTGCAAAGGTCATCTCACTACTGAGAAGCCAGAGGCAGAGAGGGTGAGACGGGTGCTGTGATGACCACTGTGACCTCAGGGTGGGCACAGCGCAGCAGCAGACTGACAGTGATGGCAGAAAGGGCCTTCGCACACTTGGTGTGATGAGTCTTTGCTCATGGCTGAAGTGTGCGTCTGACTAGGGCTCAGTGTGCTTCAAGGTGAGGAGTAAAAAGCTGTTTTGTTTCCTCAGTCTGTTTTTCTTCCTTCCTGTTGCCCATATTCTGATCTGCCTGAACTCTCCCTTCATGTTGGCAACAGTATCTGCAGTCGTGGATTTTGAAGTATACCATAATCAAGTGTTTGCTTGACTATGACAATAATTGTATGAATTAATTACTATCAAAATATGCACAGACAGACAGACCTCATCAAATATGTAGACTTTTAATTTTCTATAACTTTTAATCAGCGTTTCAGCACATCCCAACAAAAACAAAATGTGCACGTTATACTTTTTGTTTTAACTTTAAAGTTTGTATCTGGCTGTTTTTAATTGACTAAATTTGAAAAGATAAGTTTAGGTAATTTTGCAATGATTCAAAACAAATGAACTCTTCTGGTTAAATAAGTCAAACTTTATTAGTTTGATTTGTTTTTTCTCAGTTTGAAGAACTTACAGCTGCAGCTGCTTCTTCCAAGTGAAAGGGAGTAGTGACTGAATTCAATATTATCATAAATATAAAGTGTATTCACTTAAAAAATGAAAAAGTTGAGAAATTGAATTTTGAGCCCAACACAAACTCTTAAGTTTGGAAAGTTTTCACTACTGCTAATCTTTAGTTGAGATAATTTACTTTTCTTCTTTAGATAAACTTGAATCCTTGAGTTTTAGAAACCCCTAATACCATTTTTTTTCCTTTAATTTTTTTGGGGGGCTTTTTGCCTTTAATTATAGTGACAGCTATATACAACATTTAGTTAACTTGAACAAATAAAACATGCATTTCTGCATTAAGTCAAAGGTTTCTATCAGATGCAGTATGATTTTAACAGTGCAGTTGATTCGTAAAACTAAACATGGAAAGACTATACTGGCGTACATTTTCCTTCGGTTCTTCAGTACCTATTATTTAAAATACAACTGGGTATGACTTTCTCTCCAATCCATAGTTCTCTTTATATTGATAAATTGTACAATCAGCGGCAAGTTAGTCTGCCCTGTTGGGCTGATGTCTGCTTCAGTCACCAATTATTACTACATTTAAAAAAGACATTCTTCCCTTTCATTCTGTATTTCCTGTTTAATTTTTCTTCTCAAGCTCTCAAGAGTCAAACTGTCAACCAGCCTTTAAACAGACCTTAAAATGAGAGCAACACTTTTGAATAGTTCCCCTTGGGAATGGATGCAAAGTGCAGAAAAAGTCCAGCAACTGTGCAGTAAAAAGTGGGACTTCTATAATTAAGGAATTTAGCTGCATGGGACTCATCCTGACTGAAGTGCAAAAGTAGAACAGGTCAGTGTCTGTGGTCAGTCTGGCAGTGAATAAGCACAGCAACCAGGCCATATGACACTGAGCACCACTTTCAGAAAGCATATTCTTCTTCATTTATCACATAACATCTATTACACGCTGTATTTGAAGAGTTACTGACAATGCAATCTTTGTGATGAATGCCTTCCTTTTTGTGATATAATGAATATTTGCTGCCTGCAGGCTTCCTCTAATAGTGACAAGTGAAATAACCTTAAAGGGGGGAAGAAAAATAATAGTTTGCTATCAAATTGTCTTGAGTAAAAGGACTGGGTCTTGGCATCTTTTCTTTTTTTGGGGGTCATAAAATGAAAGAACAAATGTCCCGATGAGCCAATTTTCGATATTTTTGCCAGCAGACTTTTTTACTCATACGTTGAAAGATGCAGCCTTTGTTTTTTTTTTGTCCCTAGATGTATGGGGAATTATCTGCAATTCTTTTTATTCTGTGTCAAATTTCCTACAAACAGCCAGTGGGGCCTCATTGGTATACAGACATTGTATTTGTACAAATATTACTTTTTACCGCATGCTTGCTGAACTAATGCCTTGCTTCGGTTGTGGGCCCCAAGAGGAATAGTTCAGTTAAAAAAAAGATCTTTCAAGCTTAAGTCACAGGGAATGCTGCAGCTGGCTGAGGGAAAAGTCATTGAGGGGAAATTAGAATAATATTTTAAAATGCGCTGATTTGGTTCTGCTCCATAACACGGACGGATGGCGGTCGCCTCGACGTTATAGGAGTGTAGAAGGAGTCGACTTATGACTGGGAGGCCAGAAAAATGTGTTTGGGGAAAGTGAGTGAGCAACGAAACAAGACAAGTGGAAAAAGAGCGTGCAGCCTCAGTCGAGTTCTCACGGTGGGATCACAGTGAAGAGAACAGAGAGAGGTGACAGAAGAATAATGTGGGATGCATCACAGATAAGTGCGCCACGGCAAGGCCTATGACATCCACATATAGGGGACACCGGGGAGTGTTGTAACACCGGGTTAGCTGTAACTCTTTCAGTTTGACCAGTCTGAAAAGAGCTGCAGTGACATCATCAATATCGTACCCTCCCACTTCCTTTTTGAGCTCGCAGAAGAAATGAAAACCCAAACCCCAAACCCCAAATTCCACCCAGAAGTAGAAGATTTGTTTAAAAACCAAAGTGGGCATGTTATATTCTACAGGTAGTTGAGCACTGTGCAACACTCTCTAGTGATGATACCCTTGATTACAATGATTTGTCTAACAGAGATTGTCTGTCTAGAGAGAAATACCAACACGGAAGTGAAACAATAAACTTCTGTGAACAGGGTCAGCAACAAAATGCATTTTATCCACTTAAAAAAGGTCCACCTAAAAAGTCAATATCAGGTTAAGTGTGCGTTGTATTTAGAATATTTTCACTGTTTTACTGCCATCAAAGAGTCTTCAATCATTCATTATTTTCTTTCTTTCATTCAGTTTCTGACAGGAAACCACCATTATACAAGCCAAATATTGTTCCCTTGCTTAACCAGACTCCCTTGGAAAATTACTGTTACTGTTGAAAACAAATATTTGTCGGGGGCTTTTATGCCTTTATTGATAGGACAGCTGAAGTGAGGACAGGAAAGGGGGAGAGGGAGTGGGGGAATGACACACAGAAAAGGGACGCAGACGGGAGTCAAACCCATGGCTGCAGCAGAGGACTCACAGTCTTGGTACATTGGGTGTTTGGTCCACCAACTGAGCTACCTGGACACCAAGAAACAGTAATTTTACCTTGCAGAAAGCAGGCTTTGCAGGTACACAGCTGCCTCGATCTGTTTGTTGATTTGTGTCATTGTGTGACTTCGGTGATCTAACCTTCAAAACACTGAAGGCACACAATAACGCAAACAAACTAACACATTGCAGCAGTGGTAGATCAATAACTCCTGTGTATAAGACAAATATCACTCTTCAAACCAACCAAGCAACTCCATGGGCAAAATCAGTCATTTTACTTCGCATGAGATGGGAGCTACTGGTCTACCACTGCTTCAGTCTGTTTGTCAGTTAATGTTATTGCGTGACTTGTATGTTGTAAATGGTCAATTAGGATTCACTGAAGTTACACAATGACACAAACAAACTAAGAGAATAAGATAGACCAGCAACTCCCCTGTTCTGTGAGGCAAAATTACTGATTTTGCCTATGGGGTTTGGTTGGTCTGGAAAGAGCAAAATTTGGCTTCTACAACGGCAGTTTCCCAACAGAAAAGGCCACCTGATTGCAAAGTAAAGTGGTGAAAATGTTCTAAATATAGCATTCATGTAAAACTGATTTTGATTTTTTTTAGGTGGCCTTTTCTTAAGTTGCTAAAGTACTTTTTGTTGTATAAAATATATCAAAACATCCCAATCACACTCATTATGTGTGATTGTGTAGATGTCCAAGTGATCTTTTTTTGTAGTGGACAAATATGGGTGCTGTGCATAAAATTTCAGAAAAATCTATCTATCCCCTGCCGCTAAATGAGGCTCTGTATAGAGGGGGGTCTTCTGTGAATGTCACCACTTTCAGTGCCTCTTCTGTAATGTGACACTAGGGGGGGCTGTCGCTCCTTCTTAGCCTCTTGTACAGGCCGTGGAGTTGCACACTTGGAGAGACAGACAGGCAGGGAGACAGACAGACAGGCAGAGAGGCTCACGTATCTCCATCTCCGGAAATCCTCCCATCCCTCCGCCGACGGACTGATTTGCAATTCAATAAGTCACAATGTCATCTCTTTAGCTTTTACACATTTAGCTGACAAAGGGAAGCAGGCACGCTGCCTTATGAAATATCGTCTCGGACTGAAGGAAGACCTTAATGTTCTCTCTCTCTTCTGGCTTGTTCACCACACACACACACACACACACACACACACACACACACACACGCACGCACGCGCACACGCGCACATTCACGCCTCTTATCAATAGAAAGTGAATGAGTTTTATTACAAGGTGCCTGGTGTATCACATTTTGCAGTCGTACAAGCTGCCGTCACACGCCACTGGAAGCGGATGTGTGTGTGCATGGGTGTGTGCGCCTGCGTGCGTGCGTGAGTGCTCGTGCGAAGTTGTGGCGTCTATCGATTACAGAGAGAACAGGTGTAGCGTGTGTCTTTGTATGAATAATGCAGAGAGAGGCTTTGAAAGGATAAACAACACACGCGCACAACTGACACTAACACACACATCACCCACAGAGAAAAACAGGCCTCTTCATGTAGGATATCTTAAACTATCATATCTAACTTGTTTTAGTCTTTTCAGTGTCAAAAGATCCAATAAACAGGAACATTCTTATAACCTGTTTGCTACTGACTGATCTACAGGTCTCTCGTTTTCATGTATGGGCTTTTACTGCCTTTATTTTTCGTGTAATTTAGTTCACTGTTTCCTTTATTTTGGAAAAAAAATGTATATGTTTTTGTGGCATGCATGTCTTTGCGTCCAACCATATATAAATAAATAAACAAATAAACAAAAAAAGAGAATAAACTATATTAAGGTTTTTGTGGCATGGATACCTCTGTACACCTCCTCTCAAAGTAAAAAAAAAAAGAAAGAATAAAAATTCAAAATATATAATAAATAAATAAAAATGACAAAGAACAAACCAAAGGTCTTTGTTGTCTGGATGGTTTTGGCCCCCTCTCAAAATAAATAAAGTAAAAATAAAAAAGAGAAAGGAAAGAAAAAAATTGAAATAAAGAATTAACTACATAAAGATTTTGTGTATACCCCCCCCATTAATAAACAAATAAACTAAAATGACAATAAAGAACCATGTGTAGACATCTTAAATGATAAAAGAAACAAGAAACAAAGCCCAAATAAATTCCGACACCGTCCATTGGCTACTTAACTGTCACTCAAATCCCCAAATCCCGCCCTCACCCCCCATTCTCCTCAGCCCCACAGCCTCCGCTGGCCCTCCACCTCCTCTTCCTCCTCCCTCCCTCTCTTCTGCCGGCTGGTGGAAGCGTCAGACCTCCTCCTCCTCCTCTTCTGTCCTCTCCTCTCCTCCCTCCATCCCGCGGACGAGTGTATACAGCCTCTCAAGTTGAGCCCAGACGCATACACACACATAACGCGCACAGCAAGGGGAGGATAGTCGGAGGAGGATAGACAGACACAGGGAGGAAGGAGAAGAAGGAGAGCGGACGGAGCTGCTGCCGGGCGAGCGGAATTTAATTTGGATTTTTATTTAATATATTTGAGCCTTAAGTGGCAGAGTTTTCTTGGGTTTTGTTGTCTCAAACCCGCCTGCCAAGTGGACTTTTTAATTCGTTGGGGGAGTTGTTCTTCGTCCACTCTGCTGGTGTGTTTAAACTTTTGCAGAAGGAAAAGTGATGAAGGCAGAGACTCAGCTTCAGCTGTCCCGTTTGGATAAATAAAGCGGAGGAGAGGAGAGGAGCGCACCGGTGGAGAAAGCTCACCACGGGGGAACACAGGTTCATCCCTCGGTGCTGGCTGGAAGGAGACACACCGCAGACTTTTTTGGGGAGGGAGGATTAAAAAAAGAAACCAGCCTGCGCAGGAATTGCCCATCGGGGGTTTCTTCTGTTTTTTTTTATTACTGACTCCAGAAGGATTTATAGTTTACTCCAAACCTAATCTGCGCGGTGTCTTTAGGTCAAGCACAGCGGGAGCGCAGTTTGGTCAAATCGAGGTTATTGATGGCACCGATGCGGTAGTGATCTGTCTGTCTGAGGAAAAGGGAAAGAGAGAAAAAAAAAAAAAAATCAAAGATCGCCCTTTGTCCGTTTCGTGAACAGTTCCGGAGGTTGTTACCGACAGGAGGGATGGAGACGGTCGCGCCGGTGGGTTGTTGCCTCTGGAAGACGGTGCTTCTTCTTCTCCTGTGGCAAGGTAAGAGATGCAAATGTGGGAGAAAACTTGTTGCCAGTTTGAGACGTTGTCGTTTGATTTAAAAGTCGGAAAAAAAGTGGCGCCACCAAAGCAAACAAAGCCCGTGGAGCTGTATGTGTTATTAAAGTATCATCGCTGACGACTTTCGGCCATTTAAGCTTTTGTCGTTTTATTGTTTTGGCCTGGAAAATCGGGAATGTCACACCCACTCTCAGCATGTTTTTCCTTTCTTTCTTTTCGTTCCTTTCTTTCTTGTTTTTCCCTCCTATTTTAGAGCAAGAAGAGGTAACTCTTTGTAATCACAAAGGCACCATGCGTTAGTGCATAATCAGTGCTTGATGTATTTTATAATCGCTGGCATGTTTTGCTTTTTTAGCGCGTTAATGTGCGCTCTGATGAGGAGTCTTGTCAGAATTTGGTTAGCAACAGGGATGTAGATGAAGCGAAACCCAACTCCAAAGTTACTCTCCATCCTCACATCCATCAGTGTGACAGTATTTACCACTAAAGAAGTGTCAAACTGGAGCAAGTTGCATGAAGTCATGAAATGATAAGAGACTTGTGTTTTGCCATATGGTGATCACAGACGGGGGCTTCTGCTTGCCAACATTTTAACACCGCTCTGGAAATTTAAATGAAGCAAGTTTCATTTTACCCTTTTTAAGCCAAATGACCATCGATTAGCCCATATTCACCTTGACACCCCGTGTCTCCCTGCGTGTGTGCGGAATAATAAGTAATTGACTAAGGCGAAGCGTCAGATGACAGATGCGCACTAACTGGTGCCATCTGAGACACCCGAACCCCGGCGAGTCGGCAGCTGACCGGCCCGTGTGCGTGTTTGAGGTCTCGATGAGGACTGAGCAGTGTTTTTCCTACAAGAATAAAATTAAAACTTTTTATTATTATTATTTTGGAGAGAAAACGAGATTGAGTGGTTGCGCGTGACCTTTTCTGCGCTCCTGGAATCCAGTTTAGAGATGAGTGTCCTCTGTATGATCTGAGGGGGCTTTCTTATGATATGAGGTCCTTTTAAATCGAAGGAAGATCAGCTGTTCCTCTTATAATTTAACGATTTACCGCAATCAATGGAGAAAAAGGGGGTATAATAGCGTCCTTCGCCTCTTGCGTTAAAAATTACTGTAAAATTGTAAGATTTAAAATTGCTGGTAAAGATATACACAGAGAAAACCTCCTATTTATCCGCCTATGAAAAGCACTGACTTTATTAGCTACAGAACTCCTTATGGACCTTGTGCTGTGTGACCTATAAAAGCACAATGTAACTGGTTTTCTAAGCGCAATTTAAGCTACATTAGAAGATATTCAGAGCGTGTTATATTGTGCAGATGGCAAGCCGCTGTCTTGCTCAAGAACACTAAACTAAGGCTGAGATATTGTGAATTCAGGTCGGGTAACACCACCACCCACTTACTCCTAAGAGAAAAACGAAGGAGAAGCGTTAAGAATAAGAAGGCATGGTGATATTTTGGGTTTGGAGCCCTCTTGAGTGCGCGTTTCTCCGCCTCCGTTTTCCACACAAACGACAGTCCTTCAGCATTAGTATCACATCCCCGTGTCTGTGTGCGCGCTCGTATAGTGCGTGTGTGTTTTAATCAGCTCCGATCACTCACGGCTCACTGAGCACTTAACAGTCGCTGTGTTGTGCGCTCCGGAGTGCGGTGGTCGCCGTGGCCACGGCGCATGGCGCGCGGCACGGCACACTGACAGGAGACCGGAGAGGGAAAAACAGCTGTGCCCGACAAAACGGCTGAGTAACCAAAAGATGAAATCAACCAAAAACATTCCCTCCTGTCTTTCTCTTCCTCCTGTGGCATTCTCTTCTCTTCTCTTCTCTTCTCTTCTCTTCTCTTCTCTTCTCTTCTCTTCTCTTCTCTTCTCCCTTCTCTGTCTGTACCTTTTGTCTGCTCTTTGACTGCAGTTTAGTAGCTCCCTTGGTAGTCTGGATGGCCAGAAGTAGCTCTCTTTTCCTTCTCTATCTCAGCCTCTATCCCTCAAACATGAATAAAAAAGGTCCACCCCAACTTGGCTGTGGTTTAACAGTTGTTTTTGGGCACTGGGGAGCTTTGGCTCTAATAGTGTAATGACCACCTAAGGCTGTTTAACAAAGCAAAACACCATCTTTTCCTTCTTTTTCTCCCTGTGTGTATTGATAGATTCTCAGCAGTATCTTGCTCAATGCAAGTGTTTCAGTGTTCACTTATTCACTTGTTTCTTGACCTTGTGTGTGTGTGTTTGCATTTACAGTAAGTAGGTGGGTGTTTTCGATTAGTCACCCTTAGTCACCTGCATTTTGTGTCTGTAACCATACTGAAGTTGTCAGCTGTAAGACCTCAAGTTTTCCACCCCCATGTCTGACCGCAGAAATACACCGCCTTTTAAAAACATATTTAGCTCAGTTTCAGTCTGTGTCTCACTTCTGCTAATATTTGATAAGAAATGCAGAAACATGTAGTTCTTCTAACCAAGAAGTATTTATTGCCCTTTTATCACTCCCTTGTTGCCCCATTTGTGCCATTGTCTCGTTATTCCCCGTGTGCCGTACTTTTTTTTTTTATTTTCATGTCACTCCATTTCATTGTAATTACATCACTCTGTTATTTCATCATCCAGGTTGTCTCCAGGTTGTCATTGTGGGTTTGTTTAAAAGACGAGCATCAGAGAGACGCCTGCTCTTCAGAGGCAAACACTTAGTTTGGTCTTGAAGGTTCAGAGGCTGAAGAGTCACTGGTGGGGTTGGCGGGGGGGCAATGAATGTTCTGTATTCTGAGCAGGAGGTCTGCTGTGGGCGGGTGGATGGGGAATTCCTTACACATGATCATGCAAATGACACGTAAAGTCAGTGCATGTTTAAATTTCTTATTTATCTGTTTGTCAGACGAATTTTCCCCATAGTTTTTTAGTTTGATGGCATCTTGAGTTGAGAAAACAATTCTACTTTTCTGATTCTCTTTTACTGTTGTATTGTTGCATGCACGCACATTCATATTGCATCTTTATACATCTGTGTGTGCGCATGTATTTTGGCTATTGCTCTTATGTACCTGGAATATTTCAACTTTTACAATTAGCTTATTGCAGATATGTATGTATTTACTTGTGTGAAGAAAATATCGTGAGTTGGTTAAGTAGACCTTGATTTCTGATGCAGAAGCATTTATTGAAGCTTGACTGAGGAGAATAGAGGAGCAACACAATTTGAATCACTGTGTAACTGCCACTCAGATCTGAACATATCATCATGTCAAGGCGTATTTAACCTCTACATTCAAAACTATGCTTTTTACAAGTTATGTTTGCATTTCCCACACACCATTGTTTACTCCAATTCAGTGTAAGTCTGTTTCATCTGAGGCAGCAGCCATCAACCTGCAGCTCTGGGGCTGCATCCAGTGCTTTTGCCCCTCTCCATTGGCTCTCTGTGGCTTTGACAAAAAATATATGAAAATGGTTAATAAGGGTTATATTTTGAAAATTTTTAACATTTAAATTGTCATTTATCATTATTGTAGGGCTAACATTATTTTATCTCGCAATTTTGTTTGAGTGTTTTAGTTTTTTGGGGGCCAAAACTGGCTCCATTGAGAATAAAGGTTGCAGAGCCCTGATCCAAGGTAAAGCTCAAAAATGTCCTCCCATGGCCTTGGTCTCTGGAAGACAACGACAGTGTTATCAGGACAACTGCACAGGCCAGCCCAGAGACAGAGGGCGCAGGGAAAGATGCATTTAGGATTGATAACCGACCCCAATGATCTGCTTATATTACCTTGAGCTTGCTTGTCTGAAATAAGAAAAAGAGAGAATGCGAAAATGCGAAAGACACAGATTTACATAGTTTGTCCACAAGAGAGCACTGACAGCTTATTTTCCAAGAGTAAAAGTTCCCGTTTAGTAGCAGTTCTTAAAAAAAAAAGAACAATGATAAGAATCCATCTCTCTCTATATATGTACTCTTAAATAGGAATGGGAATTGATAAGATTTTATTGATAGAAAGCCATTATCAGTTCTGCTTATTGGTCTGAACTTTTATCGATTCTCTTATTGATTTCTGATCAATTTTCTAGGGAAAAAATAAGTTTTCAGCATCAATGTGATTTTTTTTCTTTATTTATTTTTATGCCTTTATTCAGTTAGGACAGCTGAAAATATGACAGGAAAAAGGGGGAGAAAATGGGTGGTTGAATGCAGCAAAGGGCCACAGGTGGGAGTCAAACCCACGGCTTCTGCAGAGGACTCATAGACTCAGTGCATGGGACATATGCTCCATCAACTGAGCTACCAGGTCACCATCTTTTTACTTCTAATGATGATTTTACAGAAATTACAACAAGCACTGTTGTCATCTTTCTTTGTGAAATTAAGCCACACTTAAGATAATTTCTTCCTCTTTGTTAGAGATGTCACAATACCAAAATTTTGAACTTTAATACGTTAGTAAAAAAAAAGCATACTTTATACCTCTTTTGATACCACAGCAAAAAGGAAAGAAGTCCCAACTACACAAAATAAAATCATTTGTTGTCTTTTTCTTAAATGAACAGCCTGCACACAGTACTGCTACAGAAGAAGTCATTGAATGCTGTTTGGTTTTTGCTGCAAGCCAAATTTCAGGCAGGGAAATTATTCTGAACTGAACTGAGGTCTTGAATGAGCTCTTAGGTCTTTTTTTTATAGCAGCATCCGTACTTTTGATTCAGTTATTCTCTGGTATTGTTGTTTCAAATGTGGTATTGAAGTATTGATACTTTAAGAGTTTGATTGTAGTTATTTAACAATCCACAATCATATAGATAAAAAAAGATGAACGGATTTGAGAAGGTCAGAGGAACTGGAACTGGTTGTCGATTCCCATCCCTGTTTCCGATTGGTTTTGCCTCTGTCATTTAAAATCAGCACAACAGTCCTGGTCCACAGTTTCATTAACTTTCTAAATCAGAACACAAGCATTTACGTAATGTGGGATTACCTCAGGGTTCAGTAGCTCACTCACCTCTGTTGAGGTTGCCTCTTTTGAACACTTTGTGTGTGGAATGGCCGTGTGGCACAGATTGTACTTTATGTGTCAAACGCTGGAGAAAACCCTGCACAATACAAAGTGTGTGTGTGTGTGTGTGTGTGTGTGTGTGTGTGCGCGCGCGCGCCTCTGTGCTCGAGTGCCTTTTGCACTACACTGTTAACCTGTAGCAGAATGTCAGCACTATGCACCATTACTCATGCAATACAGACCATTAATAATTACTGACGTAAAATCACTGACACGCGTGCACGAAACACACACACACACACACACACACACACACACACACACACACACACACACACACACAGAGGTCGTCTCTCACTCTGTCCTTTTTATACACTGCTCTATCTCTTCACTGTGTGTGTGTGTGTGTGTGTGTGTGTGTGTGTGTGTGTGTATATCTTTCTTTGTGTCTCATTGTTGGTTTCATTCACCGGTTCGCTGACTCACTCAGACACACACTTGTACGCTCACCAGTGCATGCACACGCACACGGACATGCAAACACACACATATATGGCACTTCCAAACACACCCACACACAGAGGGAGCTTATTCTCTGAAAAATAAGTAACAGAGAGGATTTTAAATCGGCCAGGAGACGTTTCAGAGACGTTTAATGTGAATTTTTAACATTTACTCATGAACACAGGAGGGGAGGAGTGGTGCGGACGGCGTGAGGCTGCTAAACGCCATGATGTTAGAAAATCATCCCCCTGCCCCTGTGTCTCACACACACACACACACACACACACACACACACACACAGACACACACACACACACACACACACACACACACACACACACACACACACACACACACACACACACAGAGTCACATGGCTGTTTTGTCATGGTGACAGAGAGAGGGCAGAGCTGTAAGAGAGGGTCATGGAGGCACTGAAAAACAGAAGTGGGTGGACTGTAAGACTCACTCCCTGCCTCGTTTTTTTTCCACGGTCATGAAATTTTCTGCTTTTTCCAGTATTGATTTATATGTGTCTCGTGTTCTGGATATTGTGGTGTGACTGCAAGGTTGTCTGTTTGGGGAAGTAGAAGAGAAACACTCTCCTCTCTTTGAAAAACTATTGCCAAAGTCCTGAATCTGTGAAAAAACACCACTGCCACTTTTTGTAAGCATACTTAAATAAAACAATAAATAAAGTATACTTTATTTCAGCATATCCTAGTGTATTACAAATGACTCAAAAAACAAGACTTACCACTACATGTATTTGCAATTTGGTATTCCTTTTAGAAGAACATTAATATACAATTTACAGTACACACAATAAAGTACTGTTCATGTAACTACACTGAAATACCTTTTTAAGTATTGCAGAATGAGTGTATTTATTTCTTTATTACAGTCAAATTGAACTTAGTGACATCTATTTTCAAATACACTTTTAAAAGTTTAAGTTTAAATATACCTTAATTGCAAAAAGCACAAGTGTATTTTTAGTAACTTTCTTAGATCATATTTCAAATACACTAAGTTACTACTTTCAAGATGACACAGGCAGATGTACAGATGTGAATGTGGTGTATTTCAGTTTCATACAGTATATGTAACCTATGCTACATTCTTCTCTATATCTAAGTGTACTATTTTGGCATTTTGTATACAGGAGTTTAATTTAAATTTTTGCATTGATAGGAAATGATCCACAGACTTTTAATGCCGAACATGAATCAAGCAACAAAAAGTTACCACTAATTTCAAATACAAAAACTTTGTACGTACCCGCTGAATGTGTTTTTCCAAGGTTTTATGAATTCATTGTTTTGTTTTCTGAGTTGTCAGCGGAGCCGCCTCGCTACTATCCGCGTATTCTTTCACCTCTCATCAGCTGCGAGTATCTCTTCCATTTCAGTGGGCCAATAATGTACAACACCGCGCTAAAAAGTAGATTGATTTTTGCCAGCTGGCATTTACAGGCGTGCTTCATCTTGTCATTTCTCCAGTGTGAAATGAAAACACAGATAGTCTTGGTGTATATATACTGGAATACAGTTGGAACGCAGGTCTGATAAATTGTTGTTTTCTGTGTCCTTTTGAGTTTAAATCTGTTGCTTTATCATCTGTTGAACCTGATTTTAATTTTATATTCATTCATTAACCCTGGAAACATAGAGTAATATTAATGTCTATATAGGATACCTGTGTTCTGCTTCTTTTTTTTGTGGTTATTTCAGTACCTGGCATGCAACCTCTAAGTTCTCTCTCCATGGAAAAAATGGTTTCCCAGGTTACTTGATGGTTAAAAAGATTATATCCACATGACCAACCTCATCTGCACTGAACACTTTTAGGAGGAATTAAAACACTGATTGCAAGTCAGACCTTCTCGTCCAACATCACTGACCTCACAAAAGCTCTTTTGGCTGAATGGGCACAAATTCCCCACAGATATACTCAAAGGGAGTCTAATATAGTCGGGTGATATGTTCTATCAACAATTTGCTGATTGCTGCACCTCTTGTTCTCCCTTGTCTCACCTGGGAGACGTGGAAGCAAAAAGCTCGCAACAATTCATACTTGCTAAATCTAATAAACAAAATAAACTCACAGTGTCAAGAAAGTAAATATTCTTCTAACTATTTTCCTGAAAAACAACAATTAAAACAAGATAAAACTCACCAAAACCTCTGTCAGTCTTTCCTCTGCTTCCCTGTCACTTGTCCTCTGGCTCAGTGGGCGTGTACTGTGCCGCTGAAAGACGGTGCATCGCTGAGCGGCAGCTTTCACTCTCTAGACCATAAAATTAGCAAAATAAAATGATAAATCACCCAAAATAGTCAATATATTTCTCTAATTGCCCATCCCTGAGGTCCAACTCTACATTAATGTCTTTGGTTTTAGAATCACATCATATAGGTGTGACAATTGGGTGTCCACTGACTTTTGGCCATGTATATATATATATATACATATATATATACACACACACAGACTCAAGTATCTGGGTGATAAAGAAAATAACTGGCTCTCGTCGTCATGAGGAGAGCAACTCTTGATGTCATCACACAGAGGATGAGGAAGTGACAGAGACGGAAAGACTGAAGACAGACAGAGAGACTGGGAGAGAGATTTTCTTGTCCCTGGAGAGAGCATTCATCCTCTCTGTCCCTTCCTTCTATATCAGTAAATCTCATCTAGAAGGATACTGTTTGCTGCAGGGCCTGGACATATTTACACTGACACACACACGCACACACACACACACACACACACACACACACACACACACACACACACACACACACACACACACACGCACGCACGCACACGCATTTTCTCACTTCAGCATAGACTTGACAGATGCAACAGAAGAATGTATTATTAGGGAGCCACAGTGTGTAATCATATACTCACAATATTGTTGACAAAATAAAATGCCCAGAATCCAACTCAAATTATGAAGTCAAAAATAACTTCCTATTTTCAGGGGAATTTGGCAATTTTGTGACATTTGGTGAGGACGATGAATCAAAACTGCAAGAGTGGGCTATCTCTCACATTTCTCTCATGCTATTTGGCTGTTTGTTATTAACAGAACAATAATGTAACAGAAGCTAATAGTTCATGGTGTCATGGCTTAGTTACTCGATTGAACTCATCCATTTTATCCTTTTTAAGTACAGATTATTAGTTTCTAGATACATATTGTATTAAAAAAAAGCACACAGGTTAATTACTTTGGTGATATTTTTATCTCATTACACATCAAGTCTATTGTAGAACTGAATGTGTTTGATGAACGATAAATGTTACTAAATTGCTTTCCAAAGACTCATTTTAAATCACAAAATCCTCATGAATTTGATATATTTGTGAGGATTGGACTGCCACATAGAGGATGAAGTGAAGTCAGCTTGGCAAAACACCTGTTTCAGATTTCCACACCTGAAGGCGAAGTGGAAAAACCTGCCATCATAGCTTCCTTCTGGATGTATCGCTGCCTGATCTCTGTCCAAGAACTGTGGTGTGTCTGTTGTGCTGTCTGTGTACTTGCAATGCAAATGTCGATATTAAGCACACGCTTTTGGACTGCGTCTCCTCAAAGACATTCATGGTGTTACATTTGGTTGCACAACAAAAAATGTGACCAAAGTAGTTGTGTGAAAAATGAAAAAAAAAAGCTTGAGAGAGGAGTTCAAATACTGACTAACCTCTTACCTTCCCACACCGGTGACGATCACTGCTTGGACTTTCTTGTCTTCTTGAGAAAGTCGCAAACATTTTCGGATCAAGGCCGTTCATCTCTGACATACGAATGATGTGGGCATCCTGTTAGACTGTGTTTAGACTCACTTTAGCTCTGGTGAAGAGACACAGCTCTCACATTTATTTTAATGGAGCCAGTCTGGTTCAGGATTGTTGAACCTGGCCTCAACTTTTTCTGCAACATGACATCATCTGGCAAGCTGCTGTATTGCCCAATCAAATGCAAGCGCACTTTCCCGTCAGGATTCTTTATAATGTAAACAACATATTTCTATTGTTTACCTTGCTGCAGCAGTAACTTTTAATAAAATGCTGTCTGCAAGTATTACTTTAGGCGCTGAAAAGCCTTTAAATGCATTAATCTATTACTCCAACTGGACTTAACTGATCATATTTAATCACCTCACCAGTACCTCAAAGCAGTGATTCTCAACTGTTTTCGGTCTGAACACTTCCTCAGACAATCTGATGAGCATTTCATTTTCATGTGAAGCATACTGATGCCTTTAAGGTTAGACTTTGCATTTAGGCAGTGGTGGAAAGAGTGCTGAAAATCTGTACTACTACTAAGTACAACTACTGTTACATCACAGACATACTGCTCAGTTACAGGTAAAAATACTGGTGTTAGAAAAGAACATATAACGTAGAAAAGTAAAAGTGCAAAGTTTTCGTCTCAAAAACTAATTGGAGTATTAGTTACTTTTTAACCACTGATGTTTAATACATTATCAAAGCAGCATTCAATCAAAAGTGCGTTTCTGTTTCTCAAGAGCTTCAGTCTAAATTACTGCAAACTTCTTGTCTGTTCTGCTCAGTGATCTTAGTCACTTCTCCGTAGGATTATGAATTTTGTGCATTTTCCTTAACCGGTGGTTTAAAATGCTAACAACTAGTTAAACATTAATAATTTATACTTTTCCCCCTCACTTTAAGTTTCCTTATTCAACAAGTGGCTTCGTCAGACAAAATGGTGTCAAATTAATTGCAATTACTACCATTTCTAGACTAGTGATTAAATATCCATGAATAAATTTTTATTTGGTCATATTCTCAGTGGCGATCGATTGATCAACATCCTCCCTCCAAACCCGTGCTGCTGCAGTGTTTAGTTTTTTGTCCATGTGTCCTGGTTTTCATTGCCCTGTTTGCAATCAGATAACCTTATTGGCTACAAAAATGCCGGTGAAAGGTTCGGATATTAATTCAAACTGTACTCCGTACTCAATTATTATTTTTCACACATTATCTGTCTAATGCCTCACTGTCAGGATATGTGACGGTTTCAGCAAACATGACGTAAAGTTATGTTTATAAAAGTTACCTACCGAACCTTTAATTTTATCAAGTTGTTAACGTTGATTCCTTTGCACTTTTTTAAGCTTTAGGCAGCTGCTCTATACATTCATCTGGGAGCTTTTTATCCTCATCTGTGTAATATCCTCCGCTGTTTACATTTCTGCTATTAATAGAATCCTCAAGCAGTTACTGAAAGTCAACTGATTAGTCTGAGTACTTGTGAATAGCCTAAGTCCCTCTGCACCAGCCTGTGTGTGCGTGTGCGTGTGTGTGTGTGTGTGTGTGTGTGTGTGTGTGTGTGTGTGTGTGTGTGTGTGTGTGTGTCTGAGTCTGTGTCGTTTCTCTGTATACTCTCTGTGACCATGAGACGGCTGGGTTTCAAAGGCCTGTCGAGAGGTTTAAGGGTCTTGCTAATGAGCAAGTCATTTTCCTTTAGATTAGCATGAATAGCCGGACTAATTTTGTGTGCACGGGCCTGTGTGCGTGTCTGTTTGTGTGTGTGTGTGTGTGTGTGTGTGTGTGTGTGTGTGTGTGACCGCTACTGTAGGTCTAGAAGAAGTCATGTCTGGGGGTTTAAGGTTGAGCTAATCAGCAACACTTTTCCCCCTACATTAGCTTCACTTGGCTGATTAGCCACTGTGTGTGTGTGTGTGTGTGTGTGTGTGTGTGTGTGTGTGTGTTTGAGAAAGAAACGGCTGATCATTATCATCCTGATACAATGACTCAGAGGAGACTAACAATGGATTAACTTTAGCTTTCATTTTCTCATTGGATTTTGATTGAATGTAATTTATCGGGATGAAGTGTAATAACGTGTGTGTGTGTGTGTGTGTGTGTGTGTGTGTGTGTGTGTGTTTGTGTGTGTGTGTGTTCGTCACGATTGGCTGTCAGCAGCTGGACAAGGTTTTTCTGTCTTTTTAGTGTTAGGCGATGTTAACAGCATGTACAGGACACAAATACTGCACAATACCTGAACAAAACGGTCACGTATGCTCACAGCTTGGTGGTGAGCATACGTGGTATGTCAGATATTTGTGGAATATTGGCGTGTTTTGAAAAGCTAAATGTTTAATTTTCACCTGATCTTTGAATGTTGCTCTCAGATCTCTGCTAGTATGTTAGACTGTTGTGGGCAATATTGCAGTTCAGTTCTAGAGATCCCTTTTTCGTTCATCAAGGAAAAGGGCTAAAATATATATGTTACTAACGTCAGTTCATGTATATAACGTAACAAACGGAAGTACATAAGGTTTTATAATCATCATAATCAGTTGCAACTTTATTATAGCCATCCTAATAACATGTATAGTGAGTTTAGAAACTGTTAACAAAGTGATAAAAATATCTGCTCCATCTCTTAATGATTTCTTAAATGTTTACAAATCATGTGGTAATCATTAAGTTGCTTAAAATTGTTTAGCAGTAGAATAACTAATAACTAAAGGTTTATTAACTACAAATTTTACCGTTTATTAATGATGGTTATTATGAAATGTTACTGTTTTGCCTAAAAACATACCATTTTAAATGGCAAAATTGTTACTTAAGCTATAAGCTATCTGATTAATGAATAATTAGAGTAAAAATAAGTAGAGATGAGTAGAAATCTGAGCAAACATTTACTGGCCGCCTGAAAACTTAACAGTTTTCAATACTTGGTGCAAAGGACACATTATGATCAGTGCCAAGAAACAGTTATTGTGGTCATATTTTAATCTGCAACTCAACAGATATCTGCCTGCCTCCATCCAATCAGTTAATCTACCTTTCTTTTCTCTTCTGTCTGTTTTTCAAATTTCCTCTCCTCCTCTTCATTCCTCTCCAGCATTAATCTACGTCTGATTTGCTATTTGTTTTTCCTCATCAGAGTGGTGATATTTAGCTGGCGATCTGCCACCTTGCTGAGTCTTTTGACGGCTAATAGTTTATTTATGTTCTTTCATCACAACACTATTTTTCTCTGACAAACATCTGAGGAGCAATAACAGGGGGTTTAATGGGCCAGTGCTTAGCAGACGCACAAGAGACAAATATCTCTGTCTTCTTTCCTCTTGTCCCCTCTCTTCTTTGCATCCTGTATCTTCTCAGCCTTTATTGTGACATTTTGGTTCATTTAATCATCCTCATATGGCCATCAATCATTCTTATATTTAATCTTTCTGTTTCTTTCTGTTTCTTTTCTCCACCCGTCTTCCAGTTCTCTCTTCTTTGTCACATTCCTCTTTTTTACTTCCTGTCTTAAAGAGCATTTGCCATCCCTATTACTTTTCCCTACTTCTTACCTTTCTTACTCCATCACTTTATTGTGTCTCCAGCTTCATCCCCATATCTTTCTCCTCCTTTCTCTAAAATGCAATATTTCTCTCCTTGTCATCTCCTTCTCTGTTCTAAACCCCTCTATCTCCCACATCTTTTGCACATTTTGTCTCCTTTTTTTTCTCTCATCGACATTTCCCCACCTGTCATCCTCTTTTTCTCTCTTGTCCCCCTTCCCCCACCCTCTCTCAATCTCTCCATCTCTGTCTCTCCTTCTCTGAGCAGCTCTTAACCAGTCCTTTGAGAGTGTGTGAGCTGCTCGGCCTAAATGATTTTCTATTACCGCCGCCTGTTAACAGCGCTCCATTTGATCAAGCTAATGAAATTGAAAACTTTCATCTCAGCCAAATTGATTTCAAACCTGAAACCGCACGCAGCCAAAAAAAAAAAAAAAAAAAAAGGAAAAAAATAGGGAGAATACTAGACCGTCATGTTGGTGGAGCGTGACATTCACTTTAGACGCACGCAGAAATCTATTAGCCTGGATGCTGTTTTACATCCATGGGAGACAGAAGGCACGAAACGCCTTATCTTCAGCTGTGTGTGTGAGAACACGTATGCAAACATAAGTGCATGTGTTGACTGAGATGAGTGTTTCCATTTTTGTTTTTGTGCATAAATGAACTTCTGGTTTAGATAATATTTTCAATACTAGTAGCATAATGGATTCATTTTCTTCAGATAAACAGTACAAGTAACAAAGCAGCAAACAAGCACAGTTACAGAAATGCATCATCACTTCACATCTGTGTAAAGAGATTTGCCACTTAGACATTTGATCCAGAGGCCTTTTGATCAGCCAAGCGTAGATGTAAAGTAGAGGGATTAGTTTAGTTAGCTCAAGGCATGGCCACAGCACAATTGTGGAGCCAGTTTGGGCTTCATGACTGATGGTAGTTGGCTGAAAGTTGAACTGAGCCCATTACAGTCTGGGCCAGTTGGCGTTGTCTCTCCAGATGGCAGATAAAATGGTACAGTTTGTGGGGTTTAAGGGTTTTCCCTCTGATCAAGTCCACTTTTTACAACTGGAATCCAAATTACTGATCACACACAGTAGAAGAAATAATAAGGAAAAGCTTTAGAAAAAAGTGCCAAAACAGACATTGCTCCTTTCCGACTTTGAATACTAAAAATCTGTGTGTGTTAGTTCCCAGCTTAAGTTTGTTTGTTAAGCAATGTACTGCTGTGAACACGGTCAGCAGCAAATCTTATTTTAGCCACATAAAAACAGGTCCACCTAAAAAAAACAATATCAGTTTAAGTGAACGCTATATTTCAAATATTTTATCTTGCACTCAGACAACCTTCTCTGATGGGAAACCATCTTTAGATATGCCAAATTAGCACTCTCTCTCGCTTAACTAGACTCCGTTGGAAAAAAAACAGTAATTTTGTGTGACTTAGGTGAATCCAAACTAATCTTAGAAAACACCAAAGTCACATAATAACACAGACAAACTAGCTGATCAAAGCAGTGGTAGAGCAGCAACTTACATGTTCTGCAAAGTAAAATGACTGATTTGGCCAATATAGTTATATTGGTTTGGGCAGAGTGATATTCGGCTTATTTAACAGCAGTTTCCTCATAAAAAGGCTGTCTGACGACAAGGTAAAATGGTGGTCTTGCATCTAAACATATATGAATTTTTTTCAGTGCGCTTCCCAAACTGGGGGTGTTCCTATCACCATCTATGGTATGTAATACAATGACAATCACTGAGTACCTCATACAACCCCACTTCAAATAATCCGAGCTAGCTCTTTAAAGGACTTACTTTTGCAATGCAAAAGCGAAGAACAACCCATGGTACATGAAGGATGGCCCAGTTGCAGTGACTGAAGCAGTCAAAACTTTTTTTTTTTTTCACTTCTGCATTATGTTTGCTCAGCACGTCTCCTTGAAATTTGGAAATACACTGGTTTGACTTCTCTGTCTGTAAATAGTCACAGTAAGCAAATAGAAAATAAATGTTTTATTTATTCACTTTCCCGGTTACATCCCTTGAATGAATGATTTATTTTTTTTTCATAGTTTTGTGGCCTGGTTTGTTATCTGTCTCGTCAGCTCTGGGCCTATAAATGGATTAAAAAAAGAGTTACCTTTATATTGTGCCAGGAGTTCAGTCTCTTGATTGAAATCCACTGGAAGAAAAGTAAACAAAAGAAGTGAGGTGACTGATCATTTAGATTAAACCCCCATTCCTCCATTGATGTGAAGCTCAGTCATAACTGAGCTAAATAACAGAAAAAGTCACTGAGAGAAAAATAACCCGAACAAAGAAAGCAGGGATGTTGCTGCTCTGCAGATGCCCTCACATCTGCAACCTGAAAGCTGGAATAAGACGGACCAGGGTCAGAGAACATGAATCCTCTCTTGACTAAGTGACTTTGCCTCTTGGTGACATTTTTCATCACTTGAAAACCTATAGTGCTTATCAAAGCATCTCTGAAGAGAAGTGACTCATTTTTTTAGATTTCACATGACAGAATAATGAAATGGACTTTGACCATTCATGTCAGAATGCTATTCACATAAGACCTGCTTTTGCAGTTGTACACGACTGAGAATTGTACCAAACCTTGTGGCTGCTAGGCTGAAAAAAATAGGCTAAAAATGAAAAAGGCATATCAAGTGCTCAAGTGTTGCAGTGTCCCAAACAGCAAGAGTGTTTAAAAAGCAGAAATTTTGCCCCTCAGGTCATCATCAGTGCTAAACAGAGCATCAAAACATGCACACTTATTTATTCTTGATGAGTATAATGACTATATTTGAAAATACTTTAAGGGACTTTAATGTAGATTTTATTTTAAAGGGATAGTTCAGATTATTTAATGTTGGTTTATGTGAGGTACTTATCCAAAGTCAGTCTATTATGTATGTTAGATGCCCTTCGTTTGAATAAGCAGAGAGGAGGATCAGCAATAAATGGTATTTTAGCCATTTAAAAAGGTCCACCTGAAAAAAAAATCAAAGTGTACACTGTATTTAGAATATTTAAATATCACTATCTGCAACCAAACTCTGTAAGCAAAATCAGAACATAGGAGTTGCTGGTCTGCTGCCGCTGATCTGTTAGTTTTGTTGTTCTTGTGTGACTTAGATGTTTTTAAAGGACAGTTGGGATTAACCGAAGTCACACAATAAGACAAGAAAATGAACAAATCAAGGTAGCGGTAAACCAGGAACTGTGGTGAGTGACATATGGCTTATATAACAAATATTGTAAATATAGCATACAATTAAACTGATATTGATTGTTTTAGGTGGGCCTTTTTTAAAATGGCTAAATTCTATTTTGTTGCAGACACTGTTCACAGCATCACATTGTTAAGCTTCTGTGCTGGTGCCCCTCTCTGCTTCTCCAAACTGGGGGTGTGCTTACTGCCATTTACTGCAGCTATTACTCTGACAATTTTTAAATACCTCATACAACCCCTCTTCAAAAAAATCTTAAGCCTATTCAAGAATTACATCCCGAAAAAACAAGCTGAGCAGGGTGCAACAGAGAAATGCAAAGGAGGTGTAAAGGGAGCACAAAGTGGACCAAAGATAAAAATTAAACAATGGTTGTAGAAATATGTATAAGTAAGTGTGCATGTGTTGTGCAAGCTCTCTGTTGCCATCAATACCTGAAACAGTATATTTGTTTTTTTGTATGTCCAGGTATGTGCATGCACAAATATTCTTAAAGGTGTATGTTTATATGCACAAGAGTTTTTATTTAGCTTTTCTTATTCATGCTTCTATATACTTCAGGGATGGTGGGCTTTGAATGTTTGGCTCAGGACTGCTGCAAACACTTGATGGCATTAGCTACAGTCTGAGAGAGCGCTAGTGAGAGAGAATGGAAACAGTTAAGAGGAGAGTGAAGCAGAGGGAGACATTAAAAGGCCAGACCAGGCCACGATCTGGGCGCAGCGAAAAAACGGGATGAACAGAGGGAGAGAGAGAGAGAGAGGGAGAGATGAAAAGAGGATGAAAAAATAGCAGTGTGAAATGAGACTTTGGGCAGCGGAGGGAAGAGGGCAAGATTGGAAAGAGATGAGAGAGAGCAAAACAGAAACGGAGAAAAAAGGTAGTAAAGGAAGGAAGGAGGGAGGGAGAGGCAAAGAATGAATCACAGGCTAGACGCAAAAAGAGGGAACGGAGAGAAAAGGAGGAACAAGATGAACAGATTCTGAAAACAAAGGAATGGGAGGGACGGGTATTTGGTGAGGGGACATAAGCTGGAACGCCAGGGTTAGGGACAGCGAGAGATTTAGCATTTCATTCTGTGTTGCTCTTAGCCCTGTAGGCCAGCATTACAGTGAAGAATTCCACTGTTTACAAAGCTCCCAGTGCCTTCAGGACTCCATCTACATAATGTTTAACATGCTCAACTCGGCTGCGCTCTGCCCGTCAAAGGAAGACGGTGTAAGGGTTTTGGGCATCAGTCCCTGAGGCCTGCCAGGAGGCCAGGGAGGGGGAGGCCAGGATGCTGTAGTGGCAGCCAGACTTGACGAACAGTAATTGAATTAAAATGCTTGTAATAAGACGTCCACATTAAACAGTCTAAGTTGTGCTTTTTAAAAAATATTGGGTCTCCATTAAAGGAGAGATCTGTCATGTATTTACTGGAATAAACCATAAAATGAAAGTGATATGTCATCTGAGATTTAGGAAACATGCAAAGTTGAAATACTTGCTTCTCTGACAACAACCACTCCGTCCTCCTTTGAAATGTCTATTCTGGCTCATAACTTGTGTTATTGTTTCCACGTTTAATGTTGATTAAAGTTAAAATTAATGCTGAATGTTCGCCAAGTGAGTAAGTGTGTTTATGAGTCGTAAGAAATCATTAATAATCTTTTAGAAGGAGCAGATGTTCATGACGATTAAATTGAGCAATATGTTAATGGAGTCTGGCAGCCAGTAAGGCAGGCAGACACTGCTTTCAGGTTAAAAAGCTCAGCTTTACATTGACAGACAATTGATGGTTATCGATAGCTGATCAATTCACAGTGTACAACTCATTGTCATTTGTTATTGTCAGATTACAATGATGCACTCCTGCAGTTTTCCTGCAGCCTGCCTTAGTTTCCTCACGTCAGAGGAGGATGGGGCTGGGGGGGGAAACAACTCGCTTCAACCATTTCTGGAGTTACATATTGCTCCTTTAACAGTCAGATGATTTAGAATTGAGCAGCAGACCATAATGCATGAGCTTTTCCCAAGTGTGAATTATGTGTGAGCACATTACCTCAGATTATCGAAGCTGATTGCAGGCTTGATCACTGAGCAAGAAAATCTGTCACTTCTCTTTACAATTTAAGGTTCATGAACTTGAAAATGCAAGAAGGGAAAAAGAAGTGTAGTGCTGCTCTCAGAGGCTGAGAAATAATCTAAGAAACAACCTGAAATACGTCAGATTTCCTGCACCAACCACATTCTTTTAGAGCATCCATCTGCCTTTTAGCGCAGTTGAACTTGCTCTCGCTATTTCTCACTGAAGTAAAGGTTTAGAAGCACAGTTATATTACCTGTAATCGATAGAAGACTGCATGCAAAACATGCCTGTGATGTGGCTGGAAGAAGTGAAATGACTGATGAGACCGCTGACATCGCAGTGAGATCAGTGTGTGCTTAGGAAATGAACAACTAAAGCTGCATCTGTTGAAGATCAGAGTGGCAGCCTGGTGATTACAGACAGTGACTCACTGAAAGACGCTATACTCAGTGATTACCACACAATCTCATACACTGTCTTGTTCAGCCTGTGTGAGAACTTGAACCACAAGTTTGACCTTTTCCTATTTGTTGTGACTAATGGTCTTATTATTTCTGCCTCTGCAATGTGTTACATGAATATTAGTATCCTAACAATGTGAATGTGTAGCTTACATGATCCACCTACAGTTCTCATAAATGTAGTCAGCTCCAATAAATTGATTGGTCTCGTTCATGTTCATCTTAGACAAATGGAGCTCCCAGAGTAAACTAAGGTGGGGATTTAAGCCTTTCCTGGCTAATCAAAC
Organism: Lutjanus erythropterus; assembly: GCF_056507025.1. Classification (NCBI taxonomy): domain Eukaryota; kingdom Metazoa; phylum Chordata; class Actinopteri; order Lutjaniformes; family Lutjanidae; genus Lutjanus; species Lutjanus erythropterus. The sequence continues at coordinate 17,644,338 of NC_139326.1, read as the reverse complement.
TCATTAAATCTCTTGCTCATACTTCATCTTGCTGAAGTGTAATCTATACACTTTTGACTTGTTTGCCTCTTTCCTTTCTCTCCCAGTCTTTCCCTGTTCTTTTTCCATGGTTTTCCCCTTTTGTTTGTTTGGTTCTCCATCTGTTGAGTGTGATATCTCAGACATCAATGATCAGATTGGAGCTAAACTTTGTGGATTAATGTTTTTATAATCAAACAGACTGGCTCATAGGGAATGCCACGTTGCTTGTATGCACAACCAGCTGTCACATGTAATATCACACAATGATTCTGGCAAACTTTGGAAAATTATGCACTAAACTACAAAGAGCAGTCTGACTGTCTCAAAGGGAGAACTTCAAAATTCAGCTATTCATTTATATGTTCTTTTGACTTTTACAGTATTTTCCCAGGACCATGATCTTTCCCTAAGCTTAATCCTTGATTTAAGCACATAAACATAACTATAAAAAATGTTTAATCACATTGTAATAGGATAAATAAAATATATTGTCATTGTCACATCATTTTGTAGATACATTCATGGGCCTATGCTGTCGTCACTTTTGGCTGTGCTCGTTGACCATGCTCAGTTGTGCAGGAGAGCAGAGAGAAAGACGCTTTTAAAAGTCTGTGTGTTCAGCTCTCAGTACTTTTGTAGCTTCTAACTGAATGTCTGTAGTTTGAAGTTTAGTTCCTCTCCTGTTTGTATTGTTTGTACTTTCATCTGCTTTATTTTACTGTTTCCTGTTCACTTTTAGCTAGATAGGAGTCGTGTTCATAGTAATAGCATTTAAACAGCAAAATAACAAGGTGCTCAACTCGAACTTAGCTCATCCAAAGTTAAAAGACACACCTTCAAACAGGTAGCGCTGTTGTAATGTGTGCAAATCCGTGCCTTACGTGGCTGATGTGCCAATTCAAACTGAGTCAAACCGAGCCGGCACGTGTATGGAAAAGGGGCTTCGGTATCAGCTTTTTGAGACTGTCTTGAATTAATATTTTCCCATTATGTTGACAAAAATGAAATCTGGGAAGCATTGTGTTCCCTTAATAGAATGGTGAAAACCTTGAACAGGAGAAATTTCCTTGAGCTTTTCTTCTTTTGCTCATGAGATGCTGCTGTGGACGGCTGCAGCACTCTGACCACTCCTCCTGAAGCGCACACACACACACACACTTAAATTGTCTGCAGGCTGTGTGCAAAATAAATAAATACCAAGTTTCTAATTATATTGTATGTAACATAACAAATGGGTGGCCTACATGCAGTGATGCTGCTGAGTTTGCCTCTAGTCATGTGTGAACAGCATCAGTTTCATTAAAGGTCAAGTAAAGTAATTATAACACATTCAATTTAGTGGTTGAGTTTTCTAATTTAGAGCCAAAGGATGATGTAAATCCAGAGGGTAATACATTGTTCTGTATATGATGCATTTAAAAAATAACGGACCTGATCAGTAATTTTGAATTTAAAAATTATCTGACAGACTTATTCATTCATAAATACAGTGAACATGTTTAAGATTGAATACCTTGACTCTTAGGGGAGCAGATATTGTGTAGCTTTTGTGTGTGTTTTGTGTGTTAGGAGTTTCTTCAATACATTGACTGTCATCTTCAGCTGCCAAGGACTTGTCGATGTTCGGTGTGTGTTGTTTTCTCTTTCTCTTGGCCCCCATCTATGAATTCCTTCCATTCTTCGCCGTGTGCATCTTGGCGCGTATGTGTGGTCTTTCATTGAGCGATCTTGTGTAACAGAAATGCCTTCAGTACACTGACCAGCTCTTTTGTCCTTTGAATGCTGAGAAAGTGCGTGTTTCTCTGAGTGTGTGTGAGAATAACGCATTGGGAAAGAGGTTGTGTGTGTGTGTGTTTATGTGTGTCCCTTTAAACCAACATTGCTGTGTGCTTAGTGGGAGTCTTTTCAGGACTTTTAGGCTCCACTTTTTGTTGAAGAGGGAGGAAGCGATTAGCTGCCTGTTAACAAACCTCTTAACGAACCCCACTAATGAACCCTGAGGGCAGCTCTGGGACGGCCTCGGCATGCCACCGTAATTAGACTGGCAAATAAGAGCTCGTTATGCAAACGAGTTAGAGTTAATCTGCATATCTTTACCTGAGACACTCGCGTTACACTGACAAATGTTTACCCAAAGGCAATGAGGAGGAAAAGAGGAGGGGGAGGAGAGGGGAATGAGAAAGGGTGAGGAGAGATGAAGGTAACAGGGACTGCACAGCAACAAAGCGTTCAATAAGTTTATCATACAATGAAGGATGCGTTGGGAGCAGCCATTTAGAAAACCAGTGGATGAGGGGATAAAAGGAAAAGACAGTACTGGGAGCTGGAAGGAGGACAGGACTTAAGAGAAGAGAGAAAATCCTTTGTGCTTTGTTGTTTAAATTTTCGCCAAATTGCTGCTGTTTATCAAAAGCGGTGATCAGTTTGTGCAAAAAGCATTCTTCTACATTCATAATGTTTCTGGTTGATGGCTTGCTCAGATTTCCAAAGGAGCAGTTTGTAACGCGGTGCCTTGTGGAAATGCTGGGGAGAATATTTGGCAGCCAACACCCAACAAGTAACTAAAGAAATGTACCATTTGTTTTTTTCACAGTTTCATTTTATTTTTTAAGATTCATTTTCTGTGTTAAAGTACATTTCTTTTTCTTTGTTCCTTTTACTGTAAATTCTGGGTTGGGTAAAATACTACTTGGTCACCCAGTGAGGAACTGTGTTTCTTGTAGTTTATATAGTTTTTATATTAAAAAAGACTTGTGGTCTATAGTCATGATGGCAGCTCATGTGAGGAGGCTTTGAGCTAAATGCTAATGTCACCATGAGACTTCCAGCCAACTGACTAACCTTTGGTTTAGCCCTCCTCTGTCTTAAAAGTCCACTTTGTAAGATTTATGTGGATTTATTGGACTCTAATATTCAGAAGTATATTTTCATTATTGTATAATCAACTGATAATAAGAATTGTTGTTTGTTACCTTTGAATCCAGAACAGACAAACCAAACACTAAATCCTACATACTGGTCCTTTAAATGGGGATAAAATTATTAAACCGTGCGGCTCCTCTAGACTTTCCAAATGTTATCAGGCCAAATCAATCAAATTCTTATATTTAGTGTGGATTGTAATGCTCAAATGAAATGTACACTGTTTTACGGCTGTTTCTCTCAAAATGTAAGTATATGGGGAAGAGGTCTTTTTGGAGTTGCTAACTCGAGTTTTAATTACGCAGTTTGGCCACTTTGTCAAATTGGCTTCAAAGCTTGGGACATTTCCTGTGGGCTTGGTATTATGCTTTCTGTATTTGTGAGTGTGCTAGGGTCCGCTGGGGTCCATGTAATGTAAATGTCATCATCAGAGGGTGTACGCATAGACTCCTCCGCCTACCTTTCCATGCAGCCACTACAGACGCTGATTTAGTATAAACAGAACTAATAAGCATCCTTGGGGTCTGCCGCTGACCATGTACATGTGCATTCGCACTAAACACTAAGTACAATTGAGGCTGATGGAAATGTCATTATTTTGCAAATATTTGGTCCTAAATCAAAGCAGTGGACACACAAAAATTGAATGAAATTCAGGGAATCACCAAAGTTAATGGAATTCATGCACTGGTGACTATGAATGTAATGACAGTTCAACCTAATCGCTGGCCAAAGTGGTGGATCACCCAACTAACACTGCCGTCTCTGACACTGCTAGCTAAAAGCAAAACTTGGCTGTATTTTTTTTTTTTGGATATTTAAAAAAAATGCAGAAATATGAGACGCAAACAGATTATGAAAATATCTGTTGAAGAACAAATTATGATTGTTGAAATTGTGATATTTTGTCCCACTATTGGTAACCATTTGAGAATTGTATTCGTCTTCTTCGAATCTGAGGTAAATGACAAATGACACTAATGATAAATGACACTACAGTTGTTGGAATATGTTAGTCGATGTGTAGGAGCCGTTTGACACTCAAACTCCTCTACAGGAGTTCATGAGGTTGGACAGAAATGTTCACTTTTTCTATAGAACCGAACATATAAAGTCCAAACTCCACCCTGTCCTGCGCTGGGATGACCTATGGTGTGCTGTGAAGCATGAGAGACGTGTTGTGATTGGTTCTTGGCTGAAGTGTGTATCGTCCTGGCAGCGGTCTCTGGGGTTGATGGGTTTGACCTCTGTGTGGCAGCGGGGTGCCTGATGGATCACTCTCCACAGCCAGCACACACCCAGAGGTCTGCTGCGGATATGGATACTGTATGTACTGTTCTGTGAGTGGTGCCTTCTGCTCGCATGTGGGGAAGTTTCAGACGTCTGGGTGGAGCAAGTTGGTGTGTGTGTGTGTGTGTGTGTGTGTCATCTGATACTGATGGGCTGTGTTTTTGTGTAATCAGGCTATCCGTTCTAGTAGGTCAAAGAAAAAAAAAAACATGTTTGAGGACTATAGTGAGTAAGGTAGCACGGTAGGTGTGCATATGTGTGTGTTTCAGAGAGTGTGTGTGTTTGGCTCATTAGTGCAGTGGTTCAGAGGCGATTATTTATCGTCATGTTGCCCAGCCTGCTGAGTTGTGGCACAGTCAGCAGCCATCTTTATTCTAAACACACATACACACACGCACACACATATACACACACATACACACAGAGCTACAGGAGTTGTAGAAGTTATTACATGTCCCCCTGTGCTTTGTACATACACACACACCCCTTTTGTACCTTATCTTAAACCCCTTATGCTGTAACACAAACATAACACACCTCCCATTGTACGTACATGCACACACTGTCTCTTTACAGCACACACACACACACACACTCCCTGGCTCCGTCTCCCTCTCCTCTACCCCTGACTTTGTCCCTGTGACCTTGGGCAAGTGTTGCCAGTGGCTGCTGCTGAGATTTCTGCGTAGGGGGTTGGAGGGCGGATGGAGAAAGGCTTGGCCAGGGATCACACAACTTCCATCCCTCTATCCATCCGTTCGTCCGGCTTGATGAATGAGAGAAAAAGTTTTCCCTCCTCCGTTGACAGATGGCTGTGGAGTTTTTGGGGAACTCATGAGGAGTTCATTTATAATGAAGCTCCTCTTTGGATTCTAGCTCCATCAACAACATCGTTTATTTTCAAATTGTGCGTAAATGCAGTTTTCAGAAAGTGACTGTGACTGATCACAGACAAAGCAATTGTCCGACTTCCAATTTTTACCGCATGCCTGCTGCCTTTAAGTCCTGTCCTCGAGAAAAATTGACAACCTCTCTCACTCTTAAGCCGTTTGATGTCACATGGAACGGTCTGGTGACTGGATGGTCATCATTATCATGTATAAATCTGAGAAGTGGAGAGTGCTGGGCAAGAATATAAAACATGAAAAGGTGAACAGTTACAGCATATATATGTATAATAAAGCCACTAATCACAAAGACTGCACTTTCATAGACATTCTGCAGTAGTGTGCAAAGGTGTTAGGAAGATATTTCATCAGCCAGTTAATCACATGCATCACAGGATGTAAGAGAACGCCTTATGATGATGGCTTGTTGAGTTGTTTAGGCCTTTGTTTTTGGCACGTATAATTCTCCCTGGGCTTCACCCGCCTACAGCGTTCTGTGAGGTTGGGGGTCAAAATACACAACTACACAACTACTACTATAAATTGAGGTGATTGTTACAAGACTCACACAATTTGTGCTCTTCACCTGCTAGTCAGGTGGAGTAGATTAATGCTGAACAATGCTGTACTCACAATTTAAACAGAAAAATGCATTAGTAGATGGGATGGCATGCATTCAAGTCATGTGTCTGTGGTCGCAGACAGATAGCCAGCTCGATATATGGTAGGTGTGTACTGTGCGTGGCTTAATTTGAAAGTATTGTGAGTGAAATTTGTATAGGATCTAAATTTCTTATTGATTCCTTTGGAATTGTAATTCTGGAATCAATTTTTTTATTGAATCCGTTCTCAGTGCCTAGCACTAATTTCAAGTAATCCACTGATCAGTGATATTCCAATATAAATACTAGGGGTGGGGGAAATTTCCGATTCTTAGATGCATCGCGATTCGGACGTGGACGAATCTGAATCGATTCACAAACGTCCAAATTTCGATTATTTAAATCTGTTAATTAAAGTGATACAGAACCTTCTAAATAATGTGGAACTAAGAAGCGCGGTACGCGTCATCGCTGGGACACTTTGGGACGCGCACCTGGAGCGACACGCGCACATCGGAAAACAAACATGGCCGACCGGCAGCCACCTCGCCATGAGGTCCGAACAGCTCCTTCTAATTTAAAAGCAGCCGTGTGGAAACACTTCGGCTTCTACAACGTCGATGGCGGAAGCGAACTGGACAAGAGCCACGTTATATGTAAGCTTTGTCGAGCTAAAATAAAATACTTTGGCAACACAACAAACATGAGAAGCCGTAACTCGATTCCACCCGACGGAGGAGTCGGGGAGACGGCAGGCTGCTGTTGCTGCGGCTACTAGTGGCTACTGTTGGTACTTTCCAGTTTGCACATATTTCCAATAGTTTAATAAAATATAATCGAAATGAATTCTTATTACAAATGCGCTGTTTTTAAAAATTGCAAGTGACGAATGCTTATTCAGTGAGACAAAAAGAAATGTGTTTGTGAAAAAGTGCATCAATATACATAAAGATGCATCAATAATCGTTTTATAATCGAATCGTAGCCCCTGAATCGTAATCGTAATCGAATCGGCAGGTGCCCAAAGATTCCCACCCCTAATAAATACTCAAAGTCCATCCAGTGCAGTAACATATTTAATCCAAAACAAGCTATTTCCATCAATTAAGACCCACTAACTGCACAAAAGAGCTGGCAGAAGTTGTAACCCTCCTCTTACATTCATCTCTGTATGGAGCTGCATGCAGATAGAAGTCATATCTTGGTCTCAGGATGGCTGCTCTGGTCTGGCCTTTTGATTGACACCTCACTGGAGCCATTAGGGGCTTCCATGACTTGTCCACACCCCACAGTATACAACAAGAGTCTGAGTTAAAAGGAAAAGCCTGCCTCCTGTCTCTTGTGTAAAGACTGAGCCAACTGGAACAGATTGTGTATATGATGGTGCTTTGTATAGCCAGTGAAATCAAGAAAATGACAAGATGCAGTTTTTATATGTAATGTGAACCTAGAATAAAGACATTATGTCAATTTAGATCTTTTGCTTTGAATTACTTTTTATATGAGCTGATTTTCTGCCATGGCACTCGTTTTGATGTTGTTATATACACAAAGGAAGGGAAAAAGCACTGTGATGTATTTAGCTTCAGTTACTTGGGTGTGAAGATACCCTGAGAAAAATGTGTAAATATTGCATAATTGTGTTTTCCAGTTTATAGGTCAAAACCTTCTACTTCAGTGTGTTCATACTTCTGTTACTCAATGCCAGCAGCACTTACAGTGGTTCTGACTGTTAGGAAAAATACGTCACAGCATTCAAAAGAGCTCAAAACCGCACATATGCTCAAAATTGTTCAAGGACAACTTTAAGTTTAGTCAAGTGGTGATCTTTTAGACTGTCAAATCGATATACCCACATACAAATTATGCAAGTTTTGAGAATGAACATAATGTGAATTACATGCCATTGCTTTTTTTGTCCCTGGGAACCTGGGACATTTTTGGCCAACATGTAAGTGGGCGTTCAGTCTGAAAATGGCATAAAAATGCAAGGAGCTGTGTTATCAAAGGGGACTGGTTTGAGTAATTAAGAATAAGAGTTCTCGGGTTTATGAGATGCTTAAACACTGCACAATGGTTAATGATACTTTATAAGACTGAAAAGTTATCACAGCTACATTCATTTATCGTTCTCTTGTGAAATCCTGTGGTAAACAGTAGGATCATGCCGTGCAATTTACAGAGTCATATCTTTAAGCCCTCTTTGATTGCAACCCCAGCGGCCTGCTGGATAAAGTTTGCACGAGGGGCTGCATTTTTTCATGCAGTGCTCTTGTCAGTCTGAACATAACCTTAGACATTGTTCTGTACAACCATAAATCCTCACATGACTAATGAATATTTCTTGGAAGAATGCTGCTCCATCACTTCTACACTTGTATAATCTATGTCCAAGAGTGCTGTGTTGGGCGAAGACAATTACGAAGACAATTTATGTTGTTTACCTTTAATTTTTTAATCATAAAACTTCATCAGTGAAAAAAAAAAACAATCAACCTCAAGCCTGTCTCTCTTGCATTACTGTGCGGACTCAGTTTCGCTGTGGCTGTAATAATAAGAATTTATATGCTGAAAGTGATTAAAAGGCTTTTTTTTTTTTTTTAAGCATTCGCTGAGCTCATGTAAAATAATTGGTGCTGTAAGGCAATTAAGCAGATTTTCTGCAGTGTAGAGGCCACCAGCCTCGCAGAATTTTGTTGTTTTGTGCCAAACTGAACATGTTGAAGATTTATTGACGTAAATATGTGATGCTACACATACATCAGCTCTAACAGATATACTGTCTGCGTGTTTGGCAGTATCAGTTCACAGTCACAGCCTTTTAGGAGACACAGCTGCTGGCTGCCATTTTGAGGAACAGCTGACATTTGCCTTCTCTCTCCATCAGATACATTACTGGGCATGGGCCTCTGACATTTCTGACTGTGTGTGTGTGTATGTGTGTGTGAGTATATGCGTGTGTGTGATGAGTTACTTGGGCATGCCCCCCTGACATTTTATTGGATGCTAATGGTATTCATTGCCATGGCAGCTGGAGGGGAGGCGGGCATGGTTGTCTGTGTGTAAATGGCGCCTGTCGCTCACCTGTAGGCGTGTGCATGTGTGTGTATGTTGTTAGGTAGGATGAGGGTTCTGTGACACACAGATATTGTTGGATGAAGTCACCATTATGTGTGTGTTTGGATGTTTTTTTTCTGTCGACAGGAGATTGTGTGTTTGCGCTTTGCTAGTGTTTGTATTTTTGAATGTGTAGGTGTGTGTCTGTGTGCATGTGTGTGTTCGTGTGGGCAGTCAGTGGTCTTCTGTCCTCGCGCTCGCGCATGTGTGTGTGTCTGGAGGGCAGGGAGATAAAGGCGCCTGCTTTTTTCTGATAAGGACTCCCACCTCCACCTCTCTATCACTCTACTGTTCTACCTCTCTCCTCTCCATCCTTCTACCATTTCTTGTCTATCGGCACCTGTAGTGACACCACTGTCTCGCTCTTTACCATTCATCCTGTCTCTTTTCTTCTGTTCTGCACATTCTTCTTTCTCACATTCCTGTACTGTCTGAAATGAAGATGCGGGTGCCCAGGGCCAATTTCCATATTTAAAAAGGCAAAAATCATTTTTTATTTTTTATAAGGTAATAGAAAACAAAAGATGTTTTACTATTCCACCAACTTATTTAACTCATACATTTTCCAGAGATAAGTTACCTTGAATCAGCAGAACAAATGTCCTCATGTGATGTAGATAATAATTGGGGTATTTTGTTATAAATGAGATGAAATACTGGAAGCTAAGTTCTAATTGCATTTTCATGACATCCATAGTTAACAGTGCTTTACTTTTTCCTTTTCATTTTTTTTAAATGCAAAAGCTTGCCTAAGCAGTGAAACTACAGTTTATGTGTACCAGCTGGTTACCATTTGTAAAACAAAACAGCATCTTCGTCTCTGCAGGCTATATAACCTTTTAAATGGTCTTGAGGAGCGCAAGCTTTCCAGGTGATTTCTTTTCCGTGTCTCGTATTGATGTATGAGTGTTTTCTTTAACAACTTACTAATTATTGGAGGAAGTGCTTTCAGTTCTGTTTCCCTGTGTGCAGTAATGTCACTGCAGCGAATATATGGGACATTCAAGCAGCAAAACTATAAATCTGCAGCAAAAATCTTGATAGGACAAAGGAAAATCTTTAGAGGAAGCAGAATTAAATAATCAATGAAGTTATGTTGCTGTCTCATGCATTAAGGCACACACAGCCTCTCTGTTTGGGGAGATGCGCTCAAATTCCCATGGCTATTCCACTATTAATCAGAGTGGTAATTATGACCTGGCCAACCCGCCCCGTGGATTAACTGCAGTGTCTGTGAATGTAAATGCAGTCTATGCATCACTTAAGACGTCTTTACCACCATATCTGTACGGTAAACAACAAAAACTTTCTGGGTGTTAACAGTTCACTGAATCACCAGTTCAACTTTAGAGAGCAACAAGGCCACCAAAAAAGGCATGAAAGTATTATAACAAGTAACATAACATAGTACATTTTAAACCAAGTGATAAGTAAAGATATATTATAACCTGCCCAGCACTATTGGTATGAGATTTTTTTTTAAATGTATTTTTAAATATATTTTTAACTCCTAACTGGCCAAATGGAAAATTAGCTTCTACTAAGATGAGCTACAGTGCAGGGGTTCTCGAAGTTATGATGACTGAGTGCCGATTGAGGGAGCCAACATGTGACTTCGAGCAGCACAGGAAAATCCATCAACTTATCATGGGATGTGTGATTGATTTCAATGGCCTCTTCTACTCAACTATACAGCTTTTCTTCCATGGTGGTTTTTCCATTTCACTTCAACATAACACAGATGCTGTGTTGTCCACATACAGCAAAGGACAGGATGTACTTCCTGTGACACTCACAAGGTGCCAGTAGTTGCCATGCAACCAGTAGCTTTCAACAAGTTGTCAGTTCTAACTTGACAGGCGCTTGTTAGGAGGGCGCAGTTTGATGCAGTAGCCAATTGTTTTATTAAATGTAGGCTAATGAAAGCGAAAGCATTGAAATGGAATGACTATAATATAATGCATACATTTCTTGTCACCTTCACTGTCACTGGCCTGCGGGCCTCACTTTTGAAAAACCCTGTTATAGTGAACGAGAACAGGCAGAGACCACAGGTTTAATAAAAGTGAGCTATTTAAGTGTTAACAGTCTTAAAAAAGTACCTGCCACGGTGAAGTGCTTCACCATCTGGTTTCCTGTGCTGTTAAAAGACAGAAAATGGCTCTAATTACAATAGTGTCACACTTTGCTGATCTCCATGAGGAAAATGTTTCTCTTTTTCCCTCTCGGAGGTCAGGATCAGCTGTAGTAGCAGCTGATAAGGATTCAGTCAGAGATCTCAGCCAGGCAGGTGGTTTTGAACCGAAGACCTTCCACTTTACAGAAAGGTCTCCGCGCTCGCCCTTCCATCCCGCTAATGACCGTAAATCTGACATACATATAGATAGCCCACTGAGGGATTAGCCTGTAAGTAGTTCTCAGCAGGAAAGCAGACAGAGCCTGTGGTGCTATGCTCTGATCTCACTCTTTGTACCACCTCCTCATTCCTCACTGCTTTCTTTAGGTTTAAAGTCAAGAAACAAATGCAGTCAGACAGTGAAGCCAGTGAGAATAAACAAGCGATTAAAACAGCGATTAAAGGAGAAACATTAAACAATTGTGTGCATAGCAATCCAAGTAGTTAGATGGAGCCATATGGTTTAGGTTGAAATCCTATTTAATATATAGTCTATGGTTGAAGCGAGTTGTTTTCTCACTGCACCTCCTCCCCAGACTCGTGGAAGCTCAGGCAGGCTGCAGGAATACACAAGCGCAAAATGAGTGCAACATTAGAATTTGACGATAATAAGCAACGATGAGTCCTATAAGTTGATCAGCTGGTTATAACTGTCAGTTGTCTGTCAATGTAAAGTTAAGCCTGTTACCTTGAAAACAAAAGCCCACTGCTCTGAAAATATACACTCTGGAGTTAGAGTCCAGTGGCTACTTGCCTTCTGCCTGCCAGGCTCTATTAATCATTATAAACATCGACTCCTTTTAAAAGATTATTCATGATTCCTTTCGACTCATAAACAGACGCTCGGACAAAAACAGTTATTCTGGCCTGGAATGGAGACACTTCAGCTTTACCATTGTTGTCAGAGCAGCGAAGATTTCAACTTAGCATGTTTCCTTAATTTCTGATGCCATATCATGGTCAAATTATGATTAATTACTGTAAATATATTTCAGGTTTCTCCTTCAAAACAAAACTGAAATTTCAGCTTGTACCTTTCTCTTTCTGTGTTCACCCTCTAACTTCAGTTCACTGCCTCTCTTCTCTGCATCGAGATATTTATTCCCCCTCTCTCCTCTGTTGGACATCTGTTCATTCTCTGCTCATCGCTGGAGGAGAGGAGGATCCCTCCATATGTACCTCCCCTCTTCCCCCCTCTGTCTCCTGCCCTACATACAGTATTCTTTATTTTCTTCCCTCTCAGTCTGCTCACTAATTTGAACTTTTATTCCACCTCACTTATGCACCATCCCTCGCACCAACTTTTGTCTTTCTTTCTCTCTCTTTTCCCTCAATTTTCATCATCTTATTGATTGTGTTTACACCTGCTTTCCCCTCTGTCATGGCTTTCTTTCTTTCTTTCTTTCTTTCTTTCTGTCTCCCTCCCTTTTTCTCTCTCTCTACCCCTTCCTCTGTCTCTCGTTCTCTCTCCCAGCTGGCTGTTTAAGAGCTGTTTGCCATCTGATGTTCCTATGAGAGGTAATTAAAGCCTGAATCACAGACTCTCTGTGTGTGTGTGTGTAAGAGAGTCTGTGGGTAGAAATGGATTAATTTCGTAACAGTTTTCTCCAGGTTGGTGAGAAAACTTTTGGGACTACCCCAAAATCCCACTGCCGTCACACACCCATCCCATCAAGGGGTTTTTCAGGTGTCATATCTTTCCTGAATTAATTATTATCCTTTCAAATTAAGATGCATTTACTCCACTCTTTTCAGCACACTTCTAAATTTGTGCAAATATATTTATCATAAATGTATCAATGCCTGTTCTTCATTTTGAGCTCTTTTGAAGATGTAAGGAGACTTAGCAATTATATAACATGCTGTAACAAAATCAGCTTTTTAACCAGCCATTTTGGCTTTTCAAACTGCATCATCTCTCACACTGAGAATAATTAGCTATGGAGTTAAAATGAAACCATGTGACCTTTGTACACCACAATACACAATGAGAACTAAGCACTGAAGCACAGGCTCACCATCAGGGGGAGGCAGAGGGTACAGGTGACCCTGGTCTGAGGCACAGAGGGCCCATGCAGAGGTCTAGGTCAGTGATGATCCAAAAAAGCTGTGTTGTGTTACTGCAAATGGAAACTAAACATTTCCTACTGCTGCAGCCTTACATTGACGTATTTAACCATAGAACCAAATGCATGTAACTCTATTAAAATAAAATTTCTACATCTTTAATTCATTATTTTATCTATATTTATTTTATCTATATTATTTATTTATATATGAGTTTATTAATCATCTAGTGAATAATGGGTCCTGTGGGATAAAAAGAAAATATATATATGATAATTTATACCTAGAACTGATGGGGGGTCATTTTTACCCCCTATAGAAACAGCACTATAAGCCTGTGCTCCACATTAAAGCCACGTCAGGTTGCCTAGCAGTGCTCATTGTTTACTTTGATTCTAAGACTGCACACGGCCTCTGGTTACAGAAGGTTACACATAACTTACTAAAAGATGTTAAAAAAGAAGAAATGTATCAAAGGAAGTATAAATGTCCAAGAGGCTCTGGCAGCTTCAAGACCTGAGTGAGGATGGAGAATCTAATGGGGGAGAGATATCAATGATGACTGGCCCGGTATCTTCACCTGATGAATTGTCTTTATCCGAGGAAGAGCAGACTTGTAGGCTCTTGTACCTCCAAAATAAACCAAACCACCTGCACATATCGCCATCGCTACACACTGCTACAGTGCGCTGTGAAAGTCTGTGGAGTGTGTGTGTGTGTGTGAAAGAGAGATTTAGAGTCAGAGATTTATTATTTGTTTCCCTCTCTTTTATAAATACTTCCCCCCTTTAACACTTACTATTTACCTATATTATATTGTATGTATTGTCTATAACATGTTTTTTTTCTTTGGCAACATGTTTAGTCTGTAGAGAGAGAGAGTGGTGTGTCTGTGAGAGGGAGAGGGAGATAGGTACGTCTTTTCTTGCTGTAGCTCTGATTTCATTCTGTTTTGATTTCTTCTGTCTGCAACTAAACGGCAACTAATTAACTTCATAAACTAAATTCTAAAAAGTTGTTTCATCAAGCCATACTTATTATTCAGAATGAACAACTTCTATAAATGACCCCTTTTGCGATTCCAGACGCTGGTCTCATTGGGGGGTGTTGGAACGTTTTTTTGATAACTGGCAAAACCAGAGTTAATTCTTATTTTGAAGTAGGCACGGGAAATACAATGTGTTTTTCCAGTAAGCTCAGCTTTAATGCAAATTGCAATGCAATTACAAATTCATCTACAAAACAAGACACTGACTGTTTTCGGCATTTGTTGACCGTGGATCCATTTGAAAAATTGAAAGGATGGGACAGTCAGGAGCAGCCACAGTAAGCTGTTATATGAAGAGCTGCAGGCTGCACTCCACCTTCTCAACACAAACAACTGCTTTAACTGTATGCTGCAGACACATGCGCAGGATAAAATCAGATCCTGGTTGCCCACAGAATGATGAAAAAAAGGGAAATTATTGCCTTCTTTATTAAACTGACAAAAGTTCTTTTTGTTAAAGTTAAAGTTGTTTTTCTGCCCCCAGAATGCTATGACTTATAGTATAACCAGTGACTGTCAAGTGCACAGAGATGGTGCAACTGCATAATACCATCAAAACTAGTTAACATTAATCAATATTTACTGCCAATCAGGGCTGAATTTTTACAGGTTTCACCCAGCACTCCTCAGTGAACTGACTGCATAGTGGAGCATTTTCTAGTGTCTAGTTTTTAAGTATTTGAAAGTCCGGCCCCCACAGTGCCACTGGACAAATATCGTTGATGACCCCTGCTCTGTACAGTCTAAACTATTCAGTTCTCTTCTTCTGTTTGAACAATAGTGAAGATTAAATTTGATAGATGAAGAGTAAATGTATTTATGATTCAAAGCCTTGAAGTTATTTCTTAAATCAATGTTTGATTTTACTTTTCTCTTGCTTGGTATATTACTGACTTGACCTTTTGTGCTGTATAATCAGTATATAATCAGCCGTGATAGTATGTATATGCAAAACAGAACGTGGCCTGGAGGAGTCCAAAACAATTCATAATGGTTGTTAGAGATTCAGTGTTTGTCACTAATGGCCAAGAACTTATTTGAACTTGCCCATGTTAGTTATGAGAGTGTGGGTGGATGGGTGGGTGTTGTTGCTGGAGTGGGTGTGGATGGGTGGCCCCCCGTCCATAATACTTAATGGCTGGTCTGCTGAAGCACACAAATGTGGATAAAAATGAATACAAGGATATGTGTTGTAATTTTAATTTGTTAGCTAAAATCAAGAGTTTTATTTCACGGATCAATGCTGTGCCGCCTCCCTTGGGCCAAGGCACTTAAGCCAACACTGCCTCTTGTAGTAATACATTAATTTCACTCGACTACAACCAACAGTTGCAATATTTCTTCATGATAAAGCTGACTCAAACCCATAAACACCCCAAAATACTCCCAATGTAGCAGCTATACAGCACAATGTCTCCAATAGCTCAGCTGTAGTTATGAAAATTAGCTCCAGGCTGCACTTAAAAAATAAACATCGGAAGCCGCATCCATTTCTTATATATTGCCGTCATCTATTCTTCGCCGTTTGCCTGTTTCCATTCATCTCTGCCTCTCCTCGTCTTTTTTTCTCTGTATCTCGCCATCTCTATTGCTCTGTCTTGTCTCCCACTTGTTTTCTTGTTTTCTCACTCGCTTGTCTTTCTGTCATTAGTTCCATTTCAGCCACACCCACACAGCTCCTTTCCTCATCCATCACTCCCCAGCGCTGGTTTTCTCTCTGAGTGTGTGTGTGTGTGTGTGTGAGAGAGAGACGGTGAGTCAGAGGAAGATAGAACGAGACAATGTTTGTCTGTGTTTTTTTTTTTTTTGTCTTTTGTGTTTCATCTGTTTTATGGGTGTTTTATGTTTACTTTGATATGAGACTGAGTGAGGAAGAAAAACAGAGACAATCATATGAAGTGTGGGTTTCCCCCGGAAGGCTGCCTGATGGACTCCGAATGTAAAATTTATCTCACTTCTTCATTATTTACCACAAGTTGATGCAAGCTAAACACAAGTTAACAAGCTAATAAATGATTGTTTTTCACCCTGCTCTAACGCTCATTCTTTATTTATCCCGCAGTGCTTGAATGAGCATTTTCAGCAGCTGTATACTTCACATTTATCCAATTACACATGTTCACACCTGGGAGCTGCCCAGTACAGCCACAGTGTTTGACTGTTCACCACGGAGCAGCTCCAGTGGAGCAACTGGGGATTAATTGCACTGCTGAAGGATTCATCACTGGTAATTGTTCAGGGGGGTAAAGAGTGTTTCTCAGTCTCTGTTTTTTTTACATTCAGGTTTTTACAGCTGCTCCAGAATTTAAACAAAAAAGATCTCTGGTCATGAGCTGAGCTGCTCCTAAAAATGTGAAACCATGTTTCCCATCAACGTTTGCCATATTGACATAGATTTATTAATTAAAATTAAGTTGTGGCAAATCAAATGTTTTAACCCTCTAATTCCGTTAACTATATGATTTATTATGCACCTGTCTGTAATTACTGTTGAAAAATAACCTTCAGGTTGTGAAATGTTGTGTTGTTGAGATCATTTCCCAGATCTCTCCCTGCTCCTGCTCTTGAAGCATCAAGCCTCTATTCTTTTGTGGAATATGATTACTTGTATGTTTTAAATAACAGTAGCTCCTGTGGTGTTCAGTATCTGTCCATCGAAAATGTGTTTTCTGTTTCTTTAGTCTGTCTTTTATTTAAATTTACCATGAGCCAAGAGTCTGTTTTTTAATTAGCTAACATTTTGTTTCAAAGAAACATGGGAAATATTATCACTAGTGTCATGATATTGTGCATTATTTAAAAAAAAAAACTCCTCCAAAATGTGACTCAGCCAAGTGTCCACTGTGTATTGCCAAAACGATAATGTGCTACTCCGTCTCAACTACAATACGGAACCCAATGCCTGGTGTTTTCTTCTCCATAAGTGAAACCACAACTATGCAAACAAAAACAATGCAGACAGCAGATAGCAGAGATCCAGGAAAGGTACCTGCAGGAGTGAGTGGGTTACACTTGTATTGCAACATTTTGATTGGGCTGTGAGTATGCATGATGATGACAATGATGCAGCTCGAGGCTTTTCTTCAGTGCAGGGAGACAGAAATTCGGGGTCGAAACACTGCATCCTTGTGAGAATTTGGTATATAAATGTTCAAGTTTTAAAAATGCACAGAATAGTGGCATCTGTCAGCCGCAATTTGTCAAGCCCCAGTCGGAAAGAGTTTAAAATCGATAACAATTGGCATGCAGAGAGAAGAGAAGAGGCAGCGAGGGAGGCGGGCGGGAAGGCAAAAAAGAGAAGAGGAATATTTGGATTTTAAGTTAAAAGAAAAAACAGTACAGGCTTGGATAAAGTGTCAAAGACAGAGGGAAGCTGGAGATGACAGAGAAGGAGAGGCGAACAGTGAAGATCGCAGTTTATCGATCGGAGGTTCCTGTATTTGTTGGCAATGTTTGAGGATTAAAACGCCTTTGTATGTACAAGGAGAGAGGGAGATATAGCTGCCAGCTGCACAGACAATATCATGATCTGAGAGCAGCAGAGAGAAGACGGTGAGAAAAAGAAAGGCATGGTAGATGGATGGAGGATAGGGAATGGATGCCGGAAAAGGGATGGAGGGAGAGGAGAGGAAGAAAATGAAGAGTCGAAGGCACAGATGACAAAAAAGAGGAGAGAAGGAGAATGGGAGTAGATGTTAATACAGAAGGAGAAGCTGAAGTCTGGTTTGTCAGTGGAGATGTAATTTAAAGTTCACACACAATCTTTCACACCCTGTCACATACTGTACTGTGACTCTTCCCAGTGTTTTTAATGTGATTGGTGATGTGGTTGCATGCTGGACTGTAACATATATCCCAGCAGCTCCAGAGGTGGACAGGTTCAGCAGGTCCCTGTTTTTCAGGTATGCAAAACAGCCTAAAGGTTCCCTGGATCTCTATGACTTCGGTTAAAATAAAACGAACTGCGCTTTACTTTGGAAATATAGGTTACAGTATAGTTCAAAATATACTGATAATGTAGTTCAGGCTGTAAGTTGGGCATGTTAATATGGGGTCTATAGGAACTGACTTGCTTGTCTCAAGTGGCCATTTGAGGAACTCCAGTTTTTGGCACATCCACGTTGGCCTCAATTTTAAGCCCTGGAGTTTGCGATTTTTGTAAACAGTGTTCATAAAACTCTGCAAAGTGTGCAAAATATAGCAAAATCTAGCCATAGCTTTTAAATTATATTTAGATATTCCTGTGGCTGTCAAAAGTGCAGAAACAAAAACAGAAAAAAACATCTGTTAGATGGAGGAGAGAACCCAGAAGAAGAGAAGATGAGGCAAGTTACTGTACAGCAGATTGAAATTTTTTAAATAATACTGCAGACTACAGCAGATTGAAACTGTCAACAGGAACAGGGCCACATGACCCAACTTAAACAGACCTGACTCTAACGTCTACAATCACAGACTCCTGACAGTAAAATAGCAAACTCTTTGTAAAATGAAGAGAGACTGAAGTGATGTTAATTAACAAGGTGGTGTTGAGCCTCAGCCACGGGAACAGATGGTGACAATAACAAGAAAATAAACCGACTTGTCTGTTGGCCATCAGACTGCACCAGCAGGGATCCTGCTCATCAGTGTGAACAGTGGTGAGCACCACGGACAGCTCCCGTATCCCCGGTGCTCCCAGGATCAGCACCTTGGACAGCGGTCGTGACACACTGGAGTGCAGACTGTTACAAATGATCCACCTGAAGTGTGCAGGAAGTGACTGCAGGTTCAGCAAATGAAATCAACTGAAAGTTTTCACATCTAAATATAGTATTTTAAACCACCAGTGTTGATTTGTGAGATTGAGAAGCACCCAGAATGATAAAAGCACAATAATTTTAAGGGGAAATGGGAACATATCAACTTTAAATCGCGGCAACAGCTGCAAATTGAATCATTAACGGTTTTTCATTGCCTTTATGGTCTGATTTAATGAATTTTACTTCATTGTTTTTCAGAAATACTAATTAATTCTGGAATTCCTTTCAGTTATATTGTGTTGTTGAAGTGGTTGTAATGTCGTGAATACAGGTTTGAATGCAGAGGAGCTATTATAATCAAAGACATACTGAAGTGAATACGAGGTGGATCATGGTTGATGGTGACATAAATTTTGTTTACTGTTTTCATAATACACAAAATCTTCACATGTCCATTAAAAGTTGTTGTATATTTGTTTCACTACTCATTTTCAACCCTTGGGTCCACTTGAACTTATTGTCACAATTGCAGTTACAACCGCATCTGATGAATCAAGAGGTTTCAGCTTAAAGTTTTCTTCCAGTGCTTCTTATTTTTATCATTCAGAGGCACTTTGAGATTTTCTTAAGAGGTACTTCTGCATACTTGACCTTGGCTTGCTTTCTCGCTGAACTGAGATCAAAAGCTCGCATTGCCTACAGTTGAAATGCAGTGAACTCATCTTTGAATCGTATTATTTGGTTTGTCTTTGCCAACGTGTCCTCATACCTGAATGACAAAATAGTTCCTTTGCCTTGACCAAAACAAATTGTAGTAGGAGAGTACAGGACCTTTGTCGCATTGGATCTTTGTTGTTGGTCTGAAGTATAGTTTCTCTCCCATGTTGTTGTTGTTTGTACTTTCAGGTATTTGCTCTATTTTACCGTTTCATGTTTGCTTTCAGCTGTATAGAGGTTTTGTCAAGTTACTCATGTCAACATTTCCTGATTTTGCAGCTTCATAATACAAGCATTTAAATAATAAAATAATTTATTGTGCAGACTTCTTTAGGAAATAAAGTGGTTATTTGCTGTTTTACAGGTGCTCAACTCAAACTAAGTTCATCTTCAGTTAAAAGACGCCCTCAAGCTGGTAGTCGTGGAGATGCAAATCCCTGCTCTCCTGAGCTGATGTTACAAGCCAAACAGAATCAAGCCAAGCCAGTTGATCTGTATGGAAAAGTGGTACTACAAGGTCATTTATCTTGTGAGGGGGCTGACTGGTCAGTACATACTAAAGTGGGCTGTTGTGCATGTGCAACATAGTAACCCTTTGGACACATCATCACAGTGTGGCCTATACAGCTGCAAAACCATAAATGATGTCAGTTTTGGTGCTTTTGTAGAATTCAGTGATTTAGCCTTAAGTGTCTGAAACTGCAGGAGGAAGCGACTCAGACAGGGCAGATGAAGAAGAGGATAAAGAGACAAGAGAGCAAAAGGGAAGACGGAATGTGAGGGACGGAAGGAAGAGGGTATCAGATTAAGTGAGAGTAAAAAAAAAAAAAAAACCTAGAGATACACTCAAGAATCATGCGAGTGATATTAGCCAGGGTGAAAGCGAGGACAAGTACTTTTTCTTTCTACCCTTCTGTCGTTTACTTGGCAGAGCGGCTCCTCTGATTGTTCCAGTTTGGCAGTATCACTTTGTACTCAACCTCTCTTTTTCACTCTCTCTCTGAGTTAATGTGGAAAAATAAAAGAGCACTTAGTGGTTGAAATTTATGACCAGACAAGAAAACACTTTTTTAAAAAATAGGTTGAATTCTATGTCTGTGCATAGAAAGAGACTGGTGACAGTAGAAATGGTATTACATAATACTTGTTATGTGTGTGTTTTCGATTTACAATTGAATTATTTAATTAATTCATTAATTTTATTTTATTATATATATTTTTTTTATTATTCTATCAAAATGAGTTCAGCTGGCATAGACCACATTCTCTGAGTAGACTAACATTTGAATTAGACACCCCTGATCAGTGGTACACTGGTGGACAGAAAATGTTTTTAAAAAGTTATCATAACTTAAAAAGTTAAATTATATTCTAGTGCTCACTTATAAATTTTGATATTTACTGTGAAATGGTTCAGGGAGAGCTTGACACATTCAGAATAGTGTCCCCTTTGATTAACTGCTCTCCTCTTTGCAAACTGAATTAGTCTCTTTTATGAAGAGAATTCAAGAAAGATTTGAGCCAAAACAGAAAAAAAAAAAAAATCACAGTGGCCATGACTGTACTGGCACTTTTGTCCTGGCTGCTTGCTGGTCTATCATGTTCTATCAGTTCATTTGCATTTCGCCCCATTTTCACTGCATTGCATTTGTACTGGAGAAATATACGACATATCTACTACTAAATCATAAAATGACCGTGACATGTCATTCAAGATTAAGAAAACGTGCTCACTTGAAATAATCACTTCTTCAACAACAATGCTACAGCCAAAACGTTCTCCTTTGAAATTTCCAAGGTCTGTTTTTGTCTGTCCGTTTCATATTTATTAGAATTAAAATTAATGCTGAATGTTAGCTGAATAAGAACGTGTCTGATTATGAGTCATAAGAAATCTTTACTAATCTTTTAAAAGGAGTGGATTTTTCTAACTATTTCACTCAGCAATATGTAAATGCAGACTGGTTGGGAGTAAGGCTGAACTCCAACAATAGAGTGTGTATTTTCAGGACAGCGGGCTTAACTTTAATTGACAGACAGCTGATCAACTTACAATGTAATCTGCCTGAGCTTTGAGTCTGGGAAGAAGGGGACGGGGGAAAAAAAACTCATTTCAACCGTAGATTGTATGTTCAATAGGGATTCAACCTAATTAATATGCGATCTGTGGCTCCAACTCGCTATTTGGACCGCAGTACTCATTTCTGAACATTAGTGTTACATATTGCTTCTTTTAAGTGTTCAAACTCACACAGGTGAACTGCTGCACCTCACACTGTAGTAATTGTCCTCAGTGTGATGGCTGCAGGACAGGAGACTGTTTCTTTAATCACTGCAGACTCACCGCCTGTTTTTTTTTTTTTTGATGATTGTTAGACATCTTTTGTAGATGTATACAGTATGCACTGTATGAAAGTGTGTGTGTGTGTACTTTTGACCTCTCTAGTGATTAACATGTTGTGCCTGTACTCTCAGAGGGATGGTGAGGTTTTGTGTGTGTGTATGTCTGTGCGCAGAGTACCATTGCAGGGCGTGCTGCTGAGGGAACAGCTGTCAAGGGAGGGGCGCGGGTAATGATGGCCATGCATCACTGTGTGTGTGTGTGTGTGTGTGTGTGTGTGTGTGTGTGTGTGTGTGTGTGTGTGTGATGGTTTGGAAGTGGTGTCTGCTCATACGTCAGTCTCCCGTGTCTGCCTATAAGCTGCTGGGTGCCTCCAGACGTGTGTGTACTGTGTGTGTGTGTTTGCTAGCCTTGAGTCTGACAGTCTGTCAGAAAAGCTTTCTAATTGTGGTTAAAAGATGGCAGGCCAGAGTCAGCCTAATTTATCATTCACCTAGTACACACACAGACACTGACACACACACACACACACACACACACACACACACACACACACACACACACACACACACACACACACACACACATACATATATACACACACAGAGCAAAGTAGGTTATGTGATTTGGCAGGTTTCTTAGCTGTTATCAGATGGCACACTGGTGTCTGAGGTGACAGAGTTATATAGAAACACACTATATGTATGTAAATGAGTATTTATGAATACAATTTCAGTAGAAGTCTATTTTTTTCTGCACAGAAAAAAAAGATGAGATGGGAGGAAGGGGGTGAAAGGAAGAGTATGATGTGAAGAGAAAAGAGGAAGGGAAAGGGAGGAGGACAAAGTAAGGAAAGAGGAAGGAGGGAAAGCATGAGGGAAAGTAATCAAGAGGTGGAAAAAGATAAAAGGTTAAGAAGCAAACTAGAGCTGCAAGGACTGGTCAAATATTAATTGATATTAAATTAATCACCAACTAATTTGATAATCAATCATTTTGAGTGATTTTTTTCCATAAAACATCTCTGATTTCATCTAATTAAATGTGAACATTTTCTGGTTTCTTTGCTCCTTTATAACAGTCACCTGAATATCTTTGGGTTGTGGACACATTTGAGTAGGTTTTTTAAAGAGACACCAACATATACTCACAGGTGGTGAGGAATTTAATGATTTCTGTCCAGACGTAGTGTTGTGTTGCCGTAGTACCTTCAGACATGGCTGTGCCACTGCAAAGAGCCTGACAAAGGGTGACCAAAATTTCTGACATGTCAGAAATTCATGCGAATGTCCCATGGTCGTTGTGGTGGTTTTCACTCCCTATGTACACAATATGGCATACAATGCTTGTTGAAGCTGGAATTCTATCCTAGTCTTCAGTGTTACGTGCAACTCCAAAATCGGGTCTGTAATGGGCTCAGATCATACAGTGTATGCATGGCTTTACTATTCAGGTCATTTTAAAAAACCCTATATTTTTAAAAATTATTGAAATTCCTGACAGAACTCCTCCTGTGTACAGTACTTGTCTTACTTTAATACTTTTGATTGGTTAAATTAGTTTTGTAAAATCCACATACAAACATAAAGGGTGACGAATAACACTGGTTTATGAAAAAAGATGAAATATGGAGATTCCAGGTTTCTGCCTGAGAGAGAAAGGATGAGGGAGGAAATAGGGGAGGAAGGTGAGGGAGATGAGAGTTTGTGTGCGTAAGAGAGAATGAAAGGTTGGACTAAAAAAGAAGAAAGGATCATGAAAGAAGAAATAGGTAGGAGAGAAATGAAAGGGGCAAAGTAGGAAAGAGGTGTGCCGGGTCAGCTGTGAGGGACAGAAAGATGAGAGAGCGATGAGAAGCAGAGACTGAAGTAGAGAAAAATAATGAAATGGAGGGAAAGGAAAGGAGGGAGAAGGAGAGAAAGTGTATTAATCTATGCTGGCAGCCTGGCAGCCCACAGAAGAAAAAGACTGTTTCTAACCCATTCTTTCACTGTTTCGTCCTCCCACCCTCCTTCCGTTTCACTGATTTGTTCCCTCGTTTCTCCTTTGCTCTGTTTCGGGCCTGTTGCTTTGTTTGTGTGTGTTTATACATTCATGTCTGCTTGTGTCTGTGCGTTTGGGGCCTGCTCATGTGTGTTTATGTAGTTGTTTTTTTTCATGTTTGGTATTTTCCCGATGTTTTATGCATGTGCGTCGTCTTCTCTGTATTGAATATTGATACAGCGGTGGATTCACGTTTAAAGCTGCGTGGAGGGAAGCGACACAATTGCATTTCGGCATCCCAGTCTCACGCTTCCCCTGCATCCAGAATTCGGTTTCCTGCCTGAAACGGGTGTCTTCTCACACACCCACGCACCTGAACACATGCATAAGCTCGCAGTTACAGAGATAGCCAGTTTGTCTGTGGGTCATCGCTCCTGCATGGGTCAAGATTAAAGGATTTTCTGACAGGAGAGTTGCTCATCCCCTGGCAGGAAGGAGGAGAGAGACAGAGAGGTTTATGGAAGAGTTACTTTAAAGTCCAGACAGTGGGGAGCTCCACAGGCCTGTCTGGGTACCTGCTTGGAGCAGCTAACTAATGATGCTACCTGTCTCTTTTTATCACCACTAACAAGTTACAAGTTACAGCAGAGGTGGGAAAATTTGTCTTAAGGTGCCGTCATGGCACAGTGTAACTTGCTGGCCATTGGCCTCATGATTAAAATAAAAAAAAAAATCATAATTAAAAATCTATCTGATGTGACTCGGGCAAAAATCATGATCATGGACGAGGTAGTGTTAAAGTTTTCTGCGTGTTACATTTTCCACATGTTCCCTGACCTTATTCCTCACTCTCTGATGTGTCTGAGATATCTTGCTGGAAGTCATAGCAACTAGTAAAGCAAGTTATCTTGAATAAATTACAGATTTTGGTGTGCGCCTGTGGCTCAGTCGGTGTAGCACGCTACCCATACGCTGAGTCTGTCCTCTTCAGTGGCCACAGCCCACCTGCAGCCCTTTGATGCATGTCGTCCCCTCACTCCATCCTACCTTTCCCATCTCTAAAACTTACAAACTTCCCTGGGTTTGACCATTGTTGGTAACATTTGGGATAAAGTACACAACTAAACAAAATATTTAACATAAGTGTAGTGTTTTTTGGCATTTAATGTGGAATTGTTACATATTATATCTTTAGATTTGATTCAACATTTTAAAGATCAGTTCATCCAGATTACAAAAGTAATATTTTTGGGAACTACTTATATCTAGCAGATAGGTTTGGGTTTATTTGATATTTAGCTCTCTTATCATTTCCAACTCCATATAGGCCCTGAGTTATGCTGGATTTTTTTGGGCTTATAGCGATAGCAGGGAGTAAAAATTCTGATATCAATATATCAGCTGATATTCTCTATTCAGAATGGAAAGAATATAGAATATATACTTAAAAACAAATTTTTGCATAGATCATTCAAAAGTAGTTAACACTTGTGGAGGTAGGATGTTTTGCAGTTTGCAATCAGTAAACTCTCACAGGTATTTTTAATAACTATAAATAACTCTAAATTAAGAACACAAAGAGCAAAATAAGTTCATAATAAATCCGGATTAAGAAAAAGGATAATATATATACAAAATCCTGCTATAAAGCTAACAAGTAACAACAATGTGCATTATGTTCTATAAAAAGAAAGTTTTCATAATGTGATATGATTCTGATATACATAGACTTATATAGCTGTGATAGGTCAGTATTAGGCCATTAATATTGGTCGGACAATATATCGGTTGAGCTGGACTGTGGTTATCCTGGCACTGAAAAGAAAAAAAACATTTTAAAAATTAGAAGCAACATCTCTTTCCCGAAACAGCGTGCAGGATAATTTACAGACTTCTCTGAGGATTTTTTTCATTGTGACTGTTAAAGGTGAAGTGCATGAATAATGCGGGACATTGTTTCTGGAAAGACACGTTGCTGTTTATTTATTTATTTATTTTTTTCATACGTTTAAAACACCATTTAATGAGGCTGCAAGAAGGAAGAGTCTTCCCTATTTGTCTAAATTAAATTTTGGGGGTCACAAGGACATAAAAATAGTAGAGTTGTTCAGCTGTGCTGTCATTGTAGAACATGTAAGCCTCTCCAGAGCAGCTTTAAAATGATGCAGCTGAAACTTTGATACAATAATGAAGACACAAGTTAGTGAATTTGGAGAATATTCTCACTGGGCATCATGTACAGATTCTTAAAGCTGTTGAGGGATTTACCTGGCAACCTGTTCTCTTCCCCTCTCTATCACCATGTTGCAGATTAAGAGTACATGATTAAATACGTGGACAAAAAAAAAAAAAAAGAGAAAAGTGCCCAGGGAAACGGTGCGAGAGGCGGAATATGACAGAAGGCGAACAAGAAGGAGGAGTGGAAGAGGAGTGAAGAGAAGAGAGACAGAAGGGGAAGGAAGAGAAAATGTGGTGATGTCAGTTATAGAGGGAATGTCCTGAGGTGAAGAGGAGGGTAGTTTGACAGGGAATGTGTGTGTTGAGCACATGGGCTGAAAATATCTGTCAAAATGTTTTTTTCTTTTTTTGCAAGGGTGTGTGTTAGAGGTTAGAAGTGTTGGGCATGCCAGTGGACTTTGGTGCTATATGTGTGTGTTTCTGCATGTGTGTATTTGTGTGTGTGTGTGTGTGTGTTCAGTTTTGCCAGAGTCCAGGAGAGCTGCTGGACATGCCGGTGGACTGTTGTACTTTTCCTCCGGAGGAGGTTAACTAATCCCCTGAGTGTGTGTGTGTGTGTGTGTGTGTGTGTGTGTGTGTGTGTGTGTGTGTGTGTGTGTGTGTGTGTGTGTGTGTAAGACAGGCAGCACTGTAGGGCATCACCTTGGCAGAGGTATTAAATCTTTTTCATCCTCTCCACAGGCTGTGGGGAGGACCAGAAGACAGATTTACTCACACAGACAGATACACACAAACACACACATGCACATAACTGGTCTGTGGGAGACACAGACTCACACACAGAAAGAAACATTCTGCATACGATGATACACACACACACAGACTTATTGACACGCCCAATCGCATTAATACAGTCATACATACACAGACGATGTCTAACAGTCTACTGGTTTCAAAGTTAACATGCTCCCCAAGCTGTCACTGTGTCAATGAATCATCCGCTCTGACTCACCAAGCCAGTCCAACCTGGCATGTGCTACATATGCAATATGAGCTGGGACACCGGTGTCTGGAGGAGAAATGTCTCCTTCAAATTTTTATTTGGTTCTTTTTCCAGATTTTATCAAGCTGCCCGCTGGTTATTTGGGCTCATCAGTGTTGTAATAAACTGATCCACAGATGTAGCCGTCGTAGAAACACCGAATTTTACTGAATGCTGGCTGAGTTTTACTACAACTATAATTGTGTTGTTGTTTTCATCCTTTATTCAGTCGTGAAACATTACAAGGGCCAGTCTGGGACTCTGTTTAGAAACAGCAGTTTTGAAAATCGTTTTTCTTTTGTTGTTTTTCTGTGATGCTCACAGGTATAACTGGTGCATTATGGCCCTCAAACAGTCAAGAGTACCACAGAAAAACAACAAGGATGTTTGTTTCACAATGCTCATGCAGCATGAGTTGTGACAACACATGTGGATACCTGGCAAATGGCTTAATTCTAAATAAAATTCATATCTAACCTACATAATTTCCAATCTTTAATGGTTGACAAGGATCGCATGAATTCCCAAACATCTGACAGTGGCGATAACATTATATTTAATGGTGTGTGCTCTGTGCATAAGACTGACATGACACAAGCCAGTAATGTTTTTGTAATGACAACTTTACTTTATCAGACTTTTAGAACTAGCTTTATGTTTTAACATGACATTAAACTGTTATATGTGGTTGGTTTTGACACTGGCTATCATGAGACCTTGAGACGGTATAAATATGTAATAAATATTTTCCTTGACCTCAAGTAAAGTGATACATTTGGGACCTGTCATAAAGATGTCATTATGTTTTATGATGCTGTTAAATGCTTTTATAACAGTGGCATGAGGCACAGAGACAGATGATGGCAGGGAATACAGCACCAAGGTGGGCTTCTTGCTGGATTTGGCTCCTGGCACCACCAGGCTCAGTCAGTTATTTAAGCAACTAGCTCCATGGCTAACTAGCTAAGGCCAGTTACAGTTCAGCAGATAGTGGTTAGCCGACTTCAACAACAAGTAAACTAGCCAACTGCTGTCTGTCATCAGGTAACTCTGTAAATCACGTCCAAGCTGTATTTGTTGGCCACATTTTTAAGGACTTTTGAAATTAGACCAGTCTTTTTGACAAATTCCGATGTTTCCTGTCTAGAAATTTGGAGCATTCAGCTCCTGACTTGTGTTGGATTTATTTACTCATGTAAGCTCTTTCCTGCCTTTTCATCCTACTTTTGCTGGGAAATGATCCATCTTTCCATCAACCGAAACAAGTAGCTGCAGGATCAGTGAATGTGTTTCTTTTTCACTCTGGGAGGTTTACGTTTTGGTAATTTTGAGATGAGAACATATGCACATGCTACACACTCCTCCACTTGTCCCTGGTGCATCAGTTCATGCCTTAGTATACACTATATAACAGCATCGAGTATAATATAAGGAAGAAAATCAGGATTTGTTGCAGCTCTGAAAATATATTAAGTCATTTCAAATGCATGTGGAGAATTCTGGCAGTTATTTGTTGGTGAAATACACTTGAAATATGCTACACTCTCCACTTTCTCATAACAAAATGTCTTGGGAATATACTTGTATTGGCTGTGTTTTATTTCTATAAGAATATGAATGATGAGGGAGTGTGCATAGTGGCCGTAAGGTATGTGAGACATAAGCTGGTTGCTGCTTTGAATCTGTTTGGACAAAATGCTACTATAAAGGTGAACCTGAGTCCAGTGCTTGAAGCCGCTGGAGCTGCTCAGTGGTCAACAAGGATGGACCTGAGGGACATGAATGTGTGGTTGTAACCTGTGTTTGTGAAAAGAGAAGGCAAGAAGCCAACACGCTCATGAAAACTCTGCTGCCTCGATGTTGTTGTATCACTTCTTGGATTACTGCCGTAGGTCTGTGTGAGAGTGACTTTAAGATGACATGACACTGCAAAGAAGCTTAGGGGGGAGATTATGTCTCATATTCACACATATCAAGATTATTCCCGGATATACAAACTCCTGTTATCTCTTGGTACTGGCAAATCATTTGTGAGTTTTGTTTGTGAAAAAAGACAGCAGTCAAAAACAAAATCAGAAACTTTCTAAAGTTTCTATAGTCTCCTCTTCTCCGTTTTTTTTTTAAAATTCATTTATCATGTTATATTTACTGCAGATGAGCTAGATCTGATATGTTGCAGGCCTTACAGTGTCTTACATACATAAACTATCATGCATCCTGCATAACAGTCTGCAGGTACAGTAAGGTATTTAAAACATGCATGTTTTCAGTGTTTAAAATACATCTGCAGTTAAAAATATATCCTCATGATTTTGGACACAAGTAAATACAAAAATGTCGGAACTAATTTCAAGGTAGCAGTCCTCTTTTTCTAAAGATTAGTAGAGGGTTAAAGGTTTACTCATCTCTTATTCTGATATATATATCTTCAGCTGTCCCTATCCGAATAAAGGCAAAAGCCCAAAAATAATCATAAAAAATAAATAAATAAATTGTGACTTGAGCATGGATCATTGAAACTTTAAACTTGGCTGAATTGTTCTCTGAGTGTCATCATGCATACTAAATCATGTTGGACGAGGCACATGTTCAAACTGTCGAGTGTACACAACTGTGCTAATAAATGCTGGATTAAGGCTTTGGATTTAGAAGTTTACCGAGGATTTCCTACATCTTTAGAAAAACTTCTGTAAAATTGAGATAAAACTGCATATTGTTGAACAATAATGCATCTATTTAATTACATTTATTTTACATAATTGTTTATTTTTTGGATCCTCATTAGCTATCACCAGAGCAACAGCATATATAATGCATTTTATTGATGAATAGTGCAAATATGCTTGCACCCAACCACCCACACATGCATGCACGTACACACACATAGACACGTACACACACACGAACACACAGCCTCAAGAGCCCAAACACTGATGGATTTTAAAGATTTGCCATCAGCTGAGCTTCTTCAGCTTCCTCCTACACCTCAATGCTGCTGTGTTTGTGTGGGGCCTGACAGTTTGTTGGTATTATTTGTGACTCGGTTCCAGTGTTGCTCCATGGTCCCGTAGGACTTCATGTCCTTACCAGCAGACACACACAAACACACTCAAAAAACCCGTTTTAACTGTACACGCAGTATCAGGCCAAATCAATCTGAAATGATCATCTGAAAGAAGTAGTTTTATTTGTTAGATACACTTCAGTTTCTTGCCAAGACATATTGGTTGGTAGTCTATCACACTCATGTCTGTATACTGAATCTGAGACCAGAACCAGGAGATGGTGTGAAGACTGGCAAGAACGGCAATCAGACAGGCGGGCTCTGGCTGAAGGTAACAAAATCTGTCCACACCATTAAAGCTCATAATGTAACAAATCAGTTTATTCTGTACAAAAACTGAAGTGGAAAAACATCAAGTTGCGGTGATGACAAGACTCCCAGCATTGCTAGAGTCCTGCACAGGGTCAGGTACCCATGGATACCCGACGGGTGACCTGTGGGTACCTGACCTACTAAAATGTTGTATAACAGGTAGAAAATATGTTTATATTTGCAGGTGCAGCCAACTAATTGTCGGCGGGCACCACACGAAAACAATAGTGTAACACATACAATACAATAATATTATATTCACTCATACAGTAATGTAAAGTCTAATCAGCTGCCAGGAGTGTTTTGTGAAAGTCTGCAACACAACCTTTGACCCCACATCCTGCCAAACAACGGGACGTCACTATCCGATCTGACAGCGTGATGGTTAGCTGCTGGCTAAAACTAATGACATAAAGGCAAAAATAGGCAGTACATACTTTGTTGAAGGTGAAACTGGATTTTGATGTGCTCAAGACAGTCAGAGTAGTGCTCTCACATTCTTTGCTGCTTATTAAAAGTTTCAAAAGTATTAGTATTTGATAGCCATGAGCTAGGCTTGTCGTCATTGTGGAAACACATTGACAGCTGCAGGAGCACAGGAGCTGAGCCAGTTCAAAAAACAAGCGAGAGGCAAGTGAGAGACTGTGTATGTGTGTTTCATCACGGGTGTGGGTCAGGTTGCAAGTCTTATATTAACTGTCCTGGGTGGGTGCGGATTTGACTTAGAGATAATTGGGAGTAATGGGTTGCTTCTGGCTCTCAGCTTTATTGGTGCGAGCGGAGGTGGTGGTGCAGGACTCCGACCACTGCCTCCAACCAAGGCACAGGCCTACTTCAGCACTTTACCCCCCATAAAACCATTACATGTCGTTTTAGTTTCTGTACAGTTAGGTTGGTGGATTCTGTTGCCTTTGAACAGAGGCTGTTAAGCCTACCAGCTGCTGTTACTGGTTTCCCGTTGTTTTGCCTGACCAGACATTAGCGAGGATCAGCCAGTCTCAAGTCCAAGCTGGATTAGCATGGCTCTTGTCCCAGCTCTCCTCCACTCCTCCTGGGGTGGTCTGCGGCGGTGTGTCCAGCTGATCTGACTGTGTGGTTGAAAGATGCCTACTGCATTGTTGATCCTCTAAGGTCTGCTGCTCTTTAATCCAAACCCCACATTTCCTTTCCCAATGCCTACGAGTGTATTTCTGTCAGAGGTGGTGCAAGTTTCAGTATGCGCATTTTTCCCAAAAATGTTTTTCAAACTGTGGCTGAGTAGCATTCAAGGAGAGAAAATGTCTTTCCTCTTGCACATTTCTACAACAAAACACTGAGATGCTGAGTTTCCTGAATGACTACAAGGCTACAAACATCCGTATAATGGTCACGTTCAGGAGACAAGCGCACATTTACAGTAGAAATTACATGATAAGCTACCTGACTGTGAGGTAATTCCTTATCTAGTTGGCAGCTGCTTGTGGAAAACACAAAGGCATCCTCTTTTTCTCTCTTACATTGTTCAGTCTCCTCCTGTGTCTCTGCTTTGCATCTTTGTCTCATTTTCTCTTCCCATTTTGCTAAAATCTCCTCTTTCTCTCTTCCTCTTCTTATCTTAATGCCCTTTTCTCTCAGTCCAAGTTTCAGCATGCTAACAAGTGGGGGGGTAGAGAAAGATTAGAAGGTGATTAAGACAACATTGGAGGTAGTTTCTACCTGCTGGGCCTCCCGCTGTGTTATCAGAGCTGGCCTTCTTGTCTCCTCCTTTCTTCTCCGTTGCTTTTTTCCCCTCACTTCTCATCTCCTTTTGTTGCCTTCTGTCTTTTTCTTCTCTTTTCTCATTTCCTTTCATCTCTCCTTCCCTTCAGTACCTCTTTTCATTTAGTCTCATTTCCTCTTTTCTCGTCGCCTCCTGTCCTCTTGCTTTTCTTTCATCTCTCTCCTTTTCTCGCCTTTCTTCTCCTTTCCTTTATTCTCCCTCTCTTCCATAATTTCCTCTCGAGCAAAAGCAGCAGTTACAAAAAGAGTGAGCCTGTGTGTGTGTGTCTCAGCATGTTGGGATGCTGTTGATGCTCATAGTTTTTTGTCTGCATCTTATGACTACTTGAAATAATTTGAAGGTTGACATAAGGTGATGAACACTCAGGCACGGTCGTTTAGGCAGCATTGTGCGGAAAAAAAAAACAGATGGGACTGTTTGATTTCAAGCCACTAATCACCGTTGTCTTGGGCAGCGCTGAGCCCCTGACACTGTGATGGCACCTGTCCAAAAACAGTGTTGTTGACTTAGCACGCATGCTTGAGAAGTGCCCCATTAAAGCTACCAGCTGAATGAATTGTACACACTTTGAAGGCAGTTTTCCATTTTAAATGTGTTTGCTGCTCTGCTGCAGATGGCTTTTCTGCAATTGTAGGGGGATTTTTAGAGGGGTAACAAAGCGCAGTGTGGAAAGGGAGGGTGCCAGCCAAAACTGCCAGCCGATGGGAGGATAATCCCAGGAAAAGATCAACCTGAATGAAAAGAGTATCAGATATCAAACTGAAATCACCAGATCTACTGTAAGTTGTGTGCATAAACACATGCTGGTAATGTTGCAAATATCATCAAGGATTTGATCATGAGGATTTATTTGGCCTTCTTCACTGATGTTTACACCACAATGTTAGATTGCTTCGTTCTCCTGCTGCTGTGTACACGTGTTGTTAAATATCAGGTTGTAATCCATGTACACCTCATCTTAAATGACAGCAGCGATTTCTCCTTTCAGTCATTTACCAAGAAAAATGACAGCTATTCAATGTTGATTTAGCTTCTCAGTCTCTTTGTCGTCAGCCATATTAATTTAATATTTTGGAAGGTTTTGAGCGTTGGTCGGACAAAATGACAAAATTGAAGATGTCACCTTGGCCTGGAAATTCTGATGTATATTCCTCACTATTTCCTGACAGTTTATACGCCGACTGTGTGATTGATCCAACTGCAAAATTATTTTGAAGGTTTTTTCACAATGTTTACTGTCCTTTTCCTATAACATCCCCTCGAGAAACAAACCGTAACAACAGAGACCTCTGGTTTATTATTACACCATGAGTGAGGTGGTCATTTGAAATTCGTTTCCCTTACATTACGCAAAAGTGCATAGCGTAAGTGTTAGTCTTCTCTCAACATGCTTTGCTCAGGGTTCTGTTTACAAATAGAGAACATGTTACAAATGTGATATTGTGGATTGGTATCGTGTCCCATACTTCATGTCAGTATAAGTCTCTGACACTGATATCAGATCAGATCAGGCAGATCTCTAACACACATACACTCAGCTTGCATCGATATCTGATAGAATATAAATAAAACACAATATCATTGTGTCTATACCTTCATTGTCGAACAAAGTCTTTCTTTTTGCCCTCAGCAATGTAAGTTTTTCCAGACTGGTACAGTCTAAAAGTTTCCTTATCCACATTTTCAGTGATGCTGTGTTCATACTTTTCCAACATAGTGTAATAACCCTCCTGACTTGAAGAAATCCAAAGTCCTAAAGTTTAGTCTGTCTCAATGTTTGTATAAAGTCATCTGGATATATATTCAAGCATACAGTGTTTGACATTTAAAGGGCCTTTGGTATTAAACACCTCTGACAAACATTTTATAGCATCCTTCCAGAAGATGGTTTGAATTTTTGGATATATGATGGAGCTTGACAGGAGTCTTGTACATTCTCATCTTATACTGGAGTAGTTTAAATATTATATTTGTCTGCTGCTTTTAAACAAGCAACAGACTTGTCTTCAATTTTTAATCATTTAGAAGTTAATTGGTAAGGAAGATAATCATTTGTCGAAGCCCTGCTTGTTTTGAAACATGACAGTGAAATAAAGATGAACAGCGAGTAAAGAAAGCTGCAGAGAATGCTGACTGACAAACTCAGCGAGATGCTGGTGAAAGATTGTGGGTGAAAAGGGAATGAGGTCCTGAGAGAGACAGATATGTGAATGCAAACACTGAACAACTTATCTCCAATACAGAGATAGAGACCGGAAGACAGACAGTGGGAGAGAGACAGAATCAGATAGGTGGAGACAGAGCCAGATGAGAGCAGCCAGAGCGATAGAAAACTGTTTTAAAAAAAAAAAATACAGAAATATAAGAGGGCGTGAGATAAATGAAGACGGAGAGCTAATCAGTGAGCCATGTTGTTAATGTGTCCTGTCCTGTGTTTACAGTTCTGTGTGGGTGTTCTTGTGTGTGTGTGTGTGTGTGTGCGTGCGTGTGTGTGTATATGTGTGCATGTATATTTTTAGCTGTGATGATGAAACTCAGTACATCTGGTACCCCTAGCCCTAGGGAGGATGGAGCAGACACACACACACACACACACACACACACACACACACACACACACACACACACACAGACGCACACGCACACGCTGGCTTACTTTATTTCCCTCACTTTCAATCTCACACTTTCATCTGTCACAAACAAACACACATGCACACACCCACCAATGTGTAGTCCACATACATAGTGCACACTTAAATGGATATAATCACACATGCGCAAACAATACAATCACTTGCACAAGGCATGCATGATCAGACATGCACTAATACTCATAAATACACACACACACACACACACACACGCACACACACATGCACACACACACACACACACACATTGTGTCCCAGCTTAACTGAACTCTTTTTTTTTTACCTGTTTATTTGTTAGTTGGTTTTGATGTTTTTTAAATTCTTCCTTCTAAGTCTCTCTTTCTCTCTGTGTTCCCGAGAAAAGATGTGATAGAATCTCATAAAATCTTTTAGAGGTTGACCTCAAGGTCGACTTCACTGTCAGAGTCTGTGAGTCATACATTAGTCTTGTGTAGATCACACACTCATACTCTCCATACTGTATGTGTGCGCTATGTTGGGAATTAGTTAGCGACTTCAGGTCCACGTGGCGCTCTTTTTTTCCCCAGTCATTCCCGATGAGAAGACAGTATTAGTGGCATTTCAGGCATTATATATTAGATGGGGACTTGTTACCCCGCTAACCAAGATATGTCAGACAGACAGTATTATAACAGGGACTGGTGGTGTGTTGAACTTTTATCACCCTATGTATTGTTAATTTGTTGTTAGGTGTATAGTCAACCCTCTGTTAACGTATAATTATGGTAGCGCCATAGCTAATGTTGAAACCCACAAGCAGTGGGGTTTTTTTCTCTCACCATACACTATCCCAACGCCTCCCAGTTCCCTGCCAGCAGCTTTCTTATTTGTCTTTTGTCAAATACATGCCTGCATTGCTGTGAACGTAACAGGCTCGATTCTTAATCAAACAAGAACGCCTTGAAAAATGACCTTATATAATGAGAAATGTCTTCTTAATGGAAAAAAAAGTCACCACTAAATATTCATTAGATTGTAGCTACCAAAGGCCAAATTGAAGATGAGAAATATGTGAAAGATAAATTTAGGATTTTCCATTTACATCCCCAATTCCAAAATAGTTGTGACACTGTAAAATGTAAATAAAACAGAATGTAATGATTTGCAAAATCTGTTCAATTGAATACAGACAATACAATACAGTACAACTGAATACAAAAGAAAATGGGAAAAAGTATTTGTGACAACTTTTTTGGAATTGGTTTTGTACGTCAGTACACTCAGATTGTTTTTGGCACAAACTTCAACCACACTTTGGTTTAAGGAACGCCGTCTTAAAGTACTTCCACCTTGGCTTCAGCATGCAGCTTAGATAGTTCTAGCCACTCTCTACGCTCAGGATAGTTTATGAAGGAGTGTTGACATAATGCACCAAGTCCACCAGGGATACACAGATGTCTTTTGTAACTCTGTTCATGTTATGGGACAGAAAAACTAAACATTGGGCAAAAGTTTTCCCAAAAAACCCTGGTGTTGTATTGATTTTAAATGTACTTGCCAAGCCGAAAGTCTTTGTGACACATAGTCTCTCTGTCTCTCTCTCTCTCACTCTGTCTGTGTTCATTTCTTCCCTGAGACATCCACATACAGAATCTGTACAGTGCTGGCTTCACTCCTACAGCACATTGCCAACATATAGGAAAGAAAGGATCATAAATAGCTCAGTGTTCAACAGGATACCAACACTGGATGAGCTCTCCGTCTACAGTACAGCACATTTTACCAGTCTATCAGCAGACAAGAACGCTGTACACCATCTCTCAGTGTCTCCTTGAATGTCGGCTTCTCTCTCTCTCCTCCTCTGCCCTTCTGGCCCTCCTTCCCCCTCAGCTTCTCTCAGTTTTGGCTGTTAGCTTCATCCCAGAGGGGAGATGGAAAGAGGTGGTGGTAGGTGGGGGGTTTTGGTGTAAAAAGCAAACTGTCCCTGAGTGGTCCACACAGACACACACTCTTTCTCTCACACACGCACACATTTGCTGATTACACTCTTTTCCCATTGTGCCGTGGGGTCACTTGGTGTTTGAATGGAGCACTGCTGTGACCTTCACACCACAGCTCTCTATCTAGAAGTTACAATAGCACCACAAGGCGCTGAACTCTTTGTAACCCAGGAACCCAGGATAGAGTAAAGTAGAAATGTGCCTTTGAGAGCGTGTGACTGTGAGGAATAACCAATTGCACAACAACCTGCATTTTTTCTAACAAGCATTTATATGTAAGATACTTTTTATAAACTCTAAACACATCACACTTATATCTAATCATTAGCCGAACAGACAAGTTTTTGCTCAAAACCACATTTTCTTAATTAAATACTAACTTGGCATTTCAAAATGCAAAGTGACTTTCTCTCCATACACATAAAACTTTATTAAAACCCAACTCAATATCAAATCATTCTTTCAAAACACTATCACATTTTGAATGATAGACAAATGACTTTCAAAATACTTACAGTTGATGTTTAAAAAAAAAAATGCATTACT
Source organism: Lutjanus erythropterus (assembly GCF_056507025.1). NCBI lineage: Eukaryota > Metazoa > Chordata > Actinopteri > Lutjaniformes > Lutjanidae > Lutjanus > Lutjanus erythropterus. The sequence goes on along the minus strand of NC_139326.1, from coordinate 17,606,912 downwards.
TTTCACATTTCAGTTCAATCTGCTTAGAATAAACAATACAAAATCCATTGTTTTGTTGTTTTATAATTCAGTTTCCTTGTGTTACTTTACTAAAACATACTAGTCATCTTTACTTTATGGAATACAAAGTGCTAAACATTAGTAAATGGCAGACTTGCTGTAGTAAAAGCTTTATGAGCAGTGACACTGCTGTCAATGATCAACAAAAATGTGTAAAACTAAAATACACAAATATTAAAAACGCACCTGTGCTGGTCCAACTTCTTCTGTCTAGTCCAGCTACCTGGTCCAGCTCTCCTTTGTCCGCATCTTACAGTAGATTTTTTATTAGTTTTTCTCTCTCTGCTCTTCTGTGTTGTTTTGTATCCACATTAAGCAAAATACTTTCCAAAAGTGCCATTTTAACCGTATATGTCCGTGTGTCCATATGTGCCAAGCTTACATATGACTGATCATGTGAAACCTCTGAGATATTTGAATACGGTACACATTACCTGATCTGCAGCCTTAACACTTCTCCTTTCATCTGTTCATCCATCCATCATCCCTGCAGTCTTGGCTTACTCCACATACAGCCAGAAGTCATTCAAAACAACAGTCTATGGGGCTTCAGTGATCCACTTTTATTTTCAGTGAAGTGCAGTTTGTTGCTAAGCCAACAAACCACCTACAGACTGTGGTTTGGCAATGCTAGCTCATTAAACTCTCTCAGTTCTGTGGCACAAAATTAACTCTCTGGGACTGAGAGCCCCGCTTCTTGTAACCAACACAGAATGCCTGTAAACACCCATCCATCCATCCACTTATGATCTCTTTCCTACTTCCTTCTCTATTTTTTCTTCCATCCATCACATCTTCACTTCATTCATCCTTTGTCATACAGCCTTCCTTGTATCTATAGATACATATGTTCGATTTATTAGCTTCTTAGAGACTTCTAAAGGAGCACAGCTGTGCAGTTTACATCCGTATTTAATGGATTTGCATTTCTGGGTGCTTGAATGACTGAAACCCTCTTTAGGTTGATCCTTGGAAACAGGTGCTTGAATAAAGAAACCCCAGGCAGCGTAGTAGAAATTACACAGCCGTGAGTCATCACTACATTGGTCCACATTTCATTCAAATACATACATTTCTAAAGTCAACATACTGTACAGTTTAATTCAGCAGCAAGTACCTCACCCTATCATTTTCACACCTCATCCTAAGCTCTGAAAAAAAGTGTTAACACGTTTGTTTAAGCAAATCTTACGATAATGTCTAAGCAGAAGTCCTGCGTGGGCATTAATATGGAAGATTTGGATTAAAAGGAAGAAAGCACAACTGGAAAACGCGATAAAATGATGTAAACAGAGTTGATAGCTAAGTGTTTCGCCTTTGTGCTCAGAGACAGACATCCATTCTTCCGTATTGATCCAAGAAAATCTCTTTTCCCCCTCGCTTTCACCACCTGAAAGTCACACTCTGACCTCCCCTTCTCTCTCACTCACCAATAAATACGGCTCGATAAAGCGTGAACGACCTTAACTGTCTTAAATGACATGCAACCCAAAATGCAGTAGTGTGCATGGTTGTGCGCAGAGTTAAAGGGACAGTTCAGATTTTTTGAAGTTGTGTTGTATGAGGTATGTATTGATAGTCGGCGTGTTACCTTCCTCAGATGCTGGTCGACACAACCCCGGTTTGGAGAAGCAGAGAGGAGTACCATGCAGAACAGAAGTAATGCATCAGGCATTTGAGTTATATATTGTAAGTTAGGTTGATGGTTTTAAAAGGTTAGGTGTGATTCACCGAAGTCACACAATCACACAAACAAACCAAACATTTGAGGCAGCGGTAGACCAGCAACTTCCTTGTTCTGCAAGGTAAAATGATTGTTTTCTCCAGTGGGGTCTGGTAGAACGTTAAATTGTGATATTTGGGTTATATAACAAAGCGTTCCAATAGAAAATGCTGTCCAACTGCAAGACAAGTTGGTGAAAATATTCTAAATATAGCATATGGCACATGTACTGTGGGTCAGTGGTTTTCAAACTGGGGTCTGGGGACCAACAAAGGTCCTTGAATGGGTTGTAGGTGTCTCCAGCAAAAGGATGGATAGAAAATCCTTAGTCCTTAGAATGAAAAGGTTTGGGAACACCTGCTTTAGGTGATACACTGTCAATAAGTATGTTATGTCCCTTTAATGTGTGCGTGTATGTGTGTCAGCTCGATCATGCAAATAATCTTCATATATAGATTCTGAAGCCACAAAGCATGTTTGTGTGTGTGTTGTTTATTCAAACATTTACTTGGATTTTTTTCTTTTGCCTGTATCTCCTCGTCTGTGTGTTCATGTTTGTCAGTGTGTCTGTTTGGATGGATGTCTCAGCTGGCAGAGCAGAGCAACATCACAGATGAGTCAGACAGGCCTCAGCTCGTTTTGACAGAGAGATGGAGAGGGATGAGGGCGGAGAGAAGGGAGAGAAATTGCTGAACAGGATGCAGCCCTAAAAAGGCAATCATGAGTGATTTTTCTATTAGTGTGTGTTTTTGAAAGGCAGTAATGAGCTCTGAGGTGTCATATTAGCAAAAAGTTTAGTCCTGGATGATACTATTCGTGACAATTCTTCAGGTGGGACAGACTTTGAAGTCATTTTCATTATGCACACATTTCTAGCAGCCATAGAAATCCCACTTTTTTCTACATGCTTACTCAACTCTTGCTGCACTTTGGCTCCATCCCTCAGAGACTCTGTGTGGAAAAATAATTTTGCTTCTTCTCAGTTGTCAGAAGTTATAAAATATATTCAGGTAAGTAGTTCACTGAAAGATACAAGGATTTTTTTTAAAATTCAGAGAATTGCTACGCAGTCTAATGTTTAAATACAGTCTGCTCTGCTGTAGTATGGAGGACAGACACTGGATAAATGCAAGGGACCTTAACAGTGACGAGCACTTGAAGACAAGGACTTAGTTTTTGCACAAAGGTTAAAAGAATGCACATTTAAGTAACAGAAAATTTAAATAAGTATCGTCAAGAGTATTCGCACGCTAAGGTCAATGCCTCGCCTCGCTCCTATATTTAGCAGTCTTCCATTTAAGTGCTTATTATTATGCAACCAGAAAATGACAAAAACAAAATGTAACAAAAAAAAGCACTTAAATGAAAAATGCTTGCGAGTGAAGGGCAGAAGAGCTTTGTCTTGTTCGCTGAGCTCACAGGGGAATCCATACACAAACCCCCCACACACATAAACATACGCACTGGGTCCAATTCTCCCTCAGTATGCATGTGAATTCTCTCTCTGAGCTCCACCCTCATTTTCGCAGTGTGTCGCCTCCCCAACCATACATTACATCATTTCAGGGGGGAGTGTATCTTGGCTCGAAGTTGATGAAGTTTGAAATGATGTACACTGTAAAAAGTGGTTGAGAAAGCTTGTAATTTCAAGGCAACTGTCTTTGAGTTTTGAATCAAACTTAAACTCTTAAAGATACTGCAAGGAACTTTAATATTCTGTGGATTTTGGAGGCCTGTGTGGATAAAAGTAGTAGTGTTTCCATCATAATAACCACAAAATATGACATCAAACATTCAACTGTCAAACTAAAAATTTCCTTCTGGCTAACATCACTGTAACTTTGCTTAGGAAAATGCTCATCCTCATTTCATTTGACTCAGACCCAATTGTTTCATAACAGTCAATAAATCTTTAGTAGCTTTTTTGAAATAAAATAGAAAATATAATTTCCTGACCTATAATCTGTTGTTGAGATGATTTAAAAACAGAAACAAAACTTGAATCTTTGAGTTTTAGACACCCCCAAAAATGTATTTCAAAAATTGTTCTGTGAAGTCATGAAAGCGAAAGTTAATAACCAACCTATAATCTTTAGTTGAGAAAATTCACTCTTTTGCTTTAAATAAACTTGAATCCTTGAGTTATAGAAACTCAAAAAAATTGTACTCCTAAAAATTGGTCACAGTGAGTTGTGAACCTTTTTTTCTCGTTATCTGGGTGCCTGAAAATGAAATGCTTTTAAATTGAAAATATTTAACCATTATTCACTTTCTCTTAATTTAATTTAATTTTTTTAAATACATTTTTTGGGGGGATTTATAAACTCAAAGATTCAAGTTTCTAAGAAGAAAAGTTAATTATCTGAACAAAAGATTAGTAGTTAGTAAAACTTTTGAGTTTGAGTTAGGCTGAAAAACTCAAAAATCTATTGAAGTATGTTGCCTTGAGTTTTCTCAGCTTTGTCCATGTTCACAATGTAATTTCAAACACTTAATAAATGACAAATCAGGTTCATGGCTCACTGTGATTTGAGTTTATCCGAAGAAGAGGAGTGAATTATCTCTTTGGTTTATGTCATGTTTGATTTAATAATTGTATGTGATAGTATGTAAAACTTTAGGAAACCAGTTGCCTTGAAATTAGTTTTAGTAGTATATATGTATGTATGTATATATATATATATATATATATATATATATATATATATATATATATATATGATATTTTTATTAATAAGCTGGATATGGTGTGTGTGTGTGTGTGTGTGTGTGTGTGTTTGTGTGTGTGTGTGTGTGTGTGTGTACGTGTGTGTGTGTGTGTGTGTGTACGTGTGCAGAGTTGGAGATGTGCTATAATTGGATGAAGTGTTTGATTCATGGTGGCTGGATGTTTCAGAGGAAGTCCCTTTCATCTTTTTATCACTCATCTAGCACATCTCTCTCCTCTTTTATTTCCTCTGTCATTGCTTTGTTTTCTCTCACTTTGTTTCTCCCTCCAACCCCCCCATCGTCCCCTTCTTCACTCTCCCCCATCTGCTTCCTCCCTCTCCCTCTGTGTCCTTTGTGCCTTCTCCTCTCTTTCTTCCCTTCTTCTTCCTCCAATTCTTTCCTCTGCTCATTCCACCACCTCCATCTCTCTGTTTGCAGCTTGCCTATCTGCATGTCTGTGTTTTGGCTGTGTGGGCGCGATCCTGTCAAAACCTGCTGTGTGTGTGCGTGAGTGTGTGTGTGTGTGTGTGTGTGTGTGTGTGTGTGTGTGTGTGTGTGTGTGTGAGAGAGAGAGAGAGAGAGAGTGTGTGTGAGTGCCTCAACAAATGTGTCAGTGTGCATTCGCTTGTGTTTGTTGGTTGTGTGTGTTTGACTTATGGTTATCTGTACATGTGTGTGTGGTTTTGGTTTTCTCTGTAAGTATGTCAGCATTCATATTTGTGTGTGAATTCTGTGTTTTCGTTTCCATCTGTGTGTTTGTATCATGCGAGTATATGTTCTTGTGCATTTTCCTGTTTTGAATGTGCGTGTGTTTTTTTGCATTGTGTGTGTATCCTCCCTTTTCAGTTTCCCTGGTCTGTGAGGCTTGAAAAAAATTCATTTTTCTAAAATAAACTGCTTTTTCTTTCCACTGGATGAGAGAGAGGAAAGAGGAGGAGAAAAAAAGTCGGCTTGTTTGATCGATTGCTAACCCAAAGCTCAGCTTTGATTTTACCACGCCTAATCAATGTATCCTTACATGCGCGTGCACACTCACACACACACACACAAGCATGCACAAAGAAAAGCACTTTGAGATTTTCTTAGCTGTAGGTTCAGATTTTCAAACGGAGACGAGTCAAGAGTGGCGCCAAGTGCCTCTCACCCAGCTCCCTACTGTTTCCTCCTCCTCTCCGCGGTGGAAAACTTTCTAAGAAGCACTTTTCGCTCCACATAAGAGTGCTTTGCCCTTGTGAGAAGGCTTTGTAAGAAGTTATTTTATTATTTATATTTATGCATGATTTTTCAGCACAGTGTCTCTTGTATTTTAAATCGCTCTCTCAACCTTTATGGCCCTCAAAGTGGAATGGATGACTACTTAAGCTGGCTTTTGGGTAAATGTGCAGAATGGACTGATCAATCTCTCTGGAGATCTACGCTGCAACAAGTCAGATTTAGGTTAACGATATTTAACTCCAGTCATTTTAAGTTATTTTTAGGGGCAGTTAGTTATTTTGCAGCCTAAGGCAAATACAGGCATGGAGGCCTCCACATCCCCTGTTCTCCCACTTTTTCAGTCCATTAAAAAGTAATAAGTTATAAAAATAAACTTGTATTAATTGAGGAGCCTTGCAGCCTCAGGGAAGAAGCTGCTTTGTAGTCTGATGACAGTGGATACTTCTGCATCTCTTGCCAGGTGGCAGCAGGGTGAACAGGCTGTGGCTGGGGTGGGTATCTTCTTTTAGTGTCCCCCCACTTCCTCCTATTTTCAGCACCAGTTTACAATTCTCAAAAACCTGCTATTTGTGTGCGGGTGTGTTTTTGCATATTGAGTATTATTAGTGTTTTGTGTGTGTTTTGTCTCTGTGTGTGTGCATGACATTGGTCCTATAGATTCAATTAACTGTACTTCAAATACGCATTTAAGCACTTCTGATGTAATTTGTAACAAAATACTTTAAGAGCTTCTGTTTTTTTTATTTGCAATACTTAAAATACTTTATTTAATATGTCATTTTATTCTCAAATAAGACATTACTATCCCCAGGTTTAAACTGTAGAAATAAAAACATAATGATTAGCCTTATCACAATCTTTGGCTAAATGCCAGTGAATCACCTGACTGGTACAGTCTTTCTTTGTGAACTACTGTATTTCATGGCACGTATATTTACTAGCTTGGTGTAACTGGCGGGGTTCTGCGTTGTGTTGGTTTGATAGGAAAGACACAGTGACACTGGGATCTCTTTTTGGTTGCCCTCTGATTTTACTGTTTTATATACTTTTTGTTCAAGTTGTTACTGCACTTACGTATATTGTTGCTCCTCAAAAAGACAGCCACTAAATGCTAAGTCCTGTTGAACAAGTGCATCACCATGGCCTAACTGTTTAGTTCCCCTACTCGCATTTTAATCGGCTGTTCACACAGTTAGCCAATGGTTGATTTGACTGATAGACCACCCAACCCACCCAACAATAATCATTATTATGATTATTTGTTTCTATAGAATGCATTTTTGCCTTTTCAAATAACAAATTACTTGGATTTTAATCCATTTTCTCATAGCAGTAATTTCTATTTTGTTTTTACATTTCATAGGCAAGTATTTGAAATGTGTAACAAGATTCTTTTGGATGTATTTGTGCCCATCTCTGTCTGTATGTCAACCCTGACACCTCGTGCAGTTTTCACAACTTAGCCTGCATGTGCTTGACCCTGACAGCCCTCCCTAAGTATATTCTAACCAAAGCCAGCCATTTGTTTCTGTCTGCCCTCCAAAAATCTATGACAGCGATGTTCTGCTCTCAGCTGCCATCTTTAATAAGGGCTGTAGTCGTTCATACGTATCTGCCTGTCAGTAGCACTCAGGGAAGGTGAATACATGCAGTCAGCACAGCACATAGAACAGCTAACACTTAGCTTACAGTTGGAAGATAAGGTCTTTCTTCTCTGGTCCTTATGTTCCTATATGTCAAGATAAATGAGCAGTATTTTGTGACTATTACCATGGTAACTGAGTTTATGCAGAGTGCGCCACAATCACACAAGTGGGATAAGACTCATGCATGCCTCAGTACACAGTGTGATGTTATAGGTAGAGATTCAGCTGTTGCAGAAGTCCTTTTATTTATTTTTTGTGCTTGCCTGCTGAACTGCAGCTGCACTTTAGCCTCACCACAAAGAGCATCAGGAGGAATCGAATTCTTCCCTTTTTTTTTTTTTAAGCCGCTGGAACATTCGAGGAAGCATGTGGTACAGAAGCTGCTCTCCTGAGACACACACTCATATTTGGCGTTTCAACTTGCTAATGTGGTTCTACACTCAGTGAAGAATGTAGCAGTGATATCACTCTGGTCTATGTCTCTTGTTCTCTTTTCTGTGACCTCTGGCTGAATTTTAAAACGGCAGTGAACACAAGGGGATGTAACATAAGGACATTATCAAGTTTTTTAGACCCATATTTATTCTTCTTGGATGCAGAGTGGTGTACTGGTAAAAGTATTCTATCTTAGAAAAATACAGTGCTTTCCCTTGATACTTGATTTATGTTTAAAGTTTTAATAGCTATATTTGAGAAGAACGACAACCATATTTAGTCATCTTTCCCCCCTTTCTTTTCCCAGATACAAGTTAATGCACCAGAGCTTTAAAATCTACACTGAAAGCAGATGAATAAAAAAATATGAAACTATTGCTGTGATCAAGACGCTCCACCAGACACCAGAAAGAAAGAAACTACGCTGTAATCCAGGGGTTTTTAAAAGTGTGAGAGCATAGACAACAGGCTTGGTTCAATGCCTGCGTGTCTATGGGATCCTGTAGCAGCTGCTTGATACCATACACATCCATCAAGTTAAAACAGCCTCATATTGCTGTTAGACGTCATTTAAAACTGCAGGTAAATACAAATCAGGGCTGATTCTAGATTCAGTATAATTCCCCAGAACTATCTCCTTAACCAGGCGATCCTAGAGTGTGGTTCCCTTTTGATATCTAATAAAAAAAAATGTCGTTGGTAGAAATCCTTCATGAACATCGTTTTCACCTTGAGTCTCTGAGAAACTGCTTGGCGTCCCCCAGGGGAGGTCCGCCTCCCACTTTGAAAAACCCTGCTGTATACAATCCGAGTAGGGATTTCTGGCACATCTTCAAGGTGCGTGGAGGAGGAAAAAAAGTTGTTCTTGATTCAAGTGTTGCTAGAGTTTTGATATCCGCACACTTTATACAATCCAACAGCAATAAATACCTTGTATCCATTTTCTGAAGCTTATTTGGGCACAGGTTGCATTGGCAGCAGGCTGAACAAGGTAGTCCAGATGTCCCACAGCCCTGCAACATTTTTCCTGTCCTCCTGGGGGACTCAAGCCAGATGAGATATATAGTCAATCCAGTGAGATCCAGGCTACCCTTAAGTCTGCTACCAGTTGGATGTGCCCAGAAAACCTTCAAAAAAAGGTGCTTGGAGGTTTTCTGGGTGTGTCTAACTACCTACTACCCTGAGAAACTCAATTTTAGATCACTGATTAAGCTCAGAGAGGTTATATTGACATATTGACAGAGTGATTGCTGTGCACTTTTGCCATTTTCACAGCACCGCCTCACACAAAATACTTTCAGTGTCTTCAGTGGGTCGTAATTATTTACATGTCCATAAATAAGGTGGACAGAATATTTTGTGCCAACACACAAATAAGTAAAATTGTCTCTGATTACTTGAAGTAAATGGACTATAGTATTGTATGGGATTGGTGTTTCTATTTTTGTGATCACCTTTCATCTTATCTCACCCATATCATATGAAAACACATGATACGAGTGAACCATCCAAGAACGAATTTAAGAGCAGTTTCAGACAAATAGGCTAATATCATGAACCGTATTTGTTACTATCATTGTTCATTTAAATTATTTTTTTCAGAGTATCTTGTGTGCTGCAGCTTTATACAGTTGGGAAGAAAAGTTGAAGACAAAGCACTGGGCTGACACAGGAGAGAAGCTCTGGTGGGATGTGATTCTGGTCCAGTGGGGACGCCGACGCCTGGGACTTGAGTTACTATCTTTAGGCACAGAAGTCCCATTTTGAACAGTGTGCTGGTTGAACAGCTGCTACACCCCGGCCACATCCTGAGGAGGAGAGGTTGTTTGGAAAGCACAGGTTGTGCTCTTTTTTTTCAGCAGCTATGTACAGGAAACAGTCTGATAAGTCAGACACTTTGTTGAGAGCTGTCTTATTTAGTTCTGCTCTGTAAAGCTGAAATTTTTCTGGAGTGTAGATACATGTGCACAACTTGTACAGAGGTTAGCGCTGTACAGTTAGTGGAGCAATGCATAATGTACGTCCTGTAATTATAATTACTTAACTCTTCTGCTCTCCTCTCCGGGCTGAATAAGTGGCTGAGCTCTCATATCAAAGCAGCCATGAGAGGATGCATTTTGCAAACAACAAACCTCGTGACCTTCTCTCCACCTCTCACCGTGCCTTCCTCTGTCACACTCCACCATTAAAGCTCTCATCCCTTCTCTTCCTCTCTCGCTCTCATCTGGCTCTCGTGTCCTCTATCCGTCTCGCTTTTTTCCCTCTTTTTCGGTTCTCTGATACTGTCCCCTAACCTCTTGTCCTTTCTTCATCGTCCCTGTCCTTGTCTGAACCTGTCAGCTCTCTTTTACTCAACTCTGTTGTCACTCACTGATCTATCTATCTATCCATCTATCCATCTATCCATCCATCAACGTACAGAATGTGTCTTGGCATTGTCTTGCTGAAATAAGTAGGGATCGTCCTAAAAAAGACATTGTCTGGATGGCAGCATATGTTGCTCCAAAACCTGCATGCATCTTCCAGCATGAAATGTGCCTTCAAGTGACACTTAGCCATTCCATGCCCTAACACATCCTATACCATCATAGATCCTGGCTTTTGAAGTTTTTGCTGGTTAAAATATGGATGATACTTTTCCTCTTTAGCCCCAAGCTCATGATTTCCATGATTTCCAAAAACAATCTGAAACACGATGCTCTTAGGCCCAGAGAAGTGTTTACCGACAACAGTTTACCAAAGTGTTCCTGGAGCCCTTGTAGTATCCTTAATACAATTATGTGGGTTTTTGATGCAGTTTATAATGCAGTGCCAGCTGAGGGGTCAAAGGTCACAGGCAATCCGTGTTGGTTTTCAGCCTTTCCCCTAAGAAGATTTCTCTGAATCTTTTAATATTATGGATTGTAGATGGTTTTGTGTTGAGAAATGTAAATGTCTGAGATGATTGTGTTCAGACCTATTAGCATAGTTGAGTTTGAGAAGAGGCGAGGTTTAAAGGCAGAGGAAGGAGATGGAGAGAGGGTATGAGGAAGATTGTAAAGAGGAAAAAGTGATGAAGAAGAAGAAGATGGCACAGAGAGGCAGATTTTGGTGGGAGGAAGAAGAGAGACCTGAATAATATTAATTTTGAGATTAGGAAAAAGGGAAATATGCAAGAAGAAAGTGTGACAGGCACCTGATGAGAGAAATTTAAATGATGCGGCATGAAGAAATGGGAAATTACTGTAAGAATGAATGTGGATTTGTCAAATCAAGGCCCTGCTGCAGGTGAACCAAGAAATGCTGAGCTGATGGTTTTCACACAGAGACAGATGGTGAAGGTGAGTGAGAGAGGGAGAATGAAAAGGGTGAAAGGGGAAGGATGAGAGTCAGTCACTGCAATTGAAAACAGTGAGAGAGGGAGAGTGGATATGGAAAGAAAGTTAAAGAGAGGAGCAGGTGAAATTGAAGCTGGAGGAGATGGATGGGATGCTGAGAGGGACAAAAGTGAAAAGAGGAGTAAGTAGAGAAAAGGTAGGGTGAGAGGGACAGAAACTCTTCTCACCTCTACACATTTTGGATGTTGGAATATCTTCAACTTCTCAAAACTCACAATTCAGCAAATAATGATTGACCAAGAATGCCTTTGAGGAGACTGCCCTAAAGTGTGTGCTGTTATCCCCATTTGAACCATTCCTCTCATCTTGCCTCTGTCTCTGATGGCTGGCTTTTCACCCCACCTTAGAATGAAACCATTTAGAAAGGCTATTAACACTATCGTCTGATGACACTTTGTACAAACTAGTTCATTTCTAGCACACCCTAGGCTTTATGAAGGATAAAGACAGATAGACAATACAGGAGAACATTGAAAGAAGTGTTAGTTTTGGGACCGGCTTTAGTTCAGTCTAATTCTTAGTAAGTCTGGTTTTTGCTGCTCACTCATTCTTTCACTTCTTGTCACCTGGAATTACTGTACTTTACTCTTCAGCAGCTGGATTCAGTCACTTGCTCACTACAGTAAACTCGTCACTGTCTGGGTTTAGCTTCAAAAGAGACAAAACATGAGATAACATAGTGATATTTCTTTGGCAAAGATTTACATGGTTGACCACTGATACTTATGCTGGAAATGACTCAGAGTTAGGCTAAAGTGTGTGATTGCGCTGATTCACGCAGGTTGTTGTTAAGACATTGCATTAAAACAGTAATTTATTCATTTGTCCATTCTCATTCATTCTACATTGAATTGACAGATTGAAATAGAAAAAGACAAGGCAAGAAATAAATAGAATGATGCAAGAGAGTTCACAAAAAAAAAAACTGAAATGGACGACATAAACAATGACAATGCGTGGCTGAAGCTGCTCGTTACTATAGTCAAGTGAAGTCAATTTTATGGCCCAGTATCATAAATCACAAATTTGACTCAAGGAGTTTTATGATCTGTGCAGTATAGTAAACCCTCCATCATAAGGAAAAAAACAACTTCCCTAAGAAAACTCCTTTAACTGGAAAGACGTGTAAGAAACCAAGGAAGAACAACAGGAGAATCCCTCTCATATATACAGAATAGAGCTATTCTGAGGTATGCGAAATCGATACCTTTTTTGCTAAAAAATGTGAGATTCCAGCTTCATTTAGACTCATTGCTAAATGCAGAAGGGATTTGGTGGCTTGCCATATCTACGGCCAGTTAATACAAAAATGGGCATGACTGTCAAATTGTCATTTCAAAGAAGTTACAATAATTTACACGGTGAGAACCTCTTTATACAAACTTCTGAAAGAAGCTTTTCCCTGATTCTAGACTATGTTAACAGCTCTTTTGAAGAAGATGAAAACCCTGCACTGACATGCTAAAGAAAGGGGCAACAAGGATATATCTTAAATTAATTCATGAAACAGGCATAAACGACAGATGGGAAGCAACCCATGAAGTACCATGATTTACAAAGATAACAGACGTGTTACTTTTGTGATTTGATTATGTAATCCTGTTACACACTACACTTATTTTTGTGTAAAAGTAGTTCATCGAAACACGGCACTGATTCACACTTTTTTTTGCCATCTGTTTGAAAATTTTGCTTAAGCACCATTGGATGGCAACAAGACAAAACCCAGCAGAGAGGTGAGAGACAGAAAGAGAATGAGGGGCAGTAACAGAGAGGTGATGTGGGAGGTAATTCTGTCCAAATCTACTCTTGTAGAAAAAGAGTTCCATCAAGAAAAAAAAGACAGGGAATAGAGAAACTGATTAAACTCATCTGAGAGTGAAAGAAAGACACCGTGACAAGGAGTCTGTCTCAGAAATACAAGAACCTGACACAAGAAAGTGGTGAAAGAGACCGCTTACATTGATCTGTGAAGAATAAAAGGGGGAAAATGAGAGACAGACAAGTTGGGAAAAAGACCATGTAATGTGTGGAAGGTATGGACAAGGTGATCATTCAAGCATTGCCCGAGACATTATTGGATAACTGGATTTCTTAACAAGTAATAAGGCGGCTGAACCTAGAAAGAAATGGAGCAGAGAGGCCAACAGAGAGATTTTCCCGCTTTGCTTCGGGCATGTCATTAAAATGGTCCGTGTAGAATGATGCAAGCAAGGTGGGGGGTATTTTCTTTTAAGCCTCAGTGAATGGGAAATATAGTTAAAAGCGAACACAGAAAATTCCCAATAAATTGTTGGCAAAACTTGCATTTTTCCTCCCTCTGATATGAAACACTCCTGGGGTGGCTTGAAGCTTGGATGTTAAACCTGAGTGTTAATATTTCTTCAAAAGAAGAGCCCTTTTCTTGTCAAATTATATCATGCATTGACTGATGCATAAATGTTTTTGCTTTAGATCCTTCGCTTTTAGTTGAGCAAGAGGTCTACAGGGTCCTTAGGAAAGGCTGTGATCATTGAACCTGTTTCAGTGGTCAAGATAAATCATTTACTTCACCAGACATCGATAAAATCTAATGTCTGTGTCATTAAATTAGCCACTGGACATATTTCATAGTTTAGAAAAGTTCAATCACCCAAATTCTATTATCAACAAGTCCTCCTCTACAATATTGGTCAATGCCCTCTGGGATGACACACACAAGCATTTTCTGAGCCAGTGCCTTTTTTTTTTTGGTATTACAGCTAAAGTTTTAAGAGAAATGGGGATATAGTAACATAATCTTGATCCTCGTTTAAGCAGCATTGTCTAGTTTGACAGTTTGATCTTGGTTTCGTAAGCCTGAGATGTCATGTCTAGATTCACGTGATTTTTATGCATTGTTTCTTCATTGTGCACATTGTACAGACTGTTTTGTTATGCGACAGTGCTATGGTTAAGATCTGTTTAGGGATAGAAAACTCTTGGTTATGGAAATATCATGGTTTGAATTGAAATGATCACTCTTGCAAGATCTTTTGTGAGTCTTGGGTTTCCATCTAGACATGACCAGCCTGAGGCATTGCGCAGGACGCACCTGCTGACTGGACGCAACTGGACAGATCTGAAACTGAAAATCAGAGCAGCGAAATGTGTAACAAGTGACTTTTCAAACTGGAGCAGTGATGCTTCTCTCTCATTCATTGTATAGAATCCTCCCAGAATCCATTCTGCCTGAATGGAAGGAATGTCAGACATATCTGCCAGAGCTTAATGAAAACACAGGCTCAGCAAATTTGTCTGATTTGCAGGCTGAAAACATTATGGTTTGGGTTAAAATTAATTTAGTGATTATGGCTGGGTGATCTTGGTTGTCATGACTGCAATAATAAACATGATTATGGTTAGGGAAAAAATCCTGGCCCTGCTTTAAAAAAAAGAAGAAGCAATGTTGACTCGTGGTTTGAAATGTACAACCGGCGTATTAGAGTGATTTGTTGACCTGTCCATCCACTCCAACCTCATCCCCACAGGCACTTAGTCACTCTGCAAATACTGTCACCTTACTTCCTCCTTTGCTCCCATCATAATTAGTGTGGTTGCTGGAGGGCTTTGTCACTAGAATGTAAATGTATGTTGTTTTGGGGCACTTGCTGAAATGACTGATGCTATTATTCATCTCGTGAGGACAGTCTCCTATTATTTGTCTCAGTTCCTTTTTGGGGCACCACATTTGATAATGGTATGTTGTAGTGGAGACTGTAACAACAGTTGAAAAAGTTCTGTTTATCAGTCTTAGATGTTCGAATATCCTTTCCTCTGAGCATTTTAAGGACTAGTATTGTCACTTTTGACTGTGCTGAGTGCTGTGCATGCTGTGCATTTGTGCATTTGCATTTCCATTACCAGTTTTAATACACCAAGCTGTGCCGAGTCATGCCTATAATGGACCCTCTGTGGAGAAGAGCTAAAGTGCAACAAACCCGTCTCCAAGCAGGGTGGCCAACCTGTTATGACCCTCCTTCCCCCTCAAGCTACTGTGTGTTGCAAAATAGAAGAGCAGAGAGAAAAACCTTTTTAAGCCTCTGTGGATTCGGCTTGCAGTACTTCTGTAGCTTCTAATTGAATCTCTGTGGTTTGAAGTTTAGTTTCTCTCCTGTGTAACTATACTTTCAGGTATCTGCTGCCGGCCTGCTGAGTCAAACCGAGTCAAGCCAAGTTAGCAGATGTGCATGGAATCACGACTACTTTAATCTCACAAGATAGAATTCAAAAGACAGCATTTTTGGCGACAGTATATTGTATTGTATATAGTCGTATTTGCCTCTAATTAAAACATCTTAAGTGGTATTGACTTTGGTGTACATTACATCTGACTGGTGGATGTGGTTGCAGATTGATGCTACATTACTTCTGACTGACTCTAAGCTTGGGGTAGCAGGGGAAGGGTATTGCTGTGGATGGCTGCAGATTTTTGATTCACTTTGCTCCCATTTCTTGCACCAGAGACGATGCAGTGGGGGCATTACACAGTCAAATTCCAGCATAATGAAAGCAGCTGATTAAGACGATCTTCATGTACCAGGAGTCTGTATTTAAGCCAGGTGTCTTTGACCAAGCATTTGTGTGACTTAACCCAATGAGTCAGTGACGATTAGTCTCCATTCAAATATCTGAAACCTCTCCTCTTCTTCTTACACTCTGATTGTTGTTGTTCTTACAGTATATGGGACAGTGTCCATTGTGTCCCTGGTTGCGGTGCGTTAATCAGCTTATTTGCTGCTATCCAAAAGAGAGAGAACAGGCCTTTTGTCCAGGAACACAGTGCCGGGAAATCACACCAGTACACACCAGATCTCACTTTCCCTCTTATTCTGTCTAACAGACTCTTTGCATCTCGCTTTCAAGTTCAAGTCCTCTCATCTCATCTCTCTTGCTGTTGCTTTTCTTTTCCTCTCCTCTCTTCATTGTTTTTCTGCTTTCTAAACAAAGAGAGAAGCAGCAGCCAGCGAAAAAGATGAACAGAGCAGACAGATGAAGGGCGGCGATGGAGAAGAGAGTAAGGACAAAAGCATATATAGAGCAGGAGGCTAAAGGAGGGAAGCGGTAAATTAAAGTAGATAAAAAAAAAGTGTGGAGAAATAGTGTGGATGGACAATAGAGGAAGGAAGGATAATAGGAAAAGAGAAGACTATAGAGGGGTAGAGTTAAGAGGTAAAGAGAACAAGTGGTAAAAAAAGTGGGATGGAAGGGTAAAGAGAGGGTAAGCCTCCTGTGTGTGTGTGACAGCTATAAATAGATCCAGCTGAGCAGTGTGATGAAGTTAACATAGCTATAAGACTGAGGAGACTGGTTGGTGACAGTACACTCTTAGGATTAAGGGTTCCAAAAAAGTTCCTCCTGAAGGGCTGAGGTTCTACTCAGAACCATTTACTTGTGAAGAAAGCGTTCGTTATGGGTTCCTTGTGACCTCTTTTGGGAAGAAAGAGTTCTTCAAGGATTATTGAGATCCTTGAAGAACTCTTTTATCAAGAGTTGTACCATTAAATAAGAGGGTCTCAGATGAGTTCTCGAAAACAGCATCAGGATTTAAAAGGGTTCCCGGTAGAACCTCCTAACCCTGATCTAGATGAAGCTCTTGTAGTATAAAAAGGGTTCTCAGAGGAATCTCCTGGATGGGTTCTTGTTATCACCTGTAGAGGGTAAAAAAAAGGTCTAAATAAAACCCCCAGACTGGGTTCTCTGTAGAATCTCTCATAGGGGGTTGTGCACCATTTGCTTGTGAAGAACGCTTGTTTGAAGGAAGGGTTTTCCTCTTTTGTCTCTTGACTCTTGTGTCAGGTTCTCAGCTGAACCCACTTGGTGGGTTCTGGGTGAAGCCCTTGTAATTTAAAAGGGATCTCAGTAGAAGGGTTTCAAGTAGAGTCTTTATAAAAGGTTCACCAGGAACCAGAAAGGGTTCTCCTATGAGGACAAGCCAAAGAGCTCTTTGTGGTTCTAGTTATCACCTTTATTTCTAAGAGTGTTTGCATGTGAGTCAGTGGGCTTATTTGTCTGTAAGTGAGCATGTAACTGTGTGTGTGTGTGTGTGTGTGTGTGTGTGTGTGTGTGTGTGTGTGTATGAGGGTGTAGGCACAGAGAGATGAGATGAGAAGCCTTTAAAAGCCATATTAGCGAGTGCCTTGAAAGCCAAGTGGCAGCTTCTATACTCCATAACCACACACACACACACACACACACACACACACACACACACACACACACACACACACACACACTCTCAACAATCCAGACACACTCATACACATTAAGCACATTAAGTCAGCTTTAATCATACGGCATGATAGTGCACGTATGCGTGTGTGTATATGGGTGTGTGTTTGTGTGTGTGTTTCTGCAAGGCCGCTTAATGTTGATAATGACGTACTCTTCCACAGTAATAGATCTGTCACTCAGCACAATTAAAGGAAAACATACACACATGCACACACACATACACACATGCATATATATACACTTTCAAGAACCTTCTTTGTCTGTCTCTCACCATAATACAAGCACACACACACACACACACATGCACACAGAGTGGAAAGGCACATCAATGTGCCATTATCAAGTCATCACATTTCCAAATTGAGAAGTGTGTTTGCCGCGCTGTCACATTTCCTTTAATTGGCATAGGCAAATAACACTGCAATGACACACACACATGCACACGCAGTCTCACACGCACATTTCCTTTTGAATTGTGAAAATGTAATTCTTGTATTAAGGATTAGGTCACAAGCTGTCACATTTCTTTCCCAGTTATAATTAAGGGTTATGTAATACAATAGTGCTAGACACACTGCTAGACTCACACGCACAGACACATGCACATATAGGTACACACACACACTCACACACATCCATGCACAACCAAGCGTGCACCCTCCCTCACACACTTGAAAACAGACGTGCACGTAGGAACACTCACATGTTGAATGGGGAGAACGGATGTAATGCACGCTGCCTCTGGGCAAGAGAGGCTTGTGAATTATTGAGACGCCGCCCTGAAACAAGTGGTCACACACAGCTTTGCACACAAGCACTAGCAAAACACACACACACATACGTATTATAGTGGTATTGGATGTGCATCCTGCCCTTTTAACACCAGGAAAGCAAGCCTTCGGGTTGCAGGGGAAGCAGACAGCTATTGATGCTGGAATTTCACATGCACTCATTTACTGTACAAACAACTGCGTCTGTATGACACAAGACTGAGAAGTGGGAAATCAGCAAGTATAATACATTAGCAAGGCTAGCTTTCTGCCTAATGACAGCACTCACCATACCCTTGTTATGTTGGAACAATACACACTGAAAGATAAAAGAAGGATTTTTTTTTAGAAATCTTTGATTACTGCAGAGCCACAAAATCCATTTCTGCTTTAAGCACAATCACCTCTCTATACGGTTTGTGACCTTTGCATTTCACAAAAGCAATTGTTTCCATCATGCTAACATAAGACAGTAAAACAGTATTGAGGAGTGTTCATCAAATGCAGCTGCATTGTTTTTTTGCTTGTTTGTTTTATTCAAAAAGTCGAGAATGAGAGAAAGTTGTCAATTCAGTCAGACTTGACTTGCTGTTCTAGATATCTTTCTACATGAGTGAGTGCATTCTTTCTAATGGCCAGCAGGGGGCAACTGCGCCGGCTGCATGAAGAAGTCAGATTGTATTGAGTCTTATGAGAAAATGGCCCTGCTTCTCGCTGCATTTATCACCTCAGTAAACAGTTTCCTAATGAGTTAATGTTTCCAATCGCTGGTTTGAAGTCCTCTTCTATGCAACACGATGTTCACTTTGTAAATTATGATCCCATTTACAGTAAAACAGATGATACAGCAGAGTATAATTTTGGGTGTGGCTACCTCATGAAGGTAGCTGCAGTCCACAGGTCAACACACAGGGTTCGCGAAAATCAGATCAAACTGTTAAACTGGGCAGTGCTGATTAAATATGAATCAGATTCTGTTACTGCATTGTCTCTTTCTCACGTAAAATGTGTTGGACATAACTTAGTGACTGTTTAGCTGTAAAATGGGAAAGATCAAGACCAGGCAACTGGGATATATTAAGAAGGGAACCGCAAGAAAAATGAAAAATTGTACGTTTTGTTTCTTCATTTTGCATGTTGTACAAAACAAACTAATTAGCTTTGATGGTCTAAGAACACTATATGTTAAGATGTGTTTGGGGACAAAAAACACATCTGGTGACAGATAGGAAAAGACCATGGTTTGCGTTAAAATGGTCACTCTGGAAAGATTTTTTATGGATCTTGGGTTCTTCTCTAGACTCGACCAGGCAGTTGCCATTGTGTTTCCGGCTTCGGAAAGTGTTTTCAGAAACATTTATTAGTGTCCTGTTTAGTTCAGTGTAATGTTTCCAAACATGTAGCAGTCCTCCAGCGTTTATTAAAGTCTGTCTTGTGGTATGGGATAGACATTCCCCACCCCCTCCATACCCTTTTCATTACACCTGGAACTATGATAGAGGAGTAGGAGAGATGGATAGAAAGATGGATGGACATGAAGATAAATAGATAACTTGGCTTTCAGCCATCTGATGAGGGAGAAGATATGAGGGGTCTGGGAATGAGAGTGAAATAGTGGGGAAAAAGAGATAGATGGATGTATAAATGGGATTTCAGTCTAGTTCCAAGCCATGGGAATATGTAGGAAAGAGAGAAAAAAAAGATGGAACGAGACAGACATCAAAATAAAACGAGACATGGATAGATAGATGATAATGGAGTTTTTGCCCAGTTCAAAATCATGGCAATGAGAGAGAGAGAGCGAGAGACCGAGAGATGGAAATGGATAGATAGATGATAATGGGATTTTTGTCTAGTTGTAAGCCATGGGACTAAGCTTCATGTTTGTTGTGTACTGACTGACTGAAAGCTGCTTATACACCACACTAAGCTGAATGGTACATTTGTTATTTACTGTAAGCCTGCACATTACTGTGCCGCTGCACATTAAGTCGACTTTTACTGAAGTGACGTCCTGATATCTGATGCACAACTGAAAGTCTCATCAATTCTACTTCTGTCACTAATATGAAATATATCTATCAGAAGAAGGGGAAAGAGGACATCATCTTGGATTTTGGGAATCATGGTCTCTCAAACTGGGTCGGTGAAATCTGACCACCTTCAATGAAAAACTTGTTTAAATTTTGAGTTTTCAATAAACTATGTAACCCACATCCATGCATCTGGATATGGAAACGATCCTGTTAATTTCATGCTTTTATGCATCGTTATCTGTTTTTCAACCTTTTTTGTTTTACTGGTGCATACTAAAGCTGGGCGATATGGATAATATTGGTAAAATATTGACAGAGTATCAATATATTGCTCAGCCCTGGTGTGCACTATGTGACACCAACACAAACATGTCAAGGTGTAGCTTATCTAGTTAAAAAAAGAAACATTTATGGTACAGCCTCTAGCTTTTGTTCCTTTGATTGATGACTGGCTTATATGACTCACCAGTAAGAGGCAACTGAAACAATCACAAGTATATTGGTCCATTGCTATAGCAACTATCCATTTTTTCCCTGCTATCAGAACAGCTCTGTGATCATGGAGCAAGTTACAGCAGCTTCTGGGGCCTGGTAGGCATTTGTAACCCAACGCACTGGTCACATACTTGCTACTCCATCTGTTCCTTTCTAAATTGTTAAAAAAAAAAAACAGCCTCTCCTTCATTTTATACACAAAACATCCCATTTACCTGGTAATAATGTAACAGAAATACTCATAACTCTAATTTCTGAAGCATTTCTATTTTCTATCCTCTGTGCTCAGGCTTTGGAGGTTAAGGTTGGAATAAAACCAGTGTTTGATTGTCAGTGACCTTCCAGCTGCTCCGCATCCAAACTTCCCCTCACCATATGTTCAGCGAGAGACAGGGTAGCATATAATATACAGCAGGAAATTAAGGACCTTAAATAATTATAATGTGGAGAAAGTGCGGTACATCATTTGTTCATAAATCTTGTCAAACAGCTAATAGTTGAATGTCTGTGTCCTTTGTTGCTGAAGCTCCACAGATCTCAGAAGTGTGTCTGTCTGTGTGTGTGTGTGTGTGTGTGTGTGTGTGTGTGTGTGTGTGTGTGTGTGTGTGTGTACGTCCTGCCAGCCCTAGTCTGTGAGGTCACTGGCAAAGCAAAGAGGTCACACACACACACTCACAAAAAGATAGAACCATGGTTAATTTCGAATTTTTAAGCTTTTTTTTTTTTTTTTGTGTGTGTGTGTGTGTGTGTGTGTGTGTGTGTGTGTGCGCACACATGTGGAGTGTCGAGGTTAGAAGTTAGAGGACAGCCAATATCAACACTCCAGGAGGCCGGAACGACCAGTGATCCAGAGATGGAGAGAAAGGCAGTTGAGACATTTTACAAACCTTTGTTGTATGATGACAGAGCACATTTTGCAGCTTTCATGGAGCTTCTAAGACTAAGATGAAACATTTACATCATAGTAAGAACACAGATCGCTCCGCAGCTGTACAGAAGACTTTCCATTACACATTCATTCAAATTTTATTAGTTATTTCAGCTCAACTTTAATAGCGAATGTGAGTTCCCCAATCATTCGTCCGCACTTACAGTACACATATTTTAGTTTTTCAGTCTTTGAATAAGTTAGATTTCAGGTCACGTGAAGGACAGTGACAAGGAAAGGGACAAATGTTCCTGTCTCTGTCGCTCTCTCTCTCTACAAAAGAGAAATAAATTGCCTTTAAATCATTTAGCAGAAACAATGGCTAACCTTCCTGTTCTCTCTCTCTTCTTTCAGATCCCTATTATTAATAATTTAAAACAGTGTGTGTAAAGGGGAGTATATATCTGCGTCTCAGTGTGTGTCTGTCTTGTGAAGAGCTTTCTTACTGTCACTGATCTGGTTATAAAGCAGATTTCAAGATGATAATGTGTTGTTTTGCAGTCTGCCTGTTTGGTTAGTGGAAGCACAATGATGTGAATAATTGATATTGTTGATTACAGATATTCATAGATTACTTACAGCAGCCCCATCGCATTAAAAGTAAAAACTTTCCAGTTCACGGCTCCTGGTTCCAGCTCCATAATTACAGCACAAATATGAGAATGGTATTGATTATCAACAAAGTCTGAGCAAGAAAGCGAAAAGAGTACTCTGTGAAATGCAGTATCGCAATGCATAAAAATCTAATTTTACTTGAAGCAGACATATGTCATATATTTATGGTACTAAATCATAAACCATCGTATGTCATCAGAGATTAAAGAAACAAGCTAAGTTAATTGAAATAATAATCTCTGACAACAATGCTCAAGTCAACAAGTTCTCCTTTGAAACAAACCTCCCATCAGCTATAGAGACATGAAATAGTACAAGTGTTACCAATGATACCCATTAAGGTCCTGTGTCATTTAGTGTGGCAGAGCCTTCCCCGTGAGCCAACACAGAAAATTACAGCAACCTGACTCCGTTTGACCTGAATGGAACATAATCTTAAAAGGATAGTTAAAAAAAAAAAAAAGAAAATTCAGTCATATCTTCTCACTCTCATGCCGACTGAAGGTCAGGTTTAGTTTTTTTAGTCCACAAAACACTGTTGGAGTTTCACCAGAAAACAGTGTTGCAGAATCTTTACACAATGTTTTTAGCCTAAGTCTTCACTGTTGATTGTTAGCTTGGAGCCACGTTCACGTGTGCATGCTTTTTTTTTTTTTAAATCTGGTCACCATTCACTTACATTATTTGGGAGATTGTGCAACACTGTTTTCCTGTCAAACTCCAGCAGTGTTTTGTGGACTAAAAAAGTAAACCTGACCTTCAGTCAGCATGAGGGTGAGGAGATAATGACTGAATTTCCATTTTTGAACCATCGCTTTAATTACTATCATTGGGAATGATTGTCTAACGCTACTATTTCATGTCAGTGTGGACCATCTGCTTTTGTTTCATGTTTTATTAGAGTTGAAATTATTGTTGATTGTTTGGTACTGGTATCATATTTTTTTAAGCAATACCCAGCCATACAGACAATTGACAGTTACAATCAGCATGCAGTGTAGGACTCGCTGTCACTTGCTGTCAAAGTATTAAGTTGTGCTCCTCTTGCGCTCGTTCGTGTCCCTGCAGCCTTCAGGCAACCTGCCTGAGTTTCGAGTCTCGGGAGGAGGTGGAGGGGAACAACACACTTCAACCACAGATTCAAGATTCAAGGTTCAATAATTTATTACCATCTCAATGAAACATTGATTTGAATTTGTCTTGGTTTGTGCTCAAAACAACCATACAAAGACACATCAATTATACAAAACAAATACACATCTACATGGAAAAATCAAAAAATTACCCGGCAAGACAAGATTGATAAAACAGACATATTTGGAGAAAATAAAAGCAGACTGTATATTAAATAGGAATTTAACCTATTTAATACACCTTCTATTTCTCCATCTGGCTATTTGGACTGCAGTACGTATTTCTGAACACCTGAGTCTTACACATTGCTCCTTTAATTACATTTCAAGGCCTGATATTGCCTGGCTTTGCCTTGAGTTGGTCAAATATAATTCAGTAAAGTCCAAGTGAAGTCTGTGTTGTGTACAAGTGTCCTAAAGTGTTTTAACACAGAGAAACCGAATAGGTTGGTGGCCTGCTTCTTTTAAACAAGGAGAAACATGTCCAAGTTGTGACGAGCCAGACTTCTATCACTTCATACACACACACAGGCTTTTATTTGCTGCTGGCGGTCTCCAATTACCTTAATTAATGGTAGCTAGCTTCCTGTATCTGAGTCCACAAGGCTCTCAGACAATCAGAAATCGTGTTGCTGCCTCATAATATCTGATATCTTGACAACACAAACACTATATGTTTGCGTGTGTACGTGTGCTGATGTATTTGTGTGGTTGGGTCTTTGCATTGCTATATGCGTACTGTGTATCCATCTGTATGTGTTACTTTTTACGTAGGTGCGATTATGTGTGTTGTTGTGACAGCATCTGTCTGTGCATTTGTGTTGGTTTGCACCTGTGTGCAAGAATGTGTTCCTGTGCATGTGTTTGCATCCTTTGTATGTGTGTGTGTCCTTTTGTATGTGCAAGAGCGTGCGTGGAAGGAAAGGTAGGATTACCAGCTTGTTGTTGCGAGATAGGGTAGGATTACCAGGAGAGAGAAACAGGGGAAGGAGGAGAGCGAAGGCAGGAGGTGTGACAGAAGCTGAGATAGGGAAACAAAGAGATAGATGATGTGACAGTGAGTAGGAGGAAGTAAAGTTGAAAAAAAAAAACAGAGGTGAGGACGCATTTTGAAATTAGAGAGGCAAGAAGAGATGGTGAGGAAATGGGAGGAAGAGATAGAGGTTGAGAAAGAGACCATACATGCGGTGTGTGGCGATTGCAGGTATCATCCTCAGAAGATGCTGCTAATGCTGGACAGTGATGCCAACTTCCAAAAAAAGACTGGAAGTTAGATAAAGGCTGAGGAAGAGCTCCTCTTGTTTTCTTGCTGATATGATCTAGAGATAGTGTGCAGTTTCTCACGTAGCTCTTATTTAATGAACTCCATGTAACAAACACTGAGCTGAGGCTTCAGATTACATTATCAGTGATTACAGTGGGTCTATATTTCACGTTGAAAGTCACTTTTTGGCTTACTTTAATTAGTAAGAGTGACAACAAAATGTTAGAGTGTAATGTTACAGCCTCCTCCTCTGCCATGAGACAAAACAGCGGGAGAGGAAGTGGTTTGAATGCTGCGCTTGTACACCAACCTTGGGTACCCGCAAAACAGTGGGTGCATATCAAACAAGTGAACCATGGTTTGCTAAAAAACAGGAGCCAGAGTGTTCTTTCAAGTGAACTCTAATGTTATGTGTTACTTTGAAGAACACAGTCTTAAGCATAACTATTGCATGGACTGGAAGAAAGAAATTATAGAATGACCAAATTATTTTATAGTAATCAAACTGCTTTGATTACGAATTGATACACAGGTCTGTCACATCCCACATCATTGTAGCACACAAAAGTATTGTGTAGTCTAAACTGATATTCAGTTAAGAATATTGGCCATATTGAGACCTACCGCCCTTGAATATCATGTTCTCTGATGTCACATAGCTCCTTTCTACCTTAATGGACAAAGTGCTTTACATGTGACGTCTCATTCACCCATTCACACACACCTACACAGATACGGATATGGAAGTGTTGGTCTGTCCAACAGGGAGTAAATTTGGGTTCAGTGTTTTGCCCAAAGACGCTTACACATGTGGAAAGGAGGAGCCAGGGATTGAACCAAAAAAATTAAGGGATTAATAAGAAACCTGCTGTACCTCCTGAGTCACAGCCGCCAACCTGTAATTCAGAAATATCTCTTAACGAAAAGAAAGAGACAGGAGGGAGAAATCTATAGTCAGTGTGTGTTGACAGTTGTCTGTGGGCGCTGCAAAAGGTTAATCTTGTTGTAAAGATATATTAAATGGATAGAAGCTCTTCTCTCCAGAGATTTATGGGTAACAAAATTATATATGACATATAGACCACTCTGCTTGTGTATTTTCTATGGATTTTTAATGGCTATATACATTGTCCTTCTCTTCTCATCTCTTGCAGCACAGTTAGGCACTGAGGGCAACGCTGGAGTTGAAGGATGTTATTCTGCTGTTATTTGCAAGGTTATGAAGATGGCTTATTAAGAGAGCTAATATGGAGTTAGCAAATAGCAACAGTTGCCGTTTTGTGGATTTGTTTGGATAAGCCTCAAATGCACAATACAGTATAAAACCTACTTGCATGTGGATAGGGAAACACAAACTTTGATTAATACTATGAGGGATGCAGGGTGCCTGAATGCATCGTCTGAACTACCTGATGTTCTAAAACGAAGTCCAGGAAACTACCCAACGACCACAAGTGTACGCATCAAAACATGGCATTTTAACATTCAGCATCACCCTACTTTACATCAATTCATCATTTTTATGTAAAGACCAGTGGAAGGAACTATTGAGTGCCGCATATTATTAGCAGAAATTTACTGGATTTGGGGTTTATTTGCATTGCCCAAGGCCGACTTGATGGTCAAATTTGTTAGAGTGGAGCCAGTGGTTTTTAGGATTTAGGATTTTCCAATTACACATGTTGCCCCTCTCCTACCCTAACTCCCCAGTCATGAAATTTGCAGTTTGCAGTCATACCCCAGACTCGCTCTGCTCAACTATAAATATTGTTGGAAAGAAAAACAGAGTATGGCATTATTAAAATAAGGTGGAAAAAAGCCTTTGGGTTATTAATGTTTGTTTATGTTTGGCTGCGAACTGGCATCTGTCGGAGTGAAATGAATGCAGAGTGAAGCAATAAAGGTGGAGACGGCTGGTTTCCTGAGCTCTATGCTAATCAGCCATCACTTATACATTCATCCCACTGCAACTGTCTGCTCAATGTCACCCCGAGCACACGTAAGCACGCACGCTCTCTGCTGTACGTCAGTCTCCCAATCTATGTCGCTACTGCTGCTTATTCTTTATTCGTTTGTCCATTTGTGGGTGTAAAAATGTTTTTCATTTTAATCTGTTGAACCAGTAAGTGTACCAGTCTACCAGTTACTAACAGTTACTATTGCTGTACCACCAGAACTTAATCAGTTAGTCTCTACATGAGGATTTGTCACAAAAGTTTAAGAGGAGGAACTTTTCCCCAAATGCTTTCCAAGTTAGTGTCACTTCTGCAAAGTCTTGCAGTCTGGCAGTCAGAGTCAGTGGCCGTGAAATACGCGTGCACACACACACACACACACACACACACACACACACACACACACACACACACACACACACACACACACACACACACACGCACGCACACCCAAACATGCACAAAGTTACACTTAATATCAAACAGCTGTTACTTGTATGTGACATCATCACACCTGCAGGTGAGACACAGAAGAGACAAGTGAGAGTGATCTCTCTCTGTCACACACCGCAAGAGGTGAGATCTTAGAAAATGAAATGTGTGATGTGTGTGTGGTTGAGAGACAGTGTGTATGTGTGTTTGCGCATTTATCTGCGATTGTGTGTCTGTCTGTCTGTTTGAGTGGCAAGCTAACCTTTCTTGAGGTCGAGATTTTTAAGATAGAGCAGCAGTTTTCCAGATGTGTGTGATAGTGTTGGTGCTTGGATGCATGTGTCATTTCACTAGAATTGCATGTATAAATGTGAGTGATTTCACTGTGTTAAAACACTCAAACACAGCCAGAACCAACAGGTTTTTTTTTCATTTTAGCACATCCTCACTGCCCTGTTTGTCTTTTTATAAATCACTACTTACAAAACCACAAGAGATGCACTTTTTTATTCAACAAAAACCCTTTGTTTTTCACCACCATGTCACCATGACACTAAATCTGTTAATTTTGCGTGAAAATTTTAAACATAAATACAATTACATATTCAGTCTATTATATTTACACCCTGACTGTCAGTGTAAATATTTTCGGGACAGTCTCCATTTTGCACATTTATCATTGAGGCTCAAGGAGAATTCAAATATATATGACTGAAGTTTTCCTGGTAAATACAGATACATATGCCTGTTTTTGAAGTAATGTTTTCCTGAGAGTACAACATAGCCGTATGTGTGTATGTGTGCATGCATATTGCCAGCTGCTTCCCAGATTTTAAGAACATTTGCAGGATAGTGTTACTGATTTAGAGTCTTTCTAATAGCAAGTCATCAAAGATATTTGTTGTCATTATACAACACAGGGTTGCACAACAAAATGGTAGTTGTAGTTCCTCCTTCTTCTTTTTTTTTTTTACACACATACAACATTTATACAGCTAAGAGTACAGTGCGATCAACAAGTGTAACAGCTCGATCCGGGATGTTGTAGTGGTGCAGGTCTCTCTAAGATGTGGGCATAAACAGTCCCTGATTTGTCACTGCTTGGCCAATTTGTCTGTTTCATTTTCCTGACTGGTTATTAGCCAAGAAGCTGGGTTTGCATGGCTCTTATTCCCGCTCACCTCCACTCTTCCTGGGGTTTCAGCAGCTGCGCAGTGCTGGTCTGAAAGCATGGTCAAAAGATGGTGTGTGCATTGTTGATCATCTCATCTTCCGCTGGTCTCAAGTCCAAAGACCACACTTCCTTCCCCAATACCTATGAGTGTATTTCTGTCATATGTGATAGGTGTTTCAGTGATACAGCCCAAAAAAATACAGGTTAAAAGAGAAGACAAGCCAAATTTGAAGGAGCTCCTCTCCTATAAAGAGATGCCATCAGTTGGACAGTTAAGAGCAACATTTCAATCACAAATGATTGTGAAGATGTCACAAATCACTCATATATCAGTGGAAGTACATTAACAGCAATACTATAGTCTACTCCTTGTCTTTGCACATTTTATAAATGTCACTAGTAAACGTTTTATAGTGGTGTGGCACCTCTGTTTAATGTTCTTGTTAATGTTCTCCATTACCACACTTCAGCCTCAAAACATTTGAACCTTTTCATGGACATTGCGATACCCCTGTTATTGACACCCATTACCTATAATCACACCAAACTATAACTTATGTGAGGGTCATAATACACTTGTAAATCTTCACAGCAGTACATTAAAAAAAAATCATGGAGATATTTCCACATGAAGTGTAATTGCGCTTTGTTGGGACATTCTCATTAATCATAGTGTTTCGACAAAACTACTTAATGATTTAAACAGTGTTGAGGTCAGATGTAGTAAACACACACACTGCTGCCTCTCTGGTGTAACCTTGCAACAATGAAGCAACCCTGTGTGTGTTTGTGAGCTTGTTTCGTTGTTTTGTTAGTGTGTGGGTCTCGCATTAATGTGAATGTGTGTGTGTGCTGACTACAGTAAAGTGCAAGTGGCACCCCATCCTTCACACTGACCCCCATCCACCCCCCCCAGCACACACACACACACACACACACACACACACACACACACACACACACACACACACACACACACTCACACCTCTGTGTAAGCACCAACTGTCCCTATAATGAAGTTTAATGACTGTAATGCTGGGCCAACACAGAGAGGAGGGGGTAGGAAAAGGTACAACAACATTACCTGCCTGAGACTCAGGAATGGTTGTGTATACAGGAAATAATGGGGTTTACAAACAACAACATCTGATGTAACTGCCTCTCTCCGCCTACACTTGTATACCATTGGATGTCAACATGAGGAAGTCACAAATTGAAGTTGAAGTTGATGAGATCAGCTGAAGGAACAGCAAGACATACTGAAAAGTTCCTTGCAGCACTTTATCAAACCAAACTAACAGATTTTATTACCACTGTAAGTCTGAACAATTAAAATTTCCTGTAAAACAGGCAGCTGGGGAGACAGTTGTCGGCATGTACAATAGCCAATAGCGTTGTGCGTTGCATACTCCTGTTATACAGGTAAAATGGTCCATGGATGCAGGAAGGAGAGTGGTCACATTAGCTGACTCCTCTCAGACTGAGAGCTCCCAGTGAATACAGCTGGACTGGGACCAAAACAAATGAAATCTATTACTTTTTGTTAATGATTAAAAATGAGATGAAAATGCAAGGTAGGGATGAATGAACAAGAGATACAGTCTCCAAGGCAGCACCGAGGGTGTGTGTCTGTGTTCAGTTCAGCCTCTGACTAAGCTCAGCAATCTGAGACTGCTACTTTCCCTCTCGCAAATGCTGCTGCTATTCTTCCTGGGGTCTGGCACATGTGGATAAAATTATACGATGCATGCACATAACAGTAAATACATTACAACATAAAACACATTGTAAAAGAAAACAGAGCACAGATGGCGCTGTTTTTCAAACGTCAGTAATGTTGTATATGTCCTTACGATCGCCATTTCCTTTAATGTAACACAATATATTACATTACAAACCATCACCTAAATTAAATCCATTTCCTAAATTAGAAACAAAAGTATGAAACAAAAACAAGAATGCATGTGGTATATTTAATGTTAATGTTAAGAACAGGTTAATAGATGGTTCCACCAGGAGTTTGGATATTCTAAACAAACATTGAAATAATGCATTATGTTGCATTTTAGTCAGCTAAATGTACTGACGACAACCAAAATCCAACCAAAATCCTATGATATTTATATGACTAAACCTAAGCAACTCACATCACGCTAATGGCAGTTAGTGGTAAGTTCACTTACTAGGTGATCAATTGTAAATGATCTTGGTACGGTGCTCCCTGTTGCTCTCAGAGGCTGCTCAGTGTAGTTCTGTTACCAGCTAATGGTAGCTAACAGTTAGTGGTAAGCTACCTTTGCATCATGTAAGCTAATCGAGAGTTGAAATTGCAGCAGACAGAGGACATCAGAAGGGAAACCAGAAGTCAGCGAGTAAAGTTATAAAGTTGTGCTTTTGTACAATGAGGCCTCCAGAAACAGTCGGGTTCAGTCCAGGTGAATGGATGTATTCTGCTTCCATGCCCTGCTGCACAATAAGTGAGAAAGCGTTTCATTGGATGCAAATTTGGTAATGCCCCTGAGTGAGAAATGAGTCAACAACTGTTTTTAAATGTTTTCTAGGAAAAGACAGACCTTGAAATATCATTAAAAACAACTGAGAAGGTCTATAAAAAGATTTTTTTTTGTCCTTATTGGGCCAGAGGCTGGTGTAAAGGTGACATGTAGTGCAATGCATAGGTCTAAATTATCTTGTGCTCTTACTGACAGCTAGATTCATGATTAACTTGTTATTGTACATCCGATAATTTCAAACTTAAACATAAATCTTAGCAATCGTCTAAAGAGTCCCCTTGGCTTGACAATGCACAGTCAGCAGTTGTGCAACAACAACAAAATGTTAGCAAGCTAAATTACTGAAAGGTGAGCCACACAAAGGGGAGCTAGCAATTTATGTGAATGTGCAGCGTGGACACTGGAGAGAAGGAGGGAAGAGAGGATATAGACTCCCTCGCAGCAGCATCCACAACTCACAATGATGTTAATTAAATGAGGATCAGTTAGCAGGTTAATCGTCTGGGTTGTAATTCAAAACATCTGAGTGTAATATATAAGGCTGATCATACTCAAAGGTTTATGTTCACTTGTCTCAATAATAATAAAAGCTTTT
The DNA here is from genome assembly GCF_056507025.1 of Lutjanus erythropterus. Taxonomy (NCBI): domain Eukaryota; kingdom Metazoa; phylum Chordata; class Actinopteri; order Lutjaniformes; family Lutjanidae; genus Lutjanus; species Lutjanus erythropterus. The sequence continues at coordinate 17,575,585 of NC_139326.1, read as the reverse complement.
ATGTTAGGAGCAAGTAAGAGTTATGGGTTGCTTTGCAAAGATGAAAATGTGCGTGAAAGAGAAACCACCGCAATAAATAACAAAGAAAATCAACCACAAAAGTACTGATACATGTAATGTTTTAACTAACCACTGAAAAAATATAATTATTGGATCAACTTAAAAAAAAAAAGTACTTCAGTTGGTGACACACTGATGATTTAAGTTTACTCAAATCAGGTTAATGAGTCAGATGAAAACAATTGTATTGAGTCAGATGTGCTTAATAATATAAGTCCTTTCAAATCAACAGTTTGCATCACCAAAATATATATTTTTTTATAATTTTGTCTCTCATTAGACTTACCTTCCTTCCAAGTCACCAAGAGAAAATGGTGGCTCAACAGCATGGCAAACTGACACCCTTTTATTGAATTAAGAATAGCGAGGTAAGTAGTTGGATGTAATATAAAGTCAAAATTCACAAAAGGAGACTGCTGTCACTGGAGCAGAAAGCTGAATGAGAGTCATTCAAAACACTACATTACTTCAGCTACTAATGAAATCCACTTTTTACAGTGTACAATGCAGAGAGCAATTGGCTCAGTTAATACATGACTTTAGATGAAGAAAGTTGAGTCCAAAATGCCACCCGTGTGGCGGCAACAAGCTCTAGTTGAGCGGATGAAAAACATGGAAAGTAGTGAAATTGGCTCCAGGCTCTGCTTTAGAGGAGGGACAGCAAAGGCTGCATCTATTTCTTATGTATCAGCCAGTGACAGGCAACGAGGGTCATGATTTGTATTCCAGTCCATGATGTCCTGAATTTATGCATAGGTATGACTTCTTTATGAATGTGTGTGTGTGTGTGTGTGTGTGTGAGTGTGTGTGTCTATGTGTATGAATAGGTCAATCCCTCAAAATGATTGAGGTGCGACGACAGGTAGCAGCCATGATGATGGATGAATTAGCAGATCGGGAGACTGTTAACTAATTTCTGTCAAACTGAACAACCTAAAAACTGAGAGGAGATGAGAGAAAAGAGGGTAGTTTTCTTTTTTTTTTAACTATTATGATGTATGCCAAATGTACTTTAGCAAATGTGAGAGAAATTCTCCTTGATGAAAAGAGGTTGAGGAGAGAAAAAAAAATCATGCTTTTGGAGGTTGGCACAGCTCTGCTGATTTGATCAGTATGTGTCAGCGTGCCATCGCCTGAGGGACAAGGACAATGACAGAGTGCCCCGAGTTGGTATGAAGCACTGTTGTTTAATCATTAATGAATATTATAATTACTTAACCCATTTTTGCCACGTTCATTCATTTGTCCATGTTATGTTGACGTGTTCGGTGGATGATGTACACTAACTGTGAGTGACATGTGCAAAGAATTTCTCTTTGAAGTGATTTGAGGAATTGAGAGATGTGAGGAACAGGTGTTAAGGCACAAAGGCAGACAGTGATGGGCAAAAAAATTCAAAAGCAGAAGGAGAAAAGAGGAGAAAAGGAGTGCGCTTTTTGCACTCTTGGAGGCTGCTTGTGTTTAACCTTTAGAAAGAGGCCAGGTTGAGCAGTGAGTCCCACTGGAAACAGTGTGGGTGTGTACTCTAAAAGCGCTCTGTTCTCTATGCGGCACACCTTTTGTTTCTCCTTTCTTTTATTATTTTTCGTGCAAAGCATCAAGCAAGAAAGTAATTTCTCTGAAACAGCATCACCACTTCTACCCAAAGCTGCAATCTTTTTTTTCTTGTTATTCTCTTGATCTGTATCAATTTACATCTGTCACCTCTCAAAGAAGGAACTCTTTGCCTACATGCTACTGTGGCTGGCCATACCCGGCCACTTACACAGTTTCATCTGCACACACTACCTTCAAATGATGTTTGGCTGCTTGCCAGAGTTGCTAGTTGAGTAGGCAGACTTATTTACAGCCACATCTCTCCAGCATCTGGTGGGTGTTAGCTCCCAACCTCGATGGCTGATTAACATCACAAACATGCTGCAGTACGCTCCAAAACTTGTATAATAAGTGAAAGTGTGTCATATTTGTTTGTTTCACCTAATATTTTATCCAATTACAGGCTTACAAGCTTTTTTTTTTCTTTCCATTCATTAAATCAAAACCTCTCATGCTGAGAGAGAAATGAGTTTTTCTGGCTGGGTTCAGTAGGATCACACAAGACAACAAAATAAATGGAGAAAAAATGAAGCTACGTTATAATCACTTAACAAATCACAACAGCATACAAATATGAATCAGTTCTTAGTGTGCTTGTTATAGAGAAAAGTATTTGCTCGTTAGTGAAGCAGTTATAGTGGCATAAGATACTACATTATATTATGTACAAATAAAGAAATCTAAGTGTCTTCTATGTGTTTCATAGTGATGTATTATATCAGCCAAAACCTCAGAACATCTCATTATAAGATCGACGCTGTTTTTTTGCATCTGTTGTCAGATTTTATGTAATTTACATTGCTGCTGAACTTTAAAAACATACTTAAATACATACATCAAGTTTTACATTAATGAATGCATTTTACTACATGACACACAGCCTCATATCAATATTTAAACCATCCTGCATGCTGCCAACTTTCTCAAGATAGAATAATCACATTTTGAACATAAAAATACAACACTGTTGAATGATAAAAGTCATCAGGGCAAACATTTATGAAGCATTTTCACTGCATGATACGGCTTGACTTTACTCACTTTTGCCACCGGGTACTCTTAAGTTTCCACTGCAGATAGTACCCAGAACTACTTGGGTAGCTTAAGGCAACAAACCAATTGTTTAGGTGTAGGAAAAGATGATGGTTTAGGTTTTGTTTGAGACATCCATCCAACACACACCCTTCATATGCAGACTTTCTTGCTTTTTATACTTCTGTCAAAATATGCTGCTTGCACAATCGATCTCAGCTCTCATTTTTCTTGAGAGAAATGGCCGGCCACTCTCAGAACCACACACCACACAACTTCTGCGCTGCCCTGTTCGAGCTTAGTGAATAAAAACAATTGTATTTGGTGGTAGCTTGGCCATTGAAAAATGCCAGGTTCGTGCAGGATGGCCTGTGGAGCGAGAGTAATGATTCTAGTGATAAATCCCTGTGACCAGTGGTCTGCAGTGTTGACGCGTCACCTTTTTGGTATCAGCTCAGCTTGCTCGGAACTGTGACCAAGGTGAAACCAAAAAAAGTACCAGGTGTTATCCACAATAGAAAGCAACAAAAAAAGAGCAAATGGAGTAGAGTCAAGTTGTGTTGAACCAAGTAGTGGAAATGCAACTTTAGAGTTTGTGTTATTGAACAGTAGGGATGCACTCAAACAGAGCATGTGAGTGGAGCGGGAGCGAGAGCCGGATGGAGCGTGGAGTGGCTTTTTTAAAAGGATGTCTCCCGCTCTGTCCCGCTCCAATTTTGCTCAGTTACTGCTCACACCACGAATCTGACATGTACCCAAGTGTCCATTGCACAGACACCCACACTGTTTTGAACTGTCCTGTTGGTGAACTGTCCAGAGCTGTCTCTCCCACTTCATCTCCTTGGTGTGTGTCTGTGTTCAGTTTGCTGTCTGCTGTGGTCTAAAGCGTCCTCACTGATGACGAAGTGAAACTGATGTAAATTATCCTGCTGCCTTAATACAAAAACATGAATATCGTGCACTGTTTAGTCATTATATAGTCATTATATAGCTGAAAAATGCAAGGATTTTTCCCCTCAGAGGACAATATTTTATTACAGAAATAAAATATTACTAATAATAATAGTGAAGAAATAAATAGATTAAATAGATACATATGAATAGCGACATTTTCCTAAAATCTGAGGCCTGCAGTGTGCCACAGGAGCTTCAATTGACATGCATATATTGAAGCTATTAGTGCATTTTGGCCGACAGGCTACAGTTTAAACTAAAGCTGGATTACAATGCAGGTTTTTCTTTTTTGGAGTGAGCGATCTGAGCGGAGCATGATGGAATCTGAGTTGAGCGTGGAGCGATAATGAGCGGAGCGGCCTGGTGCAGCTTTGAGAGGATGATCAAGGGGTCAAACAGCTCCGTGAGTGAGGAGCGGAAATCCTCACCGCTCCACTCTGCTCACATGCTCTGCACCCAAATCCAAAAACATCATTCAGGAAAGCACAAATAATTATATGAAGACAGATATTTCTTCTACTAGACAGTGCTTGTTTTTTATTTTTTCTATCTTTATTGTAAAGAGTTTCTTTTTCCAATGAAAAGGAGAATCTTTCACTTTATATATATATATATTTTTTTTTTCCAGTTTGTAGTTGCTCAGTGTCCCCAGTTAAACGGTGGTGGTGGGGTTGAATTTAGTTTAGTTAAAATTAAACATGAAAAAGAGAGAAAAATAAAAAGTAAGTATGAGGATGTAGAAATATATATCCTCAATATAACAATTATATTATCTTATATTAATTATCTGCCAATATTAAACCAATTTAGTGTTTTGAAGGCACAACAATTTGCCGGATTTACAGTTTCTTCCAGTAAAAGCCACGCCCACTTCTAGTCTTCTATCGGAAAACAGATTTAGAGACAGATAATAATGCTGGTTTCACAGATACGATGTTTCTGTGCACCTGTGTACCATTTTCTTTGGGAAAAAGCTACCAAATACACATTAATGTACAATACCATGACATCAATAACTGGTTATTATTTATCTTTAAGGTTTTTTTTTTCTTAATTGTGAAGTATGTACAAAAAGCTGAATGGTTGTCAGTAACTGAGGGGTTCATTGTACAGTTAAGGGATTAAAACATGGCACTCACAGCTCTTTACATCTCTCAGTCTGTCTTTTAAAACTGACCCTGAGATAACTTGTGACCTTATTCTGAAGTGACCGCCTGACTCTAATCACTCTTCCCGCTGCAGTGTTATGCCTCATATTCAAATGTTTGACCTTAGAATTAAAATCTGATGTTCATTTTTATGGTATTTCTGTTTTATGGGATTGTTCTGAGAAATACAGAGAGAGTGGATGGTTGGTGACAGAGAAAGTCAAGAGATTAATTGAAAGTCAGATGGTGGCTTGGAGGACACAGTATGCCCCAATTTGACTGTACTCATAAAAATAATTTGTCTGTAATTCTCAAATGGATGACCGTACTGCTTCCTTTTTGAATGGTTTTATTTCCGTTTTATTTGATTATCGCAATTTGACACCGAGGAGTGACTTGAAGCAAGAGATGAAGAGAAAATCAAATGGAGAGAAAGACAGTTATCTCTATTTAAGTCACGTCATTGTGTCTCTATTGTTGTACATGAACTTTTATTATTGGTTCACTGTTTTGTGTGAGTGCAACAGTTATTAAAATAGCCAGCCATTGTCTGAGATTGCTTTTGAACTATATTCCTTCTCTTTCTCAAAGTATCAAAGGTAACACTGAAAAACTGAAACTAATCATAAAAATTCTGTCTTAATTAAAGCTCCATAATCTTTTATATTGTCCTGTCAATAGTATTGGTGGGATAGGAGCCTTTTATTTCCCCAAACTGATATTTCATCTTTGAGTTTAATTTTTCATATTCTCTTCATAAACTCTTTTGGATTTATCAGTGACCTTTCTCAGACTGACTATTAATATAAATATGAAGCCGCAAAAGCTGAGACTCATAACTCATAACTTTCACACGTACACATAAACACACACATATGCTGCCGATCACTCTGCTAATTATAATCTGCCAGGCATAAGTTGGTAGGGAATCATGTGTTTGGTTGTGTGTGTGTGTGTGTGTGTTACAACTATCTGTCTTTGATAGGCGGTAGAGAAAAGATAAGACATCCATCCTCCAAAGTTAGACCAAGGACTATGGAGTTTCCTTGATCCCTCACCATAAGATATCTGAAAAAAATAAAGGGTTCTATGGGTTTTAGTGTTTATGAGTTCCTAAAATATGTTTTTGATTTGATATGATTTCTATATTTGTTTAACTGTTGTAAAGCTACCTGTTTGTTGTAATGCTCTAAATAAATAACCTACTACACTGAACAACACAGCTTCACTAAAAACTTGCAAATCTGTGCTAGTTGCATTTGGCAGGTGTGGTGGCAGTGTAGTAGGTGCTTCACGATCTGTTGTCTGGTGATCATCTGCTTGATATTGAGTGCACTCTAGCTGTGATCTGTCACAGTACAGACAAACAAAAAAAAATCCCAACGCAGAGATTTTGTGAGAAAATGTAATATTTAAATACAAAAAGACAGACTTGAAAATGTGTGAGACCACAGGACAGAAAGTAAGAGACAGATGATCAATGAGACAGGCTAATCTGAAATCTTAGTTCACACCTCTGCATAAAAAAGTCACACGTTGACGCAGCTGTGTGTTAGAGAGATGACCTTAGGGGAGGCGATGATGAAGACTCAAGTGTGCACATGCAAGATGTGCGTGTGTGTGTGTGTTTGTGATGTCTCAAGGACTGAAAGGTGAAAAAATGTAACAGCGAGGGCATTTATTGGTCCTCACCTCTAAATGATTTTTTTTTTCAGGTTAATGCTGGTTAAAGGTTGAGTGTAATGACATTTGAGGGCAGGGAATGACATGAATGGAGGATCTTTACAACTACATACGTACATATGTGTGTTAGTGTGTGCTGCATACACACAAAATGTCGAGGTTCAACAGGGCCACAATTAGCACTAGTAGTTATTACCCAAAAGTAAATTGAAAACAAACAGAGATTTAAATTGTATTTTAAGAGGGTGTGTGTCTGGTGTGTTTTTAGTGTGCTTACATTTGCGTGGAGTGTTTGTGTTTAGGAAGCCGCGATAAAAATACCTGCGCTTGTCAGACTTAATTAAGTTTGTGCTCATGTGGCTTCTGTAGTGATCGATAGCAACAAGACAGAGAATGACTGATAAATGGGGAGCGAGAGACTGATGACAGCAGAGGGAAGTGAGACGGGAAGCGATGAGCGCGGATAGAGAGCGTGAGACAGATAAAGAGTCTCAGATAAACAGAGCCAAAAGACGCCGGCAGAACTGAGAATAAACGAGATAAAAAGAGTGATGCAGATACACACAGACTGACACCGAGGCAGAGACAGAGAGAGAGAGGTGCCTGTCAACGGTGTGATAATCCTCCCCTCATTAGTACATCAATCAGATTACTCGCACCATATTCCGGTAATTAACTGTTGCACATTAATCACATTGGCCTAACCAGATTAGAGTTGTAAACAGATTAGAGATGGATTACAAGGGCATGCTATACAACGGTAAGAGGATGTAAATTCTTTCACACTGTATTCTGTTGAGCTACACATCCTGCTCTTGTCATTAGGCTATAGTCTAATCTGTCAATTTAAAAAACAGGGAACTGTACTTCAAAGACCTCCATGATGGGCCATATGTGGACAGTTGCAGTTATTCATTCATTCATTGTCCGTAACTGCTTATCCTTGAAGGGTCGCGGGGGGCTGGAGCCTATCCAAGCTGACATTGGCGAGAGGCAGGGTACGCCCTGGACAAGGGCTGACACATAGAGACAGACAACCACTCACTCTCACATTCACACCTACGGACAGTTTAGAGTCAGAGGCACATGCTCAATCAACCTATTATGCTGCATGTCTTTGGACTGTGTGAGGAAGCCGGAGTACCCGGACAGAACCCACGTGGACCCAGCCACAAACTCCCCAGCGCCCCAGCCGGCTGGTGGATTCAAACTCAGGACCTTCTTGCTGTGAGGTAGCAGTGCTGACCACTGTGTGCCGTGCAGTTAATGGATTAGAAATGTTTATATGACGGCCGCTGAAAATTCTCAATTCTGATTGGATTCTGTGACTCGCTCCATGTGTACAAACTAATTCGTTGAAATGGGCGCTGAATCATGGCACTGATTTCACTATGTGGAGGTCGTCTTCCATGGAGGCCACCATGTTTCTCCAGAGGACCAGACTGGACAAAGTAAACACTGGCTCTAGTTACGATGTTTCATGTTTGTCATGTGGTCTGTGACCACTGTAGTTTCTTCTACACACTCGAGTGAGATGACACCTGCAAGCTCTTCGCTAGATTCCACTAAATCGTGCACATTGTTGCTGGAACATCAAGAGAAAGAGCATGTGCCTCTGTTATGAAAAAGTAGCTTCAGCCATGTTAACACAACAATTAAATGTTCCTCAACCTTTATCAAAAAGACTTATAATAACAGCCTGGAGGAGCAGTGGCATTTTGTTTGAGTGGAAATCAATGGGCTGCAATTAGAAGGTCGATCCTGAATGTTCTGCACTGTAACAGGATGTAACATGATTGATGTATTTTCATTGAAGGTAACCTGTGTAGTCCTCTTTGACAATTACGTTTTTCACTAAATTGCATTGTGTGTACCCTTAAGGCCAAACAAACAACAAACTCCATGAATATGCATTGAACATGGTTGTGTTTGGGAAATTTTTAAAACTGTCCTCGTTCAAACTGACTTGCAGTCTTCTTATTTGACTTTTTTGCAATTTAAGCAGTCAAATTGGACACAGTTTGGTTAGGTTTAGGCAACAAAAGTACTTGTTATGGGTTTAGGAAAAGTTTATGGTTTGGGTTAAAATAAGTATGGTACACTACACTGATGAATGTGTGTGCCTTTCTTCCCAGTGTCTCTCCATGTCCTGTGAAGTGTCTTTACTAATCATTGCTGTACTTACAGAATTAATGTCACCCTGACGACAGCATCCCATGATAAATATTCATTGCTGTGTTTGAAAAGTAAAAGTCCTTGGTTACTTTTTAAACTGACTTACAAATGCACACAACCACGACGCTACCAATATTTCTCAAACCTTGCTGAGAGTTCTGTCCTCTTCTCTGCTTCTTTTTCATTTCTAAACTATTCTTCCTCACAAATTGGTCAGTTTGTGCTTCAGAGTTGCACAGACTGTTTTATTTTTTCTGTTCCTTGACACAGAGACACAGCTGAGTTTAGTTACAATCCAGTATCTTTCTCTCATTCTTGCTTATGTGAGTCATTAATTCTTTCTCTCCTCTTTCTCTCTGTGTCACCTTTTTTTTCCTCCTGGACGTGTTCCATTAATGACGCATGTTCACAAACTGTGTCACAGCAAGTAATCGTGTGTGTGTGTGTGTGTGTGTGTGTGTTTGTGTGTGTGTGTGTGTGTGTGGCAAGCAGATATATAATGGCTGATATTAGTCTTGACAACACGTGCCTCATCACTCCTTTTAACCACAAAGGTCAGATAGACAGCCACATACAGTTACAGTAGTGTACATGAATGACATAGTCATGCATCTTTTCATCACCTCCAATTTAAAGTTACATAAAAGGAAGATTATGTCATATTCTTTACTCTGTCTTCTCTTTTCTCACCCACTCATCCCTTTGCTCTGTTTCCTTGCTCCTTCCCTCAGCTTTTCTCTGCATTTATCTCCATTAACTCTTGTCTGGTCCTCCTATTTTATTTTCTCTCCCCTACTTTCCTCCTTCTGTCCCTCCACCTCCTTGTCCTCACCTCCCCTGCTCATCTTTTGTCCGTCCTCTTCCTGTCACCCTTGTCCTTCACTTTCCCTTTTTCCATCCTTCACTTTCCTGCGACTTTCCTTTTCTCCTCCTCTTTGATGACCTGCTCTCCTCTAAAGAAACTCAACTTATCCTTATTTTCCACCATCATTTCTTTCTCTTCTCCTCTCCTCTCTTTAGCTACTTAGTTCCTATTGGTCCATTAAGTCAGTTGAGGCTGCGAGTCCTTTAGCCCCTTTATAAGCAGCTTTTACAAGTTGGCTGGTTGGCCGTGGACCACTGAAGGATAGAATTGAATGGCACCAAGGCCCAATGGATTTATCCCTTCCTCATATTCATAGCCAGGAGATCCTGGCCCGACACACACAGAGGCTTTTCTTCACAACTCTGTTTTAATTGAAAGAACTTCGACTCTGTTTGTTTATCACTCTTTTTGGCTGCCGTGTTCGGGGTGAGGCACTGCAGGTGAAAATGCTGGCTCAGTTTTAGAAGAACGCCCACCAAAATGAACAGTTGATTTCTCTGTTTGTGTACCTGCTGCAGCAAATATTCCTATAGGTCAAAAAGCAAGAGCAGTCTAAGTGTCTCTCGTTTTTTTCACAGTTCTTATTCTATTTTTGCTCGGTTGTGTGTTTGCTTTTGGTGTTGGAGAAGATAAAACATATTTACATCTACCTCAGAAGCCCAACATAGCAGCTGTCAAAGAGTTTTAGAAAAGACGAGCTCAAAAACTAAAAACACAGCGTGAATGGTGTGAATTTCCCACCAAAGTACAACTACAGCCACTCGCAGACACCTGCTTGTCACTGTGCAGTGACAGTAAAATGAAAGTACAATGCACACAATTGACACACTGTCATGATTAAATCAATGCCAACTTTTAAACCACAACTCTTCAGTTGGAAAGCTTGAGAAAACCTGTGGGTCTCAGGTTAACCCTTAAAAGTGTCTACAGATTCGGAATGCTTTGTTGCAAACACTAATCTGTTTGAAAGCAAAGTGGCTGTAAATGAATGAAAAGAAGTTATAGAACTGTGTTATTGTTTAACTTACATCTGTATGTATGCTCATGTCTGTAAAACCATCCAATAAAAAATTGTCACAAAGACAAAAAAAAATCTGTATTATCACAGTTTCAATGATTTGGTCCAATTTGATTCTTAAATTCTTATTAAGTCATATCAGTCTATTATTTTCATGCCAGTCTTGTGTGTGAAAAGTTGTCAGACTTGATGGGGCAAAAATGTGAAATACTGAAATGTTTCTGGAGTAAATTTACAGGTGAACTTTAATTTAAGGACACAATATTCAGTTCTCCGTAATACATCGATAGTTTTAGGCAATTATGGCTTATTCAAGGGTGCAGCCTGGGATGCACGTGTATGTGTGTGTGGGCATGACTTAAGCTATATTTGCGTCATATTTCAGACTCAAGACCAGTTAATTGGGAGTGTCTGGTGCAATTGGGGACAAAAGCTGTGTCCCCCCCATTGGAAAAAAACGCAGATTTTGTCAAGGTTAGGCAAGTAGTGCATAGTGAGTTTGGGTAAGTCTCCAGGAAACAAATCTGTGTAATACCCCAAATATGTGTGTGTGTGTGTGTGAGTTGAATCTGAGTTTAGCATTTCCTGCACGCTGCTCCTCCATTTCCGTCTGTGCTGCTCGACTTCCTCTCTGAGAGGTCCTTCCTCTTGTCCTCTCTGTCTCCGTCTCCCTCAGTGGAATGGTGACCATTTGAAATTGCTCTTCACACTTCCCTGCATCTGCTGCCACAAATGCACACACACACACACACACACTATGAGAGACCAAGAGGAATAACCCCACCCCCCATCCCAACACACCCGCACACACACACACACACACACACTGGCTCACACACTCTGACATGAATCGCAGTCACAAAATTCACATCCACAACACCGCTCTCAAAGTCCTCCGTCCCACCATCTTATCCTTCTGTCACTGAAGCTTTCAGTGAGTCCATCTCAGCCCCTTTTCTGCTTCTCCTCAAGGACAGACTGGAAATGCAGGGGACGGACAGAGTGAGGGAAAGTGATAAGGAAATTGGAGAGAGGCGAGTTTGAATGATGGAAAAAAAGGGTAACTATTGAGAGGGGGACAAACTATAATAGCAAAGCAGAGAAATGTGGATCAGTTAACAGTATATTTCATTTCAGCTCTCGGGGGAGAAATTCACAGGAACAATAATCATAGCCAAATACACTGTTTATATTATAAAAAATAATTTGGAACATAACATCCTGACCTGGATAATGTGTTGAGAAGGGGTCATGATAACTGTACAACTGATTTACAGTACAGTGAAGGTGGTAATCTGTAATAAAAAATAAAAGAAAATGATGATTAATTTGAATGTATAAATATAATTTATTCATAATGAAAGAAATAATAAATTAATAAAAAATGCCACAGACCACCTCAGCTTTGTCCTTTGTCCAAACACTCTTCAGGGAACATCACTTGTTTTTAAAAAGCCTCTGCCATTTTTAAGATAAGCCACTGACAGAAATTCAATTTGTTCTATCACGCTAAAAATACTTTTGTGACTTGAAATTGGTTTAAGTGATAGTCATATATTTCATTTCAGCACGATTTTACAGTGGCCCTGAGAGCTACCAAAAAACACATTAAAATATGCAAAACACAAATAAGTAGAGAACATTTCTTCACTAATTTGACAAAACAAGCACAGCATTTAGGGGAGAAAAACGCTGCAAAGTGAGAAAATACATCAAAATGCAGACACTTGCTGCAAATACAGAAAACACAACAGACGCAACACAAGTAGCACAAAGGACAACAGAGACTGTTTCCAGGAGACGCTACAAAGTGATGAACCTGGCGGGGACAGGCTTGTTGTTTCAGCGGTTTGTGACTGGTGAAGTTAGTGAATCGGTCGTCCATACGTGGTGTTGGAAAATTGGCAAAAGTATGTTTTTGGCTTGTTGCTTTTCTGTTTTAACTTTACCTGTCATCTTGGCTACTTGTAGCATTTCTGATTTACTGTATTTGTTGTGCATGCAAGATCTTAATTTGCTTGTGTTTTGTCTATTTTCATGTTTTTCCCTAAGAATAAACTATTGAAAGACGTATTCTTATTTCTTTTCAAAACATTATTATTAATATTTAAGACCAAGTTTAGAGAAAAATGGGAGAAGTAGGAAACATTAATTGCTAAACTATTAACAGAGTACATGAGGATATCTGTGTTTGTCTCTGCAGCAGATTTTCATTTTTACTTTTTATTTTGGTCTAACATTTGTGAAGTTGAATTTAACACATACATGACATTTTAAAGACCTCCCACGTGCCACCATATCAAAGTTTATCAGTTGTAGAAGAATTACTAAAGATAGCTATGCAGCACCCTGAAACTAATGAAATGGTTTGCCATAAGACTAACATGTTGATGTGAGATAAATGTGGGACTATATCAACTGTGAGTGAATGTTAGTCCGCTATCCGCAGAAACAACAGCCATTTTTGCCAATTTCTAATAGAAATTCTCTCCCTGATAAACTTGGTCTGCTGTGAGGCTGCATCCTCTCTTTGTGAAAAGTAGGAACGAATGTGACGTTTATCCCACAAAATCTGTCTCTCTCTTTGTCATATGTTCAAAAAATGTATAGTGTCGTGTGAGAGAGTTAACTGATGGAGGCAGGTGATTTATAGCAAATTATTAGCTATGACACGTCTCCCTGTCTTCCCATCAAATTACACCTATGGGAAGGTGTAATGACAATGGCAGGGGGACACAGAACAGCAGGGACAGAGGCTAAAGACAAACAGAGCAGAGGAAAGCTAATATATGGAGGTGTAGAGGAAGAAATTGAGAAAAAGGGTCAGGCAGATAGAAAGAGAAAGGGGGATATTGGGTCCATGCAAGTGGGGTTGGGAGGGGGATCGGTGGCAGAGAGATGGTAGTTGGACCATATCTGGGGAAATGTGACTCCACTGACCCAATGACAGGGACATCAATCAACAAGTGGCGTGAGCATGTCTGTGTGGTTGGATCGGGGATTATTCTCCCAGGGGTAGATGAAATTTTGTAAACACTCCATGGACAAGGACAAACTCAGTGGTAACTTAATCACTGTTACAAAAACTGCTAGAAAGGTTTGTCATGTTAGGATGAATTCCAATTAGCAGCATTAGTCAGTGATTAAATAGGTCTGGCAGTGAGCACCTTGATATGTGAGTTTCAAAAGCAATAAAAAAAAAAAGAACAAACGCAACTTAAAGGAGGACAAATATGTTCCTAAACTGTTGGGGAACAGGTCCAAAAAGGCATAATTCCTTAATATGTCAGCAGGGACAATCTTTAAAGGGCATGCCAACATACAGCAACAACAAGGAAGAACAGAGTTTACAAAATGAACACGCTCAGTTTTAGGTGGACAAAATATAAGGAACACCTTACAGTTTAATAGAACGCTTGCAACAGCTGCCTGAACACAATCTCAACAAATATATCCATTACAAGTTTCCTTGTAGCAGGTTTCTCGCAGGGCTGTTGCACTGGATTTCATAACACTGTAAGGTGCAGTGCTTACTTTCTGCAGCCACTGTGCCACTAATTGGCATCCATCCATCCATCGGTAAATTGTTTTGTGCTACACCACAAATACAGTAAGCTGTTAAGGAGACTGGCTCAATTGTCACCTTAAACGTGTTGAAACAGACAACACTTCATGTTTGACAGTCCCGAGGCCCGATTGGCGCCACTGTAAGTTCAAGACCTTTATTTGTCTGCAAGGGGCAATTGGTTCTGCTGTAGTTATAATACAAACAACACAGGGTGAGACACGCAAGATTAAAGAACACACAAACATAGCCACATGTTAATGAAAACATCCACAAATACGGGAATAAAAGGTGAACACAAAAAGTACAAAAGTTACAACATTAGTGACAGAGAAAGAAAGCAAGAAGTCATGCTGAAGACAAGCTGCCTATACTCGCTCAACTACACTCCCTGCAGTGAAATCAAGACTATACTTCTATATATATATACTTCAGTCTAAATCATATTGTGAGTGACAGCAGGTGACTTGCATGACCCAAAAATTGTAGAGCTGAGACTTTCTATCAGAGCTCAAAAAAGTTTAAAATGGTACACCAAGAACTTAGTTTTGCCTAAGAGGGGTCAAAATGGAGGCAGAAAATTTAAGGCTAATAATGATAAACTTTTTATATAGCACTTTACATGAAAAATTGCAAAAGATAATGAATGCACATCTTTAGGAATAGTAAGTGAGTAAGAGTATAAAACAAAACAAAAGTCTAATTAAAAGCTGTTCTATAAAAAATGAGTAATAGAAATAGAAATTTGCGATAATGATATTTATGATGATTCAGGAAAAAAAAAATACTGAACAACATTTTATTGGTGATTTCAGCTTGCAGGCAGCAGCATTTATTTTTGCAAACAAAATGAAGTGCATTTTCCATCCTTTTCTGCTGAGCTACTGTCATTGATGACAGTAACATAACCTTGTAATTATCAGGAGCCTGCACAACATTGTCATCTAATAAAACTGACCTCAAATTTTATAGCAACAATCCAAACAAACCTTCAGTCAAAATGTGAATACTTACTGTCCATAAAAATAATAAAAATGCTGTCAAACCTTAAATAACAGTTGCCTTGCATCTTTTTTCGACTGTCAAATGAGGTAGAATACGAAACCGTTGCATTGCCTCTAATTTGTTTGTTTGTTTAACATAAATAGTTAAATAATAAATAGTCATTTCTCATAGTTAATAGTATTTCTTTCATACAATAATGTCCTCTGAGGGGAAAAATCCTCACATTTTTTCATGTCAGTCTATATAATGACTGAACACTGCACAGTA
Source organism: Lutjanus erythropterus (assembly GCF_056507025.1). Taxonomy (NCBI): domain Eukaryota; kingdom Metazoa; phylum Chordata; class Actinopteri; order Lutjaniformes; family Lutjanidae; genus Lutjanus; species Lutjanus erythropterus. The sequence goes on along the minus strand of NC_139326.1, from coordinate 17,560,217 downwards.
TTCATGTTTTTATATTAAGGAAGCAGGATAATTTATATCAGTTTCACTGAGTTTACATCAGTGAGGATGTTTTAGACCGCAGCAGACAGTGAACTGAACACCAACACACAGCGAGGAGGTGAAGAGAGAGATGGCATCTGGACTCTTCATCTTGATTTACAACAATGCAGTGAAGTGACAAACGTTTCATGGAGGAGATGAGCATCTGTTTGTTACTGAGACAGATATTTTAGTCACAAAACTGTACAGTAACATCAGAATTCATCATTAAAAAAGTTTTGACATCAGTCGGCACTTCACACATGCTCCCCCTCCCTCCTCTGCTGTCTCTCTCTTCCCTCGCAGTTATGATTAATCGGCAAGTAATTGTTTAAAAGTAAACAAATTGGACTTGGAGTAAAAAAATCACACATCACAGAAGTGTACGGTAATATTGTGATTCATGATCATGAAAAAGTTTTTTATATCAAGTTGGCACATCTGTCCATATTCACACACTCTTTCCATCTCCCTCCCTCTCTGCTGCAGGTCTTTTTTTTTTACGTTGTTTTACCTGGTAACCAGGTGGAGCTGCGGGTCCATCAGCACTCGCTCCCCACGTAACAAACCTAACCCAAACACGAACTGCAGCTGCAGGAAAAAAGCTCCAGTCTTCTGGTCCCCAAGTTCAGAGTGCAAGCATCAAAACATACATGTTCAATACATGTCAAGATGTAGACATGTTTTGGCTTTTGTTGTTGTGTGCGTGTTGCTACATTAATGATATCGGGAGATTATTATTTTATCACATAAAAATTTATACCTGTTACAGTGGATGGTATGATATGGCACAATGCTACTGGGCATCAAAAGACAGACTGTGAAGTAACTGAGGCAAGGTCTGATGGATTAATAGACAAATAAACTAATTTATTATCATCGTAAAATGTAAAGAAACATTGGATTTGCAGCTAACTTGACGCTATGGTAACATGTAGATACAGAACAGTAAAGGACCAAGAATAGACCTTTGAGGAGCGCCACAGGTGATATTTACATAACTAGAGGATGTTTGGGCGATGTCTACCAAAGTGGCATATGACGATGAAACATGCAATATGAAACATTGCAATTTAGTTGTGTTTCAAAAAAATATAATAAACAAGAGCAGTGCAGTGGAGAGCAGCAACAGCTTCTTTTTATTTTCCCTCCTCTAACTCAGGCAACAACTCTGTGGCAACCCTGAGGAGACCCACTACCTCAAATAAAGAAGGCTTTTAAAGCACAATGTTATGATTGTAGAGGACTCAATGGTTGATGGCTGTCAGCCATTACTAACAATAGACAGGCATTGTCCATCACCCCATCCCTACTAGAGGATTTTAGCTGAGTGAAATTACGAACCCATTGCACTTGAGCATTGCCTTGTCCTTCAAATGCTACATCTTTATTATTGTGAAGCAGTCTTTCAGTTGTAGAGCTCAAACCCAAATAGCCCTGATGACATCATGTTGACATCACCAGCTGTTATTTTGTCAGACTTGACAAAGTTCCTCCAGAGCCACATTAAGACTTTATACTTTCACAAGTGGAAGCGGTATTAATAAAGTGACCTTTACGTGGGGAATCGTTGGAGTTCCCCTCCAACGTTTTAAAAAATTTAACATTAACCCTATTAGAAGAGAGGAGAGGAGATGGAGAGAAGGGCAAGAGAGAAGGCGCGATAGAGAGACCACCAAAATACACTCCATGCTTGTGATGAATGCTCCGCTCAGAAATAGAAACCTCATCCCTCTCTCATCCTCTTCATCCTCTTTCACCCTATTATCTCTCCTCCTCACCACTCTGTCCTTCCTTTCTTCCACATCTCACACATCTCTGTCTATATATCTCCCTGTATCCGTCTGTATCTCTCCCCTCACTCTCCCTATCTCTTTCTGTCTCTCTCTCTCTCAGATAGTGTGCCATCTGTGTGATCAATGGAGTTCATTCTTTTCAGGAAATTCTCCCATGATGGATTTTTCTTTGCTGTGCTGTGTCTGCGCTGTATTTTTTTTTTTTTTTTTTTTTAAGGGGGGTTGGGGCAATTTGCTTCTGTGGATAAAAGCTTTGAATGAACCAGAAGCAAACTGATGTTTTGATTCTTTTCATCAAACACTTGTCAATTTTGGACATTTTGTTGTACTTTAGCGGTTTGTAGAATGTAGAAAAGCAGCTTCGCTCAATAGTGAGCCTGAAAAAATTTACAAGGAATAGTTATTGTTCAAGTCAAGATCAAAGAAAGCCTAAACAAGAAAAATAGGAGGGCTGGCAAATAGGAGCAAACAGATGGAGGGAAAGTAGTTTGTTGATGGTTGTCACATTATGGAAAATTGGGTGTAACAATACATCAAAAATAACATTTTGCAGCATTTTGGCACCCCACGCTTTGGCTACCCTGGACCATGTCAGTGCAACATCTGCTGAATATGAAACAGACAGCACGCACAGAAAAGTTAAACGGACCTATGGATTATGTATGTGTGTGTGTGTGTGTGTGTGTGTGTGTGTATGTGTGTGTGTGTGTGTGGTCATGTTCATGTTTAAGTTCGTAGCTCGTAGTTCATTGTAAGTCATGGCTCATACCAATACTGAAGGACATCTCCCTCACCGTGGGCAGGCAGTCAGTGTGTGTGTGGCAAAAGAACACGCCCACTGCAGGAGAAGGAGTTCAGTTTCTGACACTTTATTTGTATATGAATTTATTTAAGTGTGAGTGAGTTTCTGTCACTCATTAACTCTGGATCTGAATCTTATTGCTCGTAAATATCAAAATAGTTTGTTTGTTCTTCTCTATCACTCTTTCTCTGTGGATCCCAGGTGTTCTTATATGGAGTGCCATATAAAGAATCAATAAATATGTAAAAGAATAAGAAAATCATTGTGGAAATAATTCATTTAATATGGTTAATATTTCAGTAGTTAGTTTGATCTTTTTAAAATAGTTCATTTGATCTTCTCCCTCCCTTTGTAGATTTTTTACGCCAAATATACGATGTCCTGAATGAGTTTGTGATCATTTGGCTGAAGATTTCTCTGTCTACCTGTGGCTACTGATCTCTCAATGCAAACAACATAACTAAGCTTTGTTTATTTATTTATTTATTTAGATATATAGTTAGTTAGTTGGTTAGTTTTTTAATTATTTTACTGACAAAAAGCAACATTGACATACAAAAACAAGATATCATGTGATCAGAATAGACAGAAATTGTTAATCCATACTGTAAAAATGTATTTGTTTTCGAGGAGGATTGTCACAGGAAAATTCATGTATAGACATCTTGCCAAAAATACAAAAGTGGGGACAAGACCAAAATAATCTAGTTAGTCTTGTAAATAGTGACCCTGCAACATGCCTGGTTTTTGACTTCTGATAAACTGTGTTTAGGTGTGAGAGGGTGTCAGACTGAACACTTTAAGGAAAGTTTAAGAAGAAGACTTAAGGTTGTTTTGTTCAACCGATTTTATTTTAAGGAAACCTTAACTAAGACTGTAAGGAAAATCTTAACTTTTGTGTAACAGACTGCAGGTCTTTCAGTGAATTTGTTCCATTTGCCTAAACACACATGCATACACACACTTGTAGACAGATGCTCGAACCCGACTGATATGATAGCCTTGTTTCTAATTAAATATAAAAATCTGAGACAATATTTAACCAACACAATATGAAGCAGCACTGATACCATTATTACATCTTGGTATCTCTCCCTCTCACTCGAAACCCCTCTTCATTTCTTCTCACTGCCTTTCTTTCTTTCTCTTCTTTCCTCCTGTCCTACACGCTCCACTGTGTTTTGGTTATTGGTTGTGTGCCTGCTTGTGTGCCTGCTTGTGTGTGTGTGTGTGTGTGTGTGTGTGTGTGTGTGTGTGTGTGTGTGTGTGTGTGTGTGTGTGTGTGTGCATGCGCACGCACTTGGAAATAGAGCAGGGTGGGCACTTTTTGGGGAAAGAAGGATCACAGATGGGCCTTGTCAAATCTCTGTACATCTGGCTTTGTTCCTGTCCAATTTCACACACACACACACACACACACACACACACACACACACACACACACACAGAGGTATATATCCAGTTTTTCTCCGTCATGATCACATATACAAACATATGCATATATGCCCTATACACGTATACACTACTGCACATGTCACACAAACACATACACATACTTAATCATGCATGCACATACAGGTACCCACTAGAGCATTCATAAATGCACACACAGACACTTAGTGACATTTGTACACACACACACAGACGCAATGTGCAGCAGGACACAGCGGGTATGGACTCCTGTTGTGGCCGATGGTTGCCAAAGTAATGATGCCAGGGAATCTGGACCATGCCAGCTTTAATGGTAGCCAATGGCATACCAGTCTGTGGATGCCAGATTACAAAGGAACAACCCTGACTTGTAGTATAGCGCCACCTATTGAGCGTTATTATATTATAATGACATGTCGCCACAGAGGATGAAGAGTTATACCAGTTTCATTTACATACTCTTAAGTTCACAGTGATCCTGTCCAGTAGAAGAAGAGTGCTGCTAAGAACCAACAGCAAGTTGATTAAAAACAAAACAAAATATTCTGTGCATCTGATTGAAAACCAGGAAAATAGATAAATAAAGAAAAGAAATGTGACCTGAGATAAAGAGTACTTTTCCTGTTTGTTTCTGATATTTCATGCAGTGTTAATGATTCCATCCAAGGGTCAACCTTTGCCTGCATGAGAGAGCTCTGCATGTGTGTGTTGTGTGTGTGTATGTCAGCTGTTCGAGGTCCCTGCACGGGATTGAGGCATATGCTTCATGAGACTCCTGTGGACACACACACACACACACAAATACATACAGGTCTTTGTACCTCAAGGACACACATAATAATGAGAAAAGAATAATAACAATAAAAACTGAGGCTGATATTTTATGACCCACATGTCAGTCAACAAACTAAATTTGAAAACTAGCTGGCTGCATTTCAGTTGGCCCCTTTTTGCATGTGACTCTCAACCTCTCACTATCATTGATAGTTAGGTAGAAAGCCTGCTGTGACCTGACCATGCCAACTATTGCTACATGAAGTTTGGCACACATTTTTTAAATTTTTTTTTCCTTCTTCTTCGTAGTTTTTTTCCCTGTCAGCAGCCATCTCAGCTTTCACTCCAAAGCTTCATGGACACTGTACAGTGCACAATGTTAGTGCAGGAGCACATATCCATCTATTCAAAAAGTTTGCTTGGATTCTTCAGGGACAAAGATCCGACTGGAGACAAGTCGGTGTCATTTGTAGTGACGTGTATGCAGTCATCCTGTGTAGCATGAAAATGCCAGTATATCTCCAATCTGTCACACTGTACTGTATGTGTGCATTTTTTTCACCATCTTCTTCCCTGGTTTTCCCTTTTCGTCTCACTTCTTTTAGTTTCTCTTGCTCCTCGGTCTCCATCTCAGTCCTTTATTCTATTGTCTCTCTGCGTCTTTCTCTCTCCTCTTCCCTCTGCCTATCTCTCTCAGTCTAAATGTATCCTTACGTGCCCACGCACCATAACCAAACCAGCCTGCTTATTCATGTTGCACCGGGGTATCACTTTATTTCTCTGCTATTATTTTTTTGTGAAGTTGCCTCAGTATGACTTGCCCCAGACAGCGCTACACTGTCCCACCCTCATTATATTTTCACACTCCGCTACCCTAGGACACAAGAATACACATACACACACATACACACACTCATACACACACACAGAAACCCACGTCTGTTGATGTGTGTGTTTTGTTTGTGCCCGCGCTGGTTCCTTGGTGTGTTAAAATGGAAATCCGTCTATCTATTTTTGCCTAGAAAAATGCACCATTTTAAACTTTTTCTTTGACACATTTTTTACAGCAGTGGCCATTTATGTTCTGTAAATGATTTTCTACAATATGCTAATTTCTGTTGTTGGCGGGCACCATGCCCATAAAAAGTTTGACACAGTGCACTGCACATGTCAAATTCCCATAATTATGTGGATTGAAAAATACATAGCCATAGCCATAGCCTTCATTAGCTGTATAGCTAACTAGCTCAGCTCATCAGCAGTTCTACTAAAACAGTTTTTGGCTAAACACATTAAACACAACTTCTTTTTCTGCTTACTTGTGGAAACTAAAGACTGTTTCTAACATTAAAATAGTGTATAAGAATGCACAGATAGAAGATGTAACCCCTTGTCTTGACTGCAAGCCAGTCAGACTAATTTTTCACTCGCACATCTCGCACAAGAAAAACACTCTCATTTTAATCTGTGCAGCTGTCTGCATCAGTTTCATGCAAGCTCCCATCTCACCTGCATCTGACAAGCATAAACACAATCTGTAGCATTTATTTAGACTTAATGTGTATTTTCGGAGTGTATACAAAAGGCTGGTGCCCAGTAGGGCCACTGAAAACCTATTTTTTTCCACATTTTGTAACTGAGATGGAGCAGAGTGTGCTTTAGCCAGAGCCAGAGAACAGCTCACTCTGCTCCAATTTGTACATAGACTCCCTTCAGTTTACCCAGCAGCTGAGAAGCAAAAGCCTGGGAACTTCTTGAACTCTGCAGTGTTAACTTGTGGGCAAACTGTACATTTACTGCCACTAGACAGCTTATCTGGTAAACTTTAATTCTTTTTTTCTTTTTCTCTTTTTCTCATTCACACACTGCACATGCGCACATGCTACGGTGCGGTGTCACACTCATATGTGTCATGTTTATAGAAAAACAGATCAGGAATATCCACACATTGAGGGAGAGCGCTTCACTGCACAGAAAGTTTGGCTGATGTTTTGAAATGCAAGAATATGATGGAACCAGTATAGTCAGATGCTTCAGTGTGGCATGAACGCTGTTGTCACTCGAGCCTGATGCTGATGTGGTGTGTGTCACAAACTGACATCTTTATGTATTTAAAGCTTAATACTAAAATAATTGCAGTGACCAACCAACCATCTGATTCTGATTCAAATTTTCCCAAATCCTGATCAGTCATCACAGCCTCGCTGTGTCCAAGCTGCTGTGGATGTCTGGGGACTGCAGTGCGAGCGGGCCCACTCTGTGCCCGGGCTCTGTGCCTGGATCACAGTGCTCTTTGCCTGGCTGCGGTATGACTCCCAGGGGCTGCGGTGTGAGCAGCCCCGCTGTGTCCTGGCTGCTGCAGAGGCCCAGAGGCTGCAGCGCAAGCAGCCCCGCTCTGTTCCTGGGCTCTGTGCCGGGTCTTGATGCTCCCTGACCCGCGGATCTGCAGCTGAGCACTGATGTTTTCATGCTAGCTAACACCATCTACTTCTTCTACTGTTCACCTCTAATGGCTCCATTCTTTGTTGAGTGACAGTTTTTTGTCAGATGATGTGTCACAGCATCCCTGTCTGCCTCACAGTGAAAATAGCATTTGACGAGATATCTCATCAATGGTGAGGAAAGAGTTAAAGTTAAGTTTTCACAGCGTTAAAATGAATACATGTGAACTTTTTCTGTAGCAGAACCCCAAAGCAGAACTTTATACACAGCGTTCATATTCAAAGAGTTTACAGTAAATGATTTTTTGTTGGTGGTTCAAAGCCGAGAACAATACAGCAGATGAATAACAAATACTGAGTAATGGGGTATAATCAGAGCTCCCATCACAACATAGTCATGGTAACTTACCCCTTGTCCTCTTTGGAAATGAAATACTGCACCAAAACCCTGGTAATCCCAGGCTCCTATCTCCTAAGCATCAATGTGAAAAGTCTGGTAAATACACCAGGAAATGAATAGAAAGTGAATGTAAATATATGGAAATAAACTGCCAAAGAGCAATATGTCACTTTTGATATATGCTGGTGTAATGCTTTTGCGAATGGGATAAAAAAAAAAGTGATGCATTAATGTAGATCCCTGTGTGAGTCTATCACTCTTGTATACACAACTGAGAACTAATGTGTTTATGCTCATTTCTCCTTGTAGAGAAGCGGTTAAGAAACACTGTGTAGTCTGGTGTAAGTTGTGTCAGTGGGTTGTAATGCATTTGTGAATTTATGTGAAGAAAAACTGATAGATGTGGGCATACAAAAAATGCATTTCACAGGTCAATGAGACTCGGTTTTACACTGTTTGTTGACTTGACACAGGTGATTAGTTGCTTTGGATTTCAGTTACAAATATTCAGTCTTTTTCTTCTCTTTTTTCCTCCCCTATCCTTCATCTTGCCCTTTTTGTCTTCTTCTTCTTCTTTTCTTTCCTCCTTTCCTCTCCTCAACTGTTCATCTACCCAGTGTCTGACAGCCAAGCAGGAGCGGCAGGAGTTGGACCAGGAGGAGGCTTGGACTCCTCCCCGCCCCGTTTCTCCTCCTCCCTCCCCACCTACCTCCCCGTCCAGTGCCAGCTGAGTGGTGCTGACTCCGCATTCTTCCTGCGGGAAGCCAATCAGGAGGTAATGAGAAACGGCAGCCTATCAACGCGGACTGAGCCCTTCTTCCTCCACCAGCTGGAACCAGGCGTCGCCGCCCCACAATCCCTGCCGAGTATCAACTGCAGCTACAGTAACCTGAGCATTGACCAGCCAATCCCAGTGGAGCTGCTTCAGGGTCCACCACCCCATCTGCTGCAGACCACCAACCAGGTGACTCTGAACTGGAAGGTCAAAGGTCAAGTGGTGGTGCCCAAAGTCGGGTCAACACGGCCCTGGATACAGGTACTGGTAGTTTGGACTTTTTGCACAAGGTTTTTTGGTTCACATACACTTAATGTACCAATTCCATATGAAAATTATCCAAAAGCAATCGGATAATTTAATCTATCAATATATCAAAGTAGTGCAGTGCCCAATGAGCGCGTGGCTGTTTGGAGCGTGTGCCTGTACAGTTTTAATTTTTTATATTTTTCCCCCTGGCCTGTGGTACTGTTTATTCATCTAGATTGTTTTGGTGTGAGTTGCAGAGTTTTGGAGATATCAGCTGTAAAAATGTTTGTCTTTTCCCCAGTTCAGTTAGACTAAATGGCTTATAAATGGCTTTTATGGACACGTTTGTCTGGACTCACAGAATCTGGGGGGAAAAAATGTTTTTGGGACTTCCGGTTCAAAAGTTACTAACCAAAATGTAATGTTCATTGTCATAGTACAACCATCTGGCCAAATGGCACCCTTTACCTCCTGCCACGTATGAATTTGAGAACATGGAAGGACATAGTCCTGTATACAGACAGAGATTCATCCCTTCATTAGATACTTGTCTGTTTGGTCCTGTATGGAGTCAATTTATAATCATTATTGACTACCTGAAGCTTGTTAGCCACTGTCAAAAGAGGTAAAATCTCATCCAATAACTCGAAAACATTTAGTATGACTCTCTCTGTTTATCACTCTGGGCAACTGTAATTCGATCCATTGTTAATATGAATAAATTAATTAGTGCAGCTTTAAATAACAAACTCATCGCTGAATATGCAGAAATCTGTTTGTACAGAAAAAGAAGAAATGAAAATGTTTTCATGAACATTACTGTCTTTGTCATTTCATTGTTGACTAGCTGTCCAGCCAATAATCTACCCATGATGATATTATATTTGCTTGTTTTGTCATCAGGTACTGTTTTACCTGGTAGGACGGCGTTGGGACGAGCCCGACCCACCTCCGTCAGCCCTCCTCCCATGTGTCAGAGCCTTGGCCATCCGGGACGCCAGTGAAGCAGCACCCTCGGCAGGCTGCCGCCTCATGGGGCCATCTGGTATCTGTGTTGTCCGTCTGGAGATTCCCCCAGCTTGGTTTACACCACCACAAGTGAGAAAAAGACCTCCTGAAGTGACTCTGCCGTCAGTGGATGTGTATTACTCAATCATACCAGTGGAAGGGGCTGGTCAGGAGTGTCCCTCCATCGTTAATGAGCCATGGAGAGGTCAGAGTGCAAATCTGGGTCCTCTTGGAGGCCTGGGCCTCGGTGGACAGTGGAGCCCCCTGCTGGATGGTGGTCTTCAGGACATGCTGAAAGCTGGTTCTGTGGTAATGACCATGGGCCCGGTTTCTGCTAAAGGAGAAAAACTGAGACTGGATGAAAATGTGGAGGTTCTGGTGCCACCCAGCCCGGTTCGTCTCGGCAAGACGGTGGCATTTGGCGTCTACATGAAGACAGATTCAAACACGGAGCAGTTTACATTGAGGTAGGAGCACAAATGCTTTCATAGCACTTCTTTTTGTCTGGTTTTTTTTTTGGTTCCTCCCTGATTCCTTTTTCTATCATCCCCACTTATTCCTTTTCCTCTGCATCCGCACTCTCTCATCTCTCAACGCCGCCGCCTCCTGAGGTTGATAGCTGTCACCTTTGTGTACTCAGCCTCTTTCAGGAGCCAGCAATGCAAATAACAACCTCATGAATATTCATGAACGATCCAAGGAGAGAAGAAAACACAGAAAATGAGAACCGCGAGAAGAGAAGGGTGACTGAGAGGGACTGAAGGTTGAGGAGACAGGAAAATGAAAGAAGAAGCATAAAATTAGAGTAGGTCCTGGTTTCTCAGACTGAAGGGTGGTACCCAAAATGGCTCTCAGGTGTGCTTTAACAGGTCACCTACATGCTTTCCCGCATAAGCAGCAATATGTGTTCATGCACTTGCATGCAGGAAACAAATTTCTTTTTGGTTCGCTGGCTAGAAAATAAGTTTACAGCCCCTGAATTAGACTATAAGCATGCATATCTGCATTCCATCTCTGCCTCATCATTTCTCTGACTTCAGGGATTTCAGTCTGACAAATGACAGATGTGCAAATTTATCATTCTATCCAGAGAACATCCCAGCACGCAACACTGTGCCTGGATATGGCATTACTATAACAATGCTCCTATGAGGTTAAAACTATTGAGAACATTTTAGAGCGCAACTCTGGATACATATTTCAGTATTTCAGTCACTCGGATTTATTCAAAGAAAACCTGGAACATGCAGAACACAGTATTTCGGCATGTAAACAGACCTCTCTTTTAACTTGAGGCTTGGATCAAAATGTTAAATTTAAGGAGGCTTTGGATTGCTGATGTTTGACTCTTTGTTGCTGTTACAATCATGGCCAATCGATGTTTTACATTATAGATCTATGTCCATTATGATTGGACAGATATATTGGCTACACGCTTTCATTGCTGAACTTTGCATCTGAGAAACCATTGCATAGCACTAGCATGAGTTCTTTCATTTCTTATAAAATGAGTGGACCTCTGTGTGGCGGCAATACACTCATACTTGATTGATGAGTCATTTGATTCTGTGTTACATTACAGGATACGTAAAAATGCCACTAGGACTACGAAGCAAGGGCAGAACACAATAAATACTTGTAGGGAAGATGATCCTTGAATACTACGACAGAAATGACAAGTGATAACAGACTTGAGGCAGTATTTACAGCTTTATTTTTATGATGTAATCTGTCAGCAGGAATATTCTTAGCAACCTTGCTATATGTTTTCTACATATCTGTTCAAAGATTCTGGGTAAAACACAATAGGATCACACTTCTGTATTTTGTTGTGTCCAGTCAGTTCTGAGGTCATCTGAGGACACTGCAGGAGAAGAAAAACTGGCTGGACTGAACTGTGCCTTGTCCCACTACTTGCTGCTGACACGATTCACACAAACACACACACACACACACACACACACACACACACACACACACACACACACACACACACACACACACACACACACACACACACACACACAATCAACCAGACGGAGAGAAATAAATACTCCACTGACTTCCTGTGCACACAATTCCTCACTGCCATGTACCAGCACCGGCATGCATGCACATGTATGCTCTACACCCTTTTCCTGCGTCTCACATGTGTGTGTGTATTAACACATACACACACAGAAGTGATGAGGTGGCCTCTTTGGTTCCCCCTACAGAAACTTTGTCTCTGTCTTTGTTGTACAGCACCCCTGCTGTGTGTGTGGAGGCAAAAAATCACCTCCTTTTTTTTATGGCATTGTGTCCTTTTTCTGTTTCTCCTCTTGACTTCTGTTCTGGCATTATATTTAGTCTTACATGTTGTGTCCACGTATGGTGTTGTCAAAAATATTGATTTATCAATGAGTATCAGTTCTTATTATAACATAATATTTAAAATGGTTTCAATACTCATTTTCTGCAGTATTGATACACCAGTACCAGCTTCACTTTCTCACTCTCTCCTCTCTGTAACAGTGAATTTACACTATTAACTTTACGTGACTTCCAAGATTATTTAGTTGGATAATTTAGTTATTTTTAAAGGCCTGATCTAATTAGAAAAAAAATCTTTCTCATTGTCTTGTTATAGCCTTGTTTTACTTGTCTTACCTCCTCTGATTATATCCTGTGTGAACTATACCATGGCTTACGTAGGGCTGTAAGGAATGATTATATTCACTCGAATACTGTCCACAAAATATCAGCCAGTGTTTCCCAGAGACCAAGATGACATCATCTTATGTCTTGTTTTTCACACAACCCAGAGATATTCAGTTTACCATCATAGAAACTATTCAATATTCAGAATTTTACTTTTTTTTTCTTAAAAAAAAAAAAAAATCTCAAACTAATTCTGATCTAGATGCACTATGTTCTAGTTTGAGTCTAAAGAGTGACGTACTATATTTTATCAGTACAAATAAAACACAGATAGCTCATGTCTTATTAAACTTAATTTTATAACCTTAATATTGTGTCAAGTTTTCGCCGTGGTATTGAAAATAGTATTGGATATCATTATTTTTTCAATGTGTAGTTTTGAAGGTAGAAATTCACCGTCGTGGCAACGCTACATGTGTGTCCATAAGCATGTGCGCTGCTTATCCTGCTATTTGAATTGAGTTGATATGTGCGTGTGTGTGTATGTGTGTGTATGTGTGTGTGCGAGTGTGTTTGTGTGTGTGTGCCCATCACACTTGCAGCTCTTGCCCTCTGCCCCAGCATACAGTCCCATGGATAATCTCCCATGTTAGAAGCACAGTCAGACATGTAATAAGGCTTAAGTGGATCTCATTCCTGTGTGTGAGCATGTGTGTGTGTGTGTGTGTGTGTGTGTGTGTGCCACATAATAAGCCTTAAGTGTGCTCCATCACACTGAGGTGATGTGATTATGATAAACTGCTGAGGAGATGGAGGGACACGGAGAGAGGACGAGGGAGAGAGACAGACAGAGACAGAAAGGAACAGAGGGAGAGGGAATGAAAAAAAAAAGGAAGAGGTTGTAACTGGAGAGACGGTTAAGAGCGGCTCTTCATCACTCTACAGCTCCTCCGCGATCCAAGGATGAGAAGTAAGGATGGCGAACATGACGCACATTTGCCAAATTGGATCGGGCATCCTCGCTGTATCACCTGTCACCAGGCTTGTAGTCTCACATAACCATACACGATTCTGTCGCTTTGTGGTGAGACGACTCATCTGACGACAACCAGCTGAAACTGTGGTTTAAGTGGAACCGCAGAGTCGTCTTCTTCCACCTCAGTTACGTTTTATCATCGATTTTGATCAGTAGTTTCAGAACTTAGTTTCATTTAACTCTTCACCAATTAAGCCACTGCCGTTGCCATTTGTCCCCAAAGATATCTCTGATGATTGGTGACGGTGTTGTTGGATAAATAAGATTGTATTTGTGGCAAATTACATATACAAATCATCAGTTCAGCTAACCTCATTAGCCAGGTAGTTGGCAAAACTGCCTGGCTATCTTAGGCTGCTTTTTCTAATTAGACATGTAGTCTTTTCATGCCTTCCTGTCCACGTATATAAAATGTTCTTGATATTTCCATGACAAAAGCACATTCCTGACAGTGTCAAGGCTGTCCGTCTTCTCTCTGTGGTGTGTGGCAGCTGCACAGCATGTGCACAAATTGTTGCACAATTTAAAAAAAAACATCTGTTCATGCAAAATGTGTGCCTCATATGAATTATAAAGCAAATAAAACATACAAATAAATAATCCCTTCAAGCTATCTATTTTTAAAGACAGTGACTGCGTTCAGAATAGCACCAATTTAAACTGTTATGCAAAACAGTTACTCATATTTTTCATTTTAAATACACATTTTAAAAACCTGACTGGTGGTAGTGATGTTCCAAACTGTCAGAAAAGTTAAGTAACAGTTAAGAAAAACTGCTTAAAACATGAACAAAATGAAAAATGTTAATTTCAAAACTAAAGTGTTTCTCAGACTAACCGATGCACGGTAATTGCAGTCTGCTGCTCAGAGACCTATTATAGATCTAGTGCCAGTGTCACAGACTGTGACTGAATGAAAATGATACTGATAGACAATTACACATGTTTATGGTTGAACGAACACAACAGACATGTGAGACATGTGCTAGATGAGACTGTAATTGGTTTTTTGACACTGGTAATCAAGCTTAGATATTAATAAGAACTTACATGGACTCCCCCGCTCTTTGTGTCTGAGCCAAGACTCACTTTGAAAGGAAAAGAGGAGATTAGGAAATGGAGAGACCTTTTGGTTCATAAAGAAAGAACCAAAAGAGGAGTAAAGGTGTTTTGTGCTCATTGTGTTAACAAATATTTAACTATAGCCAAGATATTTTTAATTAGAAAAAAGGTTATTTGTCAAAAAGAGGTTATTTGTCCAGCTTGTTGTATGATCCTTTTAAGGTTACATCAGATTGGCAGCACTTTTTGTGACACATTTTCCACTAAAAGACATATAAGTCACAGTTTTCAGTACAGTTTTCACCGCAACATCCATAACTTCTTCTCTGTCTCAGCCGCATTTTTATTGAGTGGAGCAGAAGCAATGAGATTATGAACATCAAATCAGATGGTTGCTTGTTTTTGTCCAATCACATCTGTACTGTGGTGTTTTTTACAATACGCTCCCTAAAGACATTGTCAACCCGCACATCTGTTGTTTCCATGTCCTGTTCAACTTTTGTTCTTTCTGTTCAGGTAAAGTCGCTGTTTCTAGGGTAGAGCTGGGATTTGTGTCTCCCTCTTTGTACAGGGATACTTTTACCAATACAAACCATTTTTTAAAAATGTGGATAAATGAGTCGGATGCAAACAGACTGGAAACTGACATTGAGCATCACTGGTTTTGCCCCTTGATGTTGGGACGAAAGAAGCACAGATGCAAGGCTTCAGTTAGAGTTCTGAGTCATACTTACTCTCAAATCAATTTATCATGTTAAATGTCGCAAAGGTAAATGTAGCTTCACCCTGACTACCGAGACAGGCAAGCATGATAAATAAAGCCTAGCCTACAGATAAGTCTAACATGATATGTATTTTCAGTCTCCAACAAAAGAGAAAACACTGTTTTGTGTTTGGACCATCCCCCTATGCTTCAGTCCCAGCTGCCCTCTAATACTCAGTTCCTCCTATTTCAGCTTCCTCAGTAAATGTAGACATATCCTGCTGTGTGCCAGAAAAGGTGAGGCCTACGACCAAATGTCTACCAAAAATATGCTTTTATGAGCTGGCTTTGGGATGATTCATAACTGGATTTTAAAACCAATAGCACAGTGAATAGGCACATTTTGAATAAAGTTGTCTTTCATCCTTTAGAAATGTTGCCAAGCTCTAATATCCCTGTAGATGTTTAATCTGTTGATGGAGCCACTGATTTAAAACTTTATGTTGTGAGTGAAAATGTAAAAAATGTTTCTGCTGTATCATTGTACACAGAGTAACACAGAACGGCAGCGTGGTGGCTATACCATTTTACAAACCAGTCTTGCCTCCAATTTACCTTTCAAACTAACTATAATAGAAATAGAGAACAGGGTGACTTAACTCCTACTGTAAACCTGTTCGCTGTCAGTAAAGAATTTGTTTGACGTAGAACGTGGAAAAGTCTGATTCAGGTACTGCCTTAAAGGACCAGTGTGTGGACTTTCGTGGCATCTAGCAGTGAACTTGCAGAATGCAAACACCTCCCCTCACCCTTCCCTTTCCAAGTGTGTAGGAAAACCTATGGTATCCGCAAAGCTTGTGACAAACATGAAAGGCCATAGAGTCAGTGTTTGGTCTGCCCTCCTGTGTTGTTTTAGGTTTTGATGCTGATGAACCCAACAGGTCGTGTTATTTAGAAACATGGCTGTGCAACATGGTGGAACGCATGGACGAGGACCCACTCCCTCTGTAGATAAAAACAGCTTATTACAGTGTTAAGGCAAAAATATCAGGCTCTCCAAGTACCGCCATTATAACTAATGTTAGAATACAGTAGCTTAGACCCAACCTATTCAGTTATGGATAGGTCAGTCAAGAGGCAAGATTTTTTTTTGGTGCAGTGCCTTTACAGTGAAGCAGTGGCTTACTGGAATCACAGTTTAATATGTAACTAATCAATGACTCAAATGTGACCACGCAGCAGGCTGATATTAAAACAAAGATATTACAGGAACGATAAAACTTATTTTAAATGACATTTCAGCAATCTTAGAGTTTAAGTATTTTCATTTGAAATTTTGTAGTATTTTGATAATATGTATTTAAAGTAATTTATTTAATTTTAAAAATTTTAGTAGATTCCACATTGTACCACTAGAGGGAGTTTGAGTACCACCAGTGTGACCAAAGTTTGCGACTAAAGGACGTAAGGTAACAAAAATAGAGCCTGAGCAATACTGCATTTTTTTTTATTTGATGCTGATACCATTATTATGGAGAAAAAACAATCAATACTGATGTATATCAGGTGGTATTCTGAATATAGAATATATACATGAACACAGCCGAACAAACTTTACTGTTCAAAATTATATCACGAGCTCAAACGGTAAATTTTCACCAGTGTTGTTTAATAATTAAACACAAATAGCAAAAAATATGTATATATTACGCCCGAATAAAGGATCAAATATACACAGAATGCTGCCTATAAAGCTGACAAACAATCTGCATAATGCTCTGTAAATAAAAAGTTTGTTGGTCAACGTATATGCCAACACCAGTATAGACCAATATAACTGTGATAGGCGAAAAACATTGAGCAACTGACATCATTTGGGCTCTAAATGAACTGAATGATTCTTATTTTCAGGTGATTATACACTATTGAAAACAAAATTATGCATATGATATTCCTTTTCTGATGTATTCTGCCATCCCCTACATCTTATACACTGCTGTTTTCTACTGGAATGTCCATAATATGGCATTTACTACAAAGGCTAATCTAGAATTCCCTTTTCATGCATAAATCCTAAATGGGAAGAAAACTCTTCCTTGAAAGTAAAACAAAAGACACAAATTAATTAGCGTCTCTCAGCTCACTATTCGGCACACCCTCGCTTGTGACTTCAAAAGGTAGAAAAGAGGGCAAAGTTTGATGATGAATTCATGTTCTGTGCAGCTCCAGTTCAGTGAGCATTCAGCCAAAAGTATTTTAGACAGCATTTGAATCTGTTGCCATAGAAGTTTGATGCTTTGAATCTATGTTTAGTTGAGCATTTCAGCATTTCTCAGCAGTGGGAATAGTGACAGACTGAGGGTCAAAGTGATTAGTATCTCCCTCATTAAAAAGCTGTTGTCTTGAACTGCGTGCTAGCGTTGTTTGGTTAGTTAATTAGCGAGATGATTACTGATGAGGGGATAAATGCTATGTGTGTGTATGTGTGCGTGAGACATAGATAGAGACGAATTGAGACAGTGATTATCAAAAGGCAAATAGGTTTTTCTCCCTGCTTGTGTTCACTCTCATTTTTCTCTCTTTTTTTATCCCACTCTATCTGTTTTTTATGTGACTGGTATTACAAGAGTCATTTGTTTTTGTTGTGTGAATTTGGATGCAGCCTGTGTTTATTCCCATTCTTTCTTTCGGTGTGTGTTCGCCTGTGTGTGTGAGGAGGGATTAGTGGATTTTTCCTGGGATCAGAGGGGAGATGTACTTCTAAGGACCAGCTAGTCCTCTGTGGTGGTTGTACCTTGCACACGCAAACGCACAAACACACTTTCCCCTCGGTGTCTACACACACACACACACACACACACACACACACACACACACACACACACACACAATATGCCCAGGATGCCTTTATTCCACAAAGCTCCACTATCGATTTCACCTCAAATGCCCTTTCACCAGCAAGGAGGCAGAATCAATTGTGTTTGGGAGTGTGTGTGTGTGTGTGTGTGTGTGTGTGTGTTTGTGTGGGAGTGTATATCTGGCCTTCAGTAAACATATGCAATATGACTGTTAGTGTAATTGTATTGCATCTGCATAAGTGCACATATACGTTTTACAGCATGTGTTTTACGTGCATCGTGTGTGAATGCATACCAAAATGTTGCATGTGTTGTATGTATACCCGTGTGGATTCATGGTGTGTGATGGTGTATTTCTCTTCTTGTCTTTGTGTCTCTGGTTCAGTCTGCTCTCTCTCTCTCTCTGTGTTTGTGTGTCAGCGTCCTTGTTTTTCTGCTGCTCTTTGTGTTAAACAGTTCCAACTGACAAATACATTTTATGCAATCTTGAAAAGGCACAAAAGATAAAATGAGAATTAGATGCATTTCTTTCAGGCGAAATGAAGCCAATAAATAGGCTTCAGGGATGTTTAAAAAAAAAAAAGACCTCCACCAAAAAATTATGTTCACAAAAAGACTGATAGTGTTGAATAATTAGATTTTGTTGTCTAGTTGTGTTAGTCTTTGTCTTAAAGAATTTGCTTTTTTAAATTTGTAAATCAAAAACGACCTCAGAGGGATTAGCCGCTTATATGGATCAAAAAGCTTATAGTAATTAAGTAGCACGCTTAATAGTGTTCATTTTGGGTCTTTTCATGCTTCATGACACAAGGAACAAAGAGCAATTTTTAAACTATGGTAGGGTAGTTCTATTTTTATTTTTTCGACTTACTCACATGATACTTTGCCTCTACCTCTGTTTGATGTGTGCTGTGTGTGTGTTAATCAAACACTTTTGTATGAACATTAATTGATTGTCAAATTAGTAATCTCTTACCCTACATTAAGAAGGTTGTCTGGTTGGTCAGCAAATTAATGAAAATACAGTGTAAACCTCCCAAATCAACTATGTGTCAGTGGTGTTTCATGTTGTGCTTTGGCATGTACTGTTTGCTGGATGATAATCAGCTTTGAAACTGAGATCTTGCAGCAGCTCTAAAACTATGATGAGTGATATCAGATTACAAATGACTCATGATACAAATCTGACAATTCTGGATTGTCAAACTGACAAGAAAAGGGATACTGAACAGTTCAGACAGTTTCAAGCACCTGCATTTACGAAAGAAATTAATAATATGAAGTAAAAATTACTGCACTGCAGATGAAAATGAGATGGTTGTACTGTTAACTACAGTATCAAACCTACAGTAACAAAACTGTTTGGAGGCCGCCTGAGAAGGCTCACCTCCCACTTTTAAAACCTCTGACTTTGTGTATAACTAAACTACACTAAAATGCCCATTTCTGCAGAATTAAGTAACTTAAAAATACTTTGTCTGTCATTTTTTTCCTGTGTCATTCGCGAAAGGAAATCTTTCACATTTGTTGCATCAGAGATAATATCTTTTTCCAGCGCTCTATACAGTCTCTACATTGTACTCAACACAGCACTCACGCTCACATATATACATTTCTCCAGCCCCGTGTGCTCTTGCAGCTCCATTATACACACTGAAATTGCTACTTACCTGTTGCTTTAACATTCATTCATACTGTGAGTAAGCGTACGGTTATTCAGAGAATAAATGCTGGAGGTGGTATCAGGGTAATTCTCCATAATCGACTGGTCATATTTCTCGTCAGGCTCATATTTAGGTATTCTACATGAAGAAATGGGTATCTAAAGACTGAATGAGCAAATGTTGAGAAGGTTTTGTTCAGTAAGAATGCAGGGACTGTTACATCGTACAAAAGGCACAGAGTAAGAAAGTAAAAAACACTGAAAGGGGCTAGCTAATAAAATATGCATCAATATATAATTGAGTAAGTAAAATAAATATTATTGAGAAATAT
The DNA here is from genome assembly GCF_056507025.1 of Lutjanus erythropterus. Taxonomy (NCBI): domain Eukaryota; kingdom Metazoa; phylum Chordata; class Actinopteri; order Lutjaniformes; family Lutjanidae; genus Lutjanus; species Lutjanus erythropterus. The sequence goes on along the minus strand of NC_139326.1, from coordinate 17,540,208 downwards.
ATAATTTGTAAGAAAAACAAAAATGTACAGTATAAATCATAAATGCTGTATTTACTAGCTTCCTCGGGATACAAACTGATAATCTTAATCATATCCTTGCTGCTGGTGTTGCCCTTGCAGGCCGTAAAGCTGTATTAAGTATATTCACAATATTAGCATTGAAGCAAATGACTCTGTGAGAGGACTGTAATACTGAATGCCCCCCCGTTTGTAGCTTTAGGCAGCTTTCCTCCCCTTCAGCTCATTGAATTTGTTTGTTGTGCCATTAAAACAAAAAGTACCACAAAAGCACATACAGGTGTTGTAAGCATACAAAGTACCTCTGCAAAGTTCACAGCCAAGAAAGTTTAATATTTATCAAGTTTGTTTTTAGACTTTTTACCCTCCAGTAGTTAAAGAAATGCTTATTGCAGCTTTAAGGTACTGTCAAGGAGCGGCTTGATCAAGAGTATTGTGCCATGAGGTGGAAGAATAAGGAGCACAGTTCTTCCCTGGTCGAAAATAAACCCTGTTTTCTTCATTTCTGTCTTCATCACCTGGTGTGGCAAGTTGTGTGGGTACAGGGACAGAAAGCAGAGCTCTAGAGATCTGGTAATCTTGTTTTAGTGGAGCTTCAGTGGGGGGCGTCCACTCGAAGAGGTCGTAACATGCATGGCTCAGAGGCCCCAGCAGTTTAGTACTCTGATGGCACCAAGACAAAGCAGGGTGCTCAACACCACATTGTGGAGCCATCAGTGCCTCTTTTCCATACGACAGCACTACCCACTTGAAGGTGTGTCTTTTACTTGTTTTTAGTCAAGCATCTGTAACATGGTGCATAAATAAGTTTCATTTCCCATAATTCTTCACAATAAAAGTCCCCTGTTATTTTGTTATTTAAAAGCTTTTATTAAGTGCCAATGAAAAAGCCCCAGTAGGTGATGGTGTAAGGTGATGCTTTGCAGGGCCTTCAGATGAATGCATCCTCATCTGCGTTCGTGGATGAGGAACAGTGAAACCACTTTTGTTTCACAGGGGCACACCATATGAAAATAAGATCATCCTGCATGTATATGCACATTTCCAGTGTGTGGTTGTGTATATCAGTGGTCAAGCTTATAGAAAATGTTGACCTATAAATACCTCTGTATGTCCTGTAAATGAGCAGACTGCACAGTATGAAATGTCAGAATTATTTCATTCATCCTATCAGTGTGTTGCTGACTTACTCTACTCTTGTGCATCGTAAAAGTTTCAGTTCTTATGTTCAAGAGAGGCTGATTTGACGGCAGTTCTCTGCAGGCAGTGGGCAGCAGTCTCTGTAGTCACTGATGTGAAACTGCAGAGACTGATTAAAAAACTCTGGGTTGAAACTGAGGGAAGTTCAAGAGGTCATTGCTGTAAACTCCACCATAAAACTATAAAGACAGGAAATAAAAGTAGGGATTATGGTAACACAGAGGCATAAACACACACTCACACAAACACTCAGAATCACACAAACAAGTATGTGGAGAGACATGTTTCAAACACAAACACACATATATGCCTGATAAAATTAAAATACTATGATAAAATTGAAAAAATCATTTTTATTATTTTATACCTATACATGGGGACAGTTCACATGGATGCTCCCACACATATTAAAGCAACTATTCATGTGTTTGAAAAGCGAGTAGATTTATAGGCACATTAACTTGTGAATGTTACAGCATGTCTCGAATATTAGCTGACACACACACATTATGTGGTGGATGTGTAAAATTGCTTTGCTTCATTATTCGATGGTCTAACACCTAATGCCTGCAGCCAGTCTGTAAAATTCCTGCTGAGTCTGAGAGGTCAGATAGAGCCAACAGTCAGTGGCGCAGTGGTTTTAGCGACTTCTTGCAGAAAGTGCTGATGAAACATTTTTGATCACAACATATTCATGATACCGCTGTAAGCTAAGTCTGGCCACGATGATTACATGTGAAACAAAAGACAGCGACTGGCTTCTGTGTCGTCGCAGTATCACACTGTCGAGGAGTTTTCATAGGAAAGAAGAGCAGGTCGATCTTGATGCGCTTGATAATTACTTTTGAGACATGTTTTGATTTATTATCGCTTAATTTTTTTGTAGTCATGCTGTCTCACATCTGCAGGTTCATGTATGATGGGGCTGCATGCTCCATAGTCTACATGGAGGTGCAGCATAGCTTCAGAAGTCATTTGTGCATGTGCTAGTGCTACACTAGTGATACAGTGTGTTTCATTTGGCTAAGGTCGTCTCTTTGGTGTATCAGCCTGCTGTTTAATATATATCATTTTCTTGTTCGTAAACCACCCACCGCCCCCTACTGGAAAAGGAAGAAGAAGATAGCAGAAAGGGCTTTCTGAGCTTTGAACTATTTCTAGCAAAGCTTCAGAGAAACGAAGAGGTGCTACCTGGACACAGAACTTTAAATTGAATTGTATTAGGACATCGTAGTTGCTTATTGGAGCTTCATAGAATATTCAAGCTGTAGCACATAGGCCTTTCTGGCAGAAAGTCCTGTGGGTTAATGTCTTCCATATGTCTGGGGGCACCAACTATCATGCATATAGCCACTATGAGAGAGAAGCAACTGGTAAGGCTGTATTCATGCTATAACTGCTTGCACCAAATCAGATTAAAGGGATAGTTTACATTTTTGAAGTGGGGTTGTATGAGGTTCTTCTACTTCTACTACTGCTACCATTGTCAGTGTATGCTGACCTGTTTACCGTTGCTCCTGATCCTGTCTATGCCAGTACATGGCTCAGCCTTCTACACCAATACTCCTGCTGCTTCTCCAAACTGGAGGCATGCTGTCCACCATCTACTGTAGACAACACACTGACTATGGATAAGTATCTCATGCAGTCTCACTCCAAAAAAAATCTGAACTATCCCTGTAAGAAGAAATGATTGTTACTGTGGTCTGGTAAAAAATATTTTTGGTGTGGTGGGTATGAAGATTTTACTCTTCACTGTATCTATTTAGGATGGCACTGGGGAGGTAAACTCATATTTAATCAAAACATAAGTATGCAAGTGATTTGTTCAAGCATGTCCATTTTTATTTTCATTGCGTTTAAATAAATGTACATAAATGCACTGAAATATGCACAGACAAAAATAGCATGCAAAGATGCAGTTAAGAAGAAAAGACCACAAAAAACCCAAGATTAACACAAAAATCCCACAAAAATGAAAAAAAAAACCAGTGTGTGTTGACTGTAACAATACACCCCCCTGACATCCCCTGGGCCAGGCAGGCTAAATTCAGCCCTAATGTTGTACATGACTAAGCAACAATGAAAAGCACAAAACATTGAATGATTCAACGATGATTCAAAAGATAAATTGATTTAGATATTACACATGAACATTTTCCTTTTATTTATTTCCTACTGTAGACTTAGGACATCCTGTTTTCCTTTATGTTATAGGTTGTTATTAATGCGGTAACACAGCTCAGAAATGGTAGAAGAATGGTAGACTGCTGGACCTGTAGTTCTAAGTTGGGTAATTGGTCAACCTGTTTTAAAAATAGTTTCCCAAAGACTTTAATGGAGGTTATCTTAGGTATTACTGTCTTTAAATGAGAAATGTGTAATATATTTACTGTAATAAATCATAAACTGATATGATCTATCATCAGAGATTAAGAAAACATGCAAAGCTGAAGTATTTGCTTGTCTGAAGACAACGGTACAGTCGGTATGTCCAGTGAAACTTGTGTTATTTTTTGTTCCTTTCCCATAATCAGAGTTCAAATTAATGCCGAATGTTTGCCAAACGAGCAAGTGTCTGTATATGAGTCATAAGAAATCATTAATAAGTTCTAAGAAGGAGTAGATGTTTATAACAGCTAAATTGAGTAAACTCTTAATGTAGTTTGGCAGAAAGTAAGGCAGGCAGCCACTGATTTCTAACTTCACAGTGTGTATTTTCAGAGTAGTAGGCTTTTCTTTTCAGCGTAACAGATTTAGCTTTACATTGAAATGACTGACAGTCATAAACAGCTGATCAGCTGACAACTTAGGACTCCTCATCGCTTGTCATTGTCAGTTTACAGTTGTTACAGTTACAGTGTCTTTGCAGCCTGCAGTCGTGAGCCTGAGCTTCCTTGAGTCTTGGGAGGAGGGGGGCGTGGGAAACAACTTGCTTCAACCATAAGCTGTGTATTAAAGAGGATTTCAACCGATTTGGTCTGCAGTACTCATTTTTAGATACGCAATTGTTACATATTATATTAATATAACTTTTACATATGACTCATCTTCCTCCTCCTCTCCTCTACTGAAAAACTCTTACTGCTCTTACTGCATTATCACCTGGTATTCCCTTGAGAAGTCAATAAACTAGACTGTCAATCAATAACAAAATATTATAAACGGGTTAGCACTCTGACTGAACACACACACACACACACACACACACACACACACACACGAATGCCTCTTTCTCTATTTAACCAACACAGTCACTCTCTCTGTTTATTCTCCTAATCCAGTCTGTGCTATCATTCTTTCTACGGCATTCTTCATCTACTTTCTGTTCTCCATACTCTTCAATTTCCCTGTCAAAACTCTCTCTCTTTCCTCTCCCTTCTCCTTTTTTTCCCCTCTCTCACTCTCTCTTTCCATCTCAAATCCGTCATGAATATTCATAGGGGTGTTATTTGCATTGCTGGCTCCTGAAAGAGGCTGAGTACACAAAGGTGACAGCCATCAACCTCAGGATAGCGCTGGTGTTTGTGTGTTTTGGGGCACCGCATGTGCAAGAAAAACACACAGAGGCAGACATAGAGGAGGAGAGGAACATGAGGAAAGAGCGAGAGCGGCAGACTCAGAGAGAAGGAAGGGGGATTGTGGGTATTTTGGTGGCATCACTTACAAAGTGATTGACATTATCGCTGAAATTGTAATTAATATGTCTCTGAGTAGCAAGTACGAGTGTGCGTTTGAACTAAATTTGAAACATTTTAGCTTTTTGAACTTGGTTATTGAAATGACAGTGATCCGCAGCACAGCTGTGTATGCGCACACATGTGCGTTCAGCTGTCTCCTCGCACAGATTTCAACGTCTCTCCCTGTTTTCTGACTCCCAACCCTCTTCTGTCTCGTTTCTTCTTTTCTTTTTTCTACTGTGTCACTCTTTGAGTTTGGGGTTTTTCCAGTTCTAGTTTGGGGATGCTTGATATGCAGGCCGGATATTGTGTTGTGTTTATTGTTCGTTCCACTCCTTGTCGCAGGATAGAGGAGCCCCATTTAGAAACGGGGGGCTCCTCTATCCTGCACTGGTTGCTCGGAGTAGCACGTATTAACCCAAGCGGTGTATGTGTGTGTTTTTCTGTGTGTTTGAGCGTTTACCTCTAAGTTACCCCAGGAGTTATAAAAAGGAATTTGGGGATAAGTTTGTTTTTAGTTTAACAAGCTGCAGGGAAACAGCTGATATTTTTACTAACACAGAGAAATCCCCTCCTGCAGCTTTTCACCCAGGGACTCGAATAACATTTTTATTTTTCTTGGCCTGGGACCCAGGCTCATGAAAGCATATTGTCTGTTTTTATTATTCTGGGACCCACTTGAAATAAGCTACAGATGTTCCTATTGTACAGTCCCAATTTTTACTGCACGACGGCTGAACTGCAGCTGCACTTTGGCTGCAATTCCAAAAGCAGGTTTTGTGGAACTTACTAGACATTGTGTGGTGTGTAGCTGGTCTGGTTTTTGTTGTTATTTTTTCATACAACACATTCGTTTTGTTCTTAATGATAGATGTTGAAATCCAAATGAAACGAAATTGCTTTTTTGTCTGCAGCGCTGTACACAGTTTATCTGCTCTGTAAACCACATGTCCTGTGTTCGCCAACAAGAAAATATCAAAAACCAAAAGGGAGAGATTTAGATTTTCTAATTTTTGGTTTCATGATGACATTGGCTGTCTTTGCATCAAAATATTTATGTACCGCCAATTATATAATTTCATTCTAAACCTATTTTAAACAGCCAGACAGCAGCCTGCTACACAACACAAGCAACACATTTGGATTTGGTAATTTTCCCTTGATATTTGTGCTTCTACCATGGCCTATGTAATTAAGTGGATCATGATTTTTCTCTGCCATGTTGGCTGTTTACATCGTGGGTGCAAATAGTATTGTTAACTGTAGACACTTGGATGTTTCTGACGGTCTAGGCTGTATGCATGTGGGTGTAAATGATCACATTGGCTATTCCACCCCGGGTGCAAATAGCATCAGCCTTTCTATTTTCAAAATTTCTAAAGATATCGTGAATTCAATAGTCATGTAGTGAAAATCTGATATTATAACAGCTGTAGCCACAATCAGCTCCAGCTGCCACATCACAGTTGTGTAAATGAGTCTTGTTCTACATCTTAGCTTCTTAAACGAGCAATAAGACATTTAGACGTCCACAGGGGAAAAGTGCACTGCCAGTGAGGGTTTGAACTTACCTGCAATTCCAGCGCAAATTCATTTAGATGCTGATGTGGTCCGTACTCTTCAACACCAATGCAAACAACACACTGTTTGCCCATGAACTGTAAGCCACAGTGCAAGTTTGATTACTTTGTCTATCTGGTCTTCTACCTTGCAACACTTTCTCCTTTCTTGAAGTGAAAATAAAATTCTTAACAAATTTTTACACTACCTTTGATTGCAAAAAAAGGATAGCGAAATGTGAGTTCAGTTTGACTTTAATAGTTCAGTTTGACTGTAATAGTTGCTGGATAAATGTAGGGACTCTTCAGTGGTGATTGTTAGTTCAAAGTGTTACAACTGTTTTGAATCACCTTAGTTTGAAAATTTGTTCATTTTTTTCCATTACTGCATTTCCTCCTCTCTCTTCCAGTAAGCAGAAAATAAGAAATAAGAAAGCAGAGTCACTGATTTGTAGGAAATTTGGGAGGTTATTTTTTTTTTTAAAAAGCATTCACCTTTCAACAACATTTAGCCAGTTCAACTGAACATTCTTCCTGTTTTGTCTTCACTGGAGATGAAAAGACACCATCTAAAGATTTATGGCATAGCAGATACTCACTAAAACTAGGCTGCTCCCCAGTGATGTTACAAAATGTTAAAGGGAACTATTTAAAATCTGTTAGGAAACCATCAAAGGAAATCAATGAAGTTATGTTTCCTTAAAGCACAGCCATTCTGTTGAGTAAACACATTTTTAATTTGCTAAATTGCTTCATTGAACTTAATATGCTGTTTACTAGACTTTCTAAGCTTTATTTGGCTTACTGTAGCCTAAGTCTGTTCTGTGCAACTGTATTATGTAGGAAAAAAATCTAACTCTTAGTCCCTGTGCCTGGCAGGCCTGTCTGGTAATCCATCCATGACGAGGCTTCCCTCTTTTACCTTAAACTCTCCATATGAAGAAAGCCTAAGACCAGATCTGTGGCTCCCTTTTGATCACACAATTGGATTCTTTAGGCTGAATCTCGTCTATGTGGCCCTTCATTGTTGCAGAATGAAACCATTCTTTAGAGACTTTATGCTATAAGTAGCTTGTTTATCTGCTCAATGCATTGTACATATTTTTCTTTCCATCCCAGTTGCTTACAGTGATGCACTCTCTGCTTTAGTTTATCCAAACTTGAAATACACAATATGGCATCCTCTTTTAGTACATCTTTCTATTCACCCTGCACTGCGGGGAGCCCCATATAACAGCCTCCAGGCTAGGAACAATACTGTTTCTTGTGTGTGTGTGTGCAGGGGGTGGGTGGGTGGGTGGGTGTGTCTTTAGTGGCTTTTGAGAGCAGTTCTATATAGTTTATATGTATAAAACACTGGGCTCAGTTTCCTGGTCGTTGGTGAATCATCTGTTAGATGACAAAGGAGGACATGCTGTGATTGTGATTGCATTTATATTTATGTCTTTCTGTAATACTTATAACCTTCTTACACATGTAACGACGTGCACACAAAATGGCATTATATATGCAGGCATATGGACACACTGTTTTCATGAAGATGATTGTGTAGTAAGTGAAGTAAGAGATTTCGCAGTTTATTGCTGAATCTCATTCCCTGGTTATCAAGTACTGACACTTGGGGTTGGTGCCTCGAAGAGAGATGATTGTTGACACAATACAACACAAATTTATCGTCAGTATATGCTGAATTTCCTTTACATGTCCTTTATGAAGTAATTGGCAATCAGCCTATTCTGTCTGTGTCTGTTTTTCTGTCTGTGTAGCTATGAGGATGCGTTGCCCAGGTTGGGAGCTGCCAACCCAAAGCACCAGTATTTTATGACCTGGGAACGAAACTCAACAATCAACTACTACAACAACAGAGCTTTTGCCCCATGGTGCCAAAAATAAACAGGCTACCCCAGTTTAAGCCTTCAAATTAGTTCCTTTTTTTTCGTATCTTTAAAACCAGAGAGGCCACACCCACGTCAACATCCTTATACAGCATTTGGTAAATGTTCCATCTTCAAAGGCTTCTTTCTCACAACTCTAAAACATGTGCTTGGAAAATTAAAAAAGCAAGTTTTGCCTATTCTCCCCAAAGAATAACCCCCATTTCTGTTCGATCGAGTGTGACTGTCTCCCTCTCCCCCTTTGAGTTGCAATTCAGCTATTGAATGGCTGCCACATTTACCCACCGAGCCAGTGAACACTATCAAAACTGTGCAGAAGTTTTTTTTCTCACTTCTCACAACTGCTCACCTACCATGACAGTAATAAGCTACGTGTTGTTGCAGAAAGTATGGTGGAGACCAAAAATCAGCCTATAGACACCCTTTATGTGTCTTGGTTGTATTGGCACGTGTTCCCCGAATGCCTTCAGCTACAATATCAGACAAAAGATCCAAGAAGTAAAGCGATGGATGGCTGCTTACAGTTCAACTAATCTGTACTCAAGATTTCCCATCAAACCTGTTCAATGATGTGTATGACTTTGGCTCTCGACTGTGTAATCTCAGAAGATGGCCATCTGAAAAATAAGGCTGTTATTCTTCATTCCAGACATGTTACATCCCCATAGATTAGATACAGTTTGGTGGACCTTCAAATACAATTCATAAATCCTTCATGGATTTCTTCAAGGACCCCGCTGTGGTCTCACAACAGCAGTAATCAATGGTTCTTTTTTGTTCTTTTCATTTCTTTCTTTGGACTCCGCCGTGCTACGTGACCTCTCTAAGGTCACAGGGATGTTCTGTCACAGGCCACCGTCTCTCTGAACCTTGTAACCTACTGGTTGTTTGTAATGTTGCGATCTTGGAAATTCAAGCTCACTCTACTGTTGAACTCATTCTCAAGTCACTGTGGATAAGAGCATCACCTAAATACCTAAAAGTTTAATGATTAAGTTACTTATTAATGAAGGAATTGAAGAACCCCTGAAGTCCTTTTAGATTTGAGAGTGTGTAAGTGCTTGTTGGTACCTTAGTCAAGGAAACACAGTTTCAGTTTGTCTTATTAAAGATGCTACACTTGTTCAGGGGAATGTGATGCCTTGTGTCCACTGTTGGTCCAGTTTGGTTCAGCTTCTGGGAGATTGCCATGACTTGTGTCTTATATATAGTCCCATAACTAAATACCTTCTAAATACCCAATAAAACATCTTGAAAAAATCTAAAAAAAAAAAAAACACAATATAGAACAAAACTCATATTAAAAATCAGCCATTTTCCTTTGCCACCTGAAACAAAAACTCTTTCAAGCTTCCAGGACAAAAGACTGAGGAGCTTATTTACTAAGTGTGACACAAATAACTGTCATGGGAGCATGTTGCCCATGTCTGGAAAATAATGGAATGCCAAAGTGAGATTTGCTGCTGAACTTTGAATATAAAACCTCATTTATGCGAAACAGTACATACACCTACAGATATGGATAGAGTTTTCTGGGAGTACTGGGAGTTTCAGTTCTGGGAGATTCAGTTGAAATGGAGCAGTACCACCAGAAGTGGTGGGGGCAGTGTTGCAGTGTAGCCAACAGCTCATGTGAGACGAGATGTTTTACAAATCCCGATGTATTGGAAATTACATTTGTCATCAATTAATTACCGCCAAGAATTCTCCATCCACATGTGGCATTGTATTTAATGGCCACACAGACCACTACAACCCAGCCTCCATGTGAGTTACATTATTACAGCTTCCTCCACTGTCACCATGTTTGTTGTTGTCATGAATGTTTGACTCTGAGCAGTGCCCTCTAGTGGATGTATTACTTAACATCCATGTCAGCATGAAGGACGCACATATGTGGCAATGAAAGTTAAATCGTTTTGAATGAATGCATCTATTTTTGTGTGGAAAGGAGGCATTAAAGAGCCCTAAGTTGAGCTCGGAGTTCAAACAGTGGTTTAAATTTACTGACATGGTGACAGACGATTAGTCTGAAATACTACTTTTGTATGAATTGTTTAATATAAACCATTTGTTTTTTTCAAATTTATTATTAATTACTGATGATCTGCCTCAAACTCATAGAACTTACATTCATGACTTTTACTGTTTTTCGTTTCTACGAGTCGCTGCAGAGCTGCTGCTGCAGCTGCACTTGATGCCATCTTCAATGTGTTCTTCTTCCATGCCGGTAGGTGATCTTCTTCTTCCCTTGGCACTTAACAGAAGACTAGAACACTTGTAGGTGTGCAGCATATGCTGTGTCCATCAAGTCAAGAATCGGTTCTGTTTAATGTGCCGTCACATTTTCAGAATTTTGGCATTGAGGTGATACCAAAGAGTCAGATCTCATGACATTTGTGCTCATAAACATGACCAGAGGTCAGACTTTTTTAGCAACCTATGGTATTTTCAAAGCTAAATCAGCTGCTAGCTAATTGAAAAATTAAAAAAAAGCTTTCATTTATCTCTCCTTCTGTCGACCTGATTTACTGCAAAGCCCTCTCACCATATCAATCTACTTCGTTTCATTAGTGCTCTGTGTCAGTGTATTTAATGCTGATTATTTCAGTGTCTGTTCCCGTTTGTATCTCTATTTATTATTATCAAGTTTATTGCGAGGCCGCTGGGCCATGAGGGGCAGTTAATTGTTGAACTTGAACTAAAATCTCATTTAGAACAGATGCTTCCCATTGCTGGGGTAAGTTATGACTACATGGCTGGCTCCATGATTGACCACTGTGCTTCATGTTTGCTCGTTTATCAGTGCTAATTTGCCCTGCTAATCTCCCCATTAAGCTCAGTGAGAACATTAGCCTAGCAAATTAGCACTGATGAATGGGCAATTATTCATAGCTAAATCTCCACTTCTACTCGCCTGTTTGATTCTTTTTTTTCTGTTTCTTTTCTCCCTCTTCCACCCTGCGTCTGTGTTTTTATCTGTACTGTTTCATCTTCCCCCATCAGTCTTTACCTTTTGCACTGTTTATTGGCTCTGTTGTTTTCAACTGTGAGACATTAAGGAATGGTTAGGATAGTTCTATCTTATAATGTATAGAGGAAATTGTTCTAAAAGTGTTAAAGATTCAGAATAAACTCATGAAGAGGGAGTTCTTCCTTTGCCACCAGTATGGGCCATGAGTAGGACTTAGACACATTGTAGCTGGATGTTGAACACCTTTGTCGGTTGAGCAGCTTGTTGGAAAAACAAAGGAATCACCGATGCCTCTAGTCTCTAGTCTATTTTCTACCGTCTTTTCTTCTCCTCTGTAAACCCCCCTCTATTCTAATCTTAGCAGGACTTAACAAAAAATGTTCCAGCTTACACACGTTCAAACACACACATGCACCATCTCTCTCACACACACTGCGAGTCTTTCAGAATAGCGTGTGGTATGTGGTTTGATCCCCTTTCGTTTTCTTTGCCTCTGAAGGTAGTCGCAATTCTGATTTATATTCCAATCCCTGTAGAGGAAAGCCACACATATATGCCGTGTCTCAGCGTGCGCATGTGTCTCTCAAGAACATGCAAATGGCACACGGCCATGTGTATATACAGTGTGCGCACAAAAGGATGTACCCGGACATGTGTAAATGGTGGCTCTACAAGAACATGTGCAGAGCTCCTGGGCCTGCAAAGCTTTTTGTCTGCTCATATCTTAATCCCTCAGAGAAAGACAGAGAAAAGCTAAAACTGTGAGGTGAAAAGAAAAGGGTGCAGACGAAAATGGAGAGGAGGAACAGGTAAGAGAGCAGCAGAAAAGTGAAGTTAGAAGGTGAAAGCAGTATCCATAACCTCCCCATAGTTTTTACATCACTGTTGGTCTTCCCTTGTCCTTTTGTCTTATAATCATGGTCCTCTCCTCATTTCTCAGAATCGTCTTTGTCTATTGTCTCTTTCACTCTCTCTCTGTCTCTTGCCCCCACCATTTCTCCTAATTAGTATTTATTATGTGTGCAGTACAGTCTGCTAATTAATTGAAGTAGTCATCTTGTGATTACTTGCCGAACATCCTCATGGAAGGACTCATCCTCATTTGCCCATGGAACACAATCCACAAAGATACCTTATAGTCACACACCGTCACACACACACACACACACACACACACACACACACACACACGCACACGCACACATGCACACATGCACACACACACGCACATGCAGATCTTGTATAGTGCACCCATACAACAGCAAGAGACACTTTGCCTTCACTGGCCCACAAATTCCACTTTGCGGTCTGTGAAGGCATCACTGACACGCTTCCATCTAATATGAAATGGGACAAACTGCTAATTGTTTTGGGTACCTGTGGTGAGACTCCTATGAAACACTTTACTGTAAAACTGTTCAAGTTGTTTAGGGGTTTCAAGGGTGGGTGGGTACCCAAATGACAAAAAATACAATTGCAAACATTTTTTAACTTACCTGCAGGGGTGTCTACCCATGCATGTTACTTAATGGGTATCTTTATGGACAGACGTCTTTCAATGTGCTTCCAGTAATCTCCACAATAAACTGCCTGTCACTTCTGTTGGTCTTCAATAGGCAAATAACTTAGCCTTCATTCAGTACCAAAAAACCAATGCACAAACCTCAACTTCCAAGCGAGCAGTGGAAAAGTGTTTACATACGGTGTGGTCAAAAGAGCAGCTACTAAGTGGACTTCGATTTGAAATTATTTTGTCAACTGCTGTGTCCAAGGCCAAGGCAGATTTTTAAACCTCAACTAATATGGATGAGAGGACCTCTGAGAAGTGCTCAGGAAAATATGGAAATGTATTCATCTTCATTTCCATGAGAGCAGGCAAATGCCATCTGCTGATGGGGATCCTGTGATATTATTCGTCAAGGTTCGTAGTATTTATGTCAGGAAATTTTTGGATTTTGAATGTGTTTACTTTTTAAGAATTTAATTTTACTCTTGGTTTGTTGCTTTTTTCTCCATGTGTCTCCGTGTTTTCTCAAACATTTTCACTTCCAATTTGTCAAATACAGCAGCCTGGTCAGTGGCCTTACACTTTAAACCTTGGCGCTGTAGGTATACCTCTATCATCAGTTTTGCTCGTGTAGGACTATGTGGTCAAGTTAGTAATAATTACTATGCAACATCTGAGTAGACACAAAAAACTATTTGGTTAGGTTGGGGAAAAGATTGTGGTTTGGGTTCAACTAAGTACCTTTACGTAGCTTCATGTACATGAAGCTCATGTTCACTTTGTGTTGAACACAGGACACACACCCAAGTCTTCATGGTGAAAGTCATGTGGTTGGTTGGACTGTTCATCCACCCCAACTCCTCCAAACATGGACTTTCTTACTCTTCATCCTACATCTCCTGACTTCAATGGCACATTAAAACATAACACTATAGGGGTGTCGTGACAAATGATGCTGGAGGGGTACGTACAGCATCATACTTTGAAGCAAGACCACCGTCTAAGCTGCCGTATCTGACGCTTTAAGACTGAGAATGGATTACCATATTTTTCATTTGTGACAAATGTCTCCCCATTCATTCACTTATGTCCTCATAGTGGTGGAGAGCTGGGTTGCACCACATGAAAAGTGACATCACCCATGACATATACATGACATGCTAATTAATTTGAAATGTATGACATGTAAGAAAAAACTATCTTTACAGAATGGATACAAGATAAATGTATAACAAAGGTCTTTGACATTAGTGTCAGTACATATTAGGTCTTGTTTCCCTTCTTGTACATTTCAGGGCAAACAAGATTATGGGGAGCCACAAAATATCCAAATTTGGAAGGAAAACAGTAGGTAGTAAAAAAGTCTGCTTGAGGCCAATGAATTTGCTGCTTGGCTGATGCAAAGTCACTACGCTTGATCTGTGCCAGCATGAAGTGAAGGCCTGATATAATGCAAGTTAATTGCTTTAGGTCAGAGAGAACACACCAGAGTGCTCAAGTAGTGTCTGTGAAATCATCACATATGAGGAGAGCGGGGCCACATCCCTTTCTGTTTCAAACATCAGGATCACGTCTGGCCTGAGTGTGGCCTCAGCAGTGTTTTTTCAGAACTGCTACTGTACTGTAGATCATCCTTCAAATTGCCAGTCCCGAGGGGAAGATACGAGCCAAAAATATTATCTTGGGTGGTGCTGAAAGCTTTTCCTTGAAAAGCACATTGCCGTCCTTGTTAAGTGCAGATGTTTGCTGCTGACAATCACTGTGCAGATGATGGGTTAACAAATAACCAAACAACAAACAGTTCAGCTGTTTCTGCATCTATGTAATTTTTTTGACGATAATGATCATGTTTAACCTAAACTGACTCTGTGTAATGTTTGCTACACAGCTGCTATAGGGTGACCAGTTAAGACTGGGTCAAATTTGTCACATGGAGTTGGGGCTGGGTGTGTCATGTCACAGGGATTCAAACAAACATCAGTCTTATCATTTAGAGTATCATCATTTACTGTTAATATGAGGATGATCAGTAACAGATTCTGTGGACGATATAAAGCACAGTGTCCTGCTAAAGGTTACTGGGATGTTACAGTCATTTTAAATGTCATTGAGCTGTAGGAGCTCACAAACACATTTTTAAGATTTTTTTTTTTTTTAATCACAAATTCCTCCTACAGGAGGCTGCACTCTCTGTCATCTAGTTTTAACTGGTTGAATGACATCACCAAACCATTATTTATGACAGTCTCACCAGTGCAATAGACAAATGAAAACACATAAATAACATTCGAAATATCCTATACAGACAAGCACCACATTTTTCAATAACTAAAAGCTGACATCATAGTCAACAAATGTAATTTTATCAGACTGTTTTCACTGATTTGTATATTGTTCATATTACCTGTTAAAATAATGGCTAATTTTCAGGACAAACAGGACAGGATTCAAGACTCAGGACAACTGCTTGTAATTCAGGACTGTCCTGAATTTTTCAGGACATCTGGTCACCCTAAGTGGCTACCATGGCCGAGAGTTGCAATTACAGGATAATGATGATTGCTAAAATATGTGGAGGAAAGTGGAGAAGTGAAAAAGAGCAACATCTAGCATCTAGCATCTAGCTTAAAGATTACATTATGTTAATGCAACATGTACGTAGATACGCAGAGACATATCCTCATGCATACATGCAGAGACTCAAACATACTCAATGCTAACATACAAACATCTACAGTACACACTAGTACTTTACTTTAACAGCCAGAATAAATCACTGACATACAAATAAAGTTGCACTACTGTAGCATCCATTTTCAAAAATCAGTAACTGCTTAATGTCAACTCCAAGTGAAGGAGGGAAAAACAAGGTTTTTGCTGTTGGTGTAAAACCAAGAACAGAAATGACTGTGCAGTGCGCAACTTTGTGTGTGTGTGTGTGTGTGTGTGTGTGTGTGTGTGTGTGTGTGTGTGTGTGTGTGTGTGTGTGTGTGTGTGTGTATGTGTTATTAGACAGAGATTAAGATATAAAGGAAGAGAGAGTGAGAGAAACAGAGAAGTGAGGGACAGAGAGACAGTAATGAGTACTCCAGTGGAGAGTGATAAGAGAGACAGAGGGAGAGTCGGTCGGCATAATGAGTCCTCCAGCATGGAGGTGGCATGTAGGAGGGATGGAGAGAAAGAGGGGGGAGGGATGAACAGGACTATTCCAGTGGAGAATATAGAGGAAGCAACAGAGGCGGATTGGATCACAGAGAATGGTCCGTCTAATGAGTTTTCCTGGGGACAGCTGGTAAGGTAGAAGACATGGAGGGGGTACAAAATGATACAAACTTCAGTCCGTTTAAGAACATTGTATAAAAAGAAACTGAAAGTGAGAATTCAAAAACAAAAAAAGAACCGTTTTGGACTGGTGACGGTCTGAACAGCATGTTTTAAAGTAATTTTATGCAAGCTACTTTTTGTTTGAAAATTGTTTTTGATGTTGGACACTCACTGTACTTGAGTTCCCAGACATCACTTTTCAGTCAGAGTGTTTGTCTGTTCTTCTTGTCTGATGTATTTTCTGTTGCTGAAATTTGCACCTTTTTGATGGTGCTGTTTTGTTTTTGTTAGACTGCAATTACAGAGGGTATCACAGCTGAAAATAACTACCAAACCCCTCTTCTGTTTGTACCAAAACAAACTTCTGTCAACATAAAATGCTTCATCACAAAGATTCACTGATAGCAGGTACTGCAGATGTGAAAAATTAAATTAACAGTGAAAAGATTGTGTTCATTAGAGCAACAAAATGTCAGTTTAGGCATTACTATATTTAATACAGATAATGATTGCTTCATGTGTTTGTTTCACAATGAATTATAATAACCAAGGCAGTGAAAGCAACTATTTGTATATGAAAATTTCTGACTTGTGACTCACTGATAGTAAAAATAGACACACCATGTGCTAATTAGTGATTTCAAACCTTTTTTGTCTGACATTCATGAACTTTGAATTGTTTATCTTTGGATTTGTTCTTTTTTTTTCAGTAGATTTGTTTTCATTCATTCCCTTTGGAATGACAGAAGCTCTTATAGATGTTTTGACTGCTCTCTTCAGCAACACACAAATGCGTAATCCTTTTTCCGTGTTTGTTTTACTCATAAACAGAAATATTTGAATCCATTTTGCAGCAAATCCTTAAAACAAATTAGCTAAGGTACTCCACAACTTTTCCCTGATGACTACAGAATGGAATACACATATCTGTGATTGGGAATCATTACTTACTCCCAGGAGCCTGTCATCACCAGGCCAATTTGCAAATGCAAAATAGTTTTGAATCTCTTAGTTTGTTATTATTATTATTATTTTTTTTATTTCAAAGAAGCATTACCAACAGGTGCAAAGCAGAATGCCCCTCAGTGCAACTGAACTACAACCAGGCCTGAAATTTCATCATTTTTTTCATATTGTTAGTTTATTTGAGGCCACAAAGGCCAATTTTTTGTCTTGAATTTGTCATAGTAAATAGTGTGTGATGTATAACGTGCTAGTCTCTCAAAATAATGAATAATCTTGTTGAAATAATGACTTGGTATCTCAAAATGATGATTCAGCATCTCAAAATAATAAACTGTCTCAAAATAGTTAGTGAATAATTCATGTCATTCTTTTGAGGTATTAGGCTATTATTATGAGAAGGTTTCTCATATTAATGACTTACACGTTTTTTATTTTAATCACATTGACAGTATTTGGCTGTCATATAGAGACACAACACGTGGACAGCACCACAATGAAAACATCGTTAAGAGTCTCCTGTCTGCAGCTTAAACCAAAGAACTGTAGAGTAACATTATGCGTCATGGTGAAACAAGTTTATATCACGTCAACACTTCTGTCCATATTCATATGCTGCCTTTCTTGTGCTCATCCTGAGTCCAGTGTGTAATAGGATTTAGTGGCATCTAGCAGTGAGGTTGCAGATTGCAACGAGTTGAATACTATTTGCCTCACCTTCAAAGCATGCAGGAAAACCCAAAGTGACCATGAAAAATTTTGAAAGTTCCTCTCCGGAGCCAGAGTTTGGTTTGTCCGTTTTGAGCTACTATAGAAACATGGCAGAAGAAGAAGACCTGCTCCCTCCGTAGATATGATTCTTATTTTCAGATGATCACACACTAAAACATATTTATGAATAATGTATTTCATTTCTGTCATTTGCTGCTAATAGATCCCCCTAAACCTTGCACACTAGTCCTTTAATACTAACTAGTAAAATAATCAGAAACAATGTCTGACTACTACAGTTGTTTCCACTTTGTTCTCACATTGCAGCTCAAGCAACCTCTGGGATTGTTTTGAGTGTAAACAGGACCGACGTTCAGGACACCTGTCATTACTGCGTATGTGTGACTGATGTATGATTGACAGCATACAAATATACACACAAACTCACTTCCACACACAGCCACGCACATTTTCACACGCGATGTCAGTGCTACAGATAGATGAGGCTAAGCTGCCAGGATTCCAGCGCTTGAAGAATTCAACCATGGGGTACAGTGCCATAACCTGCTGTGTTTGTGTGTGTGTGTGTGTGTGTGTGTGTGTGTGTGTGTGTGTGTGTGTGTGTGTGTGTGTGTGTGTGTGTGTGTGTGTGTGTGTGTTTGTTCCCGGAAACTGTCATAGTGTGATCAGTAGTGGGTGGCATGAGAGGAGACCCATCGCCAAAACGTCTACAGATACTGATGGGCTCCAATGGAGAGGATAGAGGACAGGAAATAAATAAGAAAAACAACTGAACAATACACTGTATGCATATGCATGCACACACACACGCGCGCACACACACAGACACACACACACACACACACACACACACATGCATTTTGAATATGTAGATATGCCAAATAACCCAGCCTCCTCTTCCCTCTTCCTCCATGAAGGGGAAAGCAGGGAAAAAGTTGAGGCAGAAATTCAGAAGACTTGGATACACTGTAAAAAAAAAAAAAAAAAATCACATAAGAATTTAGTGGAATCAACTCAACTTGTCTCATTAAATAAATAAAAATACAATTTTATTTATTTAAGCTGATAAACTTAAAATTCCATGTCTTTATTTTCAGAACAATGCAAAACTCATGAAGTCTTTTGACGTGAAACGAAGAGCTGAATGAATGTACTGTACTTCATATTTCTATAGAAACATGATTTCCATATAGGCAGACTTCCCAGCATGCATTGTTTGAGAAGAAATGAAAATGTAAAAGGAAATCAAATTTGTTTGTGATGTTTTTTTGAGTTTCTAGAACTCAATAACTCAAGTTTATCTAAAGAAGAAAAGTAAATTATGTCAAGATTATAGGCTGGCAAAACTTTTTATAGTTTATTTCAGAACTTTGAGTTTGAGTTGGAAATTCATCGCAGTAAGCTGCCCTGAAATTGAATTATCTCACTTTTTTGTTAGTGTATCATTTTTATTTGACTACAAAGTTTGTTTGTTTTAAGACATTACAAAATTACCTCAACTTCAGTCAACCTACAATTTTAGTGAAAACAGTTTTTACATTGTATAGAGGAAGTAGTATGCAGGCGAAGAGAAAAGCAGCAGATTCAAGAGGATACGCACAAATGCACACATGCAGCGAGCCAGACTGATAGACAGCTATCCAGTCATCAGCTTCCCAGCAAACCTGTCTGTCACTTTAGCAGCCATCCAGTCATCCAAACAATCAATCTACCCATCCATCTCTCCAGTCAGTCAGACAG
Source organism: Lutjanus erythropterus (assembly GCF_056507025.1). Classification (NCBI taxonomy): domain Eukaryota; kingdom Metazoa; phylum Chordata; class Actinopteri; order Lutjaniformes; family Lutjanidae; genus Lutjanus; species Lutjanus erythropterus. The sequence continues at coordinate 17,520,616 of NC_139326.1, read as the reverse complement.
TTATCTAACAAACCATCCACTCAACCAGTTAGACACGCAGCCGGAGATGAAGGGCAGCCATGTCGGTAGACATGGCTATAGCCATAATCAGGCAGCCCTGAGACACAGAAGGCATAAAGAATTACAGAGATTTTGCAACAGACATGGAATAAATGAGAGTGAGAGACACCTATAGAGTTCAATCCGGAGTTACACAAGAGCCTCCGACAGATGGTCTAATGGGAGAGAGGAAGAGATGGAGGTGGGTGCTACAGAGGAAGCAAGAAGAGAGGGAGTTTGATAGAAACATGGGGGAAGAAAGTGTGAGGAGGATGAGAGAAAAGAGTAGGCGGGGGTAGAGGAAAGTGTGGAGGTATGGGATGAGTAAGACCTCACAGCTAAGCTTTAAAATGAGCTATTATGTGTTATTTCATATATATAATATATAGACACACATATATATATTTCTTAAATATGTCATACTTCATGTGACCTCCACATCCTCATAACTCGGGCAAAGTGTGTAGCAACAACAGTTTTATGGCCTGAGGTTATACTGAGAACTGTTTAGAATACCAAAAAACTCTATCCCTGTATACCTGCCTGTCCTAAAGTCTTCTGATAGTGTCTTTTACTGTACAATTCTTAACTCTGACAGAAAGACTTCATTATAGATTACTTTTACATCTTATTTGCATAGGTGTAGTGCTGCCAGAGCACACAAGAATGACGATCCACCACTTTTTTTTTCACCGAGTGAGGAAGAAGAATATTTGCAGTTAGCATTATCCTTTTTTTTTTCAGCGCTTAAAGATCGAAACATCGTTAAAGCATATGGCCTTGCTCAGACACAGCTAGGTCTTTGCAATGAGAGGTGTCTTTTTACAGTTGTTTTCTTTTTGATGAAAACAGTGTTATATGAAGATTCGCAGCCACAGCAAAGAGTCAGAGAGCAAGCACTCATGTGGACTGACTGCAGCATAAGATTAAATGATAAAACTATTCATTGGATAGTCATATAGTTGATTAACATATGTAAACTTGCAACCACAGGAACAGTGATTAAATGACCTAAAGCAAGCTACAATTTAAGTGTTGGTGTGCATGCATGTGCACATCACAGGTTTGTTCCAGTACTTAAACAAATAGCGCTACACCTCTTTTTTTTTGAGAACTTGCAGTAACTGATTACTTGGAAACTCGGGGTATTAGAAAGAGTCAACAATGTATAACATACCTGCCAACATTTATATTTCAAATTATGGAGATTTTATTCTCAATGGCACACTTGTGCTGTTGGCTAATGTCATTTTACCCACCATGTCCTCTATTAAAATCAACCCTACACGCTGTGAAAAAGGCATGGCCACTATCCTGGTGACTAGTAGGTGTAAATGGAAACTGTTTGGTCCAAAACGCCTACACACCTCATGAATCAGGTTGTGGGTTGCCAGGTTGCAGTGACAGATGGATTGAAATTGTATGTAATGTGTGTGTGTAGATTGTGTTCCATAGATGACTTGGCAAGTTTTGTGAGGTTAGACAAACACACCAAAGGTGTGTATCTGCGTTTGATGATTATTCATAATAAAGTTTGAGGACCATGCAAATTACGGGAGCTTCCCGGGAACCAGGCAAAAGTGTTGGCAGGTCTGAAATTAACACTTTTTAAGTTTACCCGTTACACATCAGATACAGAGCAACATTTTTATTATTTATATGTGGTTTTCTGGTGAATGTCCAATATTCACTACTCTTTTAGCTCCATGTTTGGTCTCAACCAACTCTTGATAAAGAGGTTTGGTTCTTTGGCTGCTAAATGGTCCACTGTATTCATCAACTAGTGGCTAAATTTGTCTATCTGCTGTTTGGTGCTGGACAGGTAGTGTACAGTGTGATTGTTGGAGCTTTTTCTCTGAAAAGAAACAGCCTACTGATGAGAGTGGTTAGAGTATTCTCACCTTAAAAAAAAAAAAAACCTGGAAGCTAGTGAGCATAACCGAGCCTCACTCCTTGCCTTTCAAACTGCCAATCAGTATATTTTACATAATTTCAAGTGTTGCTTTAAGTATCCAGTGATGGACATAATGAATGTTACCAAAGATTGTTCACTGTCTCAACAATTTTTTTTTATAGCTTTCTTAAAATAATATGCTCTATATTCATTAGAATGAACAAAACACTGTCAGAATAATAAGCATCTCTTGTGTTTCTATAGTAACCAGTAAACAGTGACAAATAAAAAAGGATTATTTAACAACAGCTTCAACCCACTCACAGTGTAAAAGTAGAGAGAGGGAGCCACCCTGAGTGTCTGAATGGTTCCATACAATCTGCAGTATTTTCTGAAGCTTGGAACAGCTTGCTTCCAAGGGAGCTGCTCCATAGATGACCCCGAGCTCTGACCTATCTGGAACTGGGAAAAAGGGGTAAAAATTTTCACTTTATGTAACTCTTTTACCACTCTGCTTTTTCTTTCTTTTTTTTTTTCGCTCTGCTCTACTTCTGCTGCTCTTTGTCGCTTTTCTCACTTCTTCCCGTCCTCAGCAGAAGAAATCTCAGCTGTTGACAGGGGACAGGGGAGGAGGAGAGGAGGATAAGACCAGGCTCTATCCATCAAGGCAAAACAGAGGGGTGGGGAGGGGGACGTAGTGAGATTTTGCGCTGCTGATTGAAGACCACTGACTGAAGCCGGGGACAGAACAGACAGGAGATAGGGTGTGGCAGCTTGACATGCAGTTTGTGAACAATCAGTTAAGGCTCTCTAGTGACTTTCAAAGGTTCAGCAGTGGCTGTTTGGAAGTGTTTTGTATATTCTGGTTTCACTCCCTGCACATTTATTTTCTAAACTTTAAACAGTTTGAGCAGCTACTCTTAAACTCACCACTAACATGCGTGGTTGTGACATCGCATGTCAAAGTGTCCTCGCTCCCAATGGTTGGACAGCACCTTGCATGCTGTAAGTGTGTGCGTGTGAAGATGAAGAAAATTGTAAAGTACTTTCAATAAAAACACAATATCAATGCATTCAATTTGCCATTCCATATATCATCATCTTAAAAGCCACGTCACTATATAATTTTTTGCAATCATAATAATTAAGCACAGTTTCATGTCATATTATTGTATATATATCTCATTATTTGATATAGTGTAGCAGGTGATGGATTCTGGCATTGACTTTTCTTTTGAATTAAGTGGTTGTGAGTGACGAGCAGGCAGGAAAACATGGCTGAGTACTGTAATTTCTTATTCACACTGCAACAACAGAGACACTATTTTTGGCATTGATCTGGAGAAAATAGGCACAAAAGATGTGGCAAAACTGACAAAAAAATGTTCTCCATCTCTGACACTTGTTAAAGGCATAATATGTAACATTTTCTTTAAAAAAAAAACAATGTATATTATAGTCTAAGAGACAAAATCCCTCTCAATCATCACTTGTGACCCACCAGACCCACTAGAAGGGTGTGGTGGTGGCTGTATCTGCAGAGACTTTGCCCTCTGCCTGTATTTCTCACACTCACAATGGTCCTTTCTCCAAGCAACACATTATTTTAAGCACCATTCTTTCTACAGGCCCCAGTGCAGCCACACCCACAGCACTGTCTATATTTTACCCACGCCCCTTACAAAAGTAAAGAGCACCTTTTAACTTGTTAACATCAAACTTCAACACAAGGATAAAAGTGCAAGAATACACAGGAAAACACTCAGCCATACACCAACAAGACAGTTATAATCGGCAACTGGGGCACACTTTAATTTTATATAGCACATGTAATGTGGCCTTGGTCTAAAAGTTTGTCTTACTTATGCCGTTTATAGACCTGGGATCAAACGCTGACAGTGTTTCTTTACTTCAAATACATGTTTCCTCAACTTTATATACTCAAAAATTGCTGAGTTCATACTTCAGCAGCACTCTGTTTCATACTTATTTACTTCCAAACATTCCCACCTGGGAGCTGCTCAGTATGACATTAGTCCTCCGCTGTTCTGCAGCTGGCAGACCTGGTGCCTCAGCATCACTGTTAGGGAGAACAGACTCGTTTCCTTTAGCTTCACTCACTCTCCTCTGCCCACATTTTCCTGCTCAGGAGTCATCAAGAGCATATGACCCTCTGGCCGGCGGCTCAGTTCTCTCACCATTAGGCTTCCGCCACCTCTATTTGTCATTTTGATGTTAACTCCATATTGCAGTGTAGATGAGTCAGCCGTGGCAAATAAATTCAGAGAAGCCCATTGAATGAGCTCCTAAAAGTCTACACTGGATGTTTTTGTTGAATGTGTTCCAAAGAGCTGACTCTCGGAGCGGAAACAAGCTTTCCGTCGGTGGCGCGTTGAATTAGTAGACTTAGTCAGGCCAGGAGGGAGGAGAGGAGGGGGGCGGAGCTGTTATCACACCGCAGCACCTGGACCAAAGACAGACAGGATGGGACAGAGACGTCTGTCAAACACGCAAAGCCAGACACGCACACACGCACACACGCACAGACACACACACACACACACACATACACACACACACACACACACACACACACACACACACTCACAAAGCAAAATTCAAGCAGTACACAAAGACACAATGTGAACTGTATTTGTTTATCCATTTCTCTTCAGCTCTTAAAGGTCATTGTGGCTGTCCTGTCATTTCCTTTTCTCTCTTAATTCATCTCTCTGTCACTCCTCTTCTCTCCCTAGCCGCTCCCTGTCTTCTTCGGTCTTCCCTTCCCTATAATTTCTTCCTGTTTGTCATACACCATGTTGCTTCTCTTAATTTGGTGCCTTGTCTGCTTCCTCTGACTCTTGACATCTCTCTCTGCTGTCTGCGTCTATACAATTCATTTGGCGTGTGCTTTGTGAATGCATGAGATAGTGTGTGTGTGTCCGCGTCTCCGCCTAAAAGTCTGTTGATGAAACAGCAGTTTAAAAAAATTAGGAAAGGTTGTAGAGTTTTAAGTTTTCTCTCACACATTCAGGTTCAGTTGAAAGTGTTGTTCTTGCTGGTGTTTCTCAAAATCGAGGCCACCTCCTTGGCTCCTTTGGTGGTGGGACGAATCCCCTCATTTTCCCTTCAATCGTCCACCCCAATAAATTATTTCTAAGTAATTTATCTCTCTATCGTTCTGTATCCTGGCCAGCGGTAAGGCTGCACTTTCCTGTCGTGGGGTGAAAACGAGTGCTTGTCGTGCTGGGCCAGTCAATACATGAAGTGTATGTTTGTGGCAAACACTTCATCACAGATTAGTCAGTGATGTTGCTGAGTTAATGACGTGTGTGCCGATCGTCTCAGGGATGGTGTAACATTGGTGAAAACACAGTGAAAAAATGTGCTTTTACAATAGAGTTTGGCCTGACAGTCAAAGACAGTGAAAACAAATCCTTTACTTCCCGACCAGTCAACAGGTGTACGTCTGTGGTAAACATTTCATCACTTAGTTAATGACGTTACTGACTAAATGACATGATTGCACCAGTTAATCAAAGCAAATCAAAAAAAGACCTATAAAACACCTGCTTTCAGAATGAAGTTTGGTTTAACAGTCTGTACACTTGAAAGACCACTGGGACCAAGTAATGTAGGAAGTGGAGCTATAACCAACCTGTTTTCTCCCTCTCTCAACTCGCAGTAAAAAGTCACGTAATGAGCACAATCAAGTAAAGACAGTGGTTCCCCTCAACCCCTTTAGGAACTTTTAGGTACTCCCTGCGCTCCAACTTCTCCCTGATGCTCTGTATGGTCAACAGTATTTTATACAGTGGCCTATTTTTGCTCTGTGTATATATGGGCATAATGAAAGGAGAGAAGTCTTTTTCGTCTTAGTGTTTCATGTCCGGTGGGTCCTGACGGGCTTGCAGATGACCCCCTATGTTGTAATGTCCACAGACGGCTGTTAAAATCACACAACTCTCCTGCTGTATTCTGAACTTGTGAGTGACTGAGCCTCCTAAATAGCATATCAGTTTACACGCATAGTCCCCCAGTTATTTGAAGATCTTTTACATTTTTCCATGTCTTTTCGCATCTCATTGTCACTTAACTGTCTGTACCTCACAATTCATGCTATTCTTCGCTCAGACTCTCTCTTTTTGGTCTGTTCTTTTTTCTCTCTTTCAAATGCCTGAATTACACACAACCAAACACACATACACGCACGCAAAAAGAATTTGTAGTATGAAAGAAGCCATTATGAAAAGCACAATCGCTTCCTCATACCAGGCAGCGCTCTGTGTGTGTGTGTGGCGTATGTGAGCGTCATTCTACATTTTACAAGCGTTATTGAAGCGGAGAAGAAAGAATCTGATTGAAGCTTTTTAAAGTGCACTTCTGCTGAGGTTTTTAATTGCGATGACAATAATGGAAGCCCGAGGTGCTGTATCTCTTCCCCAGCAGGTGACTTTTTTAACCCTTTATCTCCGCTTAAGATTAGCATCACGACGTTAGCACCTGAACTGAAACCTGCTCTCTGAGGCTCCTCTCGTTTTCCTTGCTGACAGGTTTTTGTTAAGGTTGAAATTGCCAGTTTTCAATGAGTGATCTCAGCTAGAGATGAAATACTCCCAATTATCTTGCAATCTGCTTAGGAGCAGTTTCAATGAGCCACTTTAACCTGTAAGATTGTCAGCTTCACTACCAGTTCACAGGCTTTGTCGGCAGCTTGCGTGGTCTGCAGAGGCATACACCTGCAGTAGGCGATAATTCTATTTTTATTTTTATTTTTTAATATGAAGATTGAATGTTTTCCTGAGATCATGGAGTGTTTGTTTCTCTTTTTCACAGAATCCATGTTGTTTATCGTAGGTCTCCTGACTTCGATGAATACAATGCTTGCTGGTGCTCTTAAGCCAGGTAATATACACTGTGCGTTTGTGGGCTTTCCCAGATGACAGATGACCAACGTGAAAGAAATGTGATGATATCTTTGGATGTGGCTCCAAAACAGTGGCCCAACGTCATACTGTGATCGAGGTTCAAAGACGGTCATTCTCGTGATCTTGCAACAAAAGCCCGGGACAAAATTCTGACTGTGTTAGAAATTGTCATCTGACATTGTGACTGCTGCTCCAACCTACGTCTCCTAACCAGCTGATTGGTATTAGTATGCTATCTTAGCATACTTAGCGTACTGCAAATAATTAATGTTACCTCAAGCTCTCTTTGCAAAATTGGTGTCCCCAGATGGCCTCTTTTTCCTCATCCTTCTTTTGATTTTTCCATGATTTCCATATATAATAATACCTCTTTTGCAAGGGCATGATTCCTGTCTAGCTTCATTGTTTACCACTACAGCAGCACAGAGGGATGACGCATGTTGATGATGTTTTCTTGCATATGGACTTGTGCTGTAGCCTACAATTCAGCAGGTGTAATAATTGTATGGTCTACATACATCAAACCTGATGTCACACCATCCATGTTACACTGTGTCGCTTGCATTAAACTTATTTCAATCAGGACAGACCCGTTTTGAGGTCTGAACTTCTGATGAGCTCAACCTGGGCACTGAATTAGAAGAACTGGAGGAGAATGGGGTGGAGGAGGGTCGTTTCAGTTCCATGCAGAAATATTAGCTGATGAAAGCGGGAGAGGGGAGAACAGATTTAAAGTGCTGGCACACGACATGATTGGCTGGTGGAGACTGTGGCTGAATCTGGTTGGTTAACTTGGGAGTGAACACCCATGGATAGCTGATTGAGAATAGCAGGTAAAGAGAGCAGGGAGAGAAAGATGGTTCTAAATGAATGAGGCATAAGATGGTCTTCCTGAATGAACAGTTTGCTTTGCAACTTCATTACTACATGACGGTAAGATAAAGCTTAAGTCTCTGCAAATTAATTTCTAGATCAGTGCTCTACTTTAGAAATTTCTGACTGTTAAGGTAAAGGAAAAACGTTGTGGCCATTGTGTCTACAGTTGTATGTATCTCTGTCTCTCTGCAGTCAATTCTTGTCAATTTCAGTTTTTAGGTCATCTTAAATTCAGTTCCCCAACCAGACTCAACTCAGTGTGTGTACATTAAAGTGTCCTGACAGCTCACAGACCGACTCAGCAGCCAGTACAACTTCACATATACCCTCAGCTCCTACATCCACTTCACCTGTTTATGTTGATCTGCGTGTGAGTGTGTGAGCTGTTTGCCTGACAGCGCACTTCTCTGTGGACAACAAACTGATATGACATGTATTGTTGTTCTGTTCACTCCTGGAAAACACACCTCAGACTCCAGCGGCTGCCCTCTTATCGCTGACTCTCTGCTCCCAGCTGTGGCTGTTGATCAAACTTGTTGTTTGCTGGTTTTGTCGACATGTTTACTGTTAGCGGTGTTTGCGCAGAGACCTTTGTTTGCCCTTCTGAGCTGAGAAAATGTATGTATGTTTCTGTGTGTGTGCTAATGTGTGTGTGTGTGTGGATGTCAGCGTACTGTTTGTGTCCATCCTCAATGTGTAAGCACACAATTTAGTCAGAATAGACATTTGCATGTGATTTATAGACTTTAACTTCAATTGAATGCTTTAGGTGATAAATAGCAATCAAATTAGTCACACACACACACACACACACACACACACACACACACACACACACACACACACACACACACACACACACACACACACACACACACAAACTCTCCCACGATGATTAGCCTCTCAGTGCCATCCTTTCACTTAGAAGGGATGAGGTACTTTTGGACCTCTTCCACTCATAATAAACGAGAGGCTGGAGTCTTGGACTCTTAAATTTTTATCTTTTCATCCAAATGAGCTGCATGGAGCTTTATTGCTCTGTTGAGTAAGCAGTTCTCCGCTGCATGTGGCCTATATTGTCCTAATATTCTCCCTGGTGTTGGCACCATTTCCACCAAAATCGGTCTCTTGTTCATTATCTATGTTCGTGACTTCCTAAAGTTCCTCTTGATAACAGCGGCGCAACCCTAACTGGTAGTTTAAGGTTTCAGTGATAGATTGTTGTGTCAACAAGTCTACATTACAAAGGAAAAAAGGCAACAACTTTTTCATTTAAAAAGTAGTTGTATAAAAGTATAAAACATTGCAGGTTTGCAAGAAATGTTTTGATATCAAGTAACATTTTATTTAAGTGTAATAATTGATTGCAATTTCTGATATCAGACTTAATTGTTAACAACTTTAATTTAAGCTGACCATATCTGTTGCTCTGTATGCACAATAAAAATGAGAAAGAAGAAAATTTCAAGGCAACCTAATGCAATAGATTGTGTTGGAGCCCAGTTTTACCAAATATTAATGCTTTGTTAAGATCATTTACTTTTGTTCTCTAGATAAACCGGCCAAACAGTTGTTAACAAAAATTACTGAGTTAACTTGTGAATAGTGTAAAATGGTTCATATTTTAATATTTGTGACAATACTATTTAATTTTCAGGCACCCAAATAATGACAAATATGGTCCATGGCTGACTGTGACCAATTTTTGAAATTCATTTTTTATTTTTTACTTTAAACTCAAAGTTTAAAAATGTTAATCCAAAGAAGAAAAGTAAATCTCACCCAAACATTATGGGTCGGCAAAAATGTTTGTAGATACATAAGAAAATAGCAGTTACTGAATTATACAAAATTGTTGTGTGCTTGCCTATAACACCAGCGAGGTGTAGAGACCTCTAACACTCTCTTCACATGCTTTCTGCTCATTGGTTGGACCACCAGTGTTGCCAGCAGCATCGAGTAAAAAGGAATCGCCTGTGCATCAGAGGACACACAAAGCAAAATGACCCAAGTATTGACTGACTGGAGACTTTTTCATGTTTTTGACCTCCTCTTGGTATAATTTTGGTTTCATGGTGCTGTTTGGCTTTTCGGTACATTTCATCTGTTCTCAAGAAAAGACTTTTACTTCTAAACCTTAAACCCTGACCTGACAAGTGAGGTGGTTTTCTCACTTATGGTCAGAGCAGCAGCAGACCGGGACCCCGGTGGTCTGGTGGGTATTGTTGTCGAGCCGGTAAGGCCACAACCTCACTCTTCTATTTACTTCAGCCAAATACACCTTTGTGGGGTAAGTCAAGGTATATAATAAAGACAAATCTACCAACTTTTTACAGTCAGCTTTTGAACCTGCAGGAGGAGAGTCAGTGAACAGAAATATAATTTTTGTGTGGAACAGCACTTACTTCCTTACCTATCCAAGGTAGATGCAATACAAAGGATAAGTTTAAGTAATCAGATTGACAGTTGACAATTATGATGTACTTTAGCTGGGAACTGTAAGTTATTTCCAACTAGTAAGTCAAGAATGTGCACAGCATTCTTACAAATAATGCCACAGACTAAGAAATTGCAAAGACAGTTGATCTTGCAGGGCCACTATTTACAACACAACAATTTGATCATTTTGGTCTCGCTCTGACCGAGCTTTATGGCCACCTTACACCAAAAGATTTGGATGACTGGAGCGCACTTCAACTCTTATGATTTTATTCTGACTTTGGAAATTGATAGTGAGATTGCTTCAAATTGCTTTTCACATTTGCTGCCTTCCTCCTCCTTCTGGTACAAAATAGAAATCCAAACTATAATATATTTATCCATTAATAAGGATGTAATAGTGGGCAGTAAAGCAAATTAAAAAAGACCCCAACCATATTAATTATGTAACAATAAAGAATGTGAATTCAGAGGAATTTCCTTTCATTCTGGTCAGATTTGATCTAATGGTAAAAGTCTTCCTTTTGCGTTCTAGTCTCTGACTGCTCAAAGTGATCTTTGGTGGAGTAACTGGTTGTTACATTGCTAATCTGGGACCTCAGCCCAGAGGACTAGCTTGAAGCTACTACAGCTGCCAACAACCCACCACTATTGTCTGTGTTTTTGTTTACAGAGAAATATGTCGTTCTAATCCCATGTGTGGTGGGAAGCAGAGTGGGCGGTTTGATTCCGTGTGTGAGGGTTTTCATTTGAAAAGGATCCAGTATCCAAACATCAAGCTGTACAGATTATATTATCAGTGTCCTGCTTAAAAATGTGTACAGAGGTAGCAGTTGTAAAAGTCCCACGCTTTGCTGTGTGCACACTGAACTGCTGCACTTTAGCTTCATCCACCGGGAGGAAAGATGGAGACAACAAAGAAAGGGTCGGTAACAAGTTGGTGTTAGTCTGGTATTTCGATAAATGCTTTGTGTGCCAGCTGTAAAACACCCAAGAGAGAAGTGGTGTACCTGCAGCACTGTGTTGGACAGACAAAGTGTGGTGACTCAGACTTTTATTAAGGTACATCAAGCTTAATCATTTATAGGATACAAACAACTATATATGCAGCCCATTCAGTTTTATGTCAATAATTTGTTAGTCAACTCCTGCTGATTTTACATTTTCATAGCAGTGCCCTCAGGTCACATCTAATCTTGAAGTTAATCAGCAAGGTTTGTATCCCTTGCATTCAAACTGCATTCACAATATTTCTTTTTTATAACCTTGAAAATATTTGATTTTACATTTAAAGGATCTTACCGCTGTATTAAGCCTTTTTGTGTGAAGATTATTCAAAACTTTGACAACCTTCACCTAAGATATGCTCTTTATCCATCCATTATTATTCATCCATTATCCATCCATCTATCCATTAATGTTTTTCAATCATTCATTCATTTATTTTCTACCATCTCCTACTCCGTTAAGTTCTGGGAGGCTGAGATCCAAACCACCATGCACTGGATGAATAAGATTCCAGTCTGCAGGGCTAACACACCTAGAAAATGATTCTGAGTCATCTAACCTGCATGTGTTTTCGACTGTGGAAAGAAACCAGAGCGCTCAGAGGACATCCATGCTCATGCTGGGAATCGAAACCAGCCCCACACGGAAAGCCTATCTCAACACCGTTTACTGTTTATTGACAACTTTTTAACACGAACATGACTGGTCACTTAGGGAGGTTTATAACTTCTGATGCTGACTGTACCTACACACACCAAATTTGTGACAGTGATCACTTATACAGAGAAAATTGACCCTCCCTTAGCCCCGCCCTTTTGTTCTGCACAGAGCAAAAAGGTACAGGACTTAAGAAAGGCCAGTTACATCAGTGAGATCATTTGAAAGTTTGTTTAATTTTTGAGACAAACATTAATCACGTACCATATGAATTACTATGAATTTCCTTTCATTTGAGTCAACTTTTATCGTATGGTAAAAGAAGCAAGACAAACAAACAAAAAGACAATAGTTGTTTGGAAAAAGGTTGTCATGTATTGTCTCTCTGACAATGTTTGACAAAAATATATGTGACTTTCACTTTACTTTGTGTGCCCTCAACCTGACTGGCACTTCATTCAATATGACCTACAGTCAAACTGTCACAGAATGCATAGAGAAGAATTTATTCCACAGTGTCACTGTATTTCTAATTTAGTCATACTGTAGTCATGGTCAGTGGTTAGCTTACTGCTACACAGCTGTGCTTGACAGCTGCCTTAGGACAATTCTCTGGAGTTAAGCTGCATTGACTTCCACACCTTTCACAGTACAGTACACATACTTTTAATAGTCATGCTCCACACCATCACCATAACCATGCTGACTCTCAAAATGCTGTCTTCTGGACCAAGGAGCTCACATGGTGCATACAGTATGAATCCACTGTAAAGCTTAAAGTTACTTTTTGCTCTCCTTATTTAGCTGGAAATCATAAATAACAGTTTACGGCTGATGTAATACTTTGTAATTAAGGAAATGAATGAACTGTGTCACCCTTTATTTGTGAAAAACTCTAACGGCATTGGCAGGTCTCCTGCAAAACAGGAACACAAAGCATCAGTCAGGAAATCAGTTTTAGGAAGTCAGCAGCTGGCTAAATGTTTGTCATTTTTACTGACAATCACCCAGATCAAACTCCTGCAGATTATTGTCTTTTAAGACGGCCTTTAGTACTATGCAGGACAGATGAAGGATGGATGCATGACTTTTATAATGGCTATTCCTGCAGGGCTGGTGGTGCCGGGGCCTGTTCTGAGCAGTAGTGCAAAAACAAGACCAGTATGGAGCAGAAGGCATTTCTCTCACTCGTGCATAATTAACGCACAAGCGAGGCCAACATGTGTGCACACAGGCATGTATAAGAAGCCATACATTGAGTACAGATGCATGTAGTGTAAGGAAAGTCACATGTTTACTGTACGCTGAATCAAACACACACAAAAACACAAGCAGACACATGCACACACACACACTCCTGTTCTCCAGCAGCTTTCATCATTATTACACAATAGTTATTTTGCAGTAAACTTATATAACTGGGAGCCAGCTGCTCAGGGAGAGGAAGAGTCTGTCTGTGGAGAAAGACAGCCAAAGAGACAGCAGAGTGTGTGTGTGTGTGTAGTTATGTTGGTGGGTGGTTGGGGGGGTGCTTTCTTACTCCTTATCAGAAAAGGTAATTTCATTTCAAGATATAATTTAAAAAAAATCAAACTCAGTACACACTTGGCCTGTGTGCCTACTCAGTCTGGAATTGTCAGTCAGGGGATGGACATCAGTCTGTCATGTCTTTGTTGTGGCTGCCGGGTTGGAGTCTGTCAGCTGAAACGATAACATTTTACACTTTTCACACATTTGTCTTTCTGATGGCAAAAAAACCTTTGTAATATCCCATTATGTAAAACATTAGACAACTGTTTGGCATGCTAGTATCACCATGGTGAGTGGGAAATGGAGCGAAAACGATACCATGATATTGGTTTTGCAGATCCATTGCAATCAGAAAATTCATCTTCAGTGACAAAGGCAACTGAATTTCCAGAAGATCAGCAAAAGGAAAAACAAATGAGTGCAATTTCTTATTTCAGAAAATGTTCCTTCCTTTATGTTTCAGGCAGCGTCCCCTGTCCGTGTTTTCAAAGGCTCCGTCACTATTGGAAACAACAGTCTCTGAATTTGCAACGTTGAAAATGGCAAGTTAGCACCTGGTCGCTAACAGTACGAACATAAACAACCTGGGGATTTCGCAGGGATTTTGCCTTTTTAATGCCAGGGCTCACCTCCTGACATGCAATTGTTCCACCGAAACAAGTTCCCCCCGACACTATTTTGAAGCTGCATCTTGGGCTTTGCACAGCCAAAGACAACTGTGATTGGTTTAAAGAAATACAAAGCAGCCAGAGTAAATGAGCTGAGCACTTTAGAGAGGAGTTTGGTGGAGTTTGGTGCATCAAGATAAACAGTCAGTAGTGCCAACTCTCCAGTTGGGTGGGATTAAACCATTGTGGGCATAATAAGATGATATAATTAAAAGAAACCCCTGTTTCTGCTGTGCCTGCATCCAGGAGAATGTTGCCAACATCGGTTGATGCTGGACATTATTTTCAGTGAGTTTTGCATGGGAATCAAGCAGAGTTATCACAATAATTGAAATATGAAACCAATACTAATCATCTGGAAGTTTATCGCAGTTAATCATGAAACAGATTATTGTTTGTTCCCACATAACTCTTCCACCTCAGCCAAATGTTGAAACTTTTTTTGAGATATTTTAACTAATTTTTGATTTTCTTCTGTGTGCATTCAAGTTTCTAAAGAGCAAACTGAATAGGTGCAGAAAACAGGTAGATAGAAACACATTCATTGCCTTCAAAATCAACACATATAAGAGTTTTCTTATCTAATGGCTATATTGACCTTTGACACTGCCTTACAAAAACAAACCATATAAGCATTTTCTTATCTGCTACCTCAGTGGTCAAGGTTTGGATTGGTTTAGGGGTAAAATTCATTTTTATTAAGGTTAGGGAAAGATTGCTATCATTGTCAAAACAACAACAACAACAAAAAAATGGTTGACTGCTGCTACTTCTACCTTTGTTTCACACAGATTTGTATATTCAAATGGGAACTATCCTTGCTAGGCATTTTAACACACAACAAAAGTTGTCTTTGGAGGGGACAGTCTTGAGAAATGTGATAAAAGGAATGAAGAAGGCTGTTAAATTCTGGTTACTGTTGCTGCTACAGAAGCTGCTCATGGAAGGTTTTGTTGGGTGATATTACATTTGTATTATAAGAGGAAATGAGAGTGCAGAGAATGATGCACAGGAAGAAAGAAAGATGAGAGTGAACGGTGGTTTTAAAGGAGAGAAAAAAAAAAGTCAGTGTAAGAGTGGGCAGAAGGACAAAAAATGAAAGACCGGATGAAAAGACAACAAAGGAGGAGAGACCACAGGAATGAACTAGTGAATTAAAGGCCCTCAAAGGAAAGAGTGAGGGAGGGAGAGAAATTCAAAGTAAAAAACAGTGAAGAAGATTCTGGGTAGC
The DNA here is from genome assembly GCF_056507025.1 of Lutjanus erythropterus. Lineage (NCBI taxonomy): Eukaryota > Metazoa > Chordata > Actinopteri > Lutjaniformes > Lutjanidae > Lutjanus > Lutjanus erythropterus. Next base: position 17,505,346 of record NC_139326.1, on the reverse strand, counting down.
GTGATACAACAGATGTTCTCATAGAGAGACACGTTTGACCTGTGACCAACAAAACAGAGCTGTTTTACATCCTTCTTTCAAATGTTTAACAACTGTTTATTATAAATTTCTAAACATACAGCTCCCCATCTGTCTCACCGTTTCTTCAAATACTATGCCACCTGTTCATTTCAAACTTTAAACACTTGCCTTCCAATCTGTCCATCACGCCAACTTCAAAAAGTACATACATTCAGGTTTTAGTGAAGCGCTAAACTACGAATCCTACATCCCATTGCAAGAAACTATAAGGAATACCAAAAAATGGTTAAAATCAGGGTTGCAAATTTTAAGCACGTTCTTAATCGATTATTGGTAACATTAACAAGCAGTTATTGGGTTAATCGTAATCACAAAAACCTAGATTTTGCTTGTGAAACAGTACCAATACATGCAGTACCAAATCCTTTTTTTTCCCATCAATCAAAGCTTTATTTTCACAGTAAAATGTTGGATATTCTCTGACAGCATTATAGTCTATTTCAGATCTTTATTTGATAGTAGATTGATTAAATTTTAATGCAAATGACTGATAATTGATTATCGATTAATCATTATCATCCCTACTAAAAATATGACCTTTCTCCAGATGATTTCCATATGAACAGAAAAAGAATTATCCTAACATATTAATGTATACTTTTCGTCAGAAAGAGTCTTATATAACCTAGTATGAATAAACTATAAATGCCTTTTATTGTTTGTTTTATCTATTTACATACATAATGGATTTTGTATTATTAAAGACCTTAACCAGCCCTTTAAAATGATGAAAAGTGAGACTAAATCAAACTTGATTTAACTTTAATCTCAGCCATGATGTGCCAGTAATCTAATGAGCCAAGAATTATGCATGATCACAGGTGGAGAACTTCTTGTTATACCACCAACTTTGGAACTTGTAAAGACCTTGTTACTGAAATCACTTTCACAACTTTTCGATTTGTTGACAGCTTGTCACCTGTAAAAAAAAAAAAAAAAAAAAAAAAAAAAAGTGCCCCTGCCTCTTCTTCTCAGTGTTACAATCACAACAACAGATTGTTTTGCCTCTGCCTCTCAAAAAGCAGGAAAAGCAGAAAACAAGATTTTAATGATCTGACAGTTGACTCATTTAAATGCCACTCATGTCCAATGGCGGCAGCTCCTCCAGAATGTGTTGAGGAATATCCAGGTGGTGTGTTGAATTTTGTTGAACATCTGTCTGCGCCTCAAAAGAACGGCTGTCATTTTACTTATTGTGCTGTTTCCTTAAGTGCTGAATTATCAACGAGGATGGCAGAATAAACTATAGGCAATCTTAGCAAACTTTTTAATCATGAATAATATTTTCTATGTGAAATCATAGTTTTCCATTACAAAGAGATGTTGCCTCCTACAACAGGTTTTAAGAATCATCCAGATGTACAGATATTTACTACATTCTGATGCTAGAAGTGCTGCTTTGCTTTAGCTTCTATCAATCTTTGTGTTGAAAAGTGGTGTGGACAAGATTTTAGATGACAAGGACATTATTTAAATGGTTCTACATATGTGATTTTAGGCAATGTAATGCGGGGGGCATTGGTTTGAGGTCTAAGTAGCTGATCAGATAAAAATTGCATGACAGAGCATCAAATGAGCACAGCCTAGGCTACTACAGAGGTGACAATATGAAAACACTCAATATGAAATGCAAAACAACATCAGCAGCACAAGTAACAGCTTGATTCCACCGGGCATGGTTACGTCGTGTGCTGGCTTGTAATTCCACGAGAAGTGCTGCAGCGTGCCTCAGAAGTGGCTCTCCGCTCTGCTCCATGGAGAATGTGCCCCGAGTCTGTTCTCGCAGAGGCGAGGTGCCTGGTGGAGTCTCGGGTTAAAAGTCAGTCCGTCACATTTACAGCTGGAACACTTTGGGAATTAATCGAACAATACCAAATACTGTAGAAAGGGGCAGTGCATGTCAGTCAGCCCAGTGATTACAATATCTAATATCACTGCCCTAAAATAAGATCAACCAGAGACAACTAAAGGAAAAGAACGTAAGCTATGTTATTGTGTCAAATATATTTGGGAAACAGAGGTCACAAGAGTTCATGAGTCAAGTTCGACCAGTTGTGACTCATTGTATGCTTACTTTTTGTGGAAATGAACAATTTACAAAGCATCATTTGTTCATCAGCCTTTCCTGGTGCAGGAAGTTTTTATTTATTTATGGGACAAAAAGTGAAAGTGACTGACTTGTAAAAACTGATAGGACAAATTGGCTATTTCAAAGCATCCCCAGTGTAAATAATACCTTTTATCGGAAGGTACCAGACACATGGTAACTGATTGTTACCTTATTTTAAATATATTGGACACGTCAGAATTTTATCTCTACACTGCTTTATTTACACATAAGAATCACTGGACCTCTACAGCACCCCTTACAGTATCCTTCCAATGCGTCTTTGCTCAAAAACATCTGTTCCAGCAGTAACTTCAGGCGAACAATATGTCTTCTTTTACTTTGCCTCTTAGACACATCTGCTGCTGTACATGCAGCAACGTTTTGTGACACATAGCATATGGCTCGGGGTCTGCTCTTTTGTTTTGAGAAGAATGCCTTTTGGGTTTGCATTTACATTTTGCATTTACATTTTAGGCATTTAGCTGACACTTTCATCCAGAGCGGCATGGCGATGAGTGCATCTGTAGATTAAGCTTAAATTCCTTGAATATTATACAAGACAATAGTACTGAGCACAAAGCTCAGAGCTACGGATCATTGTAGAATAATACTATTATAAAAGACAGAACAAGCTCACAAGAGAGGAAAAGGGATTTTTTCATGGATTGATGAAAAGCATAGGCACTATGGTTTTATGTGTGTACTTCTAAGTGCATTGCCATTCATACCGCAGGTTTCTGCTTTGTATTTTGAAGATGATAGCTGAAGGGTATGATTAATCTCTTGAAATATGTCCTCTAAGATGAACACAGTTAACAAGAGAGTGCTTTAAGAGGGCTTTTGCTACCAGAAATACCAGAAATAGATATGAATTTTTGTGCTATGTGTTGTATTCTGATAGACTGTGATCATTAACACACTTTTGACACATTATGAGAGTTCAGCTTTTTTTGTCTTTTCCACAAATCTTTGTAGGAACTGTAGAAATTTTCCCTGCATCCTTACTGCACTGAAAAAAAAAATCAAGAGATGGGTAATCAACTAAACATTTCTCATTAACTTAATGTCAGTAAACACTTTTTTGTTTAAGTTAATTAAACTTAAAATTTCTAGTGTCTAGAATTTATAGACTTGAGGTCCTCTAACTTGAAGCAGTTTGACTTGAGATGATGATTTCAGTCAACTCATTAAACTAAGTTTCTACAGAAACATGATCAGCATCTCAGCAGACTTCCCACAATGCATTGTTTGAGAGTTAAAACTCTCTTGAGACCCCTGAGACATATATGATGAATCCTTGTTGCCTGTTTAAATCATAGTTGCACAATTAAAAAACCCACTGTGAACATGTTTTCTCCAGTGCAGCTGCATAAAAAATTGTAAAAACTTGTCTTTTCCAATTCAGTCTACTGAACTTGTGAGTCCTCTGCAGTGGGCACGAGTTTGACTACAGCCTGAAGCCCTTTGATGCATGTCATACCCCAACTCGTTTTAGCCCTTCCCTGTCATATCCTCAGCTGTCCTATAAATTAATGGCTTGTAAGCCCCCCAAAATATAAAAAAAGTTCTTCATATTAGGTGGAAATGTAAACGTGATATAAAGTTCCTAATTTAGTTAGTTTCAAACTATAATGAGAGAAACTTGCAAGAGTGGCAGTTTCTTCCGACAACAGATGGCTGAACAGGTGAAAAGTGAGGTGAAAGAGCAAAGAAAAGAGAAAACAAATACCCAGACTGACAGCAGGGAAGGTGAGGGTGAAGTATAGCAGCAACCTGCTTTTTGAGACTCGACTTGAAGGTATTTCAGTCTTTATTTTAAGGAATACTAACACAGACATCCCACTTACATGAAAAAGAGCCTAGAAAATATCATGATCATGTTTTCGGTTGTTCAAAGTAGTGATACAACGACAATAATATGGGTCAGATTGATTTCGGTTGCCTGTGTCTTATCATTGTTGACAGCAGCTACTTTACAGCTGAGTCTATTGCAGGCTCTGTGAGTCAGATTTAATCAGGAGATGCCCCTGTGATAACACCTGTGCAATACTTGATGTAACACAACCCACCTTCCCTTTCACATCCAAGACAGGTTACTACCAGGAGCATCTTTGTACCTACATCCTCCACATAAGCAGCCATCATAGATTAGAGCACACAAAGTTTATAATGTCACTTTATGCAGATTGGGAATTGGTTTGAAGCTTTGCTGCAGGTCTTAATTTTATCTTACTTTTTACCCTCAACTTTGATAAACTTGAAATTATTACTTTTATTCTGCTGCAGCATCACTCACAAAAAAGGAACATCAATATAATGCAAACAAGAGGAGCACATAAACCTTGAGGGCTCAAGATCTGCTTTTCTATCTTTAAACGTATATCAACTCGATGCTTGTTGATATAACACATCCAAACCACTTTTAAGCCTTGGTAGACTCACTGAGCCCTTGGAGTTGTGTTCTCACTGAAGAGATCTGTCAGTTTTTAGCCTTTTAAAGCCCACAGGCTCTAAACAGGCTCTAAACACACACACTTTTCAAGCAACAAGGGCTTAAGCTATAATGGGAGGTTCCCTGAAGTCTATAAATTTAACACACAGCAGGCATCTGCAGAGGTTACATCGATGTGGAGACACAAAGTTTCACAGGATATAAAACATTTAAAGAAGCTAAAAAGAACCTGAATGGAAGCCACTGTAGGTGCCCACAACAGGCATTTATCATTCAGCTATCCTTCCATGGTTTTGCAGGTAATTATTGCACAATAGACAATGAAACTTGTTTGGTTTTCCAATGGCAAAACTTGTGGATAGTACCTGGTACTTTTTTGGTAAAGTCTTGGTCGAGGTTCCAAGCAAGTTAAGCCAATAATAAAAGACTGAGTGAAAATACTGCAGACCAGATTAGTGAGAGAATAATCACTCATTCCTCAAGGAGGAACCAGAATCATGTCGTTCTGATGTAGGATTTGTTGTTTTTCAGCATTTTGACTTGCTGCATTCAGCCTTTTCTTTTGTATTCTTGCTCCAACAAATGGCCACAGGCACTTAACAACACCATCCCATCAATAGCTCCCATAGTCCTTCTGTTTGTGGTGAAGATGACGTTCGGCTATGAATCCCACCAACAATCCTGCCGTGGAAAATTATTCTGCTGCAGCTATCTTAGTTAGAACAAGATTGAGTTTGTAAAGCTGTTTTGTGTTTGTCTGTGTGGTATTTATTCAGTCTGGGAAATTCCACTGTCTCTCAAAAGCATTAGTGTTAGCTCAAGTCGCCTGGCTGACTTAACAGGAACTAGAAATCGACTGTTTTGATTTGTCAGTTGATTAGTCTGCTACTTGCCAGAGTAGTAAACTAGGTTTCATTACATAGGAGTTCTTCTGACATGACTGATTGTTTTCCAGTTTTTGCATCATTAGTCAGATGTGTTTCCAAGGAAACAGAAATAACACTCAGAAAAAGTTTGAGAGCAAACTGGCCCACAATATGAATACATTTTGATTTTATCTTTTATTTTATTGCTGAGGTCTTGTATAAAGCAACGTAAGACAAGAGGGTGAACTTTAATGTCATCATTAGCACGACAGTGATGAGAGGACTGGGGCCCTTGCATCAAGGGCTGTAAGCAGTGAAAATCCATGGAGCTGTCCGTGGTGCTGAAGTAGCAGACAGGTTTGTAATTGTGACTTTTCCTTCGAGTCTCATTCTTATGTAATGTTGTCTTGGATCTATAATACTCAGACTTTAAAACTAACATTTCAGAACCAAAACAGTCATGATTTGCTAGTTGCAGCTGAATGAAACAAACTGGGTACATTCTTTTTAAAAAGCATGTTAAATCCCTTTTTGTTTCTCAGTCTTTCCCTTAATTTTCTCTTAATTTAATTTCTCTTTTTCTTCCCCCTGTAAAGCATTTTAGATCTGTTGTTGAAAAGTGCTATTTAACCAAAGTTAAGATTAGATTTTCCTGACCAAATAAAAAAGTGAAACTGAACTTTGTTTCGTTACAGACCTTCACGAGTCATTGACAGAACACACCACCAGCATTGTAGCATATTAATGTGTAAGTGTGTCTGACGTCTCAACTGTTTGAATTTAGAATCAGTCTCCAGGTTGTGGTTCCTGTCCATTTATTCCTTCCTCCCCATGTTTCTCCTGTGTTCACGCCCCCTCCCCTCCCCTGCCTGTCTCTCACACTCTCGTCTGTCTCTCTGTATATCCTCTCCTCCGTCTCTCTGCTGTGTGTAAATCAGTCCTTCGAACATCAGATGGTCCTCAATGAAACCCAGTGTCCAGAGTTACGACTATCACTGCAGTGATTTACTCACACAGAGACATACATGTGACTCACAGGTCTGTGTGACCTTGTGTCTGTGAATGATTGTGCTTTCGTGTAAGAGAAAGATAGTGAGTGAGTGTGTATTTTTGATCAAGATTTGGATGTGAATTTGTGTGTGTGTGTGTGTGTGTGTGAGTGTGTAAACCAGAGGCAGATACAGTTTTAGCTCTCACCTCTTGATAGGAATACAGTTACCTATTATGAATCCTGCCGTTTCTTCCTTCTTTCTTTGCATTGGAGAATGAAAGGTTTTAAACCAGCTGCGGATGTGTAAAGAGTAGTTAAATGATAGGGTTAGGTGTAAAGGGAATTAATTGGATTTAAGTGTTTCTCCAACAGAACAATCTGTTATCTTTTTCTGGCGTACATTGCTTGCTTTCCTGGGTCACCAGTCCTGTGTGGAAAGGCTAAGCTATAAATATGCATTGCTTCATTCACATTCCTCTTGTTCCTGCCCTCTATTCAGCTCCAATTTTTGTCAGCTTTGGTATTTTTTGTGTTAAGTTAAATAAATAAAAATGTGGGTTAACAATATATTTGGTAAATCTTACAAGGTGAGTGAAAGGCATTTTAAAAAAACATTACATTACTCAATAAATGCTTTGAAGTGGATATTTTTCTTTAAAATGATGACAGCTATTCCACAATTGGATTTTTTTGGCATATATATGCAATGTCTTGTACTATAATCACCCAGCAGAAGCAAAATCAGAAATTTCAGAATATCTTTTGGAGAAAGTGGTACAGTCTGCATAAATGAGGCAAAGGAACCCTCTGGGACATATAAAAGTGACTCAAAAAAGGAGACATCATCACAATGACAGCAGCACTTTCTGGATTTAAACTTTCGATTGTGATTTAAAACAGCAAAAGGGAAACTTATTTATGGCGTAGCTTTTTGGCATAATGCCCTATTGCCTTTTCTCTCCACCGAGTCTTACTCTTTATTTTTCCACTTGGAAAACTAGTGTTGAAGTGCCTATAAACAAGGCACTGCTCCAGAAAAAAAGGAAAAGAAAATCAATTGTAATGCTCTGTGAGCTACTCAATGGCCAACAGGAGCAGACTGTAGCTGTGAGAGTGTGTAATGTATGAGTGTCACCCAGGGAACAAGGGAGAAATAGATGGCCAGTTAACGCTCCTGGTGTAAATACAGTTTGGCAACACTTTATCTGAAGGAGTGTGTATAAGACTGTCATTACCATGTCATGACACCTGTAATGAACATCCGTTTGAATGTTTATGGCTGTTGTCATTAAGTGTCATTTGGTCAGTTATGTCACTCTTAATGCAAAGTTGACTTTGTTTGAGATGCCCTTGTTATGACAACTTGACATTAACCAAGCCAATAATGTTTATGTTACGATAACATGAAGTCCAAAATGTATCATTTTACTTGAGGTCAAGGGAACTATTTATGACATACTTATAACAGTCATATGATAGCCAATGTCAAAACCAACCACACATGATAGTATAATGTAAGGTTACTTTAAATTTGATAATGTCAAGTTGTCATGACAAAGACAAATTAGGTCATCTTGGTTAATGTCAAGCTTCATAACAAAGATATCTTAAACAATCAAATCTCAATAATTCATAAAGACTCTTTCATGTTCGTGACAGGTGTCATGACATGGTTATGACAGTGTAATGCACACTCCTTCAGATAAAGTGTTTCCTAAAGTTTTGAGTTCAGAACACTGAAAATGTTCACATTTTTATATGTGAGATTTTAATATTTTTTATGTACATAAGGCACTTTTTAAATTTTCAGAACAAAATTAGGTAACGATGGGGAAACTGGTTTATCAGACAGATTATATTACACATCAGTCATCTAATTTTAAGACAGCAGCATCACTAATGTGAAAAATAAAACAAAGGTTGATAAAAACTGAGGGAGATGAACAAAGCTAAGTGTAAGCGAGAGGGTGTGTGGGGATAAGTTTTCCTTGTCTTCCTGCATTACCTAAAAAAAAAACCCAGACAGACAGAGAAAGAAAGACGCACAGACACTTGTCAGGCTCTGTTGCTGTACACAGATCTGACAGAAGCAGCTTAGGGACGCAGCCTTGTCCATCATCCTGCTTGTTGACAGACATGCGCACACACACACACACACACACACATACCAAAGTTCTGACAGATGCACCATGGGACAGCAGTGTCGCTGTGTTTTCTTGCATATGTGACTGTGTGTGTGAGTGTTGTGGTTATGTGCGTTCATCGTCCAGACATGCAAAGTCAATCCACCTTTTCCCTCAAACGTCATCTCTGAATTTTAGGGGGAAAGTGAAAACCACTAAAAGCTGCAGACTCACTTGTGCCTAAAAGCCCCACTCTGTTTTAAATTCACTCCTTTTCCTTTGACCGAACCAACACTTTTGACCTCAGGATTTTAGAGCCATCACAGTACATTGTGATGAATTTACAGTGATCTTTACAGTGAGACTAAGGACAGTCTCCCAGCTTTTGTTGCCAAAACTTAGAGGAAACAATTAGACTAAACCCAGCAAGAAAACCACTGCAGTACTGTATTCCCTGCCCTGGCGATATTGTTTCTGGTAAGGCTCACTCTCCTTCTGGCACTGTTTTGGTCTCCACCATCTCCTGAGAGAAATATCTGGCTCTTCAGCTGCTAAATGCTCCATTATTTTCACCAGATGGTTGCTAACTTTTTCTGTCTACTGTTTGGTGCTGTGCAGGTAGCATTCAATGGAAAACAGCTTGATGAGAGCAGTGAGAGTTAACTAAAACAGTAAAGTTGTGGGCTGTAAAACCAAAACAACGAGCTGAAAGACACTAAAATGCTTCAAAGAGCTGATGGGGAACTGCAGAGTGGAGTAATAATTCTCTTGAGGTTCATCCTTATTTCACATTAAGCGTAGTAATTTTGTACGACCCCTCGCATCACGGGAAGAAGTCGCCTGTCAGGAAAATGCAGAGTTTATAAAGCGTTGGATGAAACTACAATGCTGCTCCCTGCTGAGGACTGTCTCATTGCAGTGAAGCTGCAAGAAATAAGCACAAGTGATATCAAGAGGAAACACCCAAATGTTATTGTCTTGTCCACCATGATTTGCACTGAAATGGTCCAATTGAAATACCCTACTATTGCAAAGAAAATAGTTATTTTCTGCCACTTTTGACAGTTAGATAATTGTTTCAGGGTTTGGTTGTCACTCTTCAGATAATATGCCTGTTGTAATCATTGGCAGTCAGTGTCCAAATGTTCACTGACAGGCCTCTACTTTGTGTGATAGTGGTGGCTTTGGGCTAATGTGGGTTGCAGTTTCATGTCTGTCATAGCTCGAGTTCTGGCGTGGTTGTACTGAGGGAATGCATCTCTAAATGTGTTTTGTATGAATTTTAAGATTTTCGTCAAGACAGTGCGTTATTTGATATCACATTACCAAGAATGAGGTTTGTGCTCTCACATTTCTGATGGAGGAGTGCTGGGGAAGTTTTATTTATTCATTTTTTTCCCAGTATATTTTATTTATGATTCGTCTTTGGCACAACCTTGTCATCTAAAAATCTCTGAATCTCTGATTTCTCAGCCGGTGTTCGGGCACACACGTCCGTTCCCTCATACCCCATTCTTGTCATTCTTTAATTCACATGATATCACCTGTTTATTTGTTTGTTTGTTTTTTAATTTATTATTTCCCTCTCCTAACTCATTGCTTTGCATTGCATACTTTTGTTGCCACGGCCTGGGTGCAGTAATTTTCCTTTGAAGTGGATTATCTTCAATTCTGGGTTGGTTGAGGGGGAGGACAGAGTGAACAGGAGGAGAGGGTGAGGCGGGGAGATAGAGGAGACAGAAAAAGAGACGGATGGAAAGAAAGGAGCAGAGCGAGCAGAACAATGGCTGGGAGTTTTCGAGAGAGTTAATTTTATGTAACATTCAGCTGTTGAATAATAAAAGAGGAGTTTTTAGGGGACCGCCCGTTATTTTGTTACTGCACACACACATTTTACTTTGTAACATCAGCACACCCTCGACTCAAACAATGTGTGTACTGCCTCACTTGTAAAAAAGTACTTTTTTCTAACTTCGTGCTTCCTTTCCCCACATTTTTCTTAACCATAGCACAAAAACAACACACAACAATGGTCAACCAGGGAACATTTTTTCCTCCTTATATATGCACACAGGAAAATTAGTTCAGAGTGAAACAGAAAAAAGTGGGTTTTCAAGCTTTCACTAGAGAGTTGTTCCCTTGTGCCAAAGCACCAAAAAGCATCTTGTTTAGATTATTTTACGGCACACACACATGTGCATATACTGTACTCACAAACACATGTACAGAGAGCGCGGCAAGGGACCTCCATGACATATTTGCAGGCAGTTTTTTGGCAAGACATGAAGCGAGACAAACACAAGCAAGTAATAATGAGAAAGGAGACAAAGAGGATTGGCAGTTTTTTCTCTGCGTAGTGGAAAAAGTTTATTAGAGAGTATGTCTGTGTTGGTATTTGCATAGCAGCTTGCCAGAGACTATTGTATGCGTGTTAATAAGAAAAGCAGTAAACAAGCTTGCATGCGTGAGCCTATAAAGTGTGTTAATAAACTGAGGGAGGGTCTAGTCAAGGTGATAAATAGAACAAAACACACCGGGACGGATTAGAGAAAGAGGGAGAGGGAGAGAAAGAAAATAAAGAGATTAACCATAGGATGCCTTGAGATTGAAGGATGGAGGAGGGGCTGAGGGAGGGATGGAGTATAAGGTAAGTAGGGAAGGAAGAGAGGGAGGAAGGAAATCGCAGAGGGAAGGATGAAAGGAAGAAGAAAAGTTTTCAGAGGACGTGAGGAAAAGAGATGAAAGAGGAGACCTGATAACGAAATAAAGGGGAAACAGAGAGCGACCAGGGAATGATGAGAAAGGTGGGAAACAAGGAGGACATCTGGAAGGGAAAGACGGGAACAATACACTCAGAAATAAGGGTTTCAAAATGGTTCTTCCTGAAGGGCTGAGGTTCTACCAAAAGCTGTTGCTTTGAAGACTGCTTTTCTGAAGTAAAGGTTTGTTAAGGGTGTTCCACTAAGAACCCTCTTGAAAATAGGGATCACTGGAATATAGAAGGGTTCTAGGTTCAACCTCCTGGGTGAGCTCTAGGATAAGGATGTGGATAGAACCACCAAAGAGATTTCTGGGTGGAAACAATACACCATAGAAGGGTTCTCTGTAGAACCTGTCACAGCAGATTCTAGGTGAAACCTTGAAACCTTGGGATATCCTCAAGGTTCCAAGGATCTTAAATGGAAACAGTTCAAGAACCTCAAGCTTATTTTGTGGAAAAGGGCCTGAAAAGGTCCCTAGTGGAACCTTTATAAAAGGTTCTACCAGGAGCTAAAAAGGTTTCTCATGTGAGGACAAGCCAAAGGATCCTTTGTGGTTCTATTTATCACCTTTATTTCTACGAGTGCGGAAAATGGAAAGGAAAGGTTTGAAATGTAACATATAACTGAAGCAAATATGGAAGTAGGGAGAGAGAGAGTCAAAAGAAGAAAGGAGAAGGAAAGAATCCAGATTAAAGGAAAACCTGGATGAAAAAGAAGAGAGGGTTCGGAAAAGAGGAGGAAAAAAACATGAATGACAGGACAGGAAGAGAGAGTACATAATAAAAATGGAATGAGGAAGGCAGAGATGAATGGTGGTAATCTAGCTGGAGAGAGAAGAAAGGAAAATTGGAGAATGTAGAGAATGAGGGATGGAAAAATGTGAGGGACAGGTAGAAGATTTAATGTATATTTCTGCAAAATATTGAGGAAAGAATGATTGAGTGGAGAGTGAAGGTGAGAGGAATAAATATTTGAGAAGGAAAGTGGAAATAGGTGTGAAGTAGATGGTGTGAAAGGACCAAAATCAACAGAATTAACACAAACAAAGCCCTTAAAATCCTAAATGGGCTGTTCAGTATTCCCTTTCTCATTAGCAGAATCACATTTTGTGTATTAGATATAATCTCCATCTCAGCATACATTTGATTCATCCTCCATGCAGCACTTATTCTGGTGAAAAATATTAACTTTTATAAGAGCTTCTGCTGTCACTCCTTTGTCTTCTCCCACCAAAACATACCGTGGGAGGTGGCCCCATGCTGAGTGAATCAATTTTAAAAGACTTTTTATACAAAGAGAGTACGGCACGTATCGGGGATTAAAGAAAATCAGCGAGAAAATCGGGGCAGGGAAATTCCAAGCGAAGCAAATTCAATTTTAAGCAAATTCCCCCCTAACTGTCACTGTGACAACTCAGCTTTCTTTCCTCTTTTGTTTATGATGTGCTCGTGTGAACTTTAGATTAACCTCGCCTTCTTTTCTCTCTCTGCCTTTGTTTCTTCCTTCATCCCTCTCTGCAGGGTGTGGTTCCAGTCAGGCATCAACTTCCTGGCTGTGAAACCCAGCAACCTTGTCGCGTGGGAGATCAAACAGGAAATGGCACCGGGAAGCAGTTCGCTGGCGGTGATGTGTCAGAGAAAGGCGTATTCCACTGCAGAAAGGTAGGAGTGAATCTCACACATCCACTCCTTTTCTCCTGTGTGCTGCCAGGTAGCTTATTACGTTTGTGCAGAGTATTTAGAGATGGGGAAAATATCTGAAGTGGTTGTTATTATTCTGCGTCAAGGACATAAAACCTATATTTTGAATAATAACATTACCAGTCCAAGCTACCGTTGAATGAAAATTTAGTTTATCACAAATTACCCCATAACATCTATAGTATTATTTTAAAATGCTTAAAATTATTAAATATTATTTATTTTGCATTTCTCCAAAAATACATTGCATCTGAAGGAACTCTGACCACGCAGACACTGTAGTAGTTACTTCTTCAAAAAGATGGTAATGCAACACCAAGCATTCAAGCTGCTGTTAAACCTCAAAGGTGAAATATGTAGTCTGGATACAGGAAAAGAATCATAAAATAGTCACCAGAGAAGGAAGGGAAACATACTAAGTAGAAATAGTTGCTTTTCTTACAACAACACCACTGCTGTGATATCCTCCATTGATATTTCTATTCTAGCCCCCTAACTTGTGTTCAAAGTTCAAATTATTGCAGAATGTTCGCTGAATGAGTAAGTGTCTGTTTATGAATCGTAGCAAATCATTAAGAAGGAGTAGATGTTTCAAATGGTTAAATTCAGCAAAATATTAAAGGAGTTTTTCAGGAAGTAAGGCAGGCAGTCACTGAACTCAAACTCCAGAGTGTATTTTCAGAGCAGTGGGTTTTTGTTTTACATTGCAAGATAACTGACAGTTATAAACAGCTGATCGGCTTGCACTGGAAGACTTATCCATTCTTATTATTGCCAGTTTATGATGCTGCACCCGTCTTGCGCTCCTGCAGTGTTCCTGTAGCTTGCATGGGTTTCCTTGACTCTGGGGAGGAGGTGGGGTGAGGGGAAAAAAACACAGACTGTATATCATATACCATACCATATACCACAATACCACTGTTGGCTCCACATGCTGTGCTGTTAAAACTGACCACATATTCAATTTGACATCATACTTGTATGAACAGTACATTAGTATCTGATTCCGACCACAGTCAAATTAACTGCATTGACAGTGTAACATGAAAGAGTGTGACTGTCTATTGATTGATTGGCTCTTGGTTTGACCTTTGAACTCCAACCTCTAACCCATAGATTTACAGATGTGTGTGTTGGTTTGTGTATCAAGGAGTGTTGAGTTCGTAGGCTGAGGCTGTGGGGTTACAAGCATTCATTTTATCCTGTACACACACCACGAGTATGTAGTACACAGACACACAGGGGGCTGACAAGCAGCAGTGGAGAGCACTGACCCATGTGTCATGCTAAATTTGCCATTTACTTGGTAATTGCTCTGTCCTTGTATGGCTGGTTATGTTAGTGTGTGTGTGTGTGTGTGGCTGGGTTTGTGTGTGTGAGTTTAGAGGGTAAAACCAGTGACAGCATTGTGAAGAGACTGTGGTTTTTATTTAGCTGTTAATGTGACGGGTGATCAGTACTTGACCGCCAGTGCATGGTTTGTTACATGGTAATGATAGGAAAACTCCGAAAGATTAAATATAATCAATGTAAGTGAGACATAAAAACCCCGCGGTGGACAGGAAAATGTCTCGCTTATCAGAAAAAAAAACTTAAAATAAAATCAAAACAGTAAACAGAGACTGAGGTTAACTGGAGAGCAGAGAAAAAGCGAGTGCGAAAGGTAAGGGCACGAAGACAACACAATGCATGAGAAACACATGAGGAAAGCAAATGAATGAAGGTAGCCCTGAAGGCAGTTTGACTCGCATACTATTACAGCTCAAAGAAAGCTCCAAGGACCAGAGTCAAAGAATTTTATTTCAAACTGAGATATCCACAATATGAAAAATGCCTATTCTGTGATTGACAGCTTAAAAAAAGAAGCTCGGTTGGGCTGAATAGTTATAGAAAAATCACTGTTGTACCTTGAAGGGGGAAACAAATCATTCAAATTTATTTCGTGTGTATTTTTCAAATGTTGACTGATATATTTCAGCGTTTGCTTTTTTAACAGAAAAAAATAGAACAATACTCTGAATGAAGTGTTAAATTTAGGTGAACTGAACTATGCTACACTTAAAAGGATAGTTTGGATTATTTGATGCGGGGTTGTATGACTTATTGATAGTCAGTGTATTAGCTATTAGCTACAGTAGATGGCGGTAGCTTAACGATGTACTGCTGTGGACAGTGTCAGCAACAAAAAGTGGTTTAGCAACTTACTGAAAAAATCAGTATCAGTTAGCACATACTATCTTTAGAATATTTTCACAGCTTTTTCACTGCATTTTCTGGTGGGGAAACACCGTTATATGAGCCAAGTATCACTCTCTACAAACCAACCAAACTTTACCTCAGAGATCATGGGATTTGCTGCTCTACTGCTGCCTTGACCTGTTTGTTTGTGTTATTCTGTGACTTTGGTGAATTAGAGCTATCACCAGATTATTTGACACACTATTTAAAACACCGAAGTCACTCAACAACACAAACGAACAAACCAATCAACACAGCGGTACACCAGCAACTCTCGTGTTCTGCGAGGTAAAAATTCCTGATTTTGCCTATGGAGTTTGGTTTGGAGAGTTTGGAGGCTTCTATATCAGCAGCTTCCTATCAGAAAAGGCTGTTTGACAGCAAAACAAAGTGAGGAATGTATCATAAATTTAGCCTACATTTAAACTGATATTGACTTTTTTTGGTGGGGCTTTTTCTTAAGAGGCTAAACTAACTTTTGTTGCTGACTCAGTCCACCTTGCTTACCATCTGTGCTGGTACTCCTCTCTATATCTGCAAACTAGGGGCATGCGGACCGCCATCTACTGTAGCTAATACACTGACGATCAATAAGTACCTCAAACAACCACACTTCAAAGACACTGAACTTTCCCTTTAAGTGGCTAAAAATGGACTAGCAGAATAGCAGGAATCATTGACCATGTGGCCACTTGTGCACTATTGCAGGACAGATGCAGGCTGAAGGCAAAACATGTATGTTGTTGCAGGTTCCCACTGGTATGGATGCTGTGTGTGTGCACATCTGTTTATGCGGTGACTCATTTGTAGTCCAGACCACACAAACATACATGCACAGATATGAATTGCTCAGAGTGAAAATACTGAATGCATGAGCATGAACATGTTGGCCAGTATGTTGCCAAATATAGAATACGGTGTATATCTGTTTGTGTATGTGTCAGACACAATCAGCTGGGAACTGTTAGTCATGGCTGAATGGAAAGCTATTTGACCAGTAAACATGGATGCGATCTGTTCATTCACCCGTCCCGTCTCTGTCTTTTTTTTTTAAACTTTTGGTACTCCCCTCCGTCACCTCATCTGTCCATCTATCCGTCTCTTTCTGAATGTAGTGTCCCTCTTTCCCCTCTCTCCTCTCACTCTCCGCTGGCTGAGAACAGTGCTGATGAATGACTTTCCATTGAATGAAACTATTATTGCAGGACCCGAGCTCAATTAGCACCACTTAGCTAGCTGTTAGCCACGTCTAGCCTTGACTGATGGACAGCATCGGCAGCAACGGATAACCTGAATGTGGCATGGAAGGAAATAAAACTGATGACACAACAGCTTGAAGCTTTCTAATTAAGAGCATAAGACAGTTAAAAGTTTTTATCAGATGTTTTTAAGACTTCGAACTGTGTCTTTGCTGAGTATGGATGGTACATGATGATTTTGTGGAGCAGGGAGTACAACACAAAGTGTTATACCTGTAATTTGTAAAGTCCCACCCCCCTTAGTGACTTTGCAATACCCATCAAGCTTTCCATTCTCCTTTTTTCGGAATGTTTCAGGCTTTATTGCCGTTATTATGATAGGACAGCTGTAGAGACAGTAAAAGGGAAGAGAGAGTGAAGGGATGACACGCAGCAAAGGGCTACAGGCTGGAGTCTAGCCAAGTTGCTGCAGAAGACTGAAATCCTCAGTACATGGTCTGCACGCTCTACCAGCTGAGCTACAGGGGTGAAACAAGCTTTCCATTCTCCAGTGGCACATACTGTGCACATTTTACAATGATGGATTTATCATCGCAATTCATTATACAGTAATTTTCAATCAACGAGTCCATGATTTCAGACAGAAGTAGACGATCACAGGCTTCTCATTTTTTTTTGCACACAACCGGTGGCATTAGCTGTAGCCACTTAGCTAATTAAGTTAGCGTAATTCCACGAGTTGGTTGAAAATGCTGTCTCTGGCTGATCCCCGACAAAAAGTCGGCAATTGATGAAGACATCTTAATAAACATTTTGCACTTGTTTTTTCTCTTGTAGAATATTATGATGAAAAAAGTAAGATCAGACAGTTATTTTATTCTTATATAACCCTGTTTGGCTGTTTAGCTTACATACTTACTATACTTCATGTTGCAAGAGAAAAACACATTTAAGATGAGGACTAACTGACGAGTTTGAGCAATGTAATGCCATCCTGGGTAATGTTGGCTTGACTTGCTGGATTTGAGTGTCAACCTCTGGAAATCTAAGAAATACCAGAGCAGAGCTGCAAACATTTTAAACAACCCGGACAGACTTGCACGAAATGGATAAATACTACACACTGGAAGCTGGTTGTTATCAGAATTTTGGTTTGAACCAACTCCGTCATCGGATCCAATGTCAGTTAAACATTTTCTCTCCTTTCCCCGTGAGCTACTGTCGCATGTTTTGTTTTATTGAGTTTTTCCTTTTATCCTGTTCTCATGATAGTCTGCCAGAACTTTCTGTAAGTGTTGCAAAAGTCCCAACAATCCAAAAAACATGAAAGAGAAAAGAACTGAGCCATGGTTCAGTTTTAGCCAGACGGTTGGACCAAGGGTTGGCTGTTTGCGCTGGAGGGAGATTTCACACCTATAATTATGTTTCAGATCAAATTAGAAAGTTTGAAAACCCAAGCCAAACAAGGTAGGCGTAAAAGCACCCTTAGTTATTGCTACTTAATGACATGCTCTTCAGCCTTGAACATAGAGCTTGGTTACTAGTCAACTGGATATCCGAGCAGTTCCAGCTTACAGCAGAGTAGATTTGGTCTTTAAACTTTTGCTGGTGGTTTTTTTGGTTAGGGAGGGGCTAAATCAAGACCCTCTCTGAGTATTGAGTGTGAGTGAAATCTTACAACTCTTTAAATGAATATCTCTCATAAAAGAGCCTCATGTACAATGCTTATGTTGTTAAGAATAAAGATGGTTTATCGCAAACGGTCAGCTGGAGGGTGCTGCTGGGTAGAAACACAAACATAGCATTGCTGCTGTGATAACATTTTGGTATATCTTTTAGATGGATTGCTTTTGGATTCGTACTACTGTGGTGTATTTCAGCAGGGCTGCTGAAATACTGAAGGCGTCTGATGAATTTTGGGATGTGCCAACCATTGTAGCCTCAAGGCAAAGAAGTTATTTTCTAGGCCCGTTGTCATCCATCAGGATGGTGTTGTTTGAGGTGTTGGGATGGAGGTGACTCTAAACGACTGCTTATTTCCATGAGCTTTGGCACGTATCCATGTGTGGTGCTTTTTTTTTCTTGCCCTGAAGGAAAAACTCATCAAAGTGACGTCAGGGTAAACATAGAAAGTGATGCTTTATAGAAACCAGATTATGATATAGCTCTCGGAAGACGTACACAGAGAATCACAGATGCAAACACACACTCTTTCACAATCACATCCACTTACGCACACGCGTACACACACACTCCTGCCGTCTTCAAAGTGATACTGTAAACAAAGAGATGCCTAAAAGCTCAGATTATGATGCGGCAAGCACAAATAAGAGTATTGATGTATACACACATGCATATATGCACAGACCTGTATAAACACACACACACACACACACACACACACACACACACACACACACACACACACACACACACACACACACACACACACACACAGAAGCAGGGCTGATTCAATGCAGTACCTCTGCATTTCTTCCCTAATGAAACAGCAATGAAGATTACATGTGGAAGTGAAGCTGACAGTTTTTTACTACAGGGAACCCACACACACACACACACACACACACACACACACACACACACACACACACACACACACACACACACACACACACACACACACACACACACGTGCAATTTATACAGACTGTTGCCAGCATACAACAGGCAAGATCACAGGCTTTTATCAGCATTTGTGTGGGTGGGATGGCTAATTAAAAGAGCTGATCTGTATTAATCTCTAATGAGATATTACTGGTTGAGACATGAAACAGTGAGTGTTTTTATGAATAAGAGGGTGGGAATGATTACTACCTCTGACAATTAATCTCGTGAACTGATTCCTTTTACCTATTGTTACGTTATGATGTAATATGATCTGACATGATACGGTGTTCACTCTATGTGTATAATAGGGAATACATGGTGACTGGATGCAGTAATTAGAACCAGAGCACAGGCTTTGCTGTGTGTGTAGAAGTGTTTTTGTGTGTGGTTGTGCATGTGTCTGTGGTTGTGGGGTGGGTGTATGTATGCTGTTTTACATATACAGTGTTTTTGTATATATGTATGTAGGTTGACAGTGATTTGAGGGAGAGAAAAAAAAGACTGTCGAGCATGATGACTGTAATTACAGTTCCACCATCACATGTCCCAGTGGACCTCACTTATTTTTTCCATTAAAAAGGATAGTCTGGATTATCTGACGTAGGTTTGTATGAGCTACTTATTGATAAGCAGAGAGGAGCACTGGCATGGAAGCTAAGCAATGAACTGCCGTGGAAAGGGTCAGCAACAAAAGGTATTTTAGCCACTTAAAAAGCATCAACCTAAAAAAAAATACATTTTTTGAAGTGCATACTATATTTAGAATATTTAGAATTTTAACCACTTTACCTTGCTGTCAGACAGCCAAAGTCCATAAGAGAAATCGACGACGTGAGTTGCAGTTCTACCCCTGCCTCAATTTGTTAGTTTGTTTGCGTTATTACGTGAGATTGGTGAATCCAAATCATTATTTGGCTTAAAATGCCAATAGTTTCCCATCTGAAAAGGCTGTCTGACAGCAAGGTAAAGCGGTGAAAACATTTTAAATATAGCGTACAGTCAATGCTGACTCTCACTGTGTGTTTCTCCAAACTGGGGGCGTGTCAACCAGCGTCTACTGTAGGTAAAACACTGACTATAGATAACCCTAATTCAAATAATCCAAACTATCCCTTTAAAGCATCCCAGTTTGAATCAAAGCTCTCCTACAGCTCTCATTTGTTTCTTTATTGATTTTGATTATACAGTAGTTATTCATTATTTGTGTATTTCTCACTATTGGACCATTCTGATATCATTTAGCTGTAATTACACAGCGCCATCACACTGTGTTATCGACTCTCTGCTTAGTTCTGCCTCTCTGCCCTTCTGCCGCTGTGTACCAGTGCTCTGAAAAATAAAACATAATGAGATGTTTGGATGTGCGTGTGTGTCTCCTCTCCCTGAGAAGCTGCCATTGAGGCGCCCTCGAGCAAGATTTGTCTTTTGTTGGAATTCATTTTATTATCATTTCAAGTTATTTTTCCTTTATCTGTCCCTGTTCACACTACTTTATTATCATTTTAATATCATGTTATTATACAGTATAATCCTGCTATGTGTGTTATTTCTAGCACATTTATTGGATTACTTCTCTCGTTTTTCATTTATAAAATGCGTTGCTTATGTAGCAGGCTTGACCTTGTTAAGTTTTCACTGTTGTTACTGATAGTCTTAGTCATTTTCACAGCCTTGTGGGAGTCTCGTCTCGTCTCACTTGTAAAATTTGTTTCCCTTGTCTTCCCGTTCCGTTTACAGTCCTTTCATTATTATGTTGCATGTTAAATAAATTAGACCTACCAAGAAGTGGAACAGGCTCCAGATGACCCCAGTTTTGCCTGGTGGGTCATGTGAAGAAAATGTGTCATAGTTTATGACTCCGCCTGATGCTGCCAGAATGGGAGCAGTGCTCTATTTCATGATCATGATTAGATCCATAGATTAACGCTGCTAATGGGCCTCGTTCAATACCAGAACTGGGGTAATGCACTGCCCACACTCCATACAGAGACATGCTATTTATCTGCTTGTGTGCATACAAATGTGTGCATGTGTGTGTGTTGTGCTAGATAGTGTTGGAAGTTTTTTATCAGCCATTTGCTTGCAGCTATTGGAAAAAAAAGGTTCCATGTAATGATTTTTCAGTGTTTCCTTCTGTAGCTGTTGTTGATGTTTGAATATATTATCCTACAAAGACTGTAGAAGTAAATTAATTAGTATAGTAGTATACTGTTAAGCTCACCAGCCAAATGTCTTTTTTTTCTTGAATTTGGTACCTAATGGTCCCTTTTTCGGCACTTCACTCTCTCTGTAATAACAAAAACTAATTTCTATCAAAAAAAAAAAGTTTAAACTTATCAATTTCAACATTGTTTTTTTTTTAAATAAAATCCCTAACTCTCTCACCTCCAACCTTGCAGCCTGTCATTCAGTCACCAGCTGTTTGTTTTGCAGAGGAAACACAGGACTCCTGTTCTGTTGTTGTTGTTACCATACCTGTAATATTTCCCCACTGATAGTCTGCAGTTCACAAATATTCATTTCATACTAAGGTGCCAGACATACTAATAAAACTAACACACTGTTGTGGCGTACTAAATATATAGATAAGGAGTTTCAGGTGCAGGCAGCGACTGAGTGTTGGCTGGTACTAGTAAAATGCTAAGCCAACCAGGACATTTATAACACCAAACAGCCCAGTTATGGGGGCCAGGTAGCTCAGTTAGGGCATTCGCCCAACATACTGAGGCTGTGAGACCGTGGGAGACCACGGCCATGTGTTTGACTCCTGCTATTGCCCTTTCACTCCCTGTCTCCCTTTCCTGTCATGTCCTCAGCTGTCTTATATAATTCAGGTCATAAAGAACAAATGAATAGCATTTTTATCTCCGACAACATCTTATCCAGTGAGCAAATTAATCACCTGAAGATGCCGATGAAGTTGTCAATGTAAATAAAAATGTTGTTGTCCATTTAGGATTAAGTTACACTGTTTAGACGCAAGCTGTAGGCATGCTAATGTTAGCTAAGCATGCCTTGACCTAGCTAACACCCTTGACCTTTAAAGAATTTTTACTTGGGCTCAATTTACAGATTATTTCTTATTTTTACCTGTTATTAATGGATGACTAACATAAAGCAGGCTTGGAAAATTCAGAATACACAACTGCCAGTAGTTTGAGCATAATAGAACATTTTAATCTTCAAAACACAAACATTCTCAGATCAAAAACTGACAGTGAACTAATACTATTTTCCTTTAGCTGCTAGTTGTCAGTTTGAAGTTTTCTTATTCACTATTTGATATGAACTGTATTTTCAAACAAAATGACAGTTCTTGAACACTGTGTTGATTTCTTATCATCATTAGTGCTGCGTTTCTTTCTTGAGCACTGCGCGGTAAAACAAAATCTTCATACAGAGAAGAAACGTCTTCTGTCTTTCAACCAAATAGTTATTTGTTTTGTTTTGTTACTGAGATAAAATGAGAGCAAAACTAGCAGCTTCACGTGGGCTGTTTCTTTCTACAAACTGGGAAGTAAATCTTGAATCGGGACAGAAAACAACGTCTTTTCTCTACTTTTGACAGCATCATTGAAATTTTCAAAAAAACACAAAACTCAAAATACAATAAGACCGAAAGAACTGCGTACATGTTGCAATCCTAAGCACACTCCTGTCCCCGGTGTTTATTTATGATAAATAGTGTAGACATTTTTGACAGGCATGTAGTGGAGTGTCAAATCCCCAACAAGCTCTCCTGCTCATATCATATACTATTCATGCAGCTCTCCATACACACACACACACACACACACACACACACACACACACAAATATGCATGCATATTACATATTCACAAAAACGTGAATGCATACACACTTATGTAAATACAAGCAAATAAACCCACTGAGAGCACATACACACTTATATGCGTGCACAAACACACTGACACACACATGTAACACATGCTATATGCATGATTGCGTGCCTTAACATATAGGTAAGCTAACGCACAACATGAGTTATTCATCGTCCCGAGTCATACATTTCATAAATGTTACATAAACTTGTCGTTGGTTATTTAAACACAAACACTGATGTGTGTGTTCATGTGTGTACCTCTGTCTTTATATCTTTACTTTATATTGATTGAAATGAACACAGACATGTTCATATAAACATATTTTGTACAGTTTTCATTTGCATAAATGAGGAACAAGCTTTTATATCATTAAATATATAACATTCATTATAGGAAGGATATTTGATTCTCTCTCTCTCTCTCTCTCTCTCTCTCTCTCTCTCTCTCTCACTCTCTCTCTCTCTCTCTCTCACACACACACACACACACACACACACACACACACACACACACACACACACACACACACACACACACACACACTTAACCTGCAAAAGATTAGGTTTAGAGTTTAATCTCGGAAGGATTTCTGGGAATGCCCACACAAACCATATGCCATTTTCTAGGAAATATAAAGCTGGAAACGGGGAAAATACATTTTTAAATTATTCAGAACATAAGGGAATACATTTAGAACATATGTGGGCCTAGTTTACTTTCTTAAAACCTATTCGACAGCTGTATGTGTGTGCTCTGGTGGAGCACACTGACTGTTTTAATTAATTAGCAAGCACAAAGTGCTGTGAATACAACATCTCTGACTGTTAACACAGTAATTTGTGGCTCTACCATCTAAATTAGACTAACACAACCAATTTTCTTTTTTTAAGATTTTCAACAATAATAAAGCAAAGATGCACAATCTCAACAACAAAACAAAACAAAAATCAAAGAAAGAACACAACGCCATACAAAACAAGACTTACATCAACACCCATGTACTCCACATAAATGCACAAGATCAGCATCTGTATATTCATATCTGATCAACTCACTCCATCAATGAAGACAACACAACTTCTGACTCCAGCTTTGTGTGGAAACACTTAGAAAGATTAAACGATGCAGATGCAAAGTATGCGCTCTGTGAAAGAGGGATCAAATGCATTGGATTGTGGTTCAACAAGCTGTTTGTTGCAACATTTGGAATCTCCAAAATTCCAAGTGAAAGCCCAAAGTTTGCAAGAACAGTGACTTCAAACTTTATCTAAAACTGTTCACTGGGTTAAACACTGACAGCACATGATGGCTTTACCTTCACCAGCTGGTCATGGCGAAATGCACCTTTCAACTGAAGAAAGATGACCAAAATCTCACACAAAGTTTAGGGCTTTGCTTTTTAACTTTGAGCGATCACTGATTTTATAGCCTGATAAAAAGAGCTTGGCTATATCTGACATTTCGGCACGCACGGTGCTAGCCTTCTGCTGGGTGAGTTGCAGCAGCCTCAAAACGCGAGCAGAATATGGAATCTGTCTCAACTCAGTGATGCAACGCTGAAAACACCAATGACTTTCTTTAACAAATATCTGTTTATACAGTAAAGAATTGTGAATTGTGTGATCATATATTCAGTCAGACAGTGACAGATCACAGGCAGTGAACTTTCACTGCAGCTGTAGTGAAGGTCAAGCTGCATTTTAATGTTTATTATTGTGGAAATGAGGTTCTTCTGCTTTAATAATTATTAACACCACCAGATAAAACACTCAAGCATTAAAATTTGGAACCCACAATCCTCCTTGTTACACATAGTGTATCTGAAATTATTCCTTAAAAACAAATATTAATCCCTAATTAGGATTATGATTTTTATGTGTTTGAACTGGTTTAGATCAACACAAGAGAGAGGTTAAGGATGCAGGGCACGGGGTTAAGTGTTGTATGGTTTGAGTCGTTTGTAAAGACAAACTAAGTTAACAGAGAGCTTTTGTTTGAGTGTTGGCAGTCTCTCTGGGATACACACACACACACACACACACACACACACACACACACACACAGCATAGACAGGGGGCCAAGATGTCTGCAGTCTCTGCTGGCACACACAAGGATTAAAAGACACAGCAACAGGGGAGAAGGATAGAAAGAGAGAGAGAGAGAGGGTTGACTGCCAACAACAGGGAGAGAGAGGATAAAAAAAGGGTGAGTGGAAATGAAAGAGTTAATGTGAGTGAGTCTGGACAGAGAAATAAAACAAGAAAAATGAAAGAGGAAGAGGCCTGGAGAGCATGGCAGTGTTAGTGTTAGTCCCTGGAGAGAGAAAATGGAGAATTCCCTTCAGATAGTTACACTCAAACGCCATTTTCATTCATTGAAGTGTGTGTGTATGAGTGAGTGTGTGTGGCAGAGATAGATATTTATATGTTACATGTTTATATTATGAGCATGCATAATCAATCTGTGTGTTCTTGTGTTTGACACATGTTTTTCTGCCCCGTCCCTCTAAACGACTCGCCCTACTTTATTTTTAGAAATGCCCCCTGGTACCACATACACACACACAGGGACACACATACACACAACAGTGAACGTCTTCAACTCATGAGTGCCTTTCGCTCTGCTCACCTTTTCCTGCACTAAGTTACATGAGAATTCATTCCATAACATGAACCGAATCAATATTGTCACTTTAGCCATGCAGATAGTTTTAGTTTTATTTGCCCAGTGTTTGAGATTTAAGGGGTTTATATCTTTGCACAAGAAGTATGACAAAAATCACTTTGCTTTTTCGAATCATTGACTTATGCTGCATTCCACACAGCTCAGACATACAATTTAACACCAATCAAACTTGGAGTTCATGAACTCAGGGCAAATCCATCTATCCTGACTCCATGAAAAAGCAGTTGTCAGACGTCACACAACAATGGCAGCACCCATGGAGGCCTAAAATAATACGTACTAACATATAGTAATACCTGTTCTGCATGAAAACTGATGTCAGAATATGTCACTTATGCTATTAAGCGCTGCAAAATAAAATGCATCATGGCATCTGTTACCTCGTGTTTTTTTCCCTCCTTGGTGTCATTTATGCATGGAGGGTGCAGTGCTGGGGATTCAACATTTGCACAAGAAACTCATCAGTTTGTCATGATCTGACATGGTTTTTTGTTTGTTTGTTTGTTTGTTTACTTTTGGTCTCATGCACCTGGAATACATCAGCTGGTGGGGCACCAACACACAGAAAGTGAGCATGCAAAATGATGCATGTATGGTGAAAAAGTAACAAATGCTGGATAAGATTAAATTTGTTTTATTAACAAAGAGCTTAGTCGAGGGCATTTTATAATGTTTTATGTACCATAGGAGCAGAGCGGTGGGTGAGGGAATCTGAAGTGTATTGACCCTTTAAGTAACTGTAACGCTAAACTTTCTAAACTGATTTAAAACTTTCTCAGCCTTGCAAGTTTATAAAATCTTTAA
The DNA here is from genome assembly GCF_056507025.1 of Lutjanus erythropterus. Lineage (NCBI taxonomy): Eukaryota > Metazoa > Chordata > Actinopteri > Lutjaniformes > Lutjanidae > Lutjanus > Lutjanus erythropterus. Next base: position 17,478,862 of record NC_139326.1, on the reverse strand, counting down.
GCAGTGAACACCGTTTTGGTTTGTGTCTCTCCAGCATGCAGTGCAATTTTAACAGCAGTCCCATGAAATTGCCAAACATTCTCGCTTTGTCGTCCGCCCTCTCTGCTTTTCCACATCCCAACTTCCAGTATATTACCGAAGGGTTTTATGTATTGTATTTCAGCACCTCAACCTCAACCTCGGAGTATAGATTTGTCCCTGAAAAATAAAATCACAAGGATAATAGTGTGAGTACACACACATACATGCACACACACAGTCTGTGGGGTTCCTTTAACAGAAGAGCAGAGGAAATGACCACCCTAGTGGTAATAGCCTGTGTTTATCGCTCTTTCCTCCCCTTCTTTCCTACCCCTTCTCTCCTCCCTTCATTTCACAACACAGATTTGAGGACACAAGTGTCTCTAAAGGTTCATACATGTTCACATAGCCTATAAAATGTCTTTTGATGCTTTATAGTGTATTGAAGCATCACAGATATTTTTCTTTCTCCTCAATTTCTGGTTTTTTTTTTCTGCTCTCTGTTTTTCCTCATTTTCACATTGTCCCCTCTTCCCCCCGTCTTGGTAGATTGCTTGCAGATTGACTATTCTGTTTTCTATGGTCTTATTTTCTATTTCAATTCCACTCAAGCATGTTTGGCTTGCAAGAGGTCGAAGACGCCTGACCATCTTTGTGTTTTTTGTCCTCTCACATCTTGACACTGAAGAATAGTTTAGACCCAGACAAACATTTCATTCTCTCCTGAGTGTGCCTTTTTTGTTGATTTTTTTTTTGTGTGTGTGAGTTTGTGGGTGAGTGCTATAAAGATGTCCAGATTTTAAAGCTGATAAACATCAACACAGCTTTGACGAGATAGGTGAAGGAAGGAGGACAATGACAATGAGACAATGTGGGTGAGCATGAACTGAAAAAGATAAAGAAAAAAGAGAAGGGGGGGAGAGAGGATAAAGTATTGCAGGAGGGGAGAGATTAGAAAGGAAAGATATAAATGGAAGACATACTTGTAAGTTGGAGGTGGACGGGACAAAGGAACCGTACAAGTGAAAAGAAAAGAAGAAAAAGAAAGAAGAAAGGTAATTCATAAAAAACCTTCAGGGGAAACAAAATCAACAAATTGATACCCCAAATTTTTTTGGCAAAAGTAATACTTTATTTGAAGGGGTGTGCATAAGCAGAGCTTGCTCAAAGTTTAGTTCATTAAAATTTACAAGTTCACATTCATAGTTCAATATTTGACATTTGACCTCCGCATAAACTAATGTGTCCCCTGAGGGATAACTTGTATCTACAAATTATAAGTTACGTCTATTTGTTACCCATAATTTCTAACAGTGCATCACACTTTAGCAGACAGCAATATTGAACACCAACACGCTGTTGAAATTTTCAACCAAGAAGTTAAAATTCTGACTTTCCAGATTAAATTGAAGGCACCGTAATGCATGAGACCTGCACTGAGATCAAGAGGGAAACGAAACCGAGATGAGAAGTGGAGTGCAGTGTAGTTCATACACTTCATGCTACTTGATCAACCAAAGTTTTAAATATAACGTCAACATTTCTGTCTGTATTCAAACAGTCTCTCTCTCTCTCTCTCTCTCTCTCTCTCTCTCTCTCTCTCTGCTGCGATCACACTTTTCTAACCAGCTGACGAAGTGAGCGTTGTTATCACTATCAGGCGTGAACAACACTCACGTTCACGTTCATTAACTGCAAACTGATCTGTTCACCCAGGATGTGAACACATTCAACGAACGCCGCTCTTTTAGCGCATTCATGCACTGTCACAAACATGTCATGACGCCCGTGCTGAACGGGAGTCATTATGAATGTTTATGAATCTTGTTGTTAAGCATCATTCAGTCAGTTTTGTCATTTTTAAAAAGACACTATTACATAAGCATCTGATGGTGTAATGAATTTAAAAGTCTCCTTGTCTTTTAACAAGTCCAAAATGCACCACTTTAAGTTGAGGTCAAGGAAAATAACATGACACACTTATAATGGTGTCATGACAGCCAATGTCAAAACCAACCATATAACACAGTATAATGTAATGCTAGCACATGAAGCTAAACAGTTTCTTAAAGTGATTAATGTCAACTTGTCATAACAAAGACATCTCAAACGGGTGACTCTCCACTCATAACATTCATGAAGACTTTTTCATGGTCATGACAGGCGTCATGACATGGTAATGTAATGAAAGTCTTATGCACACCCTTTCAAATAAAGTGCTATCAAAGTAACTTTGTGGCAGCTTTGTTCACACTGACACTGCAGGCAAACCAGCTACCTGTAACTGAATAAACCTTAAAATAAACCTGTCATTCTGCAAGGTGAGACTTTTGGGAGCAGGGGTCATGAGAATGAATTTGATTTAAGTCCTTGTAACTTCAGCTGGGATCCATCAGCTTGTGTCCAAGGTGCACCATAATTTACCTCCTCTGGAGTTCATACCGCCATCCAATTAAATAAGTTGACCCATATGACAGCCCCCCCCCCCCCCCCAAAACACAATTTACTCTTCCATAGGCTGCAGTTTCACTTCAGAAAGCAAGCGGTGAAAAGTGACGCCTTTACAAAGGTTACTCCTGTAATTCTTCAGGTTATGAGACATTTTATATGAGTGGAAGAAAGCACTAGCTGTCAATTACAGGGAAAAGGACATCAAGACGGTTGGGATAAAGCGAGATTCAGTGGGATAAAGGCGGCATTTGTGTTCGTTAGGTGTTTTTTGGTGAGCGCTCATGTGCTCCACCGCTCTATCATAGTTCTGAGCGATGACCTGGGCTGGCTAATTAGGCCTTACAGATATGGATGGGGTTTATGTGTACAGCCTCGCTTAGCATCATTCTGTCACTCACTGAAATGACCCTGGCCACCTGAGCACACTCAATCACCAGGCCTGACTCATATGCATACACATATGCAAGCCTGAATGCATGCACTGGGTTCACACACACACACACACACTGAACTCATTGAATATGCTGCATGGGATCACAGGGTTTGTCCTGACTGTGAAGTAAATACACAGGCATGGTATAGGTCACATTTCATGCATGCACTCATATCTAAACACAAACACACACACACACAGTGTACTTTTCTGAATGTTTTTGTAGGCCATGCTTTAAATAACCTTCCAATCCCATTGGCTTATTCCCCTTGCTCTAATACCCATTCCTCACTCCCGCTCCTCACCCTCCCTTCTGTCTCCCCCATCCTTCGTCTCCTCACCCTCCATGCCCCTGTTAAACCCCCCTGGGAGCCTGCGTAGCGGGATGTGTGGCTAATTAAGGCGACCTACGCGGACCCTGCGTGTTCGAGTCCCTCTCCTCAGAGATGTACAGTGTCATAGAGTGAGCAGCAGTGCCGCTGCTAACACTAACTCCCTGTCCCTCGTGTGGGTGAGTGTGTGTATGTGTTTGTGTGCATGACGGCGAAGAGGTGTCAAACGTTGGAGATATCCCAGTCCCCTTCCGCTCTTCTTTTTTCTCTTTGTTTCTCTCTGTTTGCTCTCTTATTCCCATCCCTTCCCTCCCTGCGCCCCACATGTCCCTCCTCTCTTTCACACCAAACAACTTGTCCTCCTTTCACTCCCTAGCCCAGTCCTCTTCTCTTTCCTCCTGTCCTTCCTTTCCCTCTCTTTTCCAGTCTGCTCCATTCTTTCATTCTGCCCTCCTGCTTTCGCCTTCCCACCCTCCATAGGCAACGGGAACCCCAGGGCCCCATCACTGCTGTTTAATTAATTCTTTTCATCGTGTAAATCAAAAACTGAGCTTGTGTCCTTGACTTGAGAGCTCTTGAGCATGCAAGAGTGAATGAACGACACAAACAAACTGAGGGGACTGGGCTCCACCGTCTCCCAGGAGGAGGGTAAAAGGATCTGCGAAACAAGAAAAGGAAAAGGAGAAGAGATAAAGAGGTTACTTTTTTAGGATGTGGGACAGAATATTGTCTTTCAACACACAGGGAGGGACAGAGGAATGAAGAAAGGGGGGAAAAGAGTTTGAATGACCAACTTTGGGAGGGACTGAAAGAGGACTTGAAGGAGTAGAGGGAAGTTTTTTGTCATGTACGCTGCATGTATAAGAATGCAACCCAGCTGTCTGTGGAACAGGAAAGGTTTCAGTGGTCAATATTTGATGATGCTGCAAAAGCCTGGATTAAATTTATTACCTCCAATGCCAGCATTTTTCAAAGTCTTACTTTCTGAGACTGAAAAAAAACAACAATCATTTGAGCAATGATCTCTGTGGAGAACAACAATTGGGTGGTAGGGACTCCAGTGATGTTTTGACACCCAATTTTTAACCTTGTTTGCGTAATAAATACTACATAATACTGAAGACAAAATTAATGAATAGATTTCAAAAGTAGTTGAAAGAAGCAGTGATGTGCAGAAAACTGGGGCTAAGATAAGATCTGCAACGTGCTGTTTAAACCACAACTTTGTAAAACCATGCTGAGAATGGAGGAGAGCTGTGGAATGAGGCAAGGATCGATGTCTTCGCTTTGACTGAACGTTTGTCACTTACACGGCCAGCTTATAATGAAGGGGAGAGGATCTGGATAGTGGGAAGGAGAGTGAGAAGGAGGGGGAGGGCGAAAACCCGAATGCGAAGAAACCGATTATATGTCCCTTTCTTTCAGGGCTCTGGTGAATGCCTGTATTTTTAGCCGCGAGCAGGAGGGGGGAGGATGGCGACAGGAGAAGTAAAGGATATGGAAGAAGGAGACGAGCATCTGTGCGCTTTGCCTGGTTGTCTTTCCATGTTTAGACAGCAAGGGAAGGGGAGGATGAGGAAGACAGAGGGAGGGAAAGACGGGGATCGGAGGAGAGAGCGGAGTTGGGAGATGAGACGGTGTTCTTTACTTTGAGGCTCCTGTGAACACTTGTCTTCTTAACATCCAGCCAACGGTGGGGAAATGTTGGAGAAAAAAATGGAGACACAGGGAGTAAATGACAAAGGTTGGAAGTTGAGTGTAGTTTGCTTTAAGGTTGTAAACTCCTGCTTAGAAAGAAAAGAGAGAGAAATAATATTGGGTTCAAGGCTGTATCTTAAAATCCATATATTTATCTATATTTTATATAATGTTTCTAGAAAAGGACTTGCCAATCAAATGCTATCACTGCTTTATGGCAACATGTCCCCTGGGTTTTCTGTTGATTCCATGTTTCTGGCGGCGGTCTCGTTTATTCAAGGCACTAATGACCCAGTTCTTCTTTTATTATTATCTTCAATTTATTCCAAAGAAACTTCTGTAGCTTCTGCCAAAAACACATCACATCCTGTGTGCCAGTTTATTTCTTCCTGCAAAAAGTTGTCCAAGGAGCCATTTACACCTCGGTGTTGTTACTTCCAGCAGAGCGACCAATATTTACACCCATTGCACCATCTAAAAATACCAATGGGGACAGCTGGAGTCCAGTCTTGGCAATGCACCTTCATTTTGATATATTCAGCTGCACTCATGGCGACTAGGCAGTATGCATCACTAGCCAGCTGACTTTATCTCAGTTATACAAAGTTTTGATTTCAGCAAGTGCAGGTGTCATAGGTTAGATAAATTACATTAATATTAAAATGGACACAAAATTTAAAATTTATGCAGTCGTGCATTCATTTACACAGTGCTAATGTCACTTGTCTTATCGCAAGTTTCTGACATCCATCATACCCTCAATTGTATTTTCAGTAAGTACTATTTCCATTTAATCCTAATGCTTTTCAGTAGCTGTATGGATGGAGTCAGTAGAGGTGTGCTCTGTGTCAGTGAATTCAGACAGCTGAAATGAAATGTTTTAGCTCTACCCTCTTTCAGTGTTCCTCCTGCTGGGAAGTGTATCTCTTGTGCAGTTCATAAATTTGGCACAGCATGGCTAAATAGTTATTTTACTTTCTACATATCCCTCCACCTTGGAAACCACCATTTTCTTTCATTGACGTTCTGTTTTAATTCAAAACAGTAAAATCATAGTATTATCTTAAGGATTAAACAAAACTAAAGGGTACTGGACTAGAGTTGGTTGATATAATTATTGGCTCTTTATCAATCCTCATTAGGTCATGAGTTGGCCACCGTAGGTGAGACGTCACTGCAACCCGCATGTGGCATGCTTTGGCGTAGGTCCATCTTGGGTGTAGCTTTGCACAGTGCAAAAAACTTGCAATGGCAATGTAAATCTCAGCAATGTGGTATGATTTGTCCATTCAGTCCAATGAGAGGTGCTCACCTGGTGCACAAACCAAAAAAGTTTTCTAGTTTCCAGGTTTATTTCCTGGTCATATGGCCCACTGAATGTGCACAGCAGTGTTTCTCCCCTTGTCCCTGATCACAACTTCTCATTCAGCCCATAGACTTTACATTGTGATGATGTCACAGATTTTTAAATTCCTTTTTTTGGCTTGAGGAAAGTCTAAAAAAATATAAAAATTTAATAGATCAAAAAGAGTCATAATTGACCTTGTTTGTCATTCAGGGTGTCCTGTCATTAGTTCTACACACATCTCTTTTATAGTGGTGGCCTGTGAGGCTAAGCCACAATTCCCTGTCTAGGAGTATTATAAGTCATTTGCATATTGCACAAGTTTTGTGGCCATAAAAGATTCTCCTACACACTGGGAAGAGGAGGGAGTGATAAGGTGTTAGTAATCTGGAAGCTCACTGCTAGACACCAGTAAATCCTACACACTGGTCCTTTAAATGACCCAGAACTACCTGAACAATACCCATAATAAGAACTTACTGAATCCTCTTTATAAGACACGCGTCTTTAATTGTTTGGCAAAGGGAAAGTGATATTACAGAGTCTTATACTCACAGCCGTGGGTGCAGATCCCAGTGGGGGACCAAGGAGACGTGTCCAACTTCTGGCCCAACTTCTAAAAAACATGAAGAAAAAGAATCTATTATTTTTAGATAAGTTATGTAATTGAAATAGATGCCAACTCCACTTTTGAAATAATTCACCCATTAAGAGAACACTTATTGTCCCCCATCCTACCAGTGTGTCAGTTTTGTCTGATGATAAGAGGCACTGTCGTATTGGTACACTGGTACATACATTGATTGTGCGTGTAGATTGAAGTAAACAAGAAAAGAATGTGATTGATGGTGTAAGTCAAGTTTTTACTGTGGAAAAATGTCCCTACCATAAAAAAGCTGCTTTTAGAATGGAGTTTGGTTTAACAGTCTGTCCTCTTAAATGACTGCTGGGAGCAGAGAGTATTTTTCTGCTGGTGCTTGGTCACAGTTATGGACACCAATAGGTCTTCCTCAAAGGCAATAAGTTTTCTAAACTATTTATTTCTTCTTTGCTTCCTCTGTTGACCTCATGAAATTTTGCATAGAGTCCAAGTTTAAGCAGATAGGAAATCAATAAGGACATCATTTTTAGGAAAACTCTGATCTGCTCTGTGTCGCCTTCACTTGCCCCTGACCATGACCTCTCTGCCCTGAAGCCTGCAGCTTTAACCTACCACTGCTGCTCTGTATTTATCCACACACAAGCTGGCACATCAGCCCACCCACACAGGGAGACATCAGATGTTTGACAATGAAAAAAAAAACTATTATACTTCCCCACATAGGTTCGTTTGTGCTTCCTGGTGTGACAGTGAAAAACTTCCTTCCCTTCTTGCTGTCAGTAATTGGTTCCTCCTGTCAATAAAAGGTTTACATGTGTTCCTAGCTGACAACAGCACCTGTCCCCACATCTGATGCTTCCCTCTCTTACTCCCCCCCCTCCCTCATCTTTCCATCACTCTCTCAGGCTTCCTCTCACTCCTGTACCCTCATCTGTTTTCTTCCTGCTCTGTGCCTTTGTTTCAACCTTTTTTTTTTTCTCGTTCTTTCTGTTTATATGTGGCTCATTCTCCCTCTCATTGTCTCTCATTATCTATTTCCATCTCCGTTTCAGTTTCTTAACAAGCTGCTTCCTGTCTGTCTGGCACAGCTGTTGATTACCTAATTACCTTGCCTTTCAAAAACACACACATCAACACACAAATACACACGGTGTCTCTGTCACACTCACCTACACACATGCACACACACACACAGAAAGAGAAAGACTGCCAGGGCAAGTTATTGTTTACAATCAATCATAAAGGCTGTGTGCCTGATGCAAAGTTTTTATTTTGTAGAAAGGAAGCTTGATTGGTATATGTATGTGTGTGACTGGCTATACATATATATATGTGTGTGTGTGTGTGTGTGTGTGTGTGTGTGTGTGTGTGTGTGTGTGTGTGTGTGTGTGTGCTTATATTAGGATATTCTAATAATGTACCTATTTTCAGCTCATCCTGGCTCAGTCGTAGTGAATATTACCTGTAACTTTACAGCAACAGATCGGGCTCCTACAGAGCTGATTTATTTGTCATGCTACCAGTAATTCTTTTAATATCTTTTTGCCATTGTTGTGCTAATTAATATTATTATTTGAATCAGTATCATTTTAAATGTAGGGTATATTTAGAATATTTCCCAGCTTTACCGTGTCATCAGACAGCCTTTTCCGCTTGGAAACTGACATATAAGTCAAATATAGTACGTTGCTTAGCTTCTGTGCTGGTACTCCGCTCTGCTTCTCCAAACTGGGGGTGTTCAGACCTCCATCTACAACCCCAGGTCATACAGCCCAAACACTCCCTTGAATGTGTTTCTCTACAAATGGCCATGATAATGTTAAGGAACGTTTCTTTCACGTTTTTTTGTCAGCAAGAAAGAAGTTGTAACGCTTTGTTTTCTCTCCAAGTCTATGAGAAGCCTCTGGGTTCTACTCTTGATTTGTTTTGCTCAGAGATGATGTTTTTATGGTTTAATTTATTTGCATGAACAAATGCTGAAAAACCTGAAAACAAAGAGGACATACAGTCTGTGCAGGTGAGACATAAAAACCTCAATTGGTGATGCAAAAAATATCTCACCCCTAGAGGAAAAACAGACTACAACCAAACACAGGACATCAAACTAAACACAGGGGAGACTGGACAAAACAACAGAATCCATAAATAGCATGCAAAGGACAATAAAGAATAGCCTGAAAGCACAGGTACTGATAGTGTTATAATGAGGGGCATTGTGTGTGTGTTTTGTTCTCATGTAAGGGTGAGTTGCACTACTTTCCTGGCGTGTGTGTATGCATATGTCAAAACTATGTCTTATATGCTGTGGCATCTAACTCTCATACTTTCCCTTGTTTACATTATTCGTTTGGACTGGAACAATAGGTAAGACTTAAGAGAATTGTTTTTCAGATTGCATATTCCCTTAAGGATTTGACTTGAGCCTGGCTAGCGACGCAAGTTAGTTTACTACAAGTAAAATCCATTTCTGTCTCGCCGTCTTCCCTTCTGTTTTCCCCGCTTCTTTTTTCGATCTATTTCCCTCCATGTAATTAAATTCAAAGGTGTTTTTTTTTGGCATGAGATGGAGTACAGAAGTGCTTATTGCCAAAGGAAAAAAACAACAAATAACAGATGAAATAGGTCACCTATTAAATGAAATGACAGCTCTGTCCCATTTCACCCCTCCACACCCTCCCTTTCTACCACTATTGACTTTTCAACCTCTTTCTCTCGCTCCGCGCCACCTCATTTTAGCATCGGTGGAAACCTCTTTTTCTTTTTCTCAGTCCATCTCTCTCTCTTTCCTCTCTCTGTGATTAACGGTTCTGATTATGTGTGCCAGGATACCCATTAGCTTGGACACATGCAAAGGCCTCTGCCCTCCTTTCCATTACACACAAACACACTCCCGCACACTCACACACACAGTTGGAGTTAGCTTTGCACCATAACCCACAAACATCCTCATAGACCCACATTTACACATGCTTCCACACACTTTCTTTCAAACACACAGAGACACTAATGCTCCCGAGACTAATTATCAGTCAGGTGTGTCATCTTATATTTATTTGGGCCAGTGAGGTGCTAACAAGCATTTCTCTTTCCTATTTTGCTTTTTCTCCATTTTGCCATCTGTCTCTCCTTTCATTCTCTCTGCTCTTTTTTTTTGCTTCCGTCTCACCGTTTTCTTCCCTATCTCTCTGTCTTCCTTCTCCTCTACCCCGATACTGCTGAGGCAAGAGTTTTACAGGTTGTGTTCGGTGTCAGATCCAATGAAAAACTGCAAGAGACAAGGGGGTGAAAAGGAAGCGCTATGCTGCATTAAAATCAGACAGAAACAAAGGTGTGGTTTTTTTTGTCAGGCAAGTTTTACTCAGGGAAAATGGTCTCAGCAGTCTTGTGGTAGTCTCTGTGATGTAGTGGCAAACAAAAAGGGCATGTGGTCTATGACCTCCAGTCGGTAGCTCTCGCAAGACAAATAACCACCAAAGGAGTCCGATATAAACAATACACAAAGTGAATTCCTTAAAAGCAAAGCACAACACAGGTTTTTGCCAACCTAAGGCTCTGATGCCGATCACACTGATGGGCAGTTTTGACAGTGTGAGGAGTATTGCTGTTCTTAGGCAACCACGTAACTATCCCTCCATCTCTGGTGTGCGGATGTTGGTGATAACTATCTGTCACAGGCTATCCATCAACAGTAGCTACTTGCTTATCTTACCAGAGTTAAATCTCAAAATGATCTTTCTGGGCTCATGACTATAAGGCTTGGCTTGAAAGTTGGAGCTCCCAAAACATATACTATATATGTTTGCAAGCAAGCAAGATCTTACTGGTGGCTCTGTAGTAAATAGAATCTGCCCTGTGGACCACAAGACCTTCCTCATGTTCTTCAGAATGTGTTCGCAAACTGGAATTTATTGAAGAAGTTGATTTCTTTAAAAGTTAAAGTACTGGACAGTCAAATCAACTAACCTGGTAGAGCGCATACACCATGTATGAAGGCTGAGTCCTTACAGCACCAGCTTGGCTTGGGCAGAACAGCTGAAGTGGGTGGCAAAGGGGGTGAGAGAGTAGGGGGAAAGGTGCGCATGCAGGAGTCGAACCCACAGCTGGTGCACAGGACTCACAGCCTGGCCATCCCTCCAAAATGCATTGGTATTGATAACAAAACTTGTTCATCTTGTACTGTATGCTTAAAGCAGGGGTTCTCAAAGTTCTGACAACTGAGTAGCAATTTGCAAGCCAGCATATGATTGGGTGATGTACAGGAAAACCCATGAATGTATCGATTTGTGATTGGTCTCATATACCCTGTTTTGACCAAAACAGCTCCAGGGCTGTTTCGGAGGCAGCGCCTAATTTCAAACCAGTTCTTTGCATTTAAATGGCAAAAAAGCAGAGTTTTTTTTTTTTTTTTTTTTTTGGAGAGTGTTACCAGTCTAGAACCAAGAGCCACTTACAACAAGGCCTGAGGGTGGGGTTATTGTTACCACTAAGAGCAACTAATACTCTTCAACCTTCATTTAAAAATACACAGAACTAGTGTAGCATCTGATCTGCCTAATCCAAAGAAGAAAAAGAAAAAACAGCAGTAATGGGGCTACTAGTTACCACGCAACCAAGGGCCGTGCTGAGCTGGGGCTTAGCTGAACACTCTAACTGCTGTGAAGCAATCAGAAAAATAACATTTTATTTCTCTGGTTCACTGCTTTGCTTTTGCTCATGCTGCTCCCTCACTTCATTTATTCTGCAGCTCATTTGACCACCGCTGCTCTCTCTATCTTGCTCACTCATTGAGCCAGGGAGAAGTGGCCAACTTTGAATGATGTGTTTACAAACAGCGACCAACAAATCCTGCATAGTATACCTTTAACAGTATAACCAAAAGGTGTGTTAACACTGATATGTCTAAATCTTAAGTACTTGTGCACGTCTTTACATCCTTCAATTTCATGCATATATATTTGCTTTGCTTCCATTAGTATGCACATGTGCATGCTGGCCAGATGTGATCGTAACATCTTAACAAAGAGGCCAGTCAAAGTTAACCCTGAGCCATCTTTACGCTTGACCTCTTCTGTATCATAACACATGTGGGTACATTCACTTCATAACACATCCAATTGTACTTACATGCAGTCAGATACCAAGACAAATGTACGTGTATAGACTGAACAGATGTGTAGGCAAACATCACAATGTGTCCTCACATGCATGCATGATGGATAAGCATGCTTCATGAGCAGAGAGAAAACCTACAGGACCAGAGAGAACTGTCACTGTTCACCTCTCTACTCTACTTACCATAAATACTGTAAACAAATGTGTGTATTTTGCACAGTTTTTTATATGTAATACTTGCCCATTGTTATATATTACTGTAAACTTATGTCATTTCTGTAGCTGTAACCACCTCCAGATATTCCATCATGTAATAGGTAATTTAATTTAATGGTCTGCATCTTGTGCTGCCTCCAAACTGAAACTTTAAGCCAGTGATTTCAATGCTGGAAGTTTAAAATGTTTGGAATTCAAGTGGTTTATGTCATGAGAACACTAAAACTAGTTTAGTGTTTTCAGCAGAGACAAGTGATTTATTCAAAAAAAAAAAAAAAAAAAGAGTAACTTCCATTTGCTCCATGAAACTTTCACTATAATTTCCACTTTTAATGTTGTGCACACCTCATTAGTGGCTCATGGAAATTGAATCTTATAAATACAGTAAGCGTGGCCCCCAGTTTGAAAGCATCATTACCTCAGCTGCTGCGCCTGTGGAGTCTTGTCATGAGCTGCGTGCACCTGTTATTTTGTCTCAGGATTGATATGTAAGTGTTTATGCTGGTTTCAACATAATTGAAAGGCACGCAGCTGGGTCAGAAATCTACTTGCCAAAAATCTTTTTACTTTCCACTGTACAAATTGTTTTATTTCTCAGTGACAACTAAAGTTAATTGGCTAAAATTGTGCATGTTCATGAATGTGCTCATGTTTTTGGTGAATGGTGAACTGAACAGATTGGTTTACAATTATTGAACGTGAAAGTGAGCGTTGTTCACTCCTGAGAGATTTAAGGACACTCTTGTCATGAAGTGAATGATCTCTTAGACTCCAGTGTCCCTGGATGGAGGAAATAAACATGAAGAAGTCCATTTTAATCTCTGTGAACTGAACTTTAAGATAACTCTTGAGAAGTGTGAACATGCACAGCACTTTCCCACAGAGGTAAATTTATTAGAAAGCCGAAGGTATTCTGATTCACTCTTCTGAGTAGGATTAGGTAGCCCTCCAGGGAATTTGTAAGTCAATGTAATTTCCCTTAGAGTGACCTATATGTGTGTATGTGTGAGTTTGTGTGACCCGAGCTAGCTGGCAGAGGGCCATCGTGTAGCCCAAACTTCACCCCTAAGGCTAAACATTTCTTCCGCTCTGATTAGCACATTAGCATGTCCCAACAAATGGCCAGGGGCATTAGCATAGAAGCTAACAAAAAAGGGCATCGACCGGGGCGTTTGGTGACATTTTATGCAAGTTCATTGTTAATCAATGCTATGCTAAACAGAGGTAAGTGGCTGATAATGTGCTTTTACAGAGAGCAGGCTGGAGGATATTGGCGTGTGCAGACAGGAAACGAAATAAAGTAGCACAGGGTTTCAATCAGAATATGACTTTAGGTGAGGAGGCTTATTCAGATAATGTACTTAACTACTGTATAAACTGTTGAATACAACACAGCCAAATGTTTTTTTTTCTTTTTTTAACAATTACATTACATTTTAACTTTATTTCCACTCCAATGCATTTTCTCAAAATCAGAGTGCTTTGTTTCTAATCTGCTAATGTGTTGTCTTTTTCTGAAAGTTACCTTGTCTTTGTCAGGAACCACAATAAAGTTCTTTCTCTGGGAGTTTTGTTAGAGAGAAAATAACTTCTTCAAGGCGAAGGAGTGAGGCGAGACAGAAACAATGGTGTCACTGCTCTTTTACTGCTGACACAGTTTAAGGCCTTCATGATGAAAAGGGGATTTATGTTGATACGTTTAATCCGTCATACAGATGTATTGGGTTGCTTTGCCCTCGAGCAAGGCACATGCCCCGGATTAATCTCACGTGATCCCTGGAGACAGTCTCTGACTCTCTCTCTCTCTGCCTCTCCTTTTTTTCCTGTGCATACAGTAAGTGTGTGTGTGTTGGCAGAAATACATGCACTAATAGGTGGCACGCACGCACACACACATGCACAGTAAGACTTATGCACAAGCACGCACTTGTTCCACCTTTGTACTTTGATTTAAAGGTTCACGGAAGATTTATCCTCCTACAATTTCTCTGTCTCTCTCTGTCGCTCTCACACACACACACACACACTTGTTCAACCTTTGAAACCTGTACTTATAAGTTCATGGGAGATTAATTCTCAGGCTTTTTTTCTGTCACACACTAGTCCTTCTTTTCAACTTATTTCTCTCTTTTCCTATGCCCTTTTTATGTCTCTTACCACACAAATGCCCACATAGATAATTGTACGTACATCCAATAAATGTGTGCACAAGCATTCTCACAATATTTAGATGGGGCATATGGATAAAGGTAAAGGTCAACTTTATTATTACATAAACAGTTGCACAGAGTACAGTGTACAGTTAGATTTAAGTCTGTGCATTTAGCATTTAGCCAGTCCTAGAGTTAGGAGCAGTGGGCAGCCGCTGTGCAGCACCTGGGGACTAACTCCAGATGTAAGCCAGTGCCTTGGTCAGGGGTACTGAAAGGAGAATTGACGTAGCACACTAGTGTTTTTGATGGTGGGAGAAACTGGAGTGAACACACACAACCACAGCGAGAGCATGTAAACTCCACATAGAAAGGGCCCTGCCCGAACCGGGATTTAAATCTTAGACCTTCTTGCTGGGTTTGCCGCTGCAGCACCATTACCCAATTTACCCATTTTAGTATTTTTTAAACCGAGAAATAAATTGCTTATGCTATTGTGAGAATTCGCTTGTTGATTGAAAAAGCCGCTAGGATATAAAATAAAAAACAGAGAGAAAATGCAAATAGTACAGAAGAATCTAACTCGTTTCAAGGCAGGGGCCAAATCTTTTACTGCCATTCCACCATTTTCTTAAAATGACTTGCTGGTGGATTTTCATTGTTTGAGTTTTTAATCTTTCGGCACCGTTTGTGGTTATCACGTGTGTAACCTCTGATTTACTTGTTTTATTTCATGTCATCGTATCAAATTCTCTCTGGATGTCTTCCCTATGAAAAATTCTTCACAATGCCTTAACTTCTACCAGCATCCTACCAATCTTAAAAAAAAGGTGTTGCTGTTGTGTGTTTTTAAAAAATGTTGGCTGTAAAACCGTGTGGAAAAGGCCAGTTTATTGGACTAATAAGCAGTGCTCAGTTAATCTACCAAGGGAGTTTTGTGGAGGCAGGAACTACAGCAGGAACGATTCTAAGGCCCTAATCCCTCCCGTTGAATCGTAGGTAATAACATAATCAAAAATACTGATTTATTGATACATATTGATTCTAAATATATTTGAAATGCTGTGGTACTCATTTTTGGCAGTATGTATGGAATCGAACCAGGGCATGTGCTCTACCAACTGCACCCCAGAATATCAATACTTCTGTGAGGTGTTGTGTCAAAGTTAGAAAATTACAAATTCATGACAACACTAGGAGGTAAAGGCTCCTGAATTCTTAAAAATGTTCCTGAAAGGATTCCTGCGGTGGAAACGAGCTATGTAGGACACACACAAATCCACAAAGATACAAAATGAGATTAAAAAAGTTGACAGAAGGTATATATGTACCTTCTGTCAACTTTTCTTAGACATTTATTTATTTAATACAGGCGTTCAGATTGTATACTGGTTGTCTTTTACTTTCTTTTGTACTTTTGTTCCCTCTGTTTCACATTCTGTCTGTCACCCTCCGTCTGACCCCCTCTCTCTCCTCTCTCAACCTTTTATTGTCGCTGCCTCTCGCTCTCTTGTTCTCTTGCTACAACCAAGTCCCTGTTTCACTCCTTCACTTTCTCTCCTTGGCTCTCTTTCATCTCTCTCCCTCTCTCCTCTCCTCTTTCTTACACACACACACACTCACAGATTTGCAAAGAGCTCTCTGTTCCCCCCCTAATTTTCTCTTTTTTCCTCTCTCTCCCGCTGCCCCCGCACTCCGTTCGCCTCACTCTCGCTTCTCTCTCTCGCTGTCTTCCTGCCTGCCCTCATTTTTCATCAGTAACTAATAGTGCTGGACTCACCACTTAGGCTCAGCAGAAGTGCGTATGTGTGTTTGTGTGTGTGTGTGTGTGTGTGCGTGCGTGTCACATTTGTTTCTTGATTTCTTTCATAATGAATAATGCTTTTCCAGTTGCTAGACTTAATGTTGGCGAGTCAGTTAAAATGCCATCCTTAAGTACTCTACACATACTATAAAGTTTTCAGAGTGCAGACATAGGGAAACCCAGCAAAGCTCCATGTGTAATTTCTTTGGAGATAAGTGTCTTAAAGGAGCATTACACAGATTTTATACATGAAGGTCACATTAATCATCCGTTTGAGAAAATAAACTTGTTGATGCCATAAGCTTAAGCTTGGAGACAAAAAATTAAGTATGTATTCACGAGCAACATACAAATATTTATTTACAAACAAATTTAGAGTGAATAACAACAATATCACGCTACATTACCGGAAATGTAGAAACCAACTATTTGGAGTTTGACTAAAAGTCAAAAGTCAAGTTATCACAGCTTCTCCTGCTTCAATTTTGAAGATTCCTTTATTAAAAACCTGTCTCATGGTGTCCCAGTAGCTCATCTGGTAGAGTGCATATCATATTAAGTTCTTACTGCAGCTCCAGCCTGGGCTGTTCCCTTCATATCGTCCCCTCTCTTTCTTCCTTGCCTTACTTGTTTCTCTTCAGCTGTCACTATCAAGAAAGCAGATATGTCACAAAAATAGTTTAAAAAATCTGTCGAAAGCAGATCCATCAACTTTATTGAAAACGTTATGAGAGGAGGACTGACTGAATCAGTGAAGTTCCACTTACTAGTGACAGAGAGCAGAGTTGTCATCTCAGCTGTGATATACAGTACAGGACGCAGCACTTCCTGCAACAGACTGAACAGACTATGAAACTGCAGACAGTCAGAGTCAGTGCTGAACGTTGCTGATAAGCTCATTACTCTTGTCCAAGCTGGATTTGAATGGCGACCACTTAGCTTAGTAAAAAACAGTGAATGTACTACCTAATCAGTGACTGAACTGAACTCAGTGATTTGAATCAATAAAGTGAGTTACACTTCCACTGATTTACACTTCTAATAAGAAATAAACTACTAAAATAAGTTTTATAACTGTTGTCTAACCGATCGTCTTATTTCTAAGAAAGCATGCTCATTTAAAAATTTAATCATTGTCTTGTTCATCCCACAGAGTTGAGCCAAACATTAATCAATTTTCACAAGCTCTTTTATCACAATATGACCACAGATTGATCATTTCAATTTGATATCCACTTGAGACTGATTTATGAAATAATAAAAGATAAGGAAATAATAAAGTCCCATAAACCTGAATGATCCAAACCAATTCAAGTCAGTCTGAACTGAAAATTACTTTTAATTTCACTTTTGTAAAATGCTCAGCGGTAAATCAGATAAGCTGAACTGATCAACCAAGACATTCGAGACAGGTAGTAACTGCAGGTAAATCGCTACCACTCCCCTTTAAAACTATAGTATGTAACATTATGCATTAAAATATCTTGAAACACAAGACTTAACTTATATATTTTGTTGAGTTGTTTACTTACATTATGCCTAATATTTCTAACAATATTAGAAGCCAGAAAATGTTTTAATTTATTCAAGGTAACAGTGCATTGTCTACTAGCTGATAGTTACTGTAACTTCCATGAAAACATGAGACATGTCAGAGTGAGGAAAGAAGTTGGCTGGCTGAACATGGCTAAGTCTAACATGAATAAAACTTCAGAGTACTACCTCCTCTGTGAATATGATGTCTGCCAGACTTTCATCAGCAATAGTGGTCGTTTAACAATGTAGAAAACAGCTACAATGATCCCATGCTACTTTACAGCTTCATCAAACTATGTCTTTTGTTATTGTTTGAATGATTGTGACGCCTAGAATAGGACTTATATATTGTGCATTTAATATCATTCTATTTTCAATTATTTTATATATTTAATTTACAAGAATCAAGGCGATTAACCCTCAACCACTCCAGACTCTGGTTGCTCTTTGAGCTCATACTGCATAAATGTGCATAAGAAAGTTGGTGTGAAAGTTGAGGGAAAAGATATTTGCTCAGTCAACAATCCCTGAATAAACAGAGCTTAAAAAGAAAAGACTGTGCTGCTGCTTTTCACTCCTACTAATTCTTCAGAAGTCAGGAGGAAGTGAGATATTGATGGACAACAAATCTGCTTCCAATGTGCACTTTCTCTCAGTTTTTTTGTGTGTGCGTGTGTGTGTGTGTGTGTGTGTGTGTGTGTGTGGCATTGATCTAAGGAAGCAGCTCCTATAAATTCAATCAGTCCTATCCATTCTCTGGCTGTTGACTTTTAGCTGCCCGGCTCCCACCTTGAGAAGCATGGCTACTTTTATGGAGATAGGCCATTCATTTCCCTCTCTCTCTCTCTCTCTCTCTCTCTCTCTCTCTCTCTCTCTCTCTCTCTCTCTCTGTATTCTTCTCCATTGCTCTTTTTCATTCGCACATTGACTTTTCATTTTCTGTCTGCCTCTGTATGTGATTTGTTATTTCTCTGTCTGTTTTTCTCTGTCTCGAGGCACACAGCCATGCGGTAGCTTGAAATTCCAGAACG
Organism: Lutjanus erythropterus; assembly: GCF_056507025.1. Lineage (NCBI taxonomy): Eukaryota > Metazoa > Chordata > Actinopteri > Lutjaniformes > Lutjanidae > Lutjanus > Lutjanus erythropterus. Next base: position 17,460,132 of record NC_139326.1, on the reverse strand, counting down.
GCAACAGTGTCTCTCCCTTCTCCTTCAAAACTCAATGCGAATAAGGGACACCTAAAGCAATTACTATACTGCATTTAAAAATCGCAAACTTTGAAGAGTGACTCTGTGAGGAACTATACAAAACATAAAGACATTTGTATAAATAATTAGAGCGACATTAAAAAAGACAGCCAGATGGCTATACTGCATGCTGGGGATGGATATAGCATATTTTATAATTAAGCTGACAAGAACAAAAACATACAAAAAGCTTGAAAAACAACAGAGTTACCTATGGTATCAGAACACAAAAACAAGATGCATCAAACACTGAGAAAACACAATGAAAATCTATAGACAAGCACATACCCACTTGTGTCACTTGAAATGACATGAAAAACCCTGTTTACTTCAAGACACTCAAACTTCATGACAGCTAATTCCAACAGTGTTCTGTGGGTCAGCTGCATTGTAACGTGAAGTTGTGTGGATTCTCAGAAAGTTTGGCTGATTCTATTGTTTGGAAAGTTCATCTGTATGCATCTCTTGGCCTGGGCTTAACCTTTAACCATTATCCAGGGAAACTTGGCTCAGCACACATGCTCTTCTGCTCAACAGCCTGCATAATATTTACACTCTTAGACTGAGTGACACATGTGAGCTGCTTGTACAAGCAGTCAACAACTGATGGACATTTAGTCTTTGGGCAGCTTGGACGTACTTTGCAATGGCACTGAGCAATGAGGTATGGGCTGTAGAGAGGATGCATGGTGCAAAATGAAAAGAAGCAGGGTGTAGAAGAAAGAGAGTAAGGACAAGTTCACCGATTGAAACGAACCCTGGAGCATTTACTCCCATGTAGTGGTTTGTTTGGGTTGGTGTGAACGCTGGACTTGAACTCCGAGACCGAACAACTGCTCTCTTGTCCCCCTCAAAGGGGTGGTCTCAGACTGTTATGAAGTCAAATCAGGAACATGTCAAACTCGTGAATGTTTAGGGATATACAGTGGGAGAAGATGATCTGGCTGTTTGTATTTAAATGCCATTTGTGCCTGTCTGCCTGGAAGCATTAAGGAGTTTTGGTATTCACAGCTGCTGTTTTTGCCATCTGCTATGTGTGTGCGCGAGTTGCTAAAATTAAGCCCGACTTCGCCTTCTTCCGTGAGCTGTCTCATCAAAGAAAATCAGAAGTCCAAACCTCCTTTCCGTCATTCTCTCACTCTGTCTCTCATCGTCTCCTCCGTAAAGTGACCTGTCTGCCCGCCACTCTAATCGACAGTAAGTGTTCTGATGCCAGAGGTGTCAACACACGCAAAGTGTCCTAGCATTTACTTGCCAATTGACTCAAAGAACACTGTGTGGGAGCATGTGTGCCTGTGTATTCGTGTGTGTGTGCAGAGACCTTTCTGAAAGTTGAACTCTGCCCTATACAGGACAAACAGCGTTGGCAGGAGCTGTCATTTGAGATGCATTAATGCAAACACACAAACATCCACAAGTGACAGGACAGTCTTTGCATCACACTTTTGTCTTTGTGCATTTTGTTGCGTCCTTCTTTCTTTCTCCTTTCACATTCTACTCCTCTCTAAAGATGGGAACTGAGTACAAATACTTAGCCATGTTTCCAACATCACAAACACTTTCAACCTAAATAGATGAGACAGTAACGTATATATATCCTTTGGTGTGTCAATCAGTGCATATCACACATGACAGATGTAACAAGATGAAAATCACATAAAAGATGCAACATGGGGGCGCTCTGGTGGCTCAGTTGGTAGAGCATGCAGCCCATGTACAGAGGCTGTTAGTCCTCAGCAGCGGCCATGGGTTTGATTATTGCCTGTGGTCCATTGCTGCACGACCCCCCCCCCTAAACCCCCCCCCGCCCCGCTCGCTCTCCCATCTCCTATCTATGCTGTCCTGTCATTAAAGGCTAAAAAGCCCCAAAAGGTTAGCTTAGACATAACAAGACAAAGTTGATGCAAAAGACGTGACAAGACAGAAACAACCCAAAAACTGCATAAAAAGGCGTAGCAACAAAAATGTCGTAAAAGATGTATAAAAACAAAAACAAAAATGACAAAAATGACAAAAGAAGGAGAAACAACCATGGAGACAAGGAAAGTTTCAGTGCAAAGAATCAGCTGGTAGAAATGTCCCTCAGGGGGCTACTTTTTACTTTTACAATTTGACTACAGTGCAGACAGTACTTTTTCACTTTTACTTGAGAAAGAAGGTGAATCAGTGCCTCTGCTTTTACTAGTCATTTATTACACGAAATTTGTGCTCCTACTTAAAGTAAAGTAAAGAATGTGTGTACTCTTGCTGCCTCTGCTCCTTTTTATTCTTTTGTAACCCCCCCCCCACATCCTCTCTGACCCTGATAGTCTGATTGACAGGGTCACTGGTGTGAGCAGGAGACTTGAACCTGCAGGCTCGTTTCACACTGTGGCCAGACCACTTACCATCTGACATTAGGGGGCTAGCGGCATGGTGGGAGCTTGGCATGTGGCCTTTTGAATGGTCCCAGAAGATACACACAAACATGCACATGAACAGAAACATGCCTGCACGTGTGCGCACACATGCATGTACAGTACATGCATGTGTTCAAACTGTACACACACTGACTGACTGTGGAAACTGGAAAGTGCTACCATAACCGCATTTCTTGTATAGTGACAGAGTGAAAATGAACCCAGTGCCCTTGACAGGACGTGGAGCTACAATAGCGCTCCTTCTATCCGTCTTCTTGGATCCTACCACTCTCACCAGCTCCTATTCAGGTTTTTCTCTCCCTCTATCACTATCTTTTCCCTCTTTCTCCATGAATCCTGCCTTGCTACACACATTGATGCACACACACCATCACCCCACCTCCCTCTGAGCTGTCAGGGAGAGGAAGCGGAGAGGCGAAGAGCTCGGCCTTTTGGGAGTTGGGGTTTTATTATTTTTTTTTAAAGGCCTGAGTGGGCCCTTGGTCTGCATAGCTGTCAGGCTGGATTTGATACCTGGCCTGATTCAGTCACTCTCTCAGCTCCGCCCAGCCCGGCCCAGCCCACCTCGTCATGGCATGGATCAGATGCCCCTGTGTATCTTATTAGTGGCTAAATATACGCAAGGCACAATCCCAAAAGCAGTGGCACATTGGATGAAGGAAGGGTTGTGAGTATGTGTGAAGGGGAGGGCATTGTGCTGTGTCACTTTTAAAATATATCTCTGAAGGCCTCTGTGAAATGTCACCATACATGAGAGCTTTATCAGTATATTGTGAAGCAGGGGTTCTCAACTTTCTGCCACTTAAAGGAGAAATATATAATATATTTACTGCACTAAATCATAAAATGAACATGACAAAAAATGTGATTAATTGAAATATTGGCTTCTGTGGCAACAGTGCTACAACCAGCATGCTCTCCTTGGAAATTTCCATTCCAGGCCAGTTGTTTCACGTTACTTAGAATTCAAATTAACGCTGAATGTTTGCCTAATGAATAAGTAAGTATGGGTCAAAAACATTTTGAGATCGGTGAATAGATGGATACTGTACATTTAACATCAAGTTGAAGAAATTTACCTGTTGTGAACATTTTTAATTAAAATTTTTTTTTTTATTGATTTTCTCTTTTAGAAAAAGGACAGGTGTTACTAATAACATAATGGTTCAGCTCTATTAAAGTGTCCCACTAAGTCATGACAGTCTGGCAGTGAAGCCAGCACGAACAATACCAGGACACTGGAACTAGTAACTAAATGAAACTGAGCCATAATTAATTTAATTTTTTTTTTTTACACTTTTGCTTTTTTTTACTGTCACATGTCAAGATGTCCTCTATAATAAAAAAAAAAGACAATGGCAGAAAGTTCACCCTTATCTGCGGGAAAGAAGAAAAATAGCCTGTGCTGGCCTAAACTTTAAAGACGTGTACACACACACACAGTTGTTTTACTCTCTGATTAGACTTCTTCTCAGTTGAGGTTCTTATGGGCTGTGCTGAAAATGATCAAACTCCATGGATACAAGGTGCCGTTAGACTGGTTATTGTCCCATTTCATTTCGAAAAGCAGCCCAGGCAGGGCAAATTTCTCGTGGTAGGATCGACCTCTGATATTGTTTATGAGATATGAACAAAGAAGGATGGATGCGAGGGGGACAACAATAAAGTCTGTTGTTGCCCATCTTTCCACATACTAACCCTGCCTTGTGCTTACAACCTGGCCACCATTTCCTCGTGCTGATCTTTTAATTTACTCGACATAGATGATTACTGATGTTTACGGCCTATTTTTAATAAATACCAGGTGAAAAAAGGTTGAATTTAATCACTTAATTTTGAATTTAACCACCCTATTTATAAGGTACACAGGTAATAGATTTAATAGACTTTATAAAACAAAAACAAACCAAAACTGCACTACTAATCTGATCTGTTTATCAATTATTTCTTTTTTTTTCATATTGTGTCATATATTGGTGATGCAATTGAACAACAAACTTGTTAAAATATTGGTTACTTAGCTTCCTAATGTTGTGAAAGAGTCTATTTTAACCAAAACCGTGATCTTTCCTTGATTAAATGCATTTACATTAAGCTGTTGACATGTTAGTCATCAATTGATGAATTAATGAAGCGTCTTATTGTCCACAAATACCACTGTTGTTTTATCCCACAGGTCTGTTTCCTTTCCCACCTGCTTTTTGCTATAGCATGTGAATAAATTTCACCACCCTAACTGACTGCAGCATGATGAAAATCATGCCACTGTATGTTTTGCTACCCAAACAACTACCATAAACTAGAATTTCAGGGAACTATAAATCAATCACAGCCTATAATTGTCCACATACTCGTTAGGGGAGGTCTAATCAGTCAGAAGAAAAAAAAAAGGAAAGACCTGTGTGGGTGTAACAGGGGCACAAACAGGCTCAAAACAGATGTTGCTTAATCTAAACCAAAGTTGTTGTACTTGACTAAGCTAACCTTTTTAAACTGATGAAAATTAAGTGTCCACTTCTTACTATATTGTTCCATAAATTAATAAATTAATGATGAAAGAGCATAATCATCACACAATTTTCATCAACACCGTGCAATCCTTGTTTTAGACTTTTTTAGAGTTAGAGAGTCGTGTCACCAAACCTTGACCTTCAGTGAGGATAATGATGGGGAAGGAAATATTATGATGAATATTTTAAAGTACAAACAACACCACTGCACACTAAAACTACTTTCTCATGTATTTAATCCTTGTTTTTTGAGGTACCATGTGTCACCCTCTAAACCCAGTTTCAGGAGGCATTTAGGAGCTCTTACAGGACTCGAGTTTCCCTTGAGCATCTCTTAATTCGCCACTTTAGACTCTCCTTTTACCCTTCCTCTCTAGTCCCTATCCTTGCATCTCCTTAGCATATTTTAATAGTAGAGTCTGATAGCAGAGGGTTGGCCTTTTATCTCTGCTCTTCTCTTGCCCTCTCTTCTTCTCTCTAGCCTCCTCTCCACTCTCTTCTCCTCTAACCAGTGTTTTTCACTCTATTTGTTGTGATAAATGACTGTTAGATGTGATTTCCCCAGGATCATATCTCTCTCAGGGCCACACACCATAATTAGACGGCATGATTAATAATTCATTCTTTCTCTTTTTTCTCTTTCGGAGTCTCTGTCAGAGTGTGTATGTGTGAATATGTATGTGTGTGTGCGTGTGTGTGGGCAGAAATCCATCATACAGTATAAAGCCAGAGATTGAGTAATTTTCCATTCAGATGCCAAAACAATAAAAAAAAATAGTTGTGTTAAAAACAATGAAAATGAGTTCGGCATCAAGACAAAGATTTTACACACTAGTGTGACACACAAAAAAAGAGAAACATTTAAAGTAATGAAAAGATAAAGGAGTTCCCCCAAAGACACACACACCAGATTGTGTGCGAGTTAGTGTGTCTGTTCATCATCCCACTGAGAGGTAATTGATTTACCACACTGGAGAAGAAGAAACAAAACATGAGCACAGTAGAGGCACTACACACATACACACACAGAACATCATCCTTCCATAATAATTTTGGATTTTTTTTCAACTCTTTCCCTCTTCTTTGTCTTCATTGAAATTGTATATATGAGTGTAGTTTGTGGGTGTGTCTTCTTTTATGTGCATACATGTGTTTTTGTCAATGTCAAAGGTCTAATTAGCTGGCTTTTAGGTCAGCTTGTCCTCTGTCTTCCAGCAAGGTGTTTCATTAACCAACATCAAAAATCTATCAGCAGCGGCGCAAGCTGAGGGGTAAAGGTCTGCACAGAGTATCTGCTGTTGATTTGCAAAACAAAATGTGATATACAGTGACTAGGGAACAGATGAAACAGGAAAACAAGATGCATTATCAGCCAGAGTTGTATATCCTGGCTGAAAATGCAAATGTATATACTGTCATTTTTAGTTGGATGCTGGAGACTTACATTGATAATCATTAAAACATTAATTAATCTAATGAAATTGTAACCACATATACTTAAAGATGCTTTCTTCAAAGGAACTACTTACATTTTTGATCAGAAAAAATAGTATATGCTGTCTCTTCATGAATCCTGTCTGCAAAAAATAAATTTCATTGTCATGTTTCAGAACTAATGCTCTGGAATTCATGAATTATTATGGGGTCACGCATGGCTCTATCTTCCTCTTTTATTTAACCTGTTTGTCTACTTAGATCATTCATGATAAACCAGGTGATACAATATATTTGAACAATGCATAATTGTAACTTAGACATATCGTATCATGTGGTATAAATGGACATTGTCTCCAAGTAAAAGTACGAAGTGGCAAAAGGTCAGTGAAAGCAAGGACAAAATAAAGAGCTCACTGGTGTCAGTGGAACCTGTTGACTGATTATCTGTTGCGCAGTTCGCTTTTGGTGTTTAACAACTCAATTCTCTCCTGTTTTCAGCATTGTAATAAAATTCGGGAGTGTAGCTTTGAAGGTAAACAACACCATACTTTGGCAAAGTCACTTATTGATTAAAATCAGTAATTTCTCACTGCTGCTTTTTGCTATTCCTTCCCACACACTAGGGACGCATGATATTGGATTTTTGTCAAAAACCAATATGCTGATGTTTTCCAACTCCTTTTGGCTGATTGCCAATCTATGCACATATTTTTTCCACCTCATTGCAGTGAACATTGAGTCTGTCCTGTTGCATTGTTTTTCCTTCTCTTATTGTGATGGCCCACTGACAGATGCAGACGCAAAATACAATGCTTTTCGAAATGTGCGCATTCACTTCTTTTCTCTTTTCACTTCATTTCTCTTTGTACTTCACAAATGAATCTTAATGATTGGGATGATGGCCCTTAAGCTTTGCAATTAAACTTTTAGTGGAGATGTGATTTGGCCTCTCTAGTCGTATGGCCAACATTTAGCAATCATCGGGCATGATTGAAGTGTTATGTTATCGACCTGTCATATTGGCAGAAATGTTCATTTCAGTATTATGTTTTTACAGTATTATGTTTTTAGAGCCTTAACCAGCCAATACTTTATTTTCCTTCACCTGTATCTTACTGTTTTCTTTCTCCGCCTGCCAGTTTTTCTTCCATTTGTCTTCTTCCGTCTCTCCGCAGCTGATTGTTGGGGTGTTTGGTCATCAGTGAGTTTAAGTTGTAGTATTCAAGCAGAGTGCTGCAGGCCACTCAGAGTGCACCGCAACAGGAAAAAATATATCTCGCATTAGCCACTGACTCCTCTGTTTTGCTGTGATATGTTTCATTAAAGAACATCAAAAGTCATAGTCTTTACTGTTGTTTTGCTTTCTCAAAATTTCACACAGTATGTGACTGTTCAGCAATGCCAACATAATTCTTTCTTCAGGCTCTCTTTAGTTTCTGTCTTTTATTTTTCTGTTTGTTGTGCTAACTGGTCTAAGAGTTTCTCCCCTCTTGCATTCTTCTTTCTTTCGTCCTTTGTTATACTTCCGTCTCCCCTAGTTTCCCATTTATTTTCTTTCTTTTTTGTTTACTTTTTTTCCCAACACTGTAACTTTGGTTAGACTAATTGATCCCTTTACATCTCCCCCCTACATATAAAATAAATGAGATTCTTTATTTCCACGCACAGATTGGTATAGATTTCCAGAGTGAGGGGAATATAATAAGTAAACATAAATGGTCATTAAACAGTGGGGAGGCCACTGGAGGGAAGTTTGTAGTCGCGTCCATGTTTCATTTGGTAGCACTACAAACAAAAAAGACAGACTTTATGCAGGTTATTTTGCATATGCCACGGTTAATGTTCACTGTGGGAGCTGAGTCGTATGCAAGCAAAGAGCCACAAGACGCAGATTACTTAAAACCCTCTTGGCTCTTCTACCTCATTGTAAATCACAGTGTGGAGTGAATTACTGCTTTTCATAAAACACACCACTGTGTTAAAATGTCCAAATTTTCATTTTGTTTCCGCAGTAAGTAGCAGGTACATGGTGTGCAACTTCGTCAACGCAGCCAGCAGGAATCCCCCAGTAGCAGTTTTAGTTTTTAGCGATCATAATTAAATGTTAACATGATGATGGTAATTGTTGTGTTTTCATTTAACAACTCTCCAGTCACACATATATCGAATAAAACAGCGAAACCCAGACAGCGCTCCAACCTGCTGGGGTTTCTTTCAGCTGAGCGTGACCTCTGACCTCCCCCAGATGGGGGTAAATGAAAAGAAAAAGGTATCAAATCAAAACAGAAATACCACAATGATAGTCTGCAGGTGCAATTGTCTGAATCCTTTCTCACCTTGCAGCAAATAGCCACGTATTATTTCTTTTTTTTTTTTTTTTTCAAGAGAAATGGCCATTGCTCAAGTAAATTAAAAAAAAAAAGAAATTCCATTTTTATCCCGACAGGGACAAGTAGCCCATATCTCAAAGGGCGTGTCTTCGCTTCCCCGGACAAATATCATAAAAACCCAGAAATATCAGAGAAGAAGAGATGGATGTGATATCTAGTGCTGCATTAAATCAATATCTGATTACAGACACTGAGGAAAGGTTAGAGTGTGTGTCCATCTGTGTGTGTGTGGGAGCAAGAAAGAGCAGCACAGGTTATCAAGTTTTGGATGGAGGTTGGGGGTGTTGGCATCAGATGTTACTGCACTTGTGCAGGTTTTTGATTTTAAAATGTGTATGTTTGTTGTTGGTAGCTGTCATTCTGATTTTGCACCAGATTTTTCACACAGTCCCCACGGATCGATAGCGTGTGTCGAAGTGTGTGTGGGATTGGCGAAGGGGGATTTAAGCACAATAAGAGCCAATAAACTGTAAATCAGAGCAGACAAGTTGTACAGCCAAGTGATTTAGGTTTGGGGATTTTTTGGAGGCAGGTTTGTATTTATCCCCAGAGGAAGAAAAGCCAGACCCTCACGCAAACGCCGAACATTTCAGTGAAAAGTTTGTTTTGTAATCATAACAAAAAAGTTACATGGTGAGCTCCATTTTCTCTGAACTGCAAAGTCTATTTTCACCAATTTCAGAGACACCGGGACTTATTTTTTTTGTCTTTCCAGTAACAATGCAAGCCTAATATGTTTAATAACACATACCAAGAAACCTTCAAACCTTTTCTCTGTCTCTTAAAAGGTTGTCTTGCTTTTTAAGCAATTACAGTGGATCAGTCCCATGTCTCACATGGTGGGCTGATGACTACATGTGATGATAGAAGTGCACTGGGATCATGTGCTCAGGGTGATTATCAGGAGTTGGAAAGCTAAGTTTCACATCTCCCTTTCCCTTTCTGATTTTTGTTTTGCCGGCAGAAGCTGACACATTTTAGACTTTACATGTGAATGTACAAGTAAAGTACTTTGAGTCAAATTAGACAAAAACTTGAAATAATATGTTTTTTATCAGACAGTATTAGACCCTTTAAAAGACTTTATTTTAGGGTAATTGGGAACAGAGCATAATAATGATAATCTTCATTGCCTGCACCTGTGGAAATTTGCCTAAAAATGCATCACAATAAATTGCAATGCACACAGTAATAACAGACAATACACAGTCCAAACAACAGTAGCAGTCATGGCTCCAGTCTGAATGTTTATGAATTTAGTTACTACATTTGGTATGAAAGACTTTTTAGAAATGTTCTCGGTTTCTGCAGCAGCTCTTTGACATCCTGATGGCAGTTTTATAAAAAAAAAAAATTCTGAAAAAGGGGATGAACAGGATCAGGCACAATTTGTTGGGCTTTTTGTTTCAGTAATTTTACTGGCCGTGCTTGTGATTCAGTACAGTCTGTTTTTGTTCTTAGACCCCAGGCGCCCATACAACATGCACAGGTTAAAAGCTAAAATAGTTTCAACAAGACTTCTGTGAATAGTCTCTAAAATGTTCTTGCTTATTTCATTCAGTTTTCTGCATTGGCTCTAAAAATTGAAATGCAATTTTAAAAAAAGGTTCCTAAACACTTTAACTCCACCACTGCCTCAACTGGCTGGTCATTAATTGCACCAGGTAGAAAAAAACAGTGACAGGCACTGTGTTTAGCTTCATTAGCCAGCTCTTTAATCTTACGTTCATTAATAAAAAGGTTACTGTCTGCATTACATTTTGTAAGCTCAATATGATGATTACAACAGAACTGTACTGTAAACTGAAGTATATTATTCCCCACTGTTAAACTTGTATTAGACCTTCTTAAAAGGTAATTATGGAGACGCTACAAGAGAACTGTACTGTAAAATAAAAAGTCCAATTGGGTTTAACTACAGGAAATAATACACTTTAGTTTCCAGTACAGTTGTAATGCATCCCTAATTACTCTAAAGTCTAATAAGGGTCCAACACTGTCTAAGAGAACACGTATTATTTCATCTCTTCTTCTATGTTATTAGTGTACTGTAAGATTTATTGTATCTAATTAGGCTATTGTTGTGTTTGTTTACTGACTGATAAAAGATGTATTATTCTAGTTTTTGTCTAATTTAATACAAAGTATGAGTGTTATTAGTGTGCTGAAAATAAAGTGTGATCAATTTAACCTCACCGCATCAGTGTTAAGTTCAATAAGGACCAACTGGGAGGCAAGACTCTGTTGTCAAATGCCAACTGTTTTTCTTCTCTGACATGTGAGAATCCTTTTAAAGAAACCGAGTGACAATCTGTCATGTAATCAGACTCAAAGCTAAAGTCGCGTGCTTTTAGGAAAGGGGGTTACATGAGGTAACCGAGTGGGAGGAAATGTGTTGGACTTAATGAGATCTTCAGAGATATGTGGAAATGAACGCCGGGAATTCACTTATTAACGGCGCATCATCTGTATCTCATCAAGATGATAATTCACATCTCGTTATTTTGCAGCAATTAGACAAAGCAGAACAGTCCTAATGGAGTCTAATGCCGAGAACCTTGCTGAGATGTAAAGTCTCTCTGCTTATCTTTCTTTCGCTCACTTGTATGTGTCTTGCATATTCTGTCTCTGTCCTGTTTGTTTGTTTCTGTCTGTATTTCTGTATCTCACTCGCTGTGGCTCCCTCTTCCCCTCTCCAGCTTATCTCTTCCTCTCGGTCTTATCGTCCTCTCGTTTGTCTCCCGATATCTCGCTTTCTCCTCTCATCTCCTCTCTTGGACTCTCATTTTTTTTTCTGTTTCTCAGAAGCTTTCATGTATTTTAAACTTTAAAATGAGCATAGTAGGAATGAAAGTGTAAATTATTTATTATTGTCATCATGTAATCACAGAAACAGCCACAGTACTTTTCATATTTGGATATCCTCCTAAGAAATTCAAATTCAGATTTGTCCTCTGTGGGGGACATGATACTGAGGCCTTTTTATTTCAAGCATCATGCAAGTATGTCTGTGAAGGTTCTCAGTCATCCAGGTCATGGTATTCGTAGCCAAGGTTGTCGTAGGCAACTGGACTTGATATCATGCAAGTAGTTTATTTGAGTCCTCTAATGTCCTCTAAAAGTCCACAGCCTGGGTTTTCTAGTGATGTGGGGGTGTGGCCCACATCTTTTGTCTTTTCAATATGGCAGGAATTTCAGCAAAGGTGTGTTTTGTCAGTAAGGGAGTGTTTAGATTTATAAAGATATATTGTTCTGGTTTTCATATGGATGTTGTGTTTTATTAATGAGAGTCTTAACTACATTATATTAAGAATTTAGAAGTGTTAATTTCAAACTTCAAAATACATGTAAACCAGTGTCCTTTGTGGAGGACAGGGGGACTTACTTCTTCTCATACCAGTTTCCATACTTTGGGAAACAGCACAGAGTGAAGCAGATTGTGATCTGTGTAACCACAGGATCAGCCTGTATCCAATGTCAAGTTAGACAAAGAAGTGGACTTTCTGCACCATCTTGCATTTGTTTGATCTGGCTGCCGCAAACAGCTGGATCCAGTTCAGTTCAGACCACCAGACCTCTGGGATCCCTGCAGCGGAGAAGGTTGCAGTACAAGCTTCATTTGCCAGAAATGATGCAGGAGTAAAACATGCACTGGGAAGATATTTGTGAAGTGTATAAAGTGCAACACTATATTTTCAGAGAGGCTATATATTCTGTGTCTTTTTCCTTTAATACTGGACATTCACAGTGATGTGTTTGATCAGATGAAACCCATTAAAAGGGTGAGTATTTTAAAAATTAAAATATAGTAAAGGAAAAATATACAGGATGTGTTGGTTGCTGGAGAGCGAAAGCAGAATTGCTGGAGAAAGCTAGAGAGTGAATGAAGTGAGGGAGCAGCCTTAGCGAGAACAGATCACTGAATCAGAGAAATAAACACACGTATGCATGTCTAAACCTTCACACAATCGTCAATACCAACACCTTCAACCTGTTGCTCTCACAGACAGAGAGCAGAGGAGCGAGACAGCGATGTAACCATTGCTTGCTGCTTACAAGTCCTGACTTCACAACTTATGTGCTGTTATTAGCTGGGTGCTGCACAAAGGCTGAAGCCCAGAAACATCCCGAACACAGCAAAATATGAGAAATAAGAGAATACAGAGAGTGGGAAGTATCTTAGCAGATAACACCACATGCTGCTTTGTGACACTTTATTATTGCTGTTTGATATATTTTGAAAATCTATTTGTTTTTGATGATATCAACAAGTTTTATTTGAATTTTCTTTGAGCGTTCTGAATCTAAAGCTTCCCTTGACATGTTGGTTTGTTGTCATCATTTCAGCCAAAAATCTAAGTGAGCCACATTTGAGATCAAGATCAAGTAAGTAATTAATGCCAGCATCAGCCTGAAGCTCTTTGGGCTTGACTAAATGTTCCCCTGTCCTGTCTTCCCAAACTCTTTCTGCTGTGTGCCACCAAAACAACTAAACATTAAAACTATAAAAAAAAATACTCTGAAAACGTAAAAAGACAAAACATGACGCTTGGGAGCACACACACACACACACACACACATAGGTGCAGACACACATTTGTGTCCCTTTGCAGATCCTCGCTTAAAAGCATTTGCATGTTGCATACTGGTGGAGATCCGGGTGGGGGGTCCGTGTTTGTCCCCTCGTGTGTGTGTGATGGAAAGACGGAGTGTGTGTCGCTGTTGTTAAAGGGGAGTGTGTGAGTTGTTTTCTAAAAAGGCAAAATGATAAAAGGAGACAATGTGTGTGTAGCATATGTGTGCATTTCTGTCTGAGTATGTTAGACACGGAGAGGAGACTATTTGCCTGCTGAGGTAGGGGGTAGGTATGAACAAGAATAAGAGATGGCATAGGTCCGTGGGTGTGAGTGTTTATAAGTGCTCGATAGGGGGTCTGTGCATGTCGGAGAAGGGCCTACGTGCAATCAGACAACCGCTATGCCGGGGAATTGGCCATTACTTACCACCCTGCCAGAGCTGTGTCTGTGTGTGTGAGATGGAGACAGACACAGAAAGAGGGAGATAGTGTGCATGTGTAACCACTGAAGGCTGCCCGGTGGTTACAGGGCAGTGAAATGAATACTTGACGTGTTTAGGCTCAGGGACGGGTTGAGGAAAGGACAAAAGTCAGCTGGAGATGGGTACGTTCAAGATGGTAAAACTGTATATAAAAGAAACAGCCTAAACTGTCATTACTACTGATTGAACACCTAGTTGTTTCTGGTGAGGCTGACTTTCATGAACGGTGCTGTTGCAACACATGGTCTGCATCGTCTAACAGTCTCTCAGCTACATTTGCGTGACATTGTGAGTGAATTGAGATCAACCTGCTGTTCAAGGTGCACAACGGCGCACAAGTGTGCAAATGTGTCAGCTTAGAGAGATAGATGAGTGTGCTGTGTGGATTCTGTTCCGTTGCAGTGCAGTAGTTGTGTGAGTGGCCTTCGTGGTGATGTTTGTGCATAGCCTGTATAGCCTAGTTGGTTTGAATGTAACACAACAGTGTCACTGCCTGCTCATTCAGCCCCACCAAAACCCCAAGAGCCACCTGCAGGCTCCGACAGGGGGTCCAAGATATGTGTTCATCATTCCTGTATATCTATGTAAACATAATCTGTGAGGAGTGATGAGATCGGAGCCCTGCTGCTGCAGTAAACATTCTTAAACATGAGTTGTCTGACTAAACTGTACTTAAGAACATTACTTGGGTAAATGTACGCTATAACTTTCTAATACTGCAACCGGGAGATTCACGCACAGAGGAAGACAGAATGAGGGGGTGTAACTAACAAGAGTAGTGTGTCAGTGTCAGTGCGTCTTTCTTTAGCTGCTCAGTACTATTGATCTGTCCTCTTAACTCTCACCTTGAGGGTGTGCGCCAGTGTCTCACGTGCACGTTTTAATGAATAGTGGAGGGCAGGAGCGTGGCATATGCAAATGTGTTTACACATAACACTACTCAAACTAGAGACCGATGCAGAGCAATCTGTGGTGTCTTAGCCTGTGCGTGGGTATAGAACAATATGTATGTCGATTTAAGTGTGTGTCTCTGTGTATGTATGTGTGTGTGTGTCTCCTTGTCTCCTTTGTTTCTGCAAACTCATCCCCCCAGAGTCCCCTCTGTCCTCTCAGTGACAACCTGACTGTATTCTCGACAGCTCTCTCTCTCTCTCTCACACACACACACACACACACACATATCCCCTCTTAGACACAGATAGATTCACTTATCTTTACAGTCAGTGATGACAAAAAAAAGTGTAAAGAAAATTATTTGATTTTTTTCTGTTATGTTTGTTTAGTAATTTACATTCATGTCAGTTTGGCTCCAACGTCGCCAATAAAGCTGAAGGGAGGCCTGGCACAACATGTAGCTATTATCTTTTTAAAATGAAACTAAGTTAAATTTTTATTAGTTGTTCGGCTGCGCTGAGCCTGTGTGTGTGTGTGTGTGGTGTGTGTTTATGTGAAAATGTGTAAATTATGGTTCCAGCTTTTTATTTATGCAAGCTGTAACCATCTGTGTGTTATCGCATTGTGTCTTTTTGTCTCTGTGTAGCATGAGTGTCTATGTTTCTGTGTGAGAATGAATTAGATAGTTTGCACCGTGTGGTATGAGAGAAAGAGACAACATGGGTGTATCATTTTTTCTGTGTGTTGTGTTTGTCAGTTTATTATTGCAGAGCTTGTTTACATGATGCATTTGTCTGTGCCTGTTATTTTTTTAATAAAGGGTGTGTGTGTGTGTTTTAGCTGCTCAGTGGAGGTCACAGCTGGAGCAGAAACATCAGTGGGGTTGGACCTACATTTAGACAGTGTGTATCTATGTGGAAATACATTTCCATATATTAAAATCGTTATTTGCATATGTGTCGATGTGAGTTTGCTTTTTGAAGGTTGTGTGTAAACAGATCTGCATGTTTATATGTTTGTGGATTCAGTTTGGTAGGAAAATCAAAACAATAACTCCAAGATCATTCACTTTTTTAATCATAAAAGCTGGGTGGAATAAAAAAGGCATGACAAATGGTTAAATAAAATGTTATTAAATCTTCCAGTGGAAAAGTTGTGTGACTTTTTATCATGTTTGACTGGAATTTAAATACAGGTCTTATTGAAGTGTCTTATGTATGTACCACAAACACTTGATTGATGAGAGCCAACAAGGCTGTTGTTTTTGTAATATAAACTAATTGCTGTTTCATCTGTTCCTTAATTAAGTCATTTGATTTGCATGGTTCTGTGTGATATGTGACAGCATAATTATAGTAACGGCATTTAATCTAATTGTAGATGCATGGATATTTTCTTACCTCCACCTCTCGTTGTCATGAAAAACAAGCAAATCATTTTACAGAGTTAAAAAACACACTTGAAAAACTTTTCTAAAATGTTGATCAGTTAGAGCAGTGAAAGGGATAGTTCAGATTACTTGAAGTGAGTTGACATGAGGTACTTAATAGTCAAATGCTGGTCCATCAGAAAGTCTTTTCTGATGGGAAACTGCTGTTATATAAGCCAAATACCTCATTCTCTTGCTCAACCAGACTCCATTGGCGAAATCAGTAATTTTACCTCATAGAACACGGAAGTTTCTGGTCAACTGCTGCCCCAATCAGTTACTTTGTTTTTGTTGTCGTGTGACTCTGCTGTTTTAAATGGTTAGTTCGTATTCACAGAAGGTACACAATAACATAAAGAAAGTGACCGATAGAGGCAGCAGTATACGAACAGCTCTCATGTTCTGCAATGTTAAATAACTGATTTCAGCAATGGAGTCTGGTTGAGCAAGACATAGCAATATTTGGTCTGATGGCAAGGTAAATTTTTACTTTTACCTTTTTACTTGGTCTTTTATTATTTGGCTTAAATACCTTTTCTTGTTGATCCTGTCCACAGCAGTACATTGCTTAGCTTCTGTGCTGTTCCTCCTCTCTGCGCCTCCAAACTACATTTGTTTTAACTGCAGTCTACAGTTGGTAATACACATATCAATTAGTACCTCATACGACCTCACTTCAGATAATCCAATCTACCTTTTTAGTCAATATTCAGCAAATACTGGATGGATTGGCCTGAAGGTTTGTTCAGGTATTCACTGTCCCTGGAGGATGAAACCTTTTTCCTCTAACACCACCATCAGGCCGACATACTCAGACATTGGTAACTCATAATATGCTGCATCAACAGGATCAGTCATTAAGTATTTAGTTCTCTTATTATGTGGTTAACTCTGATGGCTTGCCCTGCTGGAAAGTTAAAAATAGCATCTGATTTCTTTCCCGCTGTCTTTCTATCATCTTTTCCCCCGTTTCCCTTGACATTATGGGGTTTTGGTAACCGATGGCAACCGAGATCTGACAGCTGGTCAGTGGAGGCTAAACCAGGTTAAAAAGACTCAGCGGGTGTGTGTGTGTGTGTGTATGTTGGACGGATGGATGGTTGCAACCAAGTGCACTTTGTGGTGCTGAAATTAAGTGTGAATGGCTGATGGACTGCCAAGATGGGGCGAAACACGCACACACACGTGCATGCACACACACACACAAATGCACACAAAAACATGCTCTCTTACCTGCACTCACACACACACACAGTTTGGGGTTGTCTTAAGTCAAACTGACAGGGGTTGTCTGCGACGGTACGTTGCATCTCTGCATCCAGCTGTCACACACATACGTTCTCTCTTACACACACACGTACATGCGCTCAAACACACACACAGTGAAGGTGAAGGTGGGTGATGGCTGTGACAGTGTTGTCGGCCTGTGGTTCCGCCTGGCGTCGTCTTGCCTTTACTTCTGGCTTTCTCTGTCTCCCTGTTGCAGCTAACACATCTCTGACAGCTGTGTGTGTATGTGCATGTGTATGTCTGTGCGTGTGTGAAAAAGAGAGCAAAAACGTGTGTTATTACCGCATTTCCATGCTTTTTATCTCTTTGCCATTATAACTTACCCCCTATATTGCTTTTTACATGCTACAATGCTTAATTCTGTTATTTTATCCATCTATCCTTCCTTTTCGTCTATTTTGTGCTTGTCTCATCTCAGATATTTCTCTACCAAACCCCCTGTGTCTCCCTCTGTGTAACACACGCACACACCTGCTGTCAGCCACTGGCTGTGCGGGTGCTGAGGGGAACTGCTGTAAGTGACAACTTCCTCTGAGCAAAAAGAGAAAAATTTTTCCTTCGCCTTTCTTCTTGTCCTCCTCGCTTTCCCATCCTTTCTTTCCCGCCTTGTATTCTCCCAGGGGATGTTTTCTCTCTTCTTGCCAGTGGTGCATGTCTGTTGGGGTGTGTGTGTGTGTGTGTGTGCGTGTGTGTGTGTGTGTGTGTTTGTTCTCTATTGTCCTTTGAATTTCCCCTGAGACCACCACTTTCCTACAGTACACTTTGATAAGACAACCTGTCCTCCCTACACTTGCTGCACAGTGTGACTGTGTGTGTGTGTGTGTGTGTGTGTGTGTGTGTGTGTGTGTGTGTGTGTGTGTGTGTTCATGTGTTCATGTGCGTTTATGGATTGCATGTGTGCTTTTTGCAACTTTGAGGGTGACTTAAAGGGAGAGATTTTCCTTTAACTACCACCTGCTTCTCTTCAGGAGGACAAAGCAGTGAGGGGTCAGCGACAGGGTTTGAATTACAGGGAGCCACAGGGAGCTGAACTCCTCTGACAACAATAAAAGTTTTGTGAGAAAAGTGGAATTCTCAATAAATATCATAATGAAAGCACCACGCTCATATTTATCTCAAATGTAATTTATACTCACTGATGAATATTGCGACTCCAGAGGGAACACATGAGCTAAATGTCTTTCTCGAGAAAGTAAATCTAATCAGTTTCAGATCAGATGCTCTGCTAATAATCTGGTGTGTTTGTATGTGGCATATATTGGGTGTGGCAATGAGCCTAGTTAACTGTGAGACTTGACTTCATCACTCAAGCAATGATGTCAGCATGTTTGTGTGTGTGTGTGTGTGTGTGTGTGTGTGTGTGTGTGTGTGTGTGTGTGTGTGTGTGTGTGTGTGTGTGTGTAATAAACAGTTCATATACCATGTGTGTCTCTTATTAAAGCTTTGACAAAGAGATAAACGGGTCCTTGACTGTGTATCCACTTCTACAGCAAGGCCATCAGAGGTGTCTCAAGGTATATGAGTGTGTGTCTGCGTGCATGTGTGTGGCAATCATTTGTTACATGGGCAAAAAGACAAGGAGACTTTGTGCATTGACCCAGGGGGCAGCACAAGGACACACACACACACTGACATTTATATAGAGACAGCAACACTGTGAGGCTAAAAGCAGCTCATCCTCACCATAAAAATGGGCGTTGAGGTTGTCTGTGCGAGCAGGTTATTATAACTGATGTTTTTATGTTTGTTGTTAGGTGGTGACCTCTGGTGGCCATAGTAATAATGACAGGAGGAGTATACAGAGTGAGATAGTCCTCACATGAAGGAGCTTGGTTGATGTAAACATGGATGTAAACTTGATTGGCAGAAATAGATGAGATGATGAGCAGTAATTCTAGTTTAGTTTTCACTTAACACACTGGTACAGAGACAGTAAAACAGGAAGAATGAGGGAAGAACAGAATCAGCGAAGCTGCAAACAAGATTCTATCTCTGTTGACCCAGTCTGGATACTAAATTGTTTAATTGATGGCTAAATAGATAAACAGAGAAAAAAATAGTCAATCATCTCTCCTAATCAGCTCTGAGACTCCAGAGGGGCCAAACCAGTTACACATGAGTGTAAGAAGTGAGTCCAGCCTGCACGTCTCAGAAGACACTTGCTGCTGCCAGAAGTGTATCTTTTTATCTGGGTTTATAGGCTAAGCCAGGCCAGCCTCCATAGGCAGAGAAACTTTCACTATCAAAAAGATGTGTATCTGTCTGGCTGGCTGTCTCTCCGTGTATCAAGCTATCTCTATCAATTATCTGGCAACACAGGTGAGTCGGGAAGAAAAGTCCACCTTCAAATGTTCTTTTTGAAGGGTTCAAAGAGTTGTCCTGTAATGGATCGTTGTAATTTATGTTTTCTGGTGTAACCGCTTTTCCCCACCCTTTTGCCTCAGACGAGATTTTCTGAACATACCCAGAATGCCTTTCAAACAAATCCAACAACACAAGTTTGAGACATGGTACCTTTTTATAGCTTGCTAAAAATGTAGACAAAGAATTTTAATGGCTTAAATTTCAAACACTACTTGGTTTTTGGATGGATGTGTAATTAGCTTATTGTCTTTTGGTCAGTTGATAATGATGCCTTTTAAATATCAAGCCCAATAATGAAACTTTTCAGTAACATTTTTTTTGTCTTTGATTATAATTGGTTCCCTACAAAAAACTAGACAACATTGAGTGACCTTCGTTTTTGTCAGGAGAATTAAGAAAATACTACGTTGAAGAACTTCTCAGTCATAATAACAACTATTAGAACAGGTATTAACAAAGTTGAATTAAGAATTAATTTATTGAATTAGTGAATTTTTTTTTTACACTACAAATTAATTAAGGTTTATCTTGTTTGAAATCAAAGGAAAAGATTCATCCAGTCAACCATCTAATGAGCTGTCTTCCTCATGCAAATTCAACTGGCCTTGTCAGACAACACTGAGAGAAACTTTGTCAGAGTGTTACTCCAAGGAACTGATCACAGCTTGAGATATGCAGGTCAGCATATAGATAAACATGCAGTTATTTAGATGTGCATAGGCAGGTTAGCAGACAGATGTAGTTTGTAGATACTGGATGATTCTTCAATACTTCAGAATATATTGAATGATGTGTGAATATATGTGTTAGCTACATGGATATATCATAACAAACAAGAGAAATGTGTAGTTTGATTTCAGGTCTGTACACTACAAGACAGTCAGACTTTCTGTCTCTGTATATGAAGGGTACAGTACCTCCAGCCTCTCATTACCAAGTCATCAAATACCATTTTGTCCTGACTCATACAGACAAACATGATACCCTTTCTGTATATGGAGGAGGTGGGGTTGATGGTTTGGTCAAAAGAAACAGAGAACTTTAACCCAGGAGACCAGGGTTTGTGTCACATGTGAAACCAAAATGTTAATACAAGTTTTAAGGTAATATAACATACTTATTTTTAAACCCAAATATAGTAATAATCTTTTTTAAACCTAATAAAGCAGTTTTAGAGTCTAAACCTGCAGAAATTGTGACCATTTTGCAACATTAACTACAAATTAAAAAGGCTTTGTGGCAGCCTCTTATAGTCTACAGCCACTAAAGTGTACCTTAACTACACTAAAGGGGCAAGGCAAAGCAGTATTGGTATTCAACAAGCTGGGATGACAATGAGAGTGTTTTTACTTACTGCATTGGCACTGAGTTTTGGCATAGGATTACAGGAGTTGGATCGGCCAATCAGCTTGTTTAACATGACATGCTTTCACGGCTCACAACATGTGTTGTTATGATTTAGGAGGTGTGTGCACCAGCTAGCTCTGAAACTATGATCACCCATAACACCCTCCTCCACATAGACCTGCAATGATATTTATGTTTATCTTCAGAGAAGTATAATTCACTTTTCACAAATACTCAAGTTGGCATCATTAGTCTTGTACGTGTGATTGCTAAACTGTCCAATTGTGAAATTCTGGGCCGATACCAATGTTTAAATTAACAATTTGGCCAAGAACAGACATCCAGCTAGTGGCTTCTTCTCTAAAACAGCAGCAGGGTGTGTACAGTGCTATTGTCTGAGCCGGACCACAAATAATCAAAACAACATTGAGTGAGCGCAAAATTGATGTGACATAACAGATAAACATCAGCCAATGCCAATGGTGAATGTCACCTTATTTGCTCATAGGCTGATTGCAGTCAACAAGGTGAATATCTGCTGAACATTTGACAGTTAAATTACTCGGTTCATCACCTAAATGCCAATTTTCTATGCCAGTTCAAACCTTATAAATTTAAATTGAATCAAGTTCTTCATAGAAATCCCTGGTCACCAAAGCCGGTCAGCATCCAAACCACATGTCAGCCTGGTTATGAGGAGGGTTTGCAGACCAGGTCAGACGGACATGTTGACTCGACACTATGAATCTGCATCACTGTGTCTGTAACAGGCATGATAGCAGAAGGTGAGTATTGCCTGAAGGAAAACACTCTCAGAGATGGTCAGAAAGTGTGAACTTCTGCAGTGGTTTTGTTTGGCTGGTTTTGAGTGTTAGCGAACAATGTCCCGGTGTGTGTGTGTGTGTGTGTGTGTGTGTGTGTGTGTGTGTGTGTGTGTGTGTGTGTGTGTGTGTGTGTGTGTGTGTGTGTGTGTGCATGTGTGTGTGTATGCGTATGCACTAGAGGACAGTGTAATATTGTTTTGGAGCCTTGTGGTTGGGACGGAGCTAACACCTGAATGAACCTGTCACTGTAGACACATTGCTTTTTCAGCTCCAGCGATTACACTGCACCCAAACACACTCAACATTTTCTGGGTGGTTCTTTGTACATGTGTGTGTGTGTGTGTGAGAGAGAGGAGAGACAGAGAGAGCAGTGTGTTGCTTGTGCATTGCCTGTGTGCATGTGTCTGTGAGTGTGAGAGAGACAGGAACAGAGAGCGAGAGTGACAGGGCATTGTGTCTCTGTGTGTATGTGTCGAAACCTCTGCTGTGTTTCAGGTTTCTCCCTGGAAAATATGAAATAGGGCTACTGCTACTGTGTCCTTCGAGGTTAAACAACAGCTCGTATTGATGGATACACACACATAGGGCATGGTGGGCCTCAAAAAAAAAAAAAAATCCAAAATTGAAAAAATGTGGACAAAGTTTTTTCTTTCTTCTTTTTCTCTCTTTGCTACTATAATATCACCTAGAAACTACGGTACTCCGGGTGTCCTTCAGCCAGGCACTTATCACACTTTATCTCACAGAGAACTGTCATTGCACAGCTCTCAGGTGTGAATGCATGTTATTAAATGAGTGTTATCATCTTTCAAAAAAGTGATATAAAACAAAGAGAAATAATGGGCCAAGGATTGCAATAAGTAAGGCAAGGATTTGCTTTTTTCATTTATGCTGAGCGCTGACATGACTTGAGAGAGATGACTCATGAGGGAGCAAAGGACAGTTGGACAATGAAATATACAGCTCATGTGAACATTATCAAAATGTGCTGCGTTAATGTCCCGTTATCAGGCTTGGGGAGTAACAGATAACATGTAACAGAATTATATCATTAGGATAAAAAGGTAACTGTATTTCATTAGTTACGGAAAAAAGAAGTAATCATATTACATATCATATTTCATAAACAGAATTACAATATTTAAATATATTTTAAAACAAAGACTTATATACTACATTGCTCAGTGTGCACACATTACACTTTTAGTCTCACATCACTATGGTGTCAGTCAATCTTACAGTAGATAATTCATTCTCATGGACTCCTGGGAAAATATGGATGAAAATTATTATCTTATTATTATTATCATCTATTATCTTATTTTGTCTTAAAATCAAAAAACAGGAACATCACAGTACAGTGACAGTCCTGCCTCCAGCTGTGAAAATTCTGTCATCCTCCAAGATGCATCCAAGACATCTAATCTAAAGAAACATAAAACAGTACAGGTAAGACCAACCGCTAATGTTATTATTATTGGAACGGGAGTTAAAATCCACTACAGTGTCACCCTCTATCATGGCTGAACAAAGTGAACCACTTTCGCCCCTCCGTTAAGAATTTACAAATCGTTCAATTTTGTTGTGTACACCTTCAGGCTTTGCTTGAGCTCGGCCTGTTTTTAATTAAAGGATCGGTTTCTCTCCGTACCGTTTACTCTGACTGGCCCAACATAAAAGAGCAGCTTTCCACCGCTCACTAACAGCCAGCCAGTAATGGATGAACTAAAGTAAAGACTTGCTGCAGAAGAGCCAGAGGTAGGCTGGGCATTTCAGGAACCTTATGACCTTGTGTGATTGCGCCTGTTTAAAGCTCTGTTCCAAATTATGACTGTGACTGAACCAGTATAGCTGAGAAAAAAAAAAAAAAAGCTGTGGGTTTTTCAGCCGTTTCCATGTGGGTAATACTGGAAGAGGCTCTACATGGACTAGAAAAGGCAGGTGTGCTGTTGTGTCATTAGCTGGTAGTTGTAATTATAACATAGCATGACAGCGGTTTAATAAAATGAGATAATGTCTAGATTTGTCAGTCATTTTTTTAATTGTAAAATACCCTGACATGTGATTAAACCAACAAAAAAAGCCCTGTGTTTATAGGGGGGTAACTACAATGTGATGTCAGGTCAGGTTTGGTGAGAGACGGGGCGAAGCAGACAGATGGGTGGCGACAGATGAAAGAAAATCAAGCATGATGGAGGGATCTGGGAGAGGTCAAGGGGAGCTGACACCCATCAGTTTTCTCTCCTTAATCTATCTGTGTAACACATCGCTCACCCCATCTCCCTAGACACACACACACGGACACACACAGACACGCTAGATATCACAGACCCTCAGCAATTGGCTTTGTCATGACCTTTAACCCCTATAAATCTGTGTGTGCGTGCGTGTGTGTGTGTGTGTTCATGTCTGTAACAAAGAGCTATAAATCGCTGGCTTGAAAATCAATTTACAGCTGCTTACCTTCTTTCTTTCTAATTCATGTTCTACTTGCTGCTGGACGTGTGTGTGTGTAGGTGTGTGTGGGTGTTAGAGAGAGAGTGTCAATTACACGGAAACACATACAGGGTTTTTTTTTGGCTAAACTATATCTAAGTTATTTTCCAAGCGCCTTTCTTGTCGCTGTGAAACAGTCGACTGTGATTTTTGTTGAATGTTTATCTCTACAATCCTACCCAGGAGACCTTTTGTGTTGCACTGACTGTGAACTGAAAGTGAGTATATTTCACTGCTATCTTGACCACAGAAAATATACTGTCACATTTCAGATAGTGTTTTTATTTACAACTACTGTGTGTATTTTACTCTCTGCGCAATGGCCTGAAGCACCTCAACATTTTACGGCAGTCTGTGGACATTTTATTTCATTTTGGCTCTTTAATCATTCATTCATTCTAAGTCTGACCTCAGTCCTCACTACTGGGGCTAGACTTTCAGCCTTTACGGCCCCAACCCTGGCTGTGACATATTGGCTCAGGTCTTGAAGACATAGATGCAAAGAATTTCTAAAGGGATAAATGATACAACTGGATGTGATTCACACTGTGGCAGATAGAATCAGGATGTGTGACAGGCAGAAAGGCAAAGCAGGTAATGACAGTCTACAAAGTTGTGAGGGCATGATGTGCAGAAATCCAAGATGTCAAAATGACAGATGAATTTCGGTATATAAGAATCAGAATAGAGAGAAGTGATGGAAAGATGTGGAGTTTTTTTTTCCAAAAGTTGCAGGAGTTTTCCAGGTAGAAAGTTTGAACTGAATCTTGGAAATTGTACTGACAGATTTTTGTGATCATGACAGATAGAACTTTATAATATTTTCAGAAATACTGACACAAAGGGGCTTCAGAGGTGCTGTCTGGATGGATTTCTTACCTTTAGACGCAACCAGGCTAGCTGTGTCCATCTGTTTTCAGTCTTTATGCTAAGCTAAACTAACAGTTTTCTCAGAATCAGGTTTAGAGCCAAGTAGATTTACACAAGCTTTGGTGTGTTGGTAAAACATTAAGCAGAAAAATATGTATCTGTGTTTGTATCTGTATTTGCAAGTCACGAAGCATTTATAGAAAATTAAAAAGAATACAATAGAATATGCAGTTCTAAAAAAAGTGTCTACCACATGTTGTTTAAAATTGTTCAAATTATATTTTTAGAAAAGTAGATATGAGTCTGCTTCCACAACATCTTCTGTGGTGATGTCCAAACATAACAATATTACGACACGCTGACCAGCAGAGAACGACAGAGATGGGACATAAACACACTTCAACAGGCTTTTTGGAGAAGGCATTAAACAGAATGGTTTCTATCTATTAAGCTGTAAAATGTGTCATTATTTTTGTATGGGATGTTTTGACTCCCACACCCACTGACACACACACACACACACACACACACACACACACACACAGTATGCACACATGTATAGTGTGGTTTCAGTGTTTGCACCTTCTTCGCAGTCCTCAAGGCAGAACACTCGTCATTATCACTTCCATCACCAAGATCTTCACCACCAACCTCTTCATCATCCAGATCATTATTATCATCATAATCACATTTTCGGATGTGGCAGTAGATGCTTAGTGTGAATATAATATGCTTTTTTTTTTTTCAGCTCCAGAGATTGTGACAAAGACACAAAGGCACTCAGAGTCTCTTACAGAATGCTCTGAAAGTGGTTTACACCGAAGTTAAAGGCCACATACTGCCATTTTCAGATGACACCAACCCTCTCTAATCCCTTTCTCTTTCTCCCTTAATGTGTCTCTTTTACTAAATTTTCATTTAGAAAGGATTTCATGGTTTCATTGTTACTCAAATACTCTGAACCTGCATTACATTGTGTTTGGATGCTGAAAAATTCTGACCTTTCCATTGGGTTTCTACCCATTGTATTAAAGGTAATCTACCATTATCTGTGACAGAGCATTGTTCTATCATGAGTAAGCAGACATAAAAGTTGTCTTGTCCCAGTGAGACCTGAAAGTGGTATTCTTTTGTCATCATGAGTTTTGCACTGCACTTCCTGAGAATTATTTGCCAGTGATCTTTATTTGAACGTGATCAGTGCTGTGCCATCGTCCTCCTCAGATTTTCTGGTGAAGTTTGATCTATATATATGGATCTCTTTACATCAATGCTTAACTACTAACTACTAACGATTTCTACCATGTATTGTTGTTGCTGCACATTGATAGCAGAATTAGTGGACAGAGTCACCGTGACTTCACCCACTTGTTGGGGGTTGCTATCTTGGTTTTTTGCAAACTAGCACTTGCAGTACCAACAAGAGCACGGAGCTGGCGGCTGACTTACTGCGATTTGGGTGACATTTGATTTTGTCTCGTCTGTTCAGCAGGTAATAATGGCAGCCTGCCTGGTTGCAGTCTTTTTCTGAAGAGTACAGGAAATGTAGTAACAGAGTCATGATCTATATTTGATCATGAGCCCTGTGTGTCGCCCTGGATGGACTCAGTAACAGTGACCTGTCAATCACGCATACACTGGTAATCATCTATGTAGGACAGTAATTTACTAAAAGAACATTTTATTTTTGCAGCTAGTGGTGGGACCCCCTGCTGGCCATTAGAAAGACTGCAGGGGTAAGGAACTTGACTTAGTGCGTCTTACTGCATTGGCTTCACTTTTCAGACCTGAAAGCTACGTTCACTTCCTCTTCTGTCTATACTTCTGCACGTCACCTTCTGTATGGCAGAGAGTGTTTTGCAGGAAAGACCTAAAAATCTTTGGGGTCTTTAAACAGAATTTAAAAGACTGCAATACCCTGAAAAGTAACATTTTTCCTTCCTCTTTCTCTCTGTCTCTCTATAGATTGGAAAGTCCATCATATGAGGTGATGCAGCTGGAGTTTGAGGTGGATAACGTGATCAACCTGGTGCCGACCCAGACTCTACACTGGAACGTTGAGTACCCAGCTGGCATGCAGACAACTTCCAGGCAAACAGAGAAAGTCTCACACCTCTACATCAGCAATGCAGACATACAGGGAATCGTACCGCTGGCTGAGGTAAGGGATGAGTTGATGAGTACAGATATCTGTGAGCGTACATATTGACATATCCAGCAGCACACACATCTTATGCTGAAATAGACTCCATTTCTCCCTCCTCCTCCTCCTCCTCCTAACCTTCTCTCTGACACCCCCAGCCCGTCCCCTTCCTCCGGGTTGATCAAAGCTGTAAAGGTCAGCTTGTTTACCCCCTCCTGTCGCTACAAGCCTCCTGGTCACACACACGCAGCAGGTTTCACTCTCACAGGTTTTCAAAATGACAAGCAGCCTCTCAAATATGAGCACACATCCACGCAGGTGCCAGTGCCTATAGACATGCACGCAAGTTCACATACTGAGACCCTCAGTGTGTATGCAAATTCACACACACGGATTCACATTTGCAATTGCAAACATCCACTAAAACTCACACACACACACCTTCATGCACAGTTGCCTAAGCCTGTGTGTGTCATGCTGACAGGTGTCATTCTGATTGAGACTCAAACACATTTGCCTCTTTATGTCTTAAAAGGCTGCTTGCCATAGAGACCTGAAACCTTCATTATGTGTTCTACTCAGTATTTTAGAGCAGTGGTTCCCAACCTTTTTCCTTAAGGGATCCTTTTTCTGTCATTTAGTACACTGACAACCCCTGGCTAAGTGTCTTACTGTATGGATTTTATAATGAGACACTTTGTCATTATCATATTCAGTGCATCACAACAGCAATACAGCACAAATGACAAACGGTACAATTAAAGCAAATAGTGAATGTAAAAACTGTTTGGGTAATATGGATGAATTTTAAGCAGATTATTTCCTGTGAGTATTGCATCAGAGATGAGTGTTTCCTGATATTTTTTAAGAACGTTTTATATGATTCTCTTGTTTTTTTCCATTTCTAGAGCCATTTAAGCTCTTCACTTGTTTGAACTGCACACTTTTCTGATGCAGGATGAGGCTTTTTAGTGGAGAATGAAGGCTCTGTGAATGTAGCTTGTGCTCAGGTCTTCACCATGTCCTCATCTGTGTGGCAGCAATGCAGGCAGCAAAATATAAAGCAAAATGCATCATTTATTTTATTTTACTTTGTAGCCGTTTTATTTTCATATGCTGTATACTATGCTGTCACATACTATTTCCATTAAAATAACCTTTCAAAATGTTTTCATTTTTAAATCTATAGAATTGAAACTGTTTGTAAACTTGCTAGCTAACAAAGGCAAAGGCAATTTTTTACCACATTAAACATTTTGATTTAAGATCTCAACCTCAAAGAAATAACTATTTCATGTAGGATTCTTCACAGGATGAATGGAATACTGAGATATAGACCTACTGAATATATAATCGCTTTTTCCTAAAGTTTTCTTTTACCCTTTAAAATCAAGAAGGCCTCACGACCCTCCGTGATGTTTTGGTAATCCCTAGAGGGGTCTCGGCCCTCAGGTTGAGAACCAGTGTTTAAGTGGACTAAAAATGAATAAAAACCAAATTTTAGTTAGTCTTTGCATACTTGGAAGATGGTAATCAATACTGATGTGCTATCAAATTAGCAATAATAACTAAATAATGCAACTTCTCTGAGAGAGTGATGACTAGCATGTGCTTTGTAAGGTATTCTCTGTTAATATACCCCCAGCCATAAGCCCTTATAATGAGTATGACCAACAAGCAATGTGCAAATCCTAAATTAAAATATCTTTGTAAAAAAAAATGTAAGGAATATTAATAATTAAGCAAAACAATAATTAATAATAAGTAAAATAAAATAAAGTAAAACTTGAATTTTGCTGCATGCATTGTTGCCATCCAGAATCTCCTTTGGAAAACCTCTTGAAGAGAGATGTAAAATCTGTTTGAACGAATGATGACTTTGGACCTGTACGTACTATATTAGACAGGGTCAAAATCTGTGACATTTCTAATCAGATAAAATATCACCATTATTCACATATACATTCACAGATCAGATCAGAACAGGCACATCCCAAAGCAGACAACGCTGCTCTGGCTAAAGCAACCGGGACCCTCAGGCAAAAAAGTGAGGAGAAGGATGCTTTTCAAAATACTCCCAGTTCCATTACCACTGAGGTAAAGCTAATCTGGCCTGATAGCCCTCCTTCAAACAGCAAAGCCCTAGTGAGAAAACCCAATTTTGTTCAGGGCTTTTGCAAACCCTGTCTCTTTCACACACTGGAAAAAGCAAGCTTGAAACCATCATTTCAAATAGCAGTGCTGTTGGGATTTTGCAAGCTTTTTACAGGGGGCACTGTGAATGGAGCTCAGGAATGAGTAATGCTACATCTCATTCCCCTGTATTTTTCAAAAAAAAGAGGTATTTAAAGGTATTTTTCTGTGAAAATGCTCATGGTATTAGTTGAATGTTTAAGATATGTATGTACATACAATGAGCTTTTGTTGTATTAATTTATAATCTGTATATTTGTGTCATAATTTATCACCTTCTCATGTGTCTGACAATACATGAGCCCAGTCAATCACTAACTTGATCAAATGACAGCTATGGAATATAAATTATTTTGTGTTTTATTTAATTGTATTATGTAAAACTTAACACAAATCAATTGTTTCCTCAAGAATTTTTTATATAGATCGATGGCAAAGTGAAAGAAAAGCCAACACGGTCTGCTTGGGGGAGGAACACCACCCCCCCCCCCCCCCCCCCACCCCAGAATATTTGCTCATTTGGTGATTTGATGGTGGTGGTGGACTGTGCTGGTGACTCACAAAGCCATTACATGATTCACTATATTCATACTCATAAAACCATTTAGTGACTCCTACAACCCTGCATGGAAGCAACTGCATGAGGCTTTTCATTTACTTTGTCAGCCATGTGTGTATGAATAATATAAATTATAAATACAGTGGAAACCTCGTACAGTGATCAGGGTTGCAGTGATCAGCAGAGGGACAGAATAATTCCGATACAAATGCTGTTCAGTTAATTTGCTTATAGTAATCCTGTAGTCTGCTACAAGTTTCATTTTGTGTCTTTTAATACATGACAGTATATGGAAAACAATTTTTAAAGCTACAGTAGTTCTTTTGTTTGTTTGTTTGTTTTTTTACTTTACTCCCATGATATTTTGCGTCAGGGTAAGGGTGCCTCTGCTGCTGCCCATGTCATTTTCTCTGAATGAACGGAGAGACAGAGACAGTCAGGGGTCCTCAGAGCTTTCAGTGAGAAAGCCACAGAGCCACACAGAAGTCTTGATGAGGTTTGTAGGCTTGGACTTCAGAGACAGGGCTTTGTGTCCTTTGTTGCCTGTGGTTAAATATAGGCTACAAAGATCACAGGTTATTAGGTTTGGTTTGGTTGAGGGCAGATACTGTTACAGTAGCATCAAGGTACCGCCAGCCAAGGCTATGTGCATCCATGATATGAAAGCCAATGGGGATAAACCATGATCTCTTCCTAAACCTAAACAAGTTAGTTTTCAAAACTTGTTTCCTAAGCCTAACCAAACAGCAAATGAAAGCCAAAACAAACCTAAAATTAATAAGTGAGCTAAGCTTGAGTTTCACACTGGACTCAAACCACAGTCTCCCAGATCAGGACTTGAACCACTTTTTCATTCGTCCACCACCAGCTCCTCTCTGCAGAGACTTTGTCCCTTTTTATAGATAAACCAAATCTCTGCTGTGTGACTATTATCTCATGGGTACAAACAGACACTCCCTAATAAGAATTGTTGTGTTTTTGTTACCTTAGAATATCTACAGTGTTTGTGGGTCCTCTTCCTTGAAGTCTACCATGTCGCCTATACCACGCCTATTCACTTACTTTTATTAGTGCCAAGGGGCCAGACGGGAATTTAATTATGTAACACAATGCGCCTTGTTATTTTTTCTTCTCTTTATTTATTTCACAATTGGAAAAGACACATTGCTTAAAAAAGTGCAGGAACAATGCACCTTTGTAATCCTAGATTAGAAGTAACTTGTTTTTTTTAATAAACGCATTGTTGCATTTAATATCTTTCTTCATTTAGCCTGAATTAAAACTTTTTAATAGAAGAAGTTTTTCTGTGTTTAACAACAAACATAACCTGAATGGGCTAATACGGCTCTTGAAGAAATTGTTTATTTATTTATTTATTTATTTATTTATTAGTTATAAATGATCAAAAGGGTGGCCTGGTATCTCAGCTGGTCGAGTGTTCACCCCATGTATGGAGGCTGTGAGACCTCTGCAGACTGGTCCTTTAATTAAAAGCATTTCCTTATAAAATCGCAGTGTGATTGTTTCTTTCAGTATGTGAATGTCATTTGTGGGATAAAGTTATTGTTCTTAAAAAAAGGAGTGATAATAAATATTCAGATCAGAGGTGTCTCTCTCCTGACATCCAAGACGTACAAAATATGAGAGACTACATGCATTCTCTTGCAGACACACAGAAAAACAAATACACATATCTTTGTATACACACACCTAGTTTCACTTTCTCTCTCTCCATCTCTCTTTGCCCCTCTCCTTTGGGTAAAAGCATCAAATGGGCTGCTATTACAAGTCATTTGGGCCTGCTGATTTGTTTACCAGAACTGCTGACCAGGTGTTGATTGTTGGTTGGTAGTTTAAGGCATCTGTCACTGAGAGGGGTCTCTGTGATAGGTCACTGAGATGAAAGCTCCAGTGAGTCCTGGTCTCTTGGAAGAATGACGAAGAAGGATTGAAATTATGATCTTGAATCTTCAAAGGGAGCCGGGCGTAAAAGCTTTTACAAAGTCTTGCATCCTCTGTCCTAAACAATTCCACATCTGAGGATTGGAACAAAAGTGCAGAACAACCATGTAATGAAATGTGGGATCTTTACAGCAGTTACATATTTTTTTATAAAGAACTAAACCGAAGCCTCACACATAATTGCATCAGGAGCACTCAGCGCTGGCTTTTAAACATTATTTCTCTGTCTGATCTGTTTGGGTGATTTAACTCCACCTCAGCCATCTTCCACCATCTCCCAAATCAAAAGTCAGCTTATCAACAGCACTGATGTGGTAATGCAGTGGCTTCTCTCTTTACAAGGCAACAATGAAAACCAGAACACTGCCTGTCATTACCAAACCCTCTCCGACATTTTCCTCCTAATTCCGCATATCCATTAAGGTTCTGGTCTCTTGGCTGAGCGGGAAAGAAAGAAGCCCTCTTCAGGAAACGAGGGATTATTAGGAGTAATTTGTCTCCTGCGGGGGCTGAAAAATTGGTTTCATCTTTTAGAGAGAGAGAGAGGAGGTGAGGAGAGGA
The DNA here is from genome assembly GCF_056507025.1 of Lutjanus erythropterus. Classification (NCBI taxonomy): domain Eukaryota; kingdom Metazoa; phylum Chordata; class Actinopteri; order Lutjaniformes; family Lutjanidae; genus Lutjanus; species Lutjanus erythropterus. The sequence continues at coordinate 17,427,325 of NC_139326.1, read as the reverse complement.
GAAGGACTGGGGGAGAGAGGTGGGGGGGAGAACAGGGAGCCAGGGAGAGACAGGGGAAGACTGACAGAGACAGATAGAAGTGAGATTTGGGAGAGGAGACTTAGATTAAAGCTATTTATTTATTGTCTGCTGTATCTGCATTGTCTTTGTCACCTCTCATTTTGAGTCAGTGATTAAGTTGTTAGTATTAGTCCATTCAGTGGCACCTTTTCTGGCGCATACTGCCATGCAAAGCAAAAATGCAGCAACTACATTTTTGGTGAAAACTGAGCTGTGACTTTAGTCTGACATTTTGACATCTATTTCACAATATAAAACACATAAAATAATGACAACTAGACCACTAAAGCCGGAGAGCTACATCAAGTGAAAGCTACATTGTGAATTAGCCACAACCAGCCTTCGCTAAATTTAAGAAAAAAATATTTATTTATTATTTAGATGAACTTTAATCTTTAGTCCACATAAGTGAATGAGGCAGTAGTTAAACCCAACAGCTTAACTTCTGCTAAAGCTAATTAGCTTAACGTCATGCCATGCCAGTTTTTAGTGTAACTCGTGATTTGGAGTGGTTCAACCTCATATTTCAGTTGTAGATTTGTTTCTTTTACTTTGATGTCAGTGTCAGTGTTTGCAGAATTTATAGACAACAGATACAGAGCAGTCTATCCAGAAAGTTGTGATGCTGCAATTGCAATAATTAACGTAGTCCCTGTGAATTCTGCATGACTCTGCAATTTTGTCCAATCACAGCCACTTTTATGCAAATTTGACCAATCATCATAGCTCTCTGCAAGTTCCAGGCAAACATCATACATATATGTGTCAATAGACTTTGTGCCTTACTAAGTTTTTTTTTTTTTTTGGTGTGTTTGTTTGGTTTTTTTGCATTGTCATTTATTTTTTTGTCACTGTGCTGAAAAAAACACAAGGTTAGTCATTATTATTTCAATGTTAATGTACACTTCTATATTTTATAATTTATAGAAGTGAGAGCAGGGGAATGACATGCAGCAAAGGGCTGTAGATGGTAGTCGAACCCACAGCCACATGGGGCAAACACTCTACCGACTGAGCTGCCAGGCCACAACAGTTTTTAACTTTCAAACAGAAAATTATGAAGAAAAAGTATTGGGTTGTGCCAGATATCCTATGCTGTGTCATTCCTGTCAGTTTCTTCCTCAAACAAACCGTCCATACTGAATTCACAGAGCCTTAGCTGAATTGCAGCAAAGTGGGGATATTGAATTTATTGCCCAAGGAGAACAGTGGGGTGGAGCAGGAGACGTACAAACTGATCGGAGTAGTAAAAATGCGAATTACTCACTCTGAAAAGTGGACTTGCAGTCATTCTTTGAATGGCTACCCACTGTGGCAGCCAGTCATTGAACAGAACTGCGTCTGGAGTTACTTTTCAAACATGGTGGCTCAGTGAGAAACTGAAACTTTCCTTTTATTTATCCCAGACACTCTCGTCGAATTTGATTCTGAAAATGTTTAAGGAAGGAGATAAAAGCCAGAAACTTAGTGAAGCTTGATTTATTTTAAGCTGCATCCTAAAAGGGCTAAAATACACATTCATATATTTCCAGAGGCAGTCAACCACCTTTTGCCACACACAAACAGAAACAGCTCTGCCAAATCCACTGTTGGCTCTAAATGCAACTAACTATATTCCTTTTGGGTGGCCTGCGAATTTTGATTTCAGAGTTTATTCCCATTGGCTGGCGATATCACGCTGTCCATCTGAAAGAGTCAGAGATTATGTCAGCATGTCACTAGAAGGCATACAACAAAAAGCAATTGCTGATGGCCCACCTGCATGTTGTGAAAGGTTACAGTGAAAAGGTTTGTGCTATGAAGGCTTAGAAAATGGGTGAGTCTGAATTAGACATTTCAGAAACAGATTGCACCGGTTAGCAGATGAATACATGGCCTCAGCCCTGAAATAACACAGTACCACCACCTCCAGCTACCTATCTATAGACAATGTAGTGTTAAGTTGAACAGAGACCTCATTATTTGTATCTGTATTTGTTCACCTAACAAAATCATCTGTCTCTGTATTTGGATAGAAGATTGGAGGGGGGCATGGTTTATATTGGAAGTCACATTAAACCAGGCAAATATTGTAATATTTATTGTCAGTGCCTTCAAAGCAGAATAAAATAAATTATGAAATACACTTCCAATATCCTTCAGTTGGAGGAAATAATCTTAAATAGCAATGATGCTGCGTTTATGTTTGTTGATGTGTCAATCTTACTGAAGGTAACAGTACTAGAAAGTATACTATATAATAATAATACTATGATGATATTAAAATTGAGTACTTGTGTAAAAATGCGCTTGGATACAAGTAAAAAGTAGTACTGTGAATGTTACTGCGTTACAGTTTGGAAATTATTTTTTCCATAATAACAATGAGCGACTTTGGATAGAAGAAATACCAGTTCCTATCACACTATTTGTATTTTCACAGAAAATGTATTCAGAATGGGGTGCATCCAATGTAGTGCTTGCAAATCTCCTTTTGTGGGATGCTGTTATTTTATTATCTTTTAAGGAAAAGTCTCGACAGCAAAACAAAAACAAAAAAAAAAACTTGAAATTTGATTTTTGCAAATCAAATTTAAGCCACCTTGGATTTCTACAGGAGCATCTCCTGGAGACGTTCTAACTACTCAAATATGATTTCAAAGTGTCCTTTGCACTGAAATAAATTGTCTACTGGAACAATCCAGTCTGATCACTTGCAAATATCAGTGTGGGCAGTCTGTCTTAAACATCTGATGTGAGAACAAATCTGATTTGGCAGCAGTCTGAATAAAGTCAAAGAGTCTATACAGTGTCCATGCATAAGACAAAATGCATGAGACTGCCAAAGTTTCAGCACCAAGGACAGCGTCAGTGTGTCCACTCTGTGCTGGCATCAGAATCCTAATTCAACACAGTTTTGTCTTCAATGTGGTGATTACTTTACGTGAAAAGCCCTGTTCTTTGGATAGTTCGGTGTATCTTTGACTTTATCTGGTTCACAGGAGGCCCACATCTGTGATATAACTAATGAGAAAAGCTGAGAGAAAATAATGGACACAAATGGACAGAGAAGGAGGGACAAAACAACCTGTTATTTGAGCCAGGGGGAAAACAGAATGAAAAGGGAGGTCAGAAATGGACCTGCTATACTTTCCTCGCTCTTAGAGATATTTTACCGGATGATAAATTGGATCAGTAATAATGTTGTTTCACGTTCCCTGCAAGCGCCATTACACACCTCCGCCTGCAATGAGGCTGTTTCACAGCCCTTCAGAGTGAGGCTCAGAGAGGGGGACAGAGAGTGAAAAATATTTTCTCCTCACATGATCTGAATACATTAAATTAAAATGCATGTTCCACATGTTAGCAGCCATGTTTCTGCTAGACCGTCGTGCCAATAACCCAGATAAACATTTTTTGATTGAAGTTTGATTGACAAGAAGGAAGGATATAGATGTAGATTTGGAAAGAAAAATTCTTAACAACCTGCATGACCCACATTTTTTTGTTGTCGAGACCCGCGTCCTTTTGCAATAATTCTTTTATGTCTGCTGCCGTTTACATATTTGGTACGTACACTCTTAGAAGTAAAAATGTTAACTAGAACCATAAAGCATTCTTCGGCTTGTCCACATAGAAGGAGCCCTTTTACTTCCTGGTAAAACCTTGTATAAGAGTTCTACTTGGAACCCTTTCTAGAACCAAACATAAAGTGTTACACCTAGAACCATCAGTGACAGGTTTCACCCAGAACCCCCTATGGGAGGTTCTATAGTGAGCATTTCTATGGTGTAATGGTTCCAGTGAGACCCCTATCTGAGGGTTCTATCTAGAACCTTTCCAACTTCTAAGGGTGCTAACAAGAACCCATCCAGGGCCCAACCTTTTTTTATTCAAAGAATTTTATGTAGAACACAGCCAGGGGGTTGTACTGAGAACGTCTTTATATTCCTTGGGTTTTATCCAGAACCGAACCAGGGGGCTTTGCCAAGAACCATTTTATATCGCAAGGGTTTTATCTAGAACACAGTCAGGGGGTTCTAGCGAGAACCCTTTTATATTCTAAGGGTGTTATCTGTAACTCACCCTGGGGATTCTTACAAGTAGAAGCCAGAGGGTTCTACCTAGAACCCATCATGAGGGATTCTACCTTGAACCATATTCCAAGGGTTTTGCCTTGAACCCACTCAGGGGGGTTCTACCAAGAACCCTTTTATATTATGGTACAAAGAACCCTGACGAGACTTTGATGAAAGAGTTTTTTTAAGGACTTCAACAATCCTTGAATAGCTCTTTCTTCTAAAAATGGTTCTTTGATGAAAAGGGATCTTAATGGAACCCTTAATCTTACAAAGAACCAAAGAAGGAAAAAAAGGTTCTTCAGAACCAAACTGATTTGGGTAGAACCGCAACCCTTCAGGAAGAACCCTTTTGAAACCATTACTTATTAGATTGTTTAGAAGAGGGAAGAGTGAGTGAAAAAGGAGAAAAGGTCCACTCTTTCTTGTCCTTGTCTTCGTCTCTGTCCCTGTCCCTCCCTTCTCAGTTCTCCTCCTCCTCCAGCCTGTCCTCTTTACTCTGTTTGTGTCTTCTTCTTTCTTCTTCTCTTTCTTTCTCCACAGAGTTGTACCTCTCTCCGAGGTTTTGCTCTGTAATTAATTATATTAATTGGAACACTTGTTTATCTTTGTTGCTTGAAGATGCCTTCTCAGTGGGCTGTGTGTGCGTGTGCAGACCTCTTAGCAGCGTGGCAGTGCAGTTACGCTAAGTGGCTCCTTAATTTGCCTCCTCTGATTGGTTCTCTCTAAGAGGAAGTCAGTAAGTAGGAAGAGGAAACTGAAAAGTCAATAATCTGCTGATGAAAGCAAACACATACATACACACAGACACACACACACACACGCACTCACAGTTTTCAAACTCAATTATAGATTTACCATTTTCACGGTCTGTGTGTTTATTAGAAACAGCTGCCCCCACCAGTTTCTTTATTGTTATGTCTCCAGCTATTGTTTTCTCAATTCCCCCATTTTCTATATGGGCGTTTGTGTTTGTGATCATGTCTGTGTCTTTGTGTGTTTGTGTGTTGGCAGTGGGTCTAAATACCTGTACTTGCTAATTTACACCACCATTAAACAAGACACTGTGGAATTAATCCTACACACTCAACAGGTTCTCTCTCTTTCAAATCACTACTACTACTATTACTGCTGGGCATCGCTGCACTGTAAAATATCATATATGAATTTAGTGGAATCAGCTAATCTTTTTTCAGTAAATATACAAGTTTTATTTGCTTGTTGCTATGTTAATTAAACTTTAAATTTCTAGTATTTATTTCCAAAACATTTCAGAACTTATACATGAGTTCTTCTAACTTGAAGTCGTGAATCCAATCAACTGATTAAATTAAGCCTCTGAAAGATGATCTGTATATTATAGCAGCAAAGATCAAATTTGTTTCTAATATGTGATTTCAAGGTTGTTGAGTTAACTTAATATCTTATCGAACTTATTGAACACAAGTGCAGTTGAATTAAGATCAAGTTTATTTTTTATCAGGAAAGTTTATTTGTTTTGAAACAAGTTGTCTTTTCAAATTCAGCCAACTTAAGAATTTAAGTTACCTGGACTGAAGAGTTGTTTGTCCAACTTAATATCTTAAGCTTACTGATCATGTTTTCTCAAGAAAAATAAATTAATATCACTTTATTTGACTAGAAAAGTTTATCATTATAAAATTACCTAAATTTTTCAATTTCAGCCAACTTAAGACTTTAAGTTAAGTTAAAACAAATACAGTGTACAGTATGTGTATTTTGTATATTTTTTTACAGTGTGCCTGCATTTTTGTTTTGAAGAAAAATCTTAGATTTCGAACACAAGTTTTTTTCAAGGCTATGATTAAGTCAGGATTATGAAAAACTACTGTTCTTACTTTTTAATTAACAACGCACACACTAAGAGTCTTGATCTTTTTCTTACTTTGCTTCAGATATTTCAATAAATTTTAACCCTGTCATTTTACACTATTAACCTTCAGTAGAATGTTTTATTCACTACTATTTGTCTCTCTCTATCTTCTAAAGAAGCAAGTCTTTTCACCTGTGCCCCCTCACTTCTCTTCAGTTACAGTATTTGCTTGTTACCAGCCTTCAACCACGCAATTAATCAACACATATGACATATTCTGTGTGTGTGTGTGTGTGTGAGAGAGAGAGAGAGAGAGAGAGGGGGAGAGAGAGAGAGAGAGAGAGAGAGAGAGAGAGTGTGTGAGTGTGTAAGTATTTGGGTCACTGAGAACTTGTGTGTCCTTGGCTCCAGGTTCATTTCCATACCAAGCGGCTCGCTTCAATCAGTCAACGAGAACAGGAGAAAAAGAGAGAAGGAGGTGGGAAGCGTGAGAGGATGAGATGTTTTAAAGCTAGAAAAATAAGTTTGGAGGTAAGTTAGAAAATGACAAAGCCCTTAAGGCTAGAAGAGGGCACTACTCTTCTCTAACTAATGTAAAAAAGAGCCAGTAGATGCATGAAAAGTCAATGAAACAGGCAGGATAAAGATGCGTTTGCCCTGGGCACTGTGTATTGAGAGGAAGACGCATTTGCTCCTCTTTAAATTTTCATGTTGCACTAGACATTGGCCTGATATAATGCACACACCAGTCAGCTCTAAGAAAATCCCTTCTCTTATTGTATATTTAGCATTGCAAAATATCTCCATTTTTATAGCCTACATTTCCAATTTCTCAAATAGCTTTGCAAAGAAGACACTGGTGATACAGATACTGGCAAAAACTCATTCCTTTTAATTTTTTCTACTGCAGATTCCTCAACTGTAACCACAGCCTTGTAAAGATTGTCCATTATAATGTTTTTTTCACCCTCAAGGATATTATCTCACTAAGTGGCGGACTCTGGCTCTCTGAGAGGCAGGGACGAAAAAAAAACCACCAGCTGCATGTGATGGGGCACCGGCGCACTGAAAGTTGTGATGCGTTTATGGTGAAACAGTTCCAAAACACTGGTTAAAACAACATTTTTACGCTTTACAGCACTAAGTCACATACTACCACCTCTGACTTTGGTAAAACCAGTACATATTTTAAAGAGAAAATATTTTTTCCATCGGATATCCTCAGGCTGCTTCACCTTAACTCTCAGCGATTAACAAAGTTTCCTGTTGACAGTAAAGAAGCCACCAACTGCTGCTAAGTGAAACCGAGCTGCCGTTATCTAATTAGCTCAATTAGACAGACTGAGAGGAGGTTTTCAGGGCCAGAGTGAGGGTGGGAATACTGACAGGGAACTGCCATGGAATGGGATCCAGAACTGGATCTGAGCAAGTGGACAGCAGGCTCAGCCTCAACTGACATCATGGCGGAGCCAAAGAGACTGAAAAGAGAACAAGGGAAGACGAGGAAATGAGAGAGTGAAGACGCCCCCTTTATGCATAAAAATAGATGTGTAACCGCCCTCATGCATCGATGCGTCCTTTATGTTGACATGGATGTTAAGCAATACATCCACTAGAGGACACGGTTCAAAAGTTACCCCAATGAAGAGTCAAAGATTTCTGACGACAACAAACACAGCAACACGGCAGGAGGTTGTAATAATGTACCTCTTGCGGGGTTGTAGGTGGCAATTGTCTTTGTGGACATTAAATACGTTGCAACATGAGAACTTCTTTGTTATGTCCAGTAGTCATGTCTTGTTGAACTATTGGCTACAATGCTACACGGCCCCCACAGCTGCCCGTGGTACATGTGCTGGGCCACTGTAGCACAGGGCATCCAACAGGCGCCCTTAAACATGGGTGCATTAGTGAACTCATCACACACAGTGTAGGTGAGGGATGAGTAATCATGCACCAATCAAACATTGACTTCATTTTATAGTGGTGAGAAACTAAGTGGAGTCACCCACTGTGGTTTGTGATTGGAATTAAAACCCACAGAAATTTAGGTGCGAAACATAAAAATGAGGCAGCTCCTACGAGAGAGTGAGGTAAACTGAGACAAATGGAGAAAAAGAGGGAGACAAAAAAGCTCTCATTTTCTGATAAGACTCGGTGATTTGACTTTTGCTTCTTTTATGAACCAAATCAGAAAGCGAGAACAGCCTCCTTCATGCTCAGTCACATTTAATCCCGTCTGGGACCTGCTTACGCCAACCACAGTGTCCCCATGGGCCACTAAAGCAGCTGTAGTGGGGCAGTTGGGGACTAAGCGCTGTGCTCAAGTGTACATCGGCAGCAATCTAAAAGGGAGAGGAGAGTCTTGCCACCAGAGTGACAGCTTGAGTTAAAACTGGCAACACTCTTACTACAAACTGTAGTTCTTTTAAGATTTAGGTCAGCCACTGCCGCACAGATTAATAAACTTGTGAAAGTGAGAGGATGTGTTAATTGAGAGACAAAAAGCTGTCAAGAAAAACGCAAAGCAGAGAGAGGGAGAAGAATACAGGTGATATCAATTCATACAGTCAGCACACTGAAGCTCTCATTCATATGAAATTAGGCTTAAAGGGGCAGTTCGGATTATTTGAAGTGTATTACCTACAAAAGATACCAGTCAGCAGAGCAGATCACCAGCATGAGAGCAAAGCAATAAACTGCTGTGGACAGGGTCAGCAACAAAACTTATTTTAGCCATTTAATAAAAGGGCCGCTTAAAGAAATCAATATCAGTTTAAGTATGCACTAATTTTACGTCGCCATCAGACAGGCTTTTACGACAGGGAATCCCAGTTATTTCAGCCAAGTAATCACTTTCTGTTGCTCAACCAGACTCCATTGGAAAATCAGTAATTTTACCTCACAAAACAATTTGTTTGTGTTGTTGTGTGACTTTGGTGAATCAGAACGAACCTTTTAAAGCACAGAAGTCACACAATAATACAAACTAACTAACAGTGTTTATGTAACAGTGTTTTCTGTTAAGAAAAGGCTGTCTTGATGGCAAGGTAAAGTGATGAAAATATTCATAATATAACATCCACTTAAACTGATATAGATTTTTTAGAGGGCCTTAGGGCCCTTAGAGCCTTTTTCAAGTGGCTAAAATATGTTTTGTTACTGACCCTGTCCACAGCAGCACATTTCTTAGCTTCCTTGCTGGTACTGCTCTCTGCTTCTCCAACATGGGGGTGTGCCTATTGTCTATTATAGGTAATACAGTGACTATCGATAAGTACTTCATACAACCCCACCCCAGAAGGTCTGGCCTATCCCTTTAAGTACAAGTATGAGAAGTAGGCAAGAAACCAAGGGACAGACTGATGATGTGACACGGAGAGAGGAAAAATTGACTATACGCACGACGAGGGGGTGGGAAAAAACGGTAAGAAGAGGAAGAAAGGGGGGAGAAATTGATAGACGTAGGCAGGAAAGAGAATAGACAGGAAAAAGGGAGGGAGGGGTTTGACTAATTGATAAAAGTGAAAAAGGGAGACAAAGAGAAAGAAGGATGGAGACATGAAGAGAGGGCGAAGAAAGAGGGAGCACGAGGGGGAGGAAATTAGACAAGCTAAAATGGTAGAAGTGGGCGCAGAGGGGAGAGGCAGTGAGAGTGCTATGGAGAGTGAAAGATGGAGAGAAAGAGGAGGGCCCAGCGGAGGTACAGAGCACCATGTAATAGTCCCCTGGAAGTCCTGGGCAGCACGGAGGAGGAGAGGAAAGAGCGTGAGACATAGGGCAAGAGGAGAAGAGAGAGAGGGGACGAGAGCAGGGCAGTTCTAATGCAATTAGGGGTCTGGAAATTGAAAGTACAATTCTCCCTGGGATCTTTGCAAGAGTGGTGTGTGTGCTTGTGTGTGTGTGTACGTGTGCGTGTGTGTGCGTGTGTGTGTGTGTGTGGCTGGATGGGCTGTTAGCTTTCATATCTACCAAATGTCTTCATCCCTCCTCCTCCCTCCTGTTCTATCTCTTCGTCTCTTCTCCCTCCCTCAATTTGACTTCTCAAAATGACTCCCTCCTTTTACAGTCCCTTCCCTCCATTTAATTTCTCTTTCTTTTCTTTCCCCGCTCTTCTTCCTCCCTCCTTCCCTCCCCGACTCCATCCAGATCCATCCTTTTCTGTCCCTCTCTCCATTTCCCCTCCGTCTCTCTCTCTCTCTGCATTTTTTTCATAAATTTGTGAAGAGGAAAGCTAAATGTCAGCTGCTTTTTACATTTACATTTTGTATTTTAGACATTTAACTGATGCTCTTATCCATTTCGACTTGCCCTAAGTGCCACACCAGTACAAATTAAATATTTTAGATGACCAAAAACTGAAAAAGCTAAGTAATATAGGCAGGGATTAGAGTCAAAGAGTCTAAATAATGCAAAATGATAAAAAAAAAAAAAAAACTATACTCCTTAATTCATTGATTTTGAAGCCTGTGTGCAACAACTTAACATTAGAGTTACAGGCAGTGTTTTTAGGAATATTGATCTTTAGAAATAAAGGCGCCAACTATAACCATAAAGGGTTCTTTGGTTTATCCCTATAGAGGAGTACTCTTTTTGGTTCCTGGTAGAACCTTTACTTAAGTTTCCCCCTGGAACCCTTTCACTTCTACATAGAACCTGATGTAAAAGGGTTATTACTAGAACCATCTGTGAAAGGTTTCACCCAGAACCCCCTATGAGAGGTGCTATGGAGAACACTTTTATGGTGCAAGTGTTCCATCCAGAGCCCTGTCTGTAGGCTCTATGCAGAAGCAGGTTCCACTGAGAACCCTTTTATATTCAACATATTTTATCTCGAACCCACCACCATAGAACCATTCACAAAAGAGTTCTCAAAGGATTTCAACAATCCTCGAAGAATTCTTTCTTTGAAAATGTTTCTTTTTTTAATAAAAAAAAAAATATCAATAGAACCCTTAGTTTTACAAGGAACCCTTGACGAGCCATTTCTTCAAAAAGGGGTTCTTCCCATACAACCATTATTTCTAAGAGTGTTCGTACCAATAAGCTGATTAATTAAAATGCCATAGCCCTTCCTAAATGCAGTCTTTCTTTGATGTATAATTATATTTTTATTAGTGCATAATTAAAGAAACATAAAATTAATCAAATTCAAATTAAAAATGAGTTATGTGGCATTTATTGAAATCGTTTCAAACTGATTATTAAAAAGTTCTGCTCACAATTATTTCATTATCAATTCTGCATGCAAAAAGCCATTTTTGTTCATTACCTGAAAAGTAAGATTAAATGTAATTATGTTGTTGACAAGGTGACAGATAAATAAAATAATTGCTTTTTTGTTCTGCAAAACACAATCAAGCATCTGAAATGATGTTATGTTATGTCATCATATCATCTCATTATTTAATATCAAAACCCCACACATGCACATTCTTATACACATACAACTCACATATGCACAGAAATACAAGTATACATTAAATACATACAATATATACACATACAAGACAAACTGTAGGCGTTCACAAACATTCCACCTATATTTTCCCTGATAATTGGTGTTTCAGGAAAGGCTTAAAACAACAACAGCCTCTGGCTAATTAGCTGCTCTAATTAGCTGTGTGCATAATTACCACGGGCAAATCTAAATGCTGTCCTCCAGAAGACTTTTTTTTTTGTTGGGTCCCATTAGCACCTGTGTGCGTATAGGTGTGTTTGTGATGCGTCATGTGTGCGTATGTGGAGCGTTGTCCATAGATTCAAAGTTTTTCCTTCAATGCTGGCAGTAGGACAGAAGGGAAGTAGATTAGGCGTGTGCTAATTGCCCCAGCAACAGGGTGACTGACTCCCAGCTACCCTCATGGGCTCGTTAGCATCTCGTTAGCAGCTGCAATTAGTGTCCTGACAGACAGGCAGGTGGGACAGTGAGACTTCGGCCATGGAGGTGAAGAGGTTTAGGACGCTCTTGACGCTCTAGTTAGAGTCAATGAAAATGTTTTCAATTTGACTATATTTGAGTATATTCATCATTTTAGACTTTCAACCGATGTTCACACCCAGGTTGGACTAAAATCTAAAATTAGCGCAGGAGTTGGCATTTACTGACCTTTAACTGGATATCTGTTATGCCACAAAGGGACAATCACTGACAGAATGATTGTTTCTTGGAAAAAAAAAAGGCAAAACAAATAAATCTGATGATCTCATACATAAACATAATAAAATATATGCAAATAAAAGACAATATATACATGGGGGGAGGGCAACAAAAACTTCAAGTAAAAGGCAGCAAAAGTTGATTGGTTTGGTTGGTTTGGAAAGTGATAAAAAGGTGTGTGACAGCATGGTAAAGCAGTGAAAATATTCAAAATATAGCGTACACTTAAAATAAAATTGTTTTTTTTGTGTGGACCTTTTTGAAGTTGATAAAATACCTTTTGTTGCTGACCTGTTCCACAGCAGTTCCTTGCACAGCTTCCATGCTGGAACACCTCTCGTCTGCTTCTCCAAACACCAAACTATTGATTCTTATTTGCTTTCCGTTCTGGCCTTGGGACAGTAAGGAAGTACGTAAGTCAAGCATGTAATGGCTCAGTGTGGAAAATTTAGGTGGATTTATTGGCAGAACATGGCAGAAAGTATGTTTTAGTTTAGTTTTTTAGTGCATAATCACCTGAAATTATGAACTGTGGTGTTTTTTTGTTACCTCAGAATGAGCCGTTTTTATTTTCATTGAGTCAGCCATGTTGCACCACCATGTTTCTACAATGGCCCAGACTGCACAAACCAAACTCTAGCTCTAAATACTGCCATTCACGTCTTTTGCAAGGTTGTCGTTGTCATCCTTGCAAGGGTGCAAACTTACTGCTACATGCCACTAAATCCTACACAGTGTGATGCTTGTGTCAAGTAGGTAAAACACAGCGAGATAAAAAAAATGTGTTTTTTAAGTTCTAACCATATAACTATGAATGTATATGTACATATAAATAGTTTTCTGTATTCTTTTATCATAAATCATTTATCAGTATTATTAGCAAGTATTAAGTATTAAATTAAGAATTATTCCCTTGCCATAAAAAAAATAAAATAGTTCACTTATTCTGAACTCAAGGGCATGTACATGCATACATTTATCCAATTAAATGAAATGCGACCCATCCATTATAATGAAAAAATACACCTGAGCTTTAGTAGAAAACACAGCAATATAATTGTGTGTGTTAATTCATTTCACTTTCATCCTCAACCTCCTGATCATGGGTGAGGGAGGTATAAGGGCAGGCTAACATCCTTCTACACCTTCATATATCACTACAGACTCATATCGCCTTTTATTAACTAAAATACACTTACTTTTAATCAATCCAATCAAATCTAAAAGATTAATGTCTACTTGGCAACTAAATTCTCACACATATTTTTTGTCTCGCTCTGAAATGCTTCATTTTGTGGAAGCTAAAGTAATTTCACAGTGACTTTAAGGCACGGAGATGGATAGAGATGGTTGTTTTCAGCAAAACAGTCGTATCGTCATTCGTACAGTAGCTGTGAGTAAGGTTACCTGGGTGTAAACGCTCCGTTTGAACAATAGCCTTGCTAAAATTTGCACAACGACACGGATTCACACTTGGGAGGTACCTGATACAATCAAAGTCTCACACTGTTGTCCACCCACCAGCTGGGTGTTTATTGCCTTGAAGTTATCAATTGGACATGTTTCATCTCGCAGTGTGTGGTTGAATTAGTCACACGCGGATCAACAGCACCTTCAAAAACGCCCTCCCGTCCATGGCTGCTCTCAGCTCTCATCAGTACTACACTCCTACACATATTATGCTGTGCCTGGTTCATGCAATTATGCCCCATAAACACTGACATATCCACCAAAGTTTATAAGTGTTGGCAGCTCCAGTGAAATGTTGCGTGGGAGTAGAGTATATGTCTACACATGACATAATGATAATATTAATAATGTGAAAAATAATTAAGCAAAGCATGAGAATACAGATTAGTTTCACAGTTACAGGCTTTTAGGAACCTTTCAAACTTCAATACTTACTACCTACAAGTTTTTATTTAAATGATGCAGAGTTAGGACTTCTCACTTCAGTGTCACTGACTTTGATGCAGTGTTTCTGCTCGAGGCCTGACAACCTCACAGTGACAACAAGTTTCACTAAAACCACTGAACCTGACTGTTAGTTAGTTACAGCAAGTAACTCCTCATAAAACCGCAAACTGCCTCTTAGATTTCTGCTTTTGTATGGATTAAACAAACCAACAACATCTTAATTAGTGACCTTTTAATGTGTCAGTTGCCTTTTTTTTTTAACTTCCTGTTTCCTCCTACTTCCAGTCTTTATATTCAGCTAAGCTTATCGATTTCTGGCTCCAGCTCCGCTAAACACATTGATTTAAGAATGGTGTATCTAAGGGCTGTGCAATTTATCAAAATATTATTAAAATTGCAGTTTGTCCAAGTGTAACGTCCAAATTACAGAGGCAGCCATGTTTTGATAAAGTACAAATGTGTGACAAAACAGCATTATAACGAAGTACTCTCATGAACCCAACAAATATCATATCAGCATGATTGTATCAGTTTTCTAAAGAAAAATTGTGATACAAAAATAATCATTCAAACTAAGTATGAATCATATCATAATTGCAACATCTGTCAAAATAATTGCAATCTATTTTATTTACATATCATGCAGCTCTACCATGTTTTTAAGTTATTTATCTGTATATAGGATTATACTTTGAAAATTACATTTCGTCTGTTAGTGTACATTTTTCTTTTGTTTTTATTTCACACTTGCTTTGGCAATGTAAACATGTGTCCAATGCCAATAAAGCCCCATTAAATGCTGCTTATCTTTCTGTAAGAAGGCAAATAAGCATTTTCTCAAAGTCTGAAATATTCCTTTATCTTTATTAACACAGTAGACAGTAACAGCAGATGTGTTGATAAATGATCTACTGAAATATGACATCAAACCTACATATGAGTTAAGCAGCAACTTTAAAGACATTGTCAAATTAAGCTATAAAGACAAAATCTATGTGTTCCAGTTCGTTTTTACATTTACTACTTACCTTTCTTTCTAGACTTTTTGTCCAGCCTCACTGTTGAAAGCATTCATGCATAAATTTTACTTTCATGTTTTCAAAATACCTAATCTTTAAATGTGGCTGTGATTTTTTTTTTTCCCCACACGTGGGCAAATGAAAATACATTCCTGCATTTGCACACTATTAAAAGGTGAGATACAAATGCAAACTGCGAGATCATGTCTGAATTTAATTTCACAACTTCTATGTGTTACACCCCTTTTTTTTATCCCACACATAATACCATACTTATTAGTCTTTGTATCTGACACTGCAAACCTGCACACCGTTGCGCTAATAATCATTTGATTCCATTGGGAGAAAACACAGGTTATAAAAGTCTTAAAATAACTTCCAATGAAAGAGTGGAAATTTGGCTGGCGCTCAGTTAGTAATGATTAGTCTGAAGTCTTATAGATCACAAGAAACATTTCAGCGTTTGGCCAAAGCCTGAAGTAATTACTCTGTCTAACAAATAGATTTGATGCAATCACACACACACACAAACACACGCACACACACATACACTCGCAAGTATTTAAAAAAAAAAGAAACACACAGACACACACTCCAACATGCACACGCCCACACACAACTGTATTGCAGCCAAATAAATGAGCCGGCACTCCTCGGGCCTAATAGTCTGGCTGTAATTAACATTGTCATAGTGATAATAGCCATTTATCCCTGACATATCACACACACACATCCACAGACACACACACACACACACAGTCCAAAACCTCTATCTTGTCTAGGCAGCTCGCCCAGCTGTCACCTCCCTCATCTGTCTCTCTCCCTCCCACCTCTCCTCCTCTTTCTCCTCCCCCTCCTCCCCCTCAGTATTTAGACCTCAGGATCCCTCTTTTCCTGTTTTCACATCTCCCTTTTACTCAGTCATTCGCCCTCCTTCTCCCGTCTCCTTTTCGTACGGTCTTCTTTTTTTTCTCTTCACTCCTTTATCTCACCTCCTTTTTAATATTCAGACCACATTCTTCTTCTTTTCACCATCTTTCGGTTTCTTCCCTCCACTTTTCCCTCACTCAGTCGGCGTTTTTCTGTCTCGCATTGCAACTTCGTTTCTTTGCAAACATGTCGTGTTTGTTCACACTGCTGAAGAAGTCAGCAGGATACCGGATGTTTGTTGTTTTTAATTAGACAATGACAATAGGCACCGGTGCTGCCCAGAGATGCTTGCAGATGCATATTGTTGAGAATAAAGCAACAAAGCAGTGCTTTCCCACTTTTCTCTCACAACAACAAAGAGTAGCACTGTTTTGGTAGACAAGGTGGCGACCCAAAAGGAGGTTCAAGCTAAAGGCTAAAATGGGACCTTATCGGTAAAACCTCAAGGCTACAGAACGAGCAGACAGCAGGGCATCCATATTATCTGTATCCACAACAGGTGAACAGGTGATGCACACAAAGACAGGAGTTCTGTTAGAGAGTCATTTTTATAGCTTCCCTTTTTACAGTTGATTGAGATGCAATAGGTGGGAAGTGTTTTGCAAGTTACTGCAATTTCGTAATAAGTTCCAGTTACTAGTTACTTCTCTCAAAAGCAGCTGAATTACTTTACCAAAATGATTAGTTACGAGAGAAGTAAGTTTTTTGTTAATTTTAAATTTCTGCTTCAACTCTCTCAGAATGCACATGCTTTGTTATTTGAGCAACAACTGTTATTTTCTTTACCATCATTGTACCTATTATCACTTGTGTTCATGAGCTTTGTCAAAATGTGAAAACAACATGGATGCTGCAACAGTTATCAACAACCTACTTACTCTCATCCGCCATGTTTCTGCATGATATGACATTAACAGACAACAGATCGTGTAGTACAGTTCTCCCTGTGGTTCTGAGTTGTTGTTCCGACTGGAACTGATTTTTGCCTTTATACCAACAGCACATGAATGCAGGATATGGTGGTGCTGGATATACATGATAACCTAGCGTTTCTACAATAAATAATTACATGAAGGACAGTTTATATTAAATTGATGAATGATGAAAAGCAAGCTCACATCGCCTGAACTGTCCTGCACCTCTGTAAGGCAATAGATCATATCTCAGGGAATGGGCTGCGTTTGTCTGCTACATCTGCCGTCCTTTGCACTTCTCTAAGATTGTGATAAATTCACAATTGATCGCAATGAAAAACAAAAGACGCTGAAAGGTCCTTCTCTTCCAGTTTGGTTTTTAAACAAAGATAAAGGAGTAACTGAGTAGTAGTGTTGTCACGGCACAGGTAGCACAGATAAAGTGATTAGTTTTTAGGTCTAGAGGATTTAATTTCCACTGATCCTTAAGGCTGCAATAGTTACTAACAGGCCACAACATTACCTGAATCCCTTTGGTTGTCAATCAATAAAAAAAGAATGCCGGCCTCAGAAGAACCTCAGTAAACTAGATTTCTACTGCCACTCCACTCATTCTGACTCCTACAGGTTAACATTGTTATCAGTTATTGTCCATCACAGTCTCAACGAGACTGGTTTAAACTACTTAAGATCCGCCCTCTTGAAGTTTGCAGCCAATCAAAACACAAATGATAACCACACCATGACGGTGTCCTGCTTAAAGTCTCTGAGGAAAAAAATCTCATGTCAAATTTGGCTTCGGTGAAGCTGTTCCAAGTTCCTGTCCCTTTTACACCTTTCATCATTTCAAATGATTAGTCTTCCATGACTTCTGTATGATGAGAAAGAGAGAGACAGTTTTCGTTGTTTCATTGCACTACTAAAAACGACAAATCTCTTGTTAATCACAGTTACCATGGAAACAATTTGTGTTTGATGTTGCAATTGACTGACATCCAAATTTTGCAGTCGGCATCTGTGGCTTTTTTGTCGAGTGGTGTATAAGATGTGCTGCATACGCACTGTTTGTTTTTTCTTAATCTAGACATTCATACACAGCCACATGCTGTTGTACACAATACGCCGGCTTTTTCTGTGTTCATAGATGCCAGGAATTGATGTGATATTGATGATACAACAGTTTGCACATTAGAAAGCCAGTCTCTAATTATTTTAGTAAACAGTATTGACTTTTGTGGCAGTGGACAGCCGCTCTGCTGAATCACAATATCTGTTGAAGTCGAAGTTCATTTACTTCAACAAGACCAAATGCAAAAACAAGCTATTTCCAGGACTTCTCTTCAAGACGCTCTCCAAGAGGAGAGGAGAAAGAGAGATGCAGGGATATTAGGAAAGGAAAACAACCTGCAAAGTAAAATAATTCGTAGTAGGCATTAATGTGTGCCACTTAACAACAGTCAGCAGCACTCTAACATTTAAAGTTGTTTTTTTCCCTCAACAACTTGAAGAAAAGAAATATATATTATGCATTTGTTATAATTAGATTCACAGCACACGCAATATTTAATTTAATGATGCTTAGCTTGAACAATTGGACCTTGAATATATGAGAATATGAGTCTTTTGGACAGTTAAAAAAATAACACATTTAAATTTAGCAGTGGGCAAATAGCTACATTTCTCTTTTATAAACCGTAACTCCTTCCATTCTCTAAATCACTGGCCTCTGGCGAGTGGGCATGCTGTCTTTTTGTACCAAAAGTACTTCAGTTAGAAGAGGTAATAATGAAGATGAAGATCAGTAATGTTTTCTCAGTTTAACTATTTAGCTCTAAAGCTGCTGCAGCTCTTTAGCTGTGCAGGGGGACAGGAATGTATAGTAAACAGTGATGTGCCACCTGCTCTTCAGAAACGCTTCAAGTTATCCAACAACAACAACAACAAAAAAAGTATTTCTTTCAGACTATTGGCTGTTGTTTGCACCTACTAATAGAACTATACCTGTTGTATGACTTGCTGTAAATTGCTCTTTTACATGTTTCTTTACATTGAAAATTAGTATTCCAGATGCTGTTTGCACCAGATGAATGACGCCACTGGTCATTTGATAAAATGCATGAACTCACCCATGTTACACTTTTCAGGAGACTAAAGATTTCATCCTGTCTTCTCCCGACAGCCAATATTGTTACTCATATGAGTTACAGTCTATTATTATCTTGTAAGAAATTGAAGCTTTTGGCAAATTACATTTGTGTCTTTACATTATATACATTTATTTCCATTTTTCCCATCACACTGTGTCCTAACTGAATGGGAGCAACCAGCTATAGCATTGCATTGCATAACATTGGACACCATCCACACAGTATCCATTAAATACGCACTTCTTTCATGTAATCAAATCACGTATCCAGGGTTGAAAATTAGGATCAGCCACCTGCCAAACGCTGGTACATGTCGCTCACAAACTAATGATGATGATGAATGGTGAATTTGAGCAGTGGCTGATTTTAAAATAGTTAATTTATCATCTTGCATGCGCCTGCATCAGCAGGGCGCACAAGATCAAACTCAAGACAACCACTGGAGTGAAAGGTGAGTGAGTCAATAAACCATCCCATCATCCTACGCTTGCACTTTGTCAACATAAAACACACATTTTATATTGTGATATTTAGATGTTTCCTTCCTGAAAATGCAAGTGGGTTGTTATTAGCAATGGGCATTTATTTAGTTGTAGGTTTTTACAGTTAAATGAGGAGGTATTTCCTATTTGACACCTAATTTTAACATAATGAATCAACCCTCTTGCAGAGCTTCCAGTGCAAGTGACAAACAAAGAGAAACAGAGCGTCCGCCAAATGTTCAGCTCAGCATGTTGCACTGTGTCCTGTGCTGCGGCACATGTGGCCAGTTAGGACGCTGACGTAGAAAACAACACATTGCGTCACTGACACTTGTTTGCATCGCACTCAGGTAGGACACAGTGTAACAATAACTATTTAACCTTCATTAAAGTAACAAAAAAAATTCTTTTTGAAAGATTTAACAGTCTTCTGTGGGACAAGAGAGGGTATTTGTTGACTTAAGCTGATGTCACAGTAGTTTTTACTCTGGTTACGTCTCAGGCTTTGGTAAAATTTGTTAATTTAAAACATGGCAACTGTCGCCGTCCAAGTGTACTTTCTGTGTGTTTATGTGAGAACTTGGACTTCTTGCAGTCAGCACATGCAGTACATTAAGGCAGTTAAACCTGAAATACTGTCCAGAACCACATGACACATACAAGCACATGAAAGCAAGCGTACACACACAAACATGTGCATGCACACACACACACACACGTATGCACAGAGAAAGTGGGATACACTTGATGCGTTTAATGGGTCTGTAGTAAATCGCAGCTAAGTGCCTTCAACCAATTTTCCTTTCACAGCTGAGCCCTGACACACACCCACACACATGCACGTGTGAGTGAGCACACACACACACACACACACACACACACACACACACACACACACACACACACACACACACAGAAATCAGTGTGTATGTGTACAGGTTGGACAGATGTGACAACAGAGTGAGACAGAGAAATTCTTAAAAGATGAAATAAAAAAAATATAAACTTGTCAAGGCCACACAAGTATCTGTATTAACATGTGTTGTACTAAAAAGTCAAAAAATTTATTTCCATGTGAAAAATACCTCATTAGTCTGGTGCTTCTTATGTGCTTTCATGTGCTAAATATGCTTTTAGTGTCATAGTCACTGTATGATTTGTATTTTAAACATAGACTTAAATCTTTACGTGACATTCTCATATGTAGCTGATTTTCCTTCTTTGGCAGGAGCAATCATCAGATTTACTTTTTAAAAAACATTTTATTAGGTACTTCTATTGTCTACATTGGTTCTACATATGGTTTTGTAGATGTATATTCAATTTGCATATGTCGTTAAATTGAAATAACACCTTCATGAAGTACATTAAGCAGGTTTATGTCAATGCAGCAAGATAACCCGACTTGAAACAACCTCAATTAATGTGTTAACTGAGCCGTAAAAAAAATGGAATTAGAGCAGTAACATGCTGAACATCTGATTTGCACACATGCACACCTTCACTGACTTTATTGCTTTATTAATGCCATACATCATGCAGTAAACAGCGTACATGCATGCATGACCTGTAACTTCTTTTTCTCGCCTTCTGCTGTGGGCTTTTATAACAGATGTGGATGCTCATTATGTTATCTTTGTGTGTCTCTTTCACACACACACACACACACACACACACACACACTCAAGTTTTCTTTATGTTTCATTCTGTTGTTTTTACTCTCTTATACAATCTTCTTGCTTCTGTCTGAAATCAGAGATGCCCAGATACATAACAAAATGAGAATTTCGGGCCCGTGGTAAGAAACAGGTGAGGAGGTGACAGGTACAGGAAGCACAGGGAAGATAAAATCACCAAAGCAGAATAGTGAGATAAAGATCCAAAAGAACACATCTAAAGAAAACCAATGTAATAAAACCATGGTCACACTCTTCTTAAGTCCACCTGCCCTCTTTTTCTTTATATATATCTTTCACAGAGAGCAGTTCTCTTCATCATTATACCCTGTTCTCTCATATGCTGTACATATACTCAGATGAACACACTTTTAGTATTACACTGCTTTGCCCCTGGTCAAACACTCAATAAACCATCCAATTATACTGCTCTGCCTCAAACTGTTACTTAACCTGTAGCCCATTCAGCTTGACTTGTGTCAAGACATCAGGGAAGGTTCTTAGTAGTGATAACACAGGCAGTGTGTCCTCTCCTTCCTTGAACTCCTCTTCTCTTTTCTCTCACAGTATCTGTCTTTCCGTCTCCTTTTATATCAGTCTTTTTTTTGTCTTTCTCTCTCTTATTCGATGTATTCTTGCCTCTTACACTTTTTTTTTTAACAAAGGTTGAAGTTGGGTAACTGATGTACAGCATTACACCTTGAACACAGGTCAGCTGTAATGCCAATTAGCTGTTGCCGCTTCGCTGCTCTTCCTGGACTAATGCAAAACTTCCGCTGCTGTGTGTGTGTATGCACATACACATTTGTACACAGAGAAATGCAAACAGTGATTACATAATAGCACATGGGCAAGGTCTGAATTAATTTGCCTTTCTGTAACTGGGGGGTATTTGTCAGCTTCCTGATAAACAAAAGCCACTATTCCATTAACAATTTCCCCACTTAGCTAATTGGCTGATATGTTGATAAATTAAGTGGTTTTAATGTACTTTTTTGGGTCATTTAGTGACTTGCTTTCAACAGTGTTTGTGGTGATTTCCACGCACGTGTCAATACGTGCCCATGTTAGTGTGTGTGAGTAGTTGTGAATGTAGCTGAAAGGATGGAAACTAATCGATTGTTTGCCTTTTACATTTGACACACGGTGTCCTACCTGTGAATATACCGACCCAAACATGATAGAAGTGTACAAGTTTATCTGAACTTTAGAGATGGTTGTAATTTAATTACATATTTTTCCTCAGTAACTGTAACAATTTGTTTCAATTACATTTATTTATATTAGACATTTGTGTTAAAATTTGTTATAATTAGCACATGAAATCTTGAGTTATGCCCAAAAATGTGTTTTGTAAGGTCGCAGTGACCTTTGACCACCAGAATCTAATCAGTTCATTATTGAGTTCAAGTGAACATTTGGACTAAATTTTAAGAACTTCCCTCCAAGTGTTCCTGAGATATTACGCTCACAAGATTGGGATGAATGTTTAGTCACGGTGATCTTTGAATTTTGACCACATCGAAGCATATAAAAAGGTTTTTCAAGGTTTTGCTTCTTTCTTTGCTTCTTTTTATTTAAACCTTTTCACACACTGAAATTTTAGCAGCATTTTCAATTGGTGTGCACTATTGGACTGATATGATACAGAGTACCAGATCAGCACAGATTCACAGATTCACCTCCCTGTAAAAGCCCCTATAGAGTGTAATTTTCTTCTATTCTTAATTCTCTTTATTCTCTTAATTTATTATCATTACAGTAGCAGAAGAAGCAGGAGATTTTTATGCCCAAGGCCACAGTGTTTGTGTTATCAGACTGTAGTAAAAGGTCACAATAAGAGCAAAAAGAGACTCGGGCACGTATACGTTCCAAGCAATTTCCCCCAAATGAGAAACGACAATTTAAAGAATGAACAGTAAAGTAGATAGGGTAGATATGTTGTGTGTGTGTGTGTGTGTGTGTGTGTGTGTGTGTGTGTGTGTGTGTGTGTGTGTGTGTGTGTGTGTGTGTGTGTGTGTGTGCGTGCGCGTGCGTGTGTGTGTTTGTGTGTCTGTGTGCATGTGTTCCAATGTCTCTGTGCATTTACTGGAAACAGTCATAGATTAGATGGCAGAGGTACTTGATTCCGTGTGTGCGTATATGCATGCGCAGAAGAAAGAGAGTGCGACAGACAGAGAAATAGAGGGAATGAGTGATAGACAGACAGAGAAGGAGAGAGAGACAGAAAGAGAACTGCTTACATACTCTTATTGTAAGTCACAGTTGGAATTGAATTTGTACAGAGGAGCAAAAAGCCCCAGTTTTTTCACTGTGTCAACTCTTTTACAACAGTGTGTGTGCAGGTGTGTGTGTGTGTGTGTGTGTGAGTGTGTGTGTGTGTGTGTGTGAGTGATGGGTGGTCTCGCTCTAGTTGCTTCACTTTAACTTGCACACACCTTGCAGCGCACACTCACACACACGTATATGCATGGATAAGCTTCATTGAAGAGAGAGGCTGCTTCCTTGACTTCACTCCTCTCTTGCAACATGCACCCACAAACGTGTTTGTCAGTGCATACTGGATGCACATGTACACACACACACACTTCTCTTTAATGCCCCTCTTTCTTCCCACATCGCTCCGACTCACTCATGCACACACACACATGCACAGGTGTATGCAGGAACCTACATGAACTCACACAAAAACACGTTCATTCATACATAGAAACACTTGGCACACCAGACCTCACACACAGACACACACACACACACGCACACACCTCCTCAGAGCTTATCTCAGTGCAGTGTGGAGCAGCTTTTGAAGGCAGTAGGGAGCCAGTTGTTGACGAGCCACTTAATAATTCCCTTGGACAGGCATGAAATTCTTTCCTTTTCTCTCTCTGTCTCTCTTTCTGTCTCCTTTGCCTGTGCTCTAATATTCCTGTTCCTGCTGTGTTTTTTTTCCCACTTTTTTCTAATTTTGCTCCGTTTTGTCTCTATGTTCACTTTACTCCCTTCTCTTTGTCTCTGTGTCTCTCTATTTTTCTGCTCTCTGTGATTAATCTTTGCATTCCTCAGTAAACTGAAGTCATTATTAACATGAAGTGTAATGAAGCACTTGATATGATAGAATGTAATATGTCTGTCTGTTGAATAAAGTGCTAGTCAACCAGGCAGGTTTTGGCAATTCCATACATTTCATGCTGTGGTTTGGTTTGACTTCTCTCTTCTCTGTGGGATTGACCTCTTTGACTCTCTCTCTCTGTTTCCTTCTCTCTCTTCAGGGAGTCATTTAAATTATGATTAAACATGAATATAATTCAATTACCTCTCCATCCCTATTAGAAAGTTCTCCACAGCCAGCTAGTGTCTGACTTCAGTTCAACATGTCAGAGGACATGGACCCAGGTTAGAGGACAGGCGTGTGTGTCAATTGTCATTCTGATTTTCCATATGGAACTTTTACTGGTGTTATTTCAGTCTATTTTGTACATACAACATCTATTGCATGTACTGAAAGTCATGCACAGCACAATTAAGATGAGTTACAAGCTAAATGTGAGTAAAATAGGGGTAGAATAAAAAATTTGCTGAAGTTGGACATTTGTCACCGGTGATATAAAATGTGACTGGATAATTCTGGTATTATAAGGGATATTGGCTTTATCATGAGTGTAAATACTGGTAAGTGTTGTCACTTTTAATTGACTCTAGAGTTTACTTTGTCATATAACTCACTTTCATTGTGTACATTTGTGGTGAGAATGGATTCTCCATGTGCTTGTGTTTTGTTCATATGCTCATACTGTGTCTGTATATACTGTTCAGTGCTTTGACCCATTTCAGCTACCATACTAAACACCCTACAAGCAATGATTCATTCAAGTAGTCACCCATTATTCGTCACTTTCTACACATGTATATAGTGTTGACTTGGTACTGTCAATACATGTTTTATATCTTTCTAATGCATTTCTTTTGTGTTGTTCTTTCACATAACAAAGTAGAAGTGTAGGCTACATCAAATTACTCCAAAGATCCTTGACACATTCTTTATCTGGTAAAGGATCCTCGGCTGAGAAAATCTTCTGCCTTTACAACATACAAAGTTTCTGCCTGTAGACTCTCGATCCATCTAAAGAAAAACTTCACACACTGACAAACAAAGTAAAACAATTTAATGGCCACTTTTCGCGTGTTAAAATTCAAGTTATTTTTTTTTAGTTCAGCAACAACAACTGAAAAAATCAGATATCAGGGTTTTGCAGGAGACAGCAATATAATACCGGCATATCCAATAACTCTTTTTCTTAAATGTGTTTCCCCCGTTGTTGTTGTCATTTCTTTTGGCCTGTGGTGCAGATAACTGAGATGTAAACATGATGTTATCTGTACTATGGCTTCCAAGACACTACTGCCCCGGGATACACACACATGCATACATTTTAACATATATGCTACATGCTTTCACAAACATGTAGACAAATAGACACATGTTATCTTGTCCTCTTTTTGCTCTTCTTTGATTTTTATCCCTCCATCTGCTCTCCAACCCTTAAGGCAGAAGAACAATCTCCTTGTTAATTTGTTATTTTTTTTCTGTGCACTTTGTGCCCTTCATCTTCTCTCCTGTGCTCCCTCTTTCATCTTTTCTATGCTTTTAATCCTGTTTGTCCCCACTTCTCCTCCTCCTCTTCCTCCTCCTCCTCCTAACCTGTTTCTCACCTTCAACCTGCATAACCGTCTTCTGTCATGTTTTATATCGAGAGTTTCTATTTCTGATTTCAGGCAAGACCAAGCAGAGTGTAAGGAGAGAGCAAAAACTTAGAGAATTATAGATTAAGCAAGTGTGTGTTTGTGTGGGCATGTGTGTGAGGAAGATCTCATTAAGTAAAGGTCACATAGCGGTGTGTAGCAGAGAAGGATAGGGCATTAGGCAACTTGTCACCGGTCACAAGTGCTTAAACTCTTGAGTGTGTGTGTGTGTGTTAAGTGTGAGTGTGTGTGCATCAGTGTCTTGTTAGGCGTATTTGTGTTATTTGTGAGTGTCTGTATGTCTGTATGTGTGTATCTGCTCTGATATGCTATTTATACTTGCATTTTATTTGCATATTCTTGTATTTTTGTGTACATTCGCCCTCAGTCTTTCTTCTGTTTGTACATTTTTATGTAGGGTTTTTTCTTGTATGCTGCATAAACAACTGCATCTGTAAATGTCTAATGTAGATTGGAATTATTTTTACGTACAATGTACGTGAACCCCGGGTTTCTCAAGTTGAGAATGACAGCTTTTTGCACAACTGTGACAGACAGCACTTTTCATACCAGCTCCATCTCCATTAGTGTTCTTATGCATGGGCAGGTGAATGTGAGGCATTATGTGACAGATAAACGTACTGGCAGCGGCTTAAAACCTTTTGAGCTTGTGAAAGGGCCTTGTTTACTTGTGTGGTTACAGATATTTACAGCAGTTCTGCCACAAAAGTCTTCTTTCTAAACTTTCTAAATTATCCAGCATTTCTCAAAACAGCAAATATTATAGGAGAGTCAAAAAATTAATTGCAGCTTTATGCAGCAGAGCTTTTTCTTTTCTAGCCCATTAATCATTGTATGACCACAGATTTATTCAGTGACCCTTTTCAACTGGAGTAAAACCACTGTAAACGAAGTAGTTAAAACTAGCTCCACCTCAGTGAGTTACGACAATAAAATGCTACTTACAGATTCACGCAGCAGTATTAACAAACTAACAATGTAATACTAAATAACACTTTACTCACAAGGAATATTTTTCTTTAGACATAGTACTTTAACTTTTGATACTTTTGTACATGTTGCTAATGATCCTTGCTTTCCTGCATTAATGTGTTGGAATAATAGGAACAAACCTAAGTCTAATATAAGCCCCTAAACTAAATCTGAAGACTAAAAATGTGAAGACCAGTAAAAAAATTCCTTAATTTTCAAAAATGTGTAAAATATGTCCTCACAAAGGCAGTAAATAGTACATATAAATATTAGGTGCACAACATTTTGGATTGTTACCGTTTTGATCCAAACAGTCTCTGTAGACACACAGTGAAATATGTACAATGCTGTACATTTATTCTGTATTTCTTATTCATCTTCTCTGTTGGCATCCTGTATGCTCAGCTGAATTCCATGAGAGCGAAGTTGCAGATACACACACACACACACACACACACACACAGACGTCCCATCCAGAAACAGTGGGCCCAGCAAAATACCCTGTAATCAGACTTGTGTGTGCGTTGGCGGTAATAAATGCCCCCTTGGAAACTCAATGCCAAATAATCAAGATTGACGCTGGCGCACAGTGCGCTGAGGTGTGTGAGTGTGTGTGTGTGCTGTTTTGTTTGTGCTATTTTTGTTGGAAGGATCTAATCAAATGTAATCATGCTGATTACATTAATCGTGAGGTTTATAATCACCTTTTTTTTTCTTCTCTTGCTTCCTTTAAAATTGATCTCTGTTACTTGTTTATTTCTGTCACTGCCTCTGCATCTTTCAACATCATCAGTCTTCCTGATCGCTGACTTTGGGTAGAGATAATGGTAAAGCTCACATAGCAGCGCATGAGGGCTAAATTTCATGTTTATGACATGTTAAGTGCATGTTGTCAAAATAGAAAAATAGGAGTAAATAGGAGAACATGCAATAATTTCCCCAAAATTGAAGTAATTTTTTAAAAATTAAACACGTTAAATTACAGCCACTGAAAACCATGCAGGCCTACATCTAGAAAGTATTACAAATCAGTTTTGATCAAAATTTGAAATGTTGTTTTAAAAGTTTTGTACAGTTTCTTGATATTATGTTTGAATTGGGCATATATATTATGAAAATTACGCAGCTCTAAGAGACAATCATATAAGAATGCACAGCATCAGTTGTCCCACCAAACAGGAGCAACAAAACCTTTCTGCTACTGCTTAATCTGAGCCAACTCAGCAACAGGGAACTGAAACCGTTACATCGCTCTAGACTCCAAGTAAAACAGTCATTTTACCTCACAGGACACAGGAGTTGCTGCTAGCCGCTCTAGTGTTCTGCAAGGTAAAATTTTATCGAAGGAGTCTCATAGATTTGAAGAGAACAGAGATGGTGGCTTCAGCTGCTCATCTGAAAACGTGGTGTGACGGCAAAATAAAGCAGTGAAAATATTCTTAATACAGAGTACAACTGAACTGATATTGATTTTCTTTGAATGTGTTCCTTTTTAAAATGGCTAAAATACATTTTTGCTACTGACCCTGTCCACAGCGAGTTGTGAGGGAGATGTCAATCAAAACAGGATCTGGCACGCCTACACACTACAGAAAATGGTCTAAATAACCAAATGAGCTTTTTTTTTTTTATCTAGTTTTTTTTAAATAGTTTTCAGATTTTCTCTTAGATTTTTGTTGATGCTTACTGTGCAATGTGGGGTCCGTTTACCACTATCATTTAAAGAATTTTATATAATTTATTAATTTACTGTAATACAGTGAAAACAAGAAGAAACTAAGTGTGTGTGATTGTATTTTTTTTAAAGTAAAACTTTCTCTTTCTTCTCTCTGTAGGACACAGAGGTGGTAAACACTGCCATTCTTACAGGACGACGCGTCGCAGTGCCCATCAAACTGGTTACCGTGGAGACCGACGGGCAGGTGCGGGAGGTGGACGACTCGGTTACCTGCAGCTCGACAGACGTGGACGTTGTCAAGGTATGTTTTCAAAGTGCGCACAGAAAGATTATGTAGACTGAAATTATAAATAAATGATGGAGACATTTATACACAGCTGTATGATTAAAAAAAAACAGACACACATCCACATTATTAACTATACAGGTGTGCTTTTATTTCATTTTTACTAATCAAGTTTGTAACACAAATAGACACATAGCACAGTTCAACTTAACATGATTGTTATTAGTCTGTGTCGCTGCCTGCAATGCATTTTGGGGCTGAAGCTGCCATTGGTAAACCAGTTGATATTTTGCTTCATGATTGAACGTGTGCCAAAGTGAAAAATGGGCTCAGGCAATTCACAAAATGTCTTAAGTCATGGTCTGCCAGGTATGTGAAACATGGATCATAGAAATCATTTCTCAAGAGCTCAAGAAACAGAAACAACGTTTAAAGAGCAGGGAGGAAATCACAATTGTGCGAGGAGGTAAACTGGGGGTATTTTACACAGCGAGGAATCCATCTTGAATCATCATTGTAATCTAAAATCTTAGAGGATTGGTGTTGTTCTCTAATTCACTTTGTGCAACTGAGCATAATTAGACACTTATCTCAGTGTGCAGGCTTCTTTTTAATCTCACTCTCTGTTTTAGTAAATAAGAAAATGACTCTAGATTGCTGATATTTGGGGAACTTTGCTCTTGTCTGCCCATAAAAAGCAACACATTTGTTTCTTTTGTTTGAGCTGGAAGAGAACTCTTTCGCATTTGGTTCAGTGTTTTAATAAATTAAATCAGAATTAAGATGATGCTGGTTAAACAGGCTCAGAAAGTCTGGTCAAAGGATGTCTTCTCAGTTTCCAGACCCTCTAGAAAATGTTGTGGCAGCAGGTTAAAAATATGCATGAAGGCCTTCATTTTCAGCTGGTTTAAAGTGCCCTGTGGAGTTTTCTTGTACACAAAGTTTCTGTTTACATACAGTGTTACCAAATTATATTATGTACTGTATATCCTTAAGGCCAACAAATATATTAAATACATTTCCTCGCATTTTTTATTTATTTAAGGCCTGCACGGTTCACATCCATATTCAAACGCAAGCAGTCTTCTTCCCTGTCTTTGCATTGTACCACCTGAAGAACAGTGGAATACTGGGAAACCATCGACAGAAACACAGAACCCTTAATATAACCCCCATGACCTGAACAATGATAAAACACTCATGTCCTCACTTGGTGCACCACCTGTGCTCCTGCAGCTCTTGATGCCTCAGTGTGCCTAGCTTGTGGCTATCAAAAGCTAATATCAGTCTCATATCACAGCATTTCTTGCAAACATCCAAGTTAACCTTCAACAGTGTTTATCCACAATTTGGTAGGTATCACCACTGGCTTTTGCCTTCATTCATTCATTCAATGTCATTCATTTTAGCCATCAATGATGTCCCATTATTTGTCAGGATGTGGGGACAAAGGTTGTGTTGAAGGCTTTCACATAAAAAAAAAAAAAAGATCCTGGTGGCCTTTGAGTCTTGATACTAGCCTATAGATGGATTTAAATGTCAAAAATACTGAGCAATCATTTCTGATTTCTCTAAGAAAAAACATATTGTTGTTGTGTTATATTATTATTCTCACCCACTGCCCACTTCCCGCTCATAAACCTATTTCTCCATAGTTTTATAGTGGTGAAAAACTCATTAACTTCCTACACAGCTTTCCGAAAGTAGCAGGTATGTGTTCCATCCCTAATTACAGGAGCATGCACAGTCAAAGTGAGACTATACAATACTACTAATACTACTTGAATTTTGAAGTTTGTCCAACCAGAAACAGGCTGTTGCAAAATAAGCACATAAACTCACTGATTATAATTTTGTCTTGTTTAAAAAACAAAACAATTTTTGGAGACACTGACATCCGAGACAAATACTGAAACACAGGATCCTGGTAAAATTTCCTGTCACAGATTCATACAATTTTCTTAAATGAAACCAAGGCTGAAGGTGCTCTGTGCACAAAACCCCAATTTCTAAACATGACTATCTCACCGTTTTAAGACTGTAATCATTCCTTCCTTTTTCATTTAATCTCCTCCACAAGAAGGTCAGAGGTCAGGGTCAGCTGGAGCAGCCGCCATGGAACTGGCAGGAATCCAGCACCTCTCTGAAGGACTTACTGTAAGCAGGACAGGTGATCAGTGACACTTTGAACCTGATGAAAAGACAGTCCCAACTGCGAAGCCACTCTGCCACCAAAAATAAGAAACGACAAAAGAATTACTGCACTTATTAATAAAACAGAAATACTCAGAAAAAAATACCTTTACAGAAACAAGGCAATGGCAGAGAATGAAGATTGATTCCTCTTGTGCTACGTTCCCTCTGCCCCTCAGGGCCTAAAATGAAACGCACCCTTGCTGTGACAGTTTCAATATGAAGCCAATTTCCTGGTACAAGCCAACAGGAGTGGTGCTGTTTAAGTACGATCAATAACAACACAGTGGAAATGGAA
Source organism: Lutjanus erythropterus (assembly GCF_056507025.1). Taxonomy (NCBI): domain Eukaryota; kingdom Metazoa; phylum Chordata; class Actinopteri; order Lutjaniformes; family Lutjanidae; genus Lutjanus; species Lutjanus erythropterus. Next base: position 17,395,940 of record NC_139326.1, on the reverse strand, counting down.
GGAACTCATTCAGATAGATGTAATGTTAGCTCTCCGTGTGTATGTGTGTGTGTATGTGTGCATGTATGGAAGGGAAAAGAAAGTGTATGAAACAGTAGGAAAGGGGTGATTGAATGTATGCATGCAAGTGTGTGTGTGTGTGTGTGTGTGTGTGTGTGTGTGTGTGTGTGTGTGTGTGTGTGTGTGTGTGTGTGTGTATGTGTGTGTGTGTGTGTGTGTGTTTCTATGTCCTTCTGAGCATATATGTGAGTAAAACAAGGACATAAGAAAAGGAAGGTCTCATGCATGAATGTCTAATTGATGACTATATAGAGACATTAAAACACATAGATCCGGGTCTTCAACATTTTTCCCCACCTTGATCAAACCTTTGTTATTTATCCAACTATTTTCTTTGGTGGAGATGTTGGCTTTGGAGATATTGGCTGCAGAGATGTCTGCCTTCTCTCTAATATAATGAGATCAAATTGCACAAGACCTGTGTTGTTCCAAGCACCAAAAATATATATTTGATGAAAGTATTTTCTTTCTGCAATAATATCTACTTCCTAACAGGAGAAAAGTAGTTCCTACATGAAACTGCTAGCAACAAGGTCTTGAGCAACCTGGTTATGATTTTTGGAAAGACACGCTGGACACGGCTTTTCTTTTTTTGTGCTTGAAGCAACACAGGACCTGTGCAATTTAGCCCCATGATATTGGAGAGAAGGTCGAAATCTCTACTGCCAATATCTCCAAAACTCTACAACCCACACCAAAACAGTATAGACGGGTAAACAGCATTACAAGCCAGAGGAACAACACAAACTTTTGGAGTGAACTGTTCCTTTAAAGAAACAATAATGTAATCAGTAAATGAAATATAGCAGTACTTGTACAGTACTGTTATTTCCTGGGAACTGTCATACCCTGCTGAAGTGGACCTAAACCCTGGGTTTCAGGTTGAGGAAAAGGTTTCCTGAATTACTTCAACATCCCACAAATCTACTTAGACAGTATATTACTGATGCTTAAAGTAAGGCATTAACAGTCAGAATCAGTAAAACACCACTGAGGTCTTTCTCAATTTGAGAAAAACTAGCTCTGAACAACTACATCCATCAACTGAAGACAAATTTCTTTGCCAAGTCTCTGCAGCTGATATTTTAATTATGTTGTACAGAATGTGTCAAATGGGGAAAGCAAAATCAAGCAATTTAGATCCATTTTAGGACAGCACACTGATACAATGGGAGGCATTGGTGTAACTCAGCGCGGAGGAGACACTATAAACTCACTCGCTGTATGTGGATAAGCTGTTTAACAGTTTTAAGCTCTCCTTTGTGCTGATTGTGTTTGTTTGTGCGGCACATAGTGTGTATGTGGTGATTGAGTGTTTGCAACTGTTGTTGTTTGTTGACATCTGATCTGACAGATATTCCCTCTCTCGCATTTCTTTACAAACACACACACACACACACACACACACACACTGAGAGAGGGAGCTTTAACACAGACAGCTGTTTGACAATGGCACCCATGGGGTGTAGCTCCAGGTAGCTGAAGCTGTCAGTGAGTCACTATGACAGCTGTAAAGTACAATCCAGAGAGCCAATGCTTCACACACACACACACACACACACACACACACACACACACACACACACACACAGATACACATACAGGCTCATCGTGCCCTGAACTGGGGCTCTAAGGCAGCATTTCCTCAAAGGCTTCATACCAAATTTGGCTCTTTTGCCAGAATTGCAGACCTAAAACACTTCAGATCCCTTCAGACTTATATTACAAATAAATACTGGACATGTAGATGTACAACGCATGACTAAAAACATGCAGTGGCTTTTTCGTTGGTGCAGTTCATGGTACATGCAACTTTGTCATATGACAGTATTGTGTTTAAGGTTTGGTTTGGTTAAGGCACAAAAGTAATTTGGTTAGGTTAAGGGATTGATCATGGCTTTGGTTCAAATAATTCATCATCAGCTTCATCATCATGCTTTTTTAAAACAACAATGACTTTGTCACCCTATAATGTCATCTGACATCCTCCTTTATTCCAGTTTGCGACTGAAACTGACGCCCCATGCCTTTCAAGTGACGTCTTGATAAACCCATACACGGCTGTTTTAGATACCCGGGGCTGTTGACGTAGTATAAAGAGAGGGAGAGTCCATGCATGTAGGATGTGGGGTGGATGGATGGCTCAAACAGACTCGGTCCTTTCTCCCAGGAGACCACAGTTTGTATCCCGTGTAGTATTAAGAGTAGTTAGGAACATAACGTTACGTGCAACACCTAACTTTTATGTTGTGAGTCACGTGATGTACCTAACGTAACATAGTCATGCTAACCCCAAACATGTTCTCATCCTAAATCTAACCAGGTAGTTTTAGTGCCTAAACCTAACCAAACTACAACCTTTTTACAGCATTAATTGCATGTTTAAAACACTTTTCTGACCACGTCCAATACAAGGGTATGAAAATGCTTTGGGAAACCATGTTAAACAAAATAGGAGTATTTCTTTACATACTATATAGAGACATTAAAACACCCCCACCTTGATCGAACCCTTGTTATTTATCCATCTATTTTTTGGTGTGACTTCCAGAGCTTTGGAGATACTGGCTGTAGAGTTGTCTGCTTTCTCTCCAAAGTAATGGCATTAAATGGCACAAGTCCTTTGTTGTTAGGTTAGGGTCTCTTTCTATTAGAAAGAAAGTAGTTCCTACATGAAACTGTTCACAAGGTCTGTGGATTATTTTGAGTGACCTGGCCATGATTTTTGGAAAGAGACACTGGTTTAGAATTTTTCTTTTCTTTTTTGTGCTTGAAGCAACACAGGACTTGAGCCATTTAGCCCCATGATATTTGAGAGAAGGTAGAAATCTCAACTGCCAATTTCTCCAAAACTCTGCAACTCGCACCAAAACAGTATAGACAGATAAACAACACTACAGGCCAGGGGAACATTATGAATTTTTGGATTTTGGCGTGAACTTTGAAACTGTCAAAACAAAATAGGAGTATTTCTTTGCATACTTTTAAATGTGTTGGGGAGTTTGGAAAAACCAAGACTGCATTTCTCAGTTTGGTGAAGCTGTAAAAATAAAACATCCTTGTCAAGCATTTATGCTGTACTGAATATTGAACTGCAGGTATTGAAAATGTGAAGCCATGTCTCAACAGAGCAACATAATACTGAGTGGCCACTCAAAGAATTCATAGATACTCACCTCTGCAGCAGCTTTTACATTTCTTTTATAGGTTCCAGGTCCCTGCAATAATAAAAAGCTTTAAACCTGCAGAGAAAATGAATGAATGAATCAAGGCATGACTGCAACTTCCTTCACAATTGTCATATTCTACTTTTTTATTGCAAGTTTGTTGAGCAACTGCTCCACTTTGGCTTCATTCTCAAACTCATAAGAATGAAGGATAAACTCTTGAGGGGGAGAAATGTTTCTGTTTAAGCTGTTAGAAGTTACAAGCAGTAGTCTGAAGAAGATTAGAGTTCTCATTTGGTTTCACATCATATTTAGTTAACCAACTCTTAATTACTCATGGTGGATAAATGTTTCCAGGCGGAATTGCACAGAGCTTTTCCCTTCCCCGCTAATAAACATATGGAGAAAATGATGGGCTAAACTTGTCACTTGCTGCAGTGTACTGCTGTAGATTTCACTGATTCAGCTCATGTTTTTCGGTTTAGCCCATTTATCCCTGACAACAACATAAGCAGCGGTGATGTACAACATAGATAATAACTTTCAGCCCTCCCCTCCCTCGTCTCTCATTCTCTGTCAGTGTAAACTATCTTGTTAAGGTCCTCGGAGATGCTGTCATTTGTGATGTGTGTAAGTGTACGTGCTGCTATTGTTGACACAGCAGTATGTGTAGGTCAGCGGTGTCAGAGCGAGTAGGGGACGGATAGGGGACAAGCACACACATACACACAAATTAGTACCATTATCGTGACCTCACGCAGGCATCTCTCTGACAAAGCAGAGGGGTGAGAGGGGGAAGGATGGGATGAGGGGGTGAGAAGATGACGAACGGATCGATGAGGAGAGGAGATAAAACGAGAGTAGTGGAAAGTAGTGAAAGTAAAAAGGACACAATAATTTAGATGCAAACTAGAGGATAAGAGAGATTTTGAGAGGGGGTTTGCTGATGACTTAAAAAATCAAACAGACTGTCCCGAGACAATATCCCACCGGCTTAACACCTACATCCCTGACAAGAAACAATTGACCATTCACTAAGCCAGGTTTAGCCCGTTAGCTAAGCCAGTTTAGGATAACAGTAACTGCTCTGTCCTGCTCGATTCTGGGGAAGTTTACAGTCCAAGAAACTTACCCAAAGGTATTCAAGATGGCATCCTCTTTGGCAAGCACATTGGTCTGTCCTCATTCTAAAATCCTTTAGTCTTGTAACAATAAAAGTGAGATCTTACTGTTAAAAAATATGACCAAATGCTCTACCGACTGCGTTACCCAGCCACCCCCAATTGGCTGTTCCAAATTGAATAGCTGCAGGTTGTTGTCATCCAAAGCACATTGACGATACACAGTTTAGCCATATAGTACAGAGAAGAAGCTTGAATGGCAAAGCAAACTACTGTTGTAGTGTAATAAACTACGGCGCGCACCGAAAGAGAGCAGCCAGGTCGCCAAAAACAGGGACTTTCCCTGGAAAATGGGGGTGTTGGTCACCCTAAGCAACACTGCAGGGGGATGAGCAAGGCTTAGCTAATAGTCAGCTCACACACACTTGAATGCTCAACATGGACCACGTACACACACACACACACACCAACACACACACACACACACACACACACACACACACAAAGACACATTCATGCATTTGTGGCCTATGCCGTACTGTAATTACATAAATAAAAAGCCAATACATGCTTTTGTCCTGTTTCTCCTCCCGGACATATGCACACTTCTATCATACTTGTTTCATATTATTGTTGACCCACACACCCACACACACACACACACACACACACACACACACACACACACACACACACACACACACACACAAAGATCATCTCACAGACACACCTAGGGGATTTGAGCAGTAATTGGTTCATGTGGAGATTCCTTTAGTGATGTCGTCAGTAATTGAATTTGACAAAGAGGAAGACAAAAAGGCTCAGACGTGATGGAAGAGGGTGTGTGTGTATGTGTGTGTGTATGTGTGTGTGTGTGTGTCTGTATCTGACCGCATGTTTGAGGGAGATTTAGGGTGTGTGTTTCTGCATGTGTTACGATAGATACAAAGCAGATTAAGAATTGATCTGTGTGTCTTTTAATGAACCAGTTGCAGAGTTTGACACGCTCCTACGTGATCCCACATGCATGCACACGCATACACACACACACACATGCACACGCACACACACACACACATGCACACACACCCCTCTGTCCTTGGAAAGGCACTATGAGCTTGTACTTAGAGTATATCTTTGTCAGGACATAAAGGGATATTTGATGAGAAATTTCACGTTTACGTTCTCTTTCTTTAGTTAACACTCCTACATCAAATTATTATAATGTCCACACATTAACTGTTGCAGTTTTCAAACATTTTCCTCCAACTTTCTCCACCTTCTTCTGCTCTGTAGGTTCGAGTTTGTTATTTTGTAGCTTCAGTTGGGTAAAACTCTGAGAATTAGGGAATGAATGTAGTGTTTCAGTTTATGTGTGTCAGTGGAGCTGTGGTTAAAGGAAGTGCTTCATCATAGTTTAAGATAAGTGGACATCAATCAATTGGATGCTGGTTTCTGAAGGTCATAAAGCTATTCTTGTCGATGGAGGTGTTAGAGCACATCACATTTAGGAACAGAGAAGGACGATGTTTTTAAGGAGGTTAGGATACCTGCTGTCACTGCACTTGAATATAAAAGAGGGAGAGGATGGGAGGTGCGGAGGAAATGAGGTAGGGAGACAGGTGAGAGGATAGCGAGAGCAGTCTGAATCCTGATGGCCACCGGAGGGCAGAACATTTTTTGGCTGGACTGCAGCAAAGCCTGAGGGCAACGCTGTAACCGAGAAAGTCTGTGACTGGCTCACTGAGTGCGTTGGTTGGTTGTCGGAGTTTCTCTATTGGCTGTTTCTCTCAAAATGAATAGGCCCAAACAGTCCTGAATAACACCCTCAGAAAGTCACATCTGACGTAAGAGTATTGGCATGCGACCCAGTAACACTGTGTCAACACTTGCACAAGATACCATAGTGCAAAATGCATCCTCCTTGTTAATACGGTAAGTGCACAGACAGAGTGGTTGTTTAGCTGAATATGTTAGTCTCGTCTGTCTGAGTCATTGATCCCTTATGTGACTGAGGTTTGTGCAAGTTAGAAACTGTGGTTACCGTGGTCACCCTGACCACGGCTCTGAAATATCAGTAGCTGAACTGCACTGTCTATGGATGAATCCATGGTGCTTAAGTAGCATTTGTAATTGTTTTGTAATTTTTCTTTCACTCCTGCCCCTCTGTCAGTTTAGTCTTATATAATATATATATATGTATATATATATATATATATATATATATATATATATATATATATACATATATACACACATCTTTTGCACTACTAAAAATGAACAAATCACCAACTGATAAACGCTGGTTCTGAAAGAATTTTTACCCACTGAACTGATTTCAGTTTTTTGTGTACACTGATATAATGTAATGTTCCTCAAAATAAACAATCAGAAGTCTCCTGGATAATTTAACAATCCTATATTTTCATGATGTGGCCACCAGTTTCAATTGCTTCAATTTTGTTTCTGAGAAACCATTTATTTTCTTCAGTTTCACATGGTGGATGCCTCCACATACTGCAATTCCCATGAGGCTTGGCTGCCATTGTAACAGACAGGAAGCCAGTCAGATGCATGAATCAAAGAGGTGTTGAATTTGTTGCTGCAGTTTTGAACAAAACACTGTTTCTTTTCTCAACAGTATAATCTTTGGCTTCCATGAACATTTTTCAACATTTTTAGCAAAATGCATCTTGGGAATCGTAGTTGACTTCTCACCTGATGTTTTTATGTGCACAGGCTTGTAACTTCAACTACCAAAAAAGATATATTTACTAACACAGTTGTCAGATTTTTTAACTGATTTCAAACAAATTTAATTCACATACGAGCTGTAGTGTTCCAACTCTGAGTCACTCAAAGTTGTCTATGAATAAAATAAGTGAAAAATTTATTTCCAGAGCCCAAAATAATTCCCACGAAGTCACAGTTCTCCCTCACACCTGGAGACAAACATCTTATTAAATTTTTATTTTGGGCCTTTTTTAGGATAGTATCATGCATCAGTCATTACAATGTTTTCACAAGTGACAAAATGTGTGTATGTGTGTGTGTGCAGTATAAAAGGCTGATAGTACTATCACACTCACTTAGTGATAGCAAGCAAAGCATCCTTTAATATGACATGCAGGATAAAACGCAGAGTTAAGCAAAAGAAAACAATTTAAGAAAGTATATCAGGTTATCATCAGTGCTGATAAGGCTCCTGTTTTCCCCCTTTGCTGGCTTTTTTGAGCTACATGCATTTAAAGCAGTCATTCATGTCTTAGTCAGCGCAGGTGCCATATCAAATTTTGTTGGAGAATAAAAAAAAAAATGATAAGCAATTTTTTTGTGACACCAGATCCATCTGCTCCCTCTGGGTTTAACAATACTACTCTTACTGTAATTTCTTTTGAGTTCATTTCCAGTTACTGCCAAGTGTTCCTCACACTATGACACACTATTTGTAACGTCAAGATGAGTCTCAAAGCCACTTAAAGCCTCAAGAGGAAAACGGATTGTTACCAATTTAATCTTACTCAGGGCAATTATCTTAACAATATCTTTGCCTGTTGTTCTAAGACACTGCTGTTTCTACTGCTACTCTTCTACTTCTGCTCTACTACTGTTTCTTTAGCTGCAGCCTTTTGTGTGACAAAAAATGTGCCAGAATTGACTCTGTGATATAGTACCATAGGTGGTTTTACCTTGTCTGCCAAAGGGGCCTTTGCATGCATCAAATGGCCTAGCAGTTCGAGTTACAACACCTAAGAGCTATCTCTGTATAATTTTGATTATTGGAAGGAGAGAGATTTTTTTTTTTTTAGGAATAACTACTTCTCGGTTCTTCCCGTCTTTTCAGATCTGGACTGGGTCGTCAAAGATCATATACTCACAATCTTATTCGTGCCATATTGTCGTCTTCTAACTGACTAAAGGTCATTCAACTCCTTCAGTTATAACATAATTCTGACAGAGGTCTGTCCTTCAGTTCTGTGGTTTTATCAACTGAAAACAGCTGCCGCCAAATAGTTTTTGTTCAGCAAAGTAAAGAAAGGATTCACATTGGTCTTTGCTTTGGGTTTCCAAATCTCCATGGCCACACCTGTATATATAGTACATACAGTACATGTTGGATGGATGTATAATAGTATTCTAATAGCAGTCTTCTTGCAGTGAATGTGAAGTCTATCCATTATGTATCCCATTCTTTACTTACTAGTGGTTACCGTGGGAAGGACAATTTCTTGTACATGTATTACACTTGGCAAAAAAAAATTGTTAGTGCTTTGCCACTGACTTAAATGTTTGGAGCTTCTGCTTGACTGAATTAAAAAAAAAAATTTGAATGTTTAAACTCCTTTCTTAGTATATATACATCTATTTTTGAAGTAGACACCCAACCAATAAATACACATCCTCTATTTGCACCAGCCAAACATGAAATATTTCTTCTTCTGTGAAGGCACGCTATTTACCATTTTTCATCTTATGAGTGGATATGAATAAAGGATAATTATACTCACCTGCAGTTATTTATTTTATTTTTAATTTTCAAGCTAGAACTCAGTACTCCTGTGTAATTCTGTGGGTAGTGCAAGGCACCGATACTGGGGTGAGCAAAACAAAACAATATGCAATCATGGCATTGTGAGCTGATTTGGATAAAAGCATCAATTAAGAGGTGTATTTATGTATGTATTTAATGCTTGTCAACTCAAATCAACTAATCAAGAAAATAAAGTTTGTCTTTATTAGCCAATGAGCCCTCTCAGCGGTCTGTCGCAAACAAACAACTGCTGATTACTGCAAGACTCATATACAACTGTGGAATTTAAACCATACAGTGTATATAGCAATAAAACCTAAAATGTAAGCTGTTCTGATTGAAAGTCCAAGTTTTATTTTTCAGCATTAAAAAATACTGGTCTAGAAAAAGACATAGCATGACTATGAGCTATTTAAGTGCTGCTTTTCATCTGAATCTGGCCTGTGACCCTCTTCTGTATGAGGAACGTGAAAATGAAATTTCTTTACAAGCGCAAATACATTTTAACATTGATGTCAGAACATGTTTAGCTTGAAGCGTTTCATTTCCAAATGCTATACATCCATTCTCCCCGAGGTGATCAACCGCAGTATGCCACAATTTGAAAAGGTTACATAATGTAAACCACAAATAAAGCTGAGGGCATGAGGTCACATTTTAATGAATGGAAAGATGGAGGGATAAATGATTTATGTGTGATTAAGGAGAGAAGGAGTGACATGAAGAGCACCAGGTAGAAGAGGAGAGAAACTGTGAGAGGATTTTTTTCCATGTGCCTTGGGTCATTTGAGAGCCTAGAAAGGAAATGACAGGTAAAGTGGATTAAAGGCGGAGGTCATACACACACACACATACAGCTAAACTCACACATTTTCCATTTAGCAGTAACAGGCTTAGGAAATAGCCAGCGATTTGAAGTACACAACATCAGACCAGACCATTAGCAACACCCAAAGACATATATCTGTGGGAGCTGCGACCTTGAGGGGGTCTAAAACGATTTTTAGACCTCCGGTGATTCAGTTCTTACGCCACAGAAAGAGATTTTGTTGTTAAATCAGCAAAGCCCCGAATGCTCCCCAGTGACACCCCATAAAATGTTCAACAGATTGCTTAGTGACAAAAATTTCCAGGAAGTGAAAAACTGCTTCACTCCAGGCTTTATAAAAAGTGAAATGCCTCAGTGTCACACAGTATACAGTGAGAGAGCAGAAGGCTGCCGTCATACGTTTCTCTTGCATCCACCTTGCATCAGAATAGATTTTATATTAGAACTCCATAAATTCGGATTATTTAGAACTCAGTGGTGTTTCTACAGATGTTGTTCAATTCAATCGTTTTCCATGGAAAGGTTTCAATCATTTAAATCATGATATAAAAATAATTTATTTATTTACATACATACTTATTTATTTATTTAAATTTCTGGTTTGCAAACCTAATTTTGAACCGAAGCTCTCTGTTTCTGATGCATCCTAGATTACAGTGGTTTTGTAAGTGTGAAATGTAAGTGGTGGAAATGTTTGCTGGTTCACTAGATAGCACCAAGGTTTCAAGAATCCTGACTGGAGCTGGTTCAGGAACCAAAGCTTATTTGGGTGGAAAAGGGCCTTAAGAGTAAAACACACCTTCTTGACGTGTCTGTATGTAGATGGAGATCAGACTGCAGTTTTATGGGGCAGCTTCCAGTTGTGAATGTGTAACTGTGTGCATGTCATCAGGGTGTTCCTCCACAAAGAAAACACTGCTGACAGCGAAACTCCCCTTAATAAATAAAGATTAAAAAATATTTAGAGAAAGTTTCTGATTATAATTACTTACAGGATCTTTTTTTTCATCACTTTGGCTGAAAATTTCTTCCATGTTAGTCTCTCAATCATCATTATTTGCAGTAAAATGATGAAGGAATTTTGTTCTTGCCTTAAAAGCATCATTGAGTCTCCAGTCTTATCGACTGCAACAACTCTGTCAGTCAGCACTCAAGCAGATATTTGATCAGGTTTGCTGATGACACAGCTTGGAGCACAGTCCTACAAGATTTTGAAGTGGGGTGACAACGATATCAAACAAAAGGATGTTTTAACAAGATCGTATATTGTTCTCTCATTTAGGTTCTTCAGCAAAATAAAGATACACTGTATGTCTTTTTGGCCTCAACATCAGATTAGATCTTATTATAACAAAAGTCAGCAGCAAAGAGGCTCATGGGGAATAAGTAGATTTCTTTGATCCTTTATCAAGACCGTCTTAATATTATTTGTCCTTTGTTGGCTCTGTAATGGTAATGTTGCCGAAGAGAGAGCCACTTTTGTGCTACTTTAACTATGTAGATGAAGGGATTTGTAATGCTTGCTAATCCACTCCCACACTTTATCTTCCATGAAAGGCAGTGTTTGGGAGAAATCATGTTTTTCACTTTTTGCACCCATTCAAAACTGGAGGCAATGGCCCACTATCTAGTAGGATAAGAGATTGGTTTGTTAATTAAATAAAAATGTCTACAAATAGAAGAAAAAAAATCATTTCATGCATAGTAACTGTGTACAGAGAAGAAAAGCGATAGTGAGTGAAAGTGAGAGCATAAAGGTGAGAATGAGAGTGAAATATGAAGAAGGAGGGGGTGAATTAAGTGCGTGTGTGTGCAGAAGAGGGTGAATTATGGCTGAGGTGTCATGCTGTGCCCCGTGTCACACTTGCCTTCTCACCTCCATAAAATATACTGGCCTCAATCAATAACTAATTAGCTGCTAATTACCATGCTAAAATACACAGCAGCATAAACATGCAAACATCCACATATTGATAACTTAAGTAGGGTGATGCCATGTGTTACACCTCCAAACACTTTCTTAACACAAATGCAAACACTGGCCATAATTCAGGGTAATCACTTGATAAAGGTCAAAAGGTAGGAACTTGGACTAACAATACTGAAAACAACAACAACAACAACAACAACAACAACAACAAAACCTAACTCTGTAAAACTCCTGTATTGGTCCTCAACTGGTCCCCAAACTTTTCCCTAACTTTCTTCATCTTTTAAACACATCTGGGCTGATTACTATTTACTTTGTTGTTTTATTCAACATTAATGATGCGTCATGTTTCAGGCACTGTAGATGTCCACCTGTCTGTCCTCAAAATAAGCAGCTGTCAGCACTTTGTCTCCACAGAGTGTTTTGTTATCCTTACCACTGTTGACTGTTGCTGCTCTGAGCACAGTAAGAAGAAAAGACTGGATTTATAGGATAAGTCACCAGGCAGCATAAAAACCAGTGTAAGTTCTGCACATAAACAGATAAAAATGAAGGCTTGCTGTCCCTACGGGATGTTGTGTCCCTTTTTTCTGTGGAGCCTGTTTTTTAGTTGTTTGGGTAATATTTAAAGTAAAGAATATGCTATTTTTTCCAAACTGTTTCTTTGTTATGACCAGTTATGATGAGCAGCTCCTCTCAACTTTAAGATCAGGTGAAGTTATACACTCACAATTGGATACTGAGGCAGAAAACCAGATATATATTTATCTTTAAAAATTTTTTAACTACAACAGAAAAAACACCCATATGCACTTGAAAAGAGACTGTTGACATATTTTTTTTTTTTTTTATCAGAGTTTTATTTTAAAAGATAAACTGTAAAAATAAGCCATTTGTATAAACTTGTTTAAACTAAAAAGTTAGCCTCCAGGCTGTTGACTTAATTCGAGAAGACAAGTTGAAGTAGGTTTGTAATTATTTAAAACAAATGAACTTTTCAAATCAAATAGAAAATGCATTCTTAAGACATTAAGCTGAACCAATGCAGGCTGGGAAGTCTGCTGATATGCTGATCATGTTTGTTTTAGACACTTAATTTAATAGGTGAACTCTGGACAATACACTTATTCAGCTAATCATTTCAAGTCAAATAGACTTCACGTTAGAAGAACTCATGTTTATGAGTTCTGAAGTGGTCTGAAAATAAATACTACAAATTTGAAGTCTATTTGACTTTAATAAATACAACATATATATCTACATTAAACGATGAGCTGATTCCACCAAATTCCTGTATAACTATTTTTTTTTACAGTGTAAATTGTTAGATCCAGTGTGTGTCACTCTGGTCAGCAGAGGGGGCTGCAGCCACTGCACCCGTCTCTTTGTCTCTCTCTCACCCTGACATTTTGGCAGGTGTTGCCGTACATCCATTTTGCCTTCCCTCAGGGAGCCATGTTGCTTCCTGGCGGTGCATTAGCGCCCCCATCACCGGCACTCATGGACAGTTCAGACACCACAGACAGGACTGCTGCAAGCTGTCCTTCAGATGTGTGTGTGTGTGTGTGTGTGTGTGTGTGTGTGTGTGTGTGTGTGTGTGTGTGTGTGTGTGTGTGCCCTGCGTTTGACCTGTTTTTGAAATGTGTCAGTGTTACTGGTGAAGGAAGTAAACTCTGTGTTCTCTCTCCAAGATATGATGAGCACCTTTGTTGATGTTGGTTGATGAGAAAAACATGAGTGGCAACTGACAGGCCGTGCTTTTCATGTAGATTTTAATATCTACACATTCAAATTCATGCCATGGCATTACCTTTTCATTTTCTACAGATTACTAAATGCACATTTTCACAGTGCTACTTGAAGATGAGGTTTACTTGTCCTGTTCTCTCACTGTTTAGCAGAGAGAAACACAATAAAACACCCAAACTAATTTGATTAGTCTTTCCACAACAATGACCAACTCTGTTTGGTCAAAATAAATCCTTAATTCATCAAGTCAGATATTCTGGCTCTACGGGCTGTTTTCTCCTCACTTGTCCCCCGGCTCAGTGGATGTGTACTCTGCCGCTGAATGAGAGCGCGTTGCTGAGCAGTATTTTGGAGGAAAACCATTAAATCAGCAAAATTAAATGGCAAAAAAAATTGCAGTAGTAAAAAGAAAACAAACCCAAATCTCCCCAGATCTTCCTCAAGTGATTAAATTGTCACAGAACAGAAAGCCTACAGCCTTAGAAATTGGCAGCTGTCAACTTTTTGGGGGATCTTGTCACACTGGTTGGGTTGCAAACCTCTGCTGTAAATGGGCACTTTGAAAAAGAGACACATCTCTTTTACTCTGCAGCAATCTGACCTTGGCCACATAGCAAGTTAAACATTTACAGATTATCTGCTATGCAATACAGAGCCAGTGAGACACTATGACTATCTGTACCTATCTTTCTGTTAAAAACTGGAGGTTATATATTTCCACACGTATTTAAAGTTAAAAGTGTGGTGGTTAATTCAGTTTGGGTAAAATCGGGTAAAGGCTCAAGGGTTTAGTTGCTTTTAGAGCTGTGCTGTTTTGAATGTCTGGGAAGCAAGCACTAGTGACACTTAACATTTCCAGGAGCATCACTGGAAATATTTCACAACTGAATGAATACTAAAAGAAAAAAAAAAACTACTTGGAATTTATTTAAAAATCTATTTTCTAGTATCAAGTGGTAACTTTTACATATGTATTTATATATAGTATTTTAAACGTGTGTGTTTGCACCGTTTAGAATCCTGTGTTTGAGCTCATACATGCATTTATGCCTGTACATACACACATACATAAAATGTCAAAGGAGATGTAGACACCCCAGTAGACAAAGAGGAAGAGAGAGTGAGATGATGAAAAACGAGGAAAGAGCATGAATTCATGTGGCTTTGTGATATAGAGCAAAAAAAAAGAGGAGGAAACACACTGAGAGAAAAAGTGTTTCTATTCTGTAGCAAAATGAGACATGAGGCCACACATCAGGAAACACAAATCTGATATTTATTTCAAGATGCTCGGCGTATGGCTCTTCATCAATAAAACATCCACATATTAATAGAGACTTAGACAATCTGCTGGATTGTGCCCCCCCACCCTCGCTGTTCAGTAAAACATGGGTCCACTGATACGTTGCTGCCCACTTATCCAGTTCAGCTTGAGGTTACAGAGCGGCCCAGATGTCCTTTCCCCCCCAGCCATGTCCTCCAGCTCCTCCTGGGGGATCCCGAGGCCGTCTAATGCTGGATGTATAATCTCTCCAACGTGTTGTGGGTCTGCCCTGGGGTCTCCTCCCAGTCGGACGTGCCTAGAATAGCTCCCCGGGGAGACATCCAGGAGGCATCCTGATCAGACACCATGAACAGTTTTGATGCTGTTTCTAGTTCCTAAATTGCCTCGCTCTCTCGCCATTTCTGTCTCTGCCCTTCTTTCTCATGTTCACCACGTCCCCTTTTGCACTCAGCCTATTTAAAAGTTGAGAAGTGAAAACGCAGAGGAGGAAAGAAACAGAAAGAGAAACAGCGTGAGGGGGAGAGAGATTGTCTTGATCAACTGCAGTATTGCTGCATTTCCCACTGCACCGTTCTCTTGTTAGCAGCCAGCGGTCGGCCTCCACTGCAGGGCTATTAACATTATAAAGGCCAGGCTGTTGAACCACTTTCACCGAGGTCGAGTGTCTGCCCTATCCAGCATTACACCCTGATGTTTACATCCACTTAAGCCTTACTCACTAAACGTTATGAAACTATGTAGTGTAAAATTGAAAAGCGGCACAGTACAAGAAGGTAATCACCAGTATGATTAGCTCCGTGTTGAACAAATACCAAGCTGAACAGACTCAGTCCACTAAGTCTGTCCTGGATGAACTAAACGCCTTGAGTATACAACTGTGTGACATTTGTGTGTCACATAATCAGGTTACATTTAAAGCAACTGATCCCTGCCAAGCCGCTTCCGCCTTAGTTACTGTTGCTACGTCTGTCAAGCTTTCTCACACTGCATATATGCAGGTTACGGCGATAACAGTGGCAGATTTAACATCAAAATTGGCAGTAATTTGTGAGACATGAGGTCTTCCATTCCACACAGAAGTAAACAAAAGCAGCTTCTCATTGCAAGCTGACAACTGTGAAATGACCTGGTTACTCTTATGTAAAAAGTACAACAACCTTACCTCAATATTGTAATTTTCTTCTATCGGCATTTCCAGTTTTATCACAGCTATTTGTAAAATGAGGCAGGTCTTTATCAGACACTATGGAGTTATCTTTTACAGTATATTAACCTGCCTAATTTAATGTTTCTGTTTAACTTTCAGGATAGAAAATTTGTTAGCTCTAATAGAATAAAGAATACATGACTTCTACTGCAGTGACGGTCAAATCTTTCATTTAAATATGATTTTAATAGCACGTCAGAAATGAGCCAAAAAAAAAAAAAGAGTACAACTCAGAGAGCAAATACAGACGTTTAAGAAAGCACCCCTTTCACACACACACACGCACACTCACACACACACATATACCTAGGCCACAATAGGGCCATACAAACAGACATATTGGGGCCAGTGTTGACTTATATCCCTATGCTAATAAGCATACTAATTCACACAGGGCCAGGAACTTTCTAGAAAAAAAAATAGAAATCATCACTACCCTCCAATGCACACATACAAAGACACACACGCACACACACAAATACAAACCCACAATGAGAAAGCCCTCCTGCCTTTTCCTAAAGCCCTGTAGACCTCCTTGACAAAGACAGGAAAGTCAAACAGAGAAAGTCTTTGAAGTAAAAAGAGATTTCACAAACTAAACTTTTTCATTGTCTTATTAGAGAGAGGCGGTAGAGGAGAGTTGGGAGGCCTGGTTAAACTTGTGTCACTCATTTGATCTGAATGTGCATCATTTGACCAGGCGGTGAAATCTGACCTGGTGGCGTCCGGACATGAGTTCATTATAGTAATTTTACTGATGTTTCAAAGGAAATGCCACCTAAACATTTCTTCTGATTGCTGTTGTGTTACATCGCTATTGACCGGCAGATACAGTTACAGAGACGTGAAATTTATATCCCTGAAATGCAGAAAGCAGAAGAGACGTAATAATGAAAACTGGCTTCAGGAATGAACAACATTGTAGATGTTGAGTGTAGATATATTCATTTTTTTCCTAGTGTCACATCATCTCATATTTCCTATTGCTTTCTTGTTTAAACCATCTCTTTATCTGGGTTGTTATCCACCTCTGTCTCTCTTTCAGTAATCCAGTGATTTACAAGGTTTTCCAAAGCCAGTGAGATGTGTTGCTGTTAGCTAATGTAATATGCTTTTATGACATATAATGATTAGTACTGAGTAAGTTATTGCTCTCTAGTTGCAGCTAATGTTAAAAGAAATACACTTCACAGTGACTATAAATAACTATAAACTCTTACAAGCATACAACTATAATTGGCTCCATGGGGGCAGCGCAAACCTTGGCAGTGCTAAACAGTTGTCGTTGATGATGGCTAAAGCAACTTTTAAACTGTTGTGCAGTAAAACTGGACCATTTATTGTGCCGGTCATACCAACCTTGTGTCATTATGTCCTTCCAAGAAAAACAAGGGCATCAGTTATCTCTGCAAGTTCCCCGAAACAACGTTTGTTTATGTTCAAGCAACGAAGCTTTCTAGTGACCGGAGTAATTATGACAGGAGGAAAGGAGGTTAACAAAACTTCATATTTTAACCTTTAAAATTCCTGTCTGTTTGCCACGACCCCGATCATTCCAGGACTGTAACACTGTTAATTATCAAGCTATCAAGGTCATTTATTATCATCACACCACATGGGGTTGTACAGTGAAATTAGAGTTGTAGTTTATTCTTGCTGCATTCACATACAACATATATTCAATTAAATTCAGAGTAGAATAGGAGACATGAGCTATGACTGCCTTTTTGCACAAAGCATCATCGATGTAAACACGCAGAGTCCGCCTCCTCTTATTCTGCCCGAGTCTTGCATGTTGCATCCTGTCAGCTCAGAGTACGTTCTGCCCGTCAAGTGCAGTAGCTTGATCTGGGATGTTGCGCGCTCAATAGTCTCTGATGTCCTGTTGCATGTCCAGCCTGAGTCCTACTTTGTCTGTTTGATTTTCCTGACTTGACATGAGCCACGAGCAGCCTTAAAGGGAGTTTTACAGGAAAACAGCGCTGCCGAATCTCCCAAACACTTTAATGGTGTAAAAAAGTAACCGTAAAAAAAAAAGATTCCATTCTGCTCGTCTGTGTAATCCAAGACTCCTAAACTCCTGACATGCTAAGAGTACTTGAAAGACATCATTTGCACCATGCCAAAATTTTCACTGTAGGAACTTTAGCTTGGAGCCACGTTCAAATGCGTGTACCATCTGAACTGGGTGTGTGTGGTCTGGCGGTGTGTGCGCTCAAGTGAATCATATGTGGAAGATTTGGATTACACCAGACGAGAGTTGTTGGGTTTTTTTTACATTTGAAAACTGGTCACCATTCACTTCAATTGTTTGGATGATTCTGCAATGCTGTTTTCCTGTGAATTGTTTAAAACTAAACCCAACCTTCAATAAACATGAGGGTGAGTAGATAATGACTGTGAATTTTCATTTTTGGGTGGACTACCCCTTTAAATCCAAGCTGGATAAGTATGGCTGTTATCCACTCTTCTCTTCTCCTCCTGGGTCTGTGGCGGTATGTCCAGCTGATCTGACAGCATGTTTGACAGATGTCATGTGGATTGTTTATTGTCTCAGGGTCTGCTGCTCTTTAATCCAAACCTCCCGTTTCTTCCTCCAGTGCCCATGACTGTAGTTCTATCACAGGTGATACGTCCTTCAGGAATACAGCTGAAAAAAAATGATTAAAAGGGAAAATATCAAAGTTTGTAGGAGCCACCGGTTGCAGCATCGACATGCACAGCCATCACCTATTGTTGCTTGCTGTTGCTTACTGTAACCGTGACAACCAAGATTTGACCCACAAACTTTTTGTATGTCCCTTTATCTTTCTCTGTTTCTTTCTATTCCTTTGCCTTCTGTTTTCTTTCTTTAACTTCTCATAACTCTTCCCATTTGTTTCATTACATTACTGTATTTATTTCTATATTTCTCTATTCATCCCCTTCTCTCTCTGTCTTGATTAGACAGTTTTATTGTGTAGAAAAGCAGAGTGCAAATGGCCATTAGAGAACATTTTACTCCCCCCTTTTCCAAATTCAAAATGACAGGCCGAGTGATATGCTGCTAACTTGTGTGTGTTTGTGTGTGTGTGTGCGTGTGTGTGTGTGTGTGTGTGTGTGTGTGTGTGTGTGTGTGTGTGTGCACCTTCCAAGCGCTCTCTCCATGAGCTGTCTATTATCCCAGCCAAATCAGAATAATATATGGGGCTACAGGCTGCTAATGGGTGTGTGTGTGTGTGTGTGTGTGTGTGTGTGTGTGTGTGTGTGTGTGTGTGTGTGCAGACAAAAAGCCATACCTAAATGACAGCCATATGAAACTATGTGCAGAGGCGATTGGCCTGGTGTGGGTTTTCTTAAATGACGGACAGGTGGGAAGTCTAATCCCATCAGAGAGTTGGTTAGTCTGTCCCTCAGGGCCCGCCCCTGTCTACTGAGTGGGCCCTGATTGGATGATATGATTCTTAAAGTCAGATGGATTGGATTGCTCCAGGCAGAGAACAAGTGGAATGGGCAGAGAGAGAAGCAGGGAGAGTGTGAAACACACGGAGAAAAAGATTGCAAGAATGAAACCTGAGAGTGAGAGAGATGGATGGATTGCATTGCAGGGAGAAAATATACATCTTAGAGAGACTAATAGGGAAAATCTGAGACAGTAAGAGAAAGAGGGAAGACAGAAGGAGAAGTAACTGTAAATTCAGACAGATCACTTAGCTTGAAGGGAGATGAATATGGATTTAAATAAATGACTCAGCTTGGGGATATCACCGGTAAATGGGGGTGAGTGGGTGGTTGAGTTTTGGGACTTCTGAGTACGTTTTTGAGGAAGGGAAATGGAGTCGAGTAGAAGAGGGATGTTAAGCTTGAAGCTCATTCCATAGTCTGTGCACTAGTCTACGCAGCACCGCAGAGCAGGAAAAAGCTCACAGTTGTTGTTTTTTCTTTGTTGGTTTGTTATTCAATCTCGTCTGTCATCTGACATTCATTCTCTCCTTTAATAAGATGCTGCAAAGGTGCACAATTCTGCAACTTATTGAAAACCGTGATCCAGACCTCATCCCTCCAGTTCCTGTCTCATTGTCCAGTGTGTGGAGATGCAGATGAGCTCTGACTTGGCAAAAAAAAAAAATTGTCTCACCTACTGTGGACTGAACACAGCCTTGATAATTCATTGTTAAGGAACTTTCAGCAGCCCTGTCTCTGAGAAATTACCTTTATATACAATGTGTAACAGCAGATACGTTTTTTAGGGAAAGGTAATATTAACCAAAATACATTTCTATTAACATGAAGACATGTTGTTATTTAACATATCTATCACTTTTTCTGGCATGCTCCTCATCAGGGGCCGAAAAATGTGCTCACCTTGAGCAAACTGGGTTTGCTTGCTTGATGCTGTGACAAGCTGTCCTAACACAGTGAAGCCACGTTGTCACGTTGTGTCTCAAGGCCCGTTCAGCCTATCATCTTTGATAATTAAAGGTGAAACAACTTCTTAACCACCATTAAAAGCCTGCCTATATTAGTTTGCTTGAAGGCCTGTTAGCTGATGTTATAGACATATTTGTTGTGTTGTGTTTTTTGATTGTGAGACTAGTGGATTTCTGGTTTCTGGACAACTTAGCAGCCCATTGCATTCAGATGAAAATCCCGACCAAGCCAGTGGAGCCAACCAATGTACGTTAGTCCAAGCAGACACAAGGCAGATAAGGACGGGTCAAGCCACAGGATATTTTTGGTCTTTGCTTGGATGAGAGTAGGATTCAAAGGCAGTTTAAAGGTGCAGAAGATAAGGTCAGGGCTAGAGAATGATGCCTGATGCCTGTCAGGCTGCTCACTGGATTTATGACAGCACAGCATGATACCTACTGCAGAGCCTACTGATAGGTCAAAACTCAGGGATGCCCACCAACCCACAACTTTTGGCACATTTCACCATGAGCATTGATAATTGTATATCAAACAACATACTGGCACAGAGAAACACAATCTAGCAATATAAAGAGTATACACAGGCTTACATTTCCCTGATATACGTAGATGCAGTCTTATCTTAAAGTCTAGACTCCATAGACGAGTTGTAGGACATTATTTAACGCCAGAAGTGATAACTCTTACACAAGAAAGAACTTGGCCACTGCAAGAAACTCAGAGAACATAAGGTATTCCTATCATAAAACTTCTTTGGACTTGAGAAGCACATGTTGTAGAGCTCAAGTGTGCATAGACTGGTAGCGCTGGTCTGTCACCAGAGTCGAAAAAGGAGCTTTGATATAACACTAGTCTAAAAAATGAAGTCACCAGGGTGATCTGAAATATCTTTTAAAGTTATGACAAATGCCTGGTGGCAACAGTGGTAGAAATAAATTAGTATAATGTGGCACAAGCCTCTCAACCAACCAGACCGTTGCTTTTAAGGCCTGACATTGAAAGAACAAGCGGAGGTTCCTTTGGGGGACGGCGCCAAAACAGCAGCAGGTGGTATGACAAGTGCACAGTAAGAAGTGGGATTGTTACAAGGGCTGCGTTTTCAAGCACATCATATCGAGACATGACCATCAATTAACCTATACACAAAAGGCAAGAATAAAACATGTCATTTTCTCTGAAACGAGCCCGAGGTCTGTGGGTCAGAGGTTCCTGCATGCATAATATCCTGTTTTAACTGTAGGCAGATCATTAAAAGTCAAAGTGTGTGCTTGTAGTAACTATTTCAGAGAATTAAAATGTCGACCGACAAAAATGCTGAAAAACTGCTACGCTGATAAAGGCATCTGAGCATGTGTTGACACAGTAGCATTTTTTTTTTATAGCAGTTGCAACACTTCTTGCATGTCTCTCAGTTACTCAGAGACTATTTGGACTAGATCTTGATATATTAAACTTACATCTGTCTGCTAATTACGCATACCATTTAATAATGATTGCATAAGACACAATGTTACCAATGTTAATTTGAATGGGAGAAGTCAGATGTTGCAACTGACCTCAACCCTGGGTTGCAACATGTTAAATTTACATTAAATGCAACAGATAATTGTGTAATCATTTGACATTCAATTGAAACAACCCAGAAAACATTTATCCCCAAATTTGTATTTCTTTTCCAGAGATCAGATCAGTAGTGATACAATTTATTTATCACAGAGACCTAATATTTATAGGTAATCAGGTCAGGGCAGCTGTGGACGAATTGTAACCACTTATCATATATGTAACTTCTTTATAAAAGGCATGTAACTGAATTGTTACCACTTAACTTCCAACTAGTTTCTGCCAAACTTGAGTTTAATTATTAATTATATTATACATTAAGTTTCACCAAAACTGAGTAGCATCATTATCAGCATGGTTTGAATTGGAGAATAAGACTTGTCGTAACTATCCCTTGTTGCAACTGTCCCCAGTCTACCCTGCAATTACAAGAGAGGGATACAGCTTTGGACACAAGCTGCATTTATTTTACATTTTTTAAAAGCTGTGAAAGATTTTCTTAGGGAATAATACTGAATATAAAACTGTTTTAATACCATTTACACGTTTTCTTCCTGTGGCATCTCTGTGCATTTGTTTGTGTCTGTGTGCAACTGTGTGTGTCCATCTTTTGCTTTTAAAGTGATAGAAATGTGAATAGCATTCAGCCACTACTTTCTACCAAAACATCCTTTAAACAGTAAAGCTTTCTGTCTGTCTTTGCTGGAATTGCTGCTGAGGAGTTGGGAAAGTTTTCAGCAACTGTCTGTGGAGGTTTGTACCATTGTTGTGGTGTTGTTTGTGGTATTCTGATGAAGGTGAAGACAGTTTTTCTGGCCCCTGTGTTTTCAACAAGTCCTAACTGCTGAGATCCGCACTTTTACTTTCTCTCTGCTACTTTTTCCTCACCGCTTTCTCCTTTTTTCTCTTCTTTTACCTCTGTCTGTCTCTTCAATTTTTTTCTTGCTTTGCTTTCCCTCTTGTTCCCACTCCTGTTTGTCCTGCTCCCTCTCTGTGTGTCTTTCTCAGAAACAGAGAGATTAAATCCATTCTTCAGTGTCCTCAAACCTCCAACTCAGCTGTTTACTTGCAAAAACACCAATACACTTGTTTAAAGTCTGTGTGTGTGTGCGTGCTTGTGTTTGTGTCTTTTACTGTTTGACAGCAGCCCTCCAAAGCTGATTCGTATTTTTGATACATATTTCTTTTATCTATCCAATTATTAAAAACATGTTACAATAATAACAGGCCTGGCTGTAATAACAGTTCATTTAACATAATAACTAACTTTAATCTCTCGATTAGTAAGCACTGAAATTACACAGGCTCTGCTTGTTGTTTATTCCAACACATGGAACTTTCCTTATGCTGAAATTTTAAGGGTAAAATCATGTTTATTATTTTAGGAGATTCATGAGGCTGGTTTTAACCAAAATGATATAAAGCTTTTTGAAGTCAAACCTTCATGTAATGTTTGTGTCCTGCCATCTCCAAACGAATGTGACTGCTCTCTCTAATATTTAGAGGGTTTTTCAGACTCCACGGGGACAACCTAATGTCAGAGTTGTTAATGTTAAAGTTTCTGTTTTATTCGGCTCTGTTTTTCTTTGGGTACCATTAAAGTTTAATCTAATATCCCATGTGACACAGGCAGAGTAAAAGACTGAGGTATGAAGCCATCTATCCTGAAGTGTTATATCACTGAAATTAAGGTGGGTTTCTTTGTTTATTTGTCCCAAAAATAAATTTCAGAAAGGGAGAGATTGCCACTTTTTCTGGCACGACTCCCTTTAGAAGCTTAACAATGACAGGGAAAGCAACAAATAAAAAAGGATCCACGTTGAATTTTAGTGAAATAAAAGTCAGCATGATAGCATCAGCAAACCCTTGTTTGTTTGTTTGGGTTTTTTTTGTCTACATAAATTATTTT
Organism: Lutjanus erythropterus; assembly: GCF_056507025.1. Lineage (NCBI taxonomy): Eukaryota > Metazoa > Chordata > Actinopteri > Lutjaniformes > Lutjanidae > Lutjanus > Lutjanus erythropterus. Next base: position 17,372,179 of record NC_139326.1, on the reverse strand, counting down.
CATTTAACTTAGTTTCAGTCCATAATTTTCCTCTAGTTATCCACTCATTCCCCACAGTGGCTCTCTGCTCCACTAGTGAGGTCCAACCCACAGCAGATTCTAACTGTTACACTGTTATTTTCAGTTTTACATAAGTAAAGTATCTGAATACTTTTTTCCACCACTGGTCCCCAGCTGTGTGAATGTTTCTGTTTTATGTGTTTGTCTGTTAGTATTCATGCATTAATTCTTTCTGTGTGTGTCGCCATTTCCACATCATGTGTCTGGCAGCTCCCGTGAGTCTATTTTGGTACTTTGTTCCACAGCTCTGTGCCATGTACCACACACACACACACACACACACACACACACACATACGCACGCACGCACATGTGCATGCATGCACGCACGCACACACAAATAATACAGCAAAGAGAATCTATGAGAAGGTAAAAGAGGGATTAAACTGAACAGAGAAAAGGAGTGGAACACAAGATGAGAATTAAAAATGAGACAAACAAAAAGCAAGATACTTTTAAACACAAGACCAACTTTCCCTCTTTGCACAAATCAGAAACATGGGTGTTAAAAGCAACATATAACTGCAATCTTCACCCTTTAACAAGGCTTTTGTGCAGATAATTGCTCAGCTATGATCAGGTGAAGCAGCTGGAATGTAACACTGACAAATTATCACCATTCAACTTTTAATGGAGAACTTGTTAGCTTATTTACACAATAAGAAGGAATATTTTCACTGTTAAGTAAGACTTGGTAAAAATGTCCTTGATACGCTGATGTCAGCATTCATTTGGAGGCATGTTTCTCTCTGAGCCAAATATTTAACTCTTTAGCTGCTAAATTCTTCCAGGTGGCTGCTACATTTTTAGAACTTTTGCGCTGAAAACGGCTGCAGCAAAACAAACAAACAAACAAACACAATTAGTGTGGTGATGTTGAACTGAAGCATAAAAACCAAAACAATGCAATTTACGGTAACTTCCCACTTTCATCATTCATTGCATATTTCTATACATAATACATAATTTTCCCTTAGGGACGAACACAACCTGTGAGACCCATCATAAGAGTCATGTGCAATTGGTCTGTTGTTTTTCACTATTTGCTGTATATTTCATTGCTTTGAAGCAATTTTGAGTTTGAAAATCCTGAAATTACACTTCATCATTTTTTTGACATCCTCTTTTGCTCTTAAATTCAAACCATGATATAATTCTAAATTCATGTAGCCTAACAATATCATAATTAATTTGAATTGGCTGTTAACATTACTGTGCAGGTTTTATTCAGGTCGCCGTTGAGGAGAATGTTTTCTGTTGTAATGCCTGACAGGGGAACATCTATCATGCCATTTATTCTTACATCAGTCCCCGTTATGGAGATTTCCCCGTTACCCCCTTCTCTCACTGCAGTCATCGATCGCCTCGCTGTGGTGAGACCTGTTTGTTGTTTATTAAGCCACTTTCATATCAAACCATTTCTTATTTATTTCAGTGACAATGCAAGCTTCAGGTTACAGGCATTAACAGCATGCTTTATTTATTTATTTATATTTATTTATTTCATTCCTTGGCTTTGAATTCCTTGGCAGGTCCCTTAATTCAACTGCTGACGCTGTTAAAATTATAGACTTTCCTTTATGGATCTCTAAAAGCTTGCCTTCAAACTTGTAAAATTCTTGTTTTTTCTCTTTTGCACCATTTTCTTGAATGAGCACTTACTGGCAGAGAGTGCAGTCTCATATGGTATCGTTGTTGTTAATTATGCTAATTTACAAGTCTCATTAACGCGTGCTGAAATACACACAGATGGATCGTTTAGTTTTCTGAAGTTAGGAGCGTTTGCTGAATCTGGCACGGTACACTCAAGAAAGGTAAAATAAGAAAACTAAAATGCCTTGCAAGACCCAACGAGATGAAAGATGCTAAAATCCTCTGTATAGCTGAGGGGAACTGCCAGATCGGATGATAATTACCTCTGGCTTCGTAACCACAAATGACCCCTTTCACATTATTATTGATCTGTTGTTATTGCTATAAAAATATTGATTTTGGCCGCTCCAAATGTAATTTGCTATTTTAAAACATGCAGAAATGCAAAAATAAGATGGAAAGACATTAATTCTTGGCATATTTTGATATATTTTTACTATTGTATCTGGGTAAAGATCATGACTTATATATAGTTATCCTGCGGATATTTGATATTAGTAATTCAGAGTTCATCCTCCTGTGCAGTAGTATTAAATTAGCATTCAACCCTCCTGTGTTACTGAGCTGAAAAGTTGCAAGGCTAATTCTCCAAACTCTCCAAATGCTGACAAAATGAACTAAAACTTGATTTTTATGAAACAGTCCCGTGGGGCATTCAGCCATAGAGCAGAAGTAATTCAACAAACCTGTGTTGGAAATGACAGACGTGGACAATGGCTGAAGTGATAGCTCAAGCAGAACCATTGTGCATTCCCTTGACTTCTGCTGTCTTATACCTTCATTGGAGACTGAGCGCCGCCACAGTAACCAAGTGCAGTTTTCACACTGATTTACACCTGGAATATAAAAATGATTTGGAGAAATAGTTTGAGGCACCAACAGTCTAACATCCCTTTGATGTTAACAAGCGGTAAATCAGGTTTCAGAGAGAGAGGAAGATGAAGAGGCAGACTGTGTGATGGAGGAGGGAGGGCGAGGCGGAGACAAAAGAAAAAGAGAAGGTCAAGAGAGGGGAAACAGTGGATGTTGGGATAGATATAAAGAAAGTTAAAGAAAAAGAAGAAAAAGAGAAATTGAAAAGAGGAAGCAGAGAGGAGAAGGGTTGGGCACCTTTCCTTTTATGTTCGGAAAGTGGAAGCAGAGAGAAGAAAGTAAAATTGAAAGAAATTAAAAGGTGAGAGCAGATGGAGAGGAAACGCTTTAGCTCTGATGTACAAAATGTTAACCTCTTTTCAGATCAAAGAGTTTCGTAAGGAAGCTAAAAAAGATGTCACACCACACACGGTGTGTGAGTGTGGGTCCTGTGTGTGCTTGTTTGTGTTTATCAGGGAAATGTGCAACTCTGTCCTGAGCCCTATGCGGCCCAAACCTGCCATTCAACCAGAACCTGATGCACAGTCTAAATATTTTAATGTAAGAAAAAAAAGCTAAATGACTGAAACATCATAACCTGTAGAGCCACACAAGTTGGTGAGTGGTGAATTTCTCCTTTATATATTTTACTCTTCTACTCTTTACATTCTTGATTCTTGATATATGGGAGCAATTATGTATATCTGGTATTGTTTATAATGGTCTGATGGTGCGTGTCTGTTGTAGTTGTGCTTCATCTTATTATTTAGTATGATAATCATTATGTTGGTTATTATTATTAATTATGATTATTATGATTGATGATCATTAGCAGGGACTCTGGATGTCTGTTACAGTTGGATGGTGGCAAGAGAAAGTCAGTCTACTTAAAGAGTAACTGGTGTGAATGTGTACATTAGTATCTCAGAATAATGAAAATAAAATAAATAAAAAAATAATAATTGGTATCTTAAAATAATGACACACTTTATGAAAATACTGACCTAATATCTCAAAATAAAGACTTAGTAAGTAAGTTGTTATTTTGAGAAAGTTTCTTAATACTTTACTGTCTTACAGGATTTTCTTTTTTCCATCATTGTGAAAATAGGCTTCCACAGAATACACATGGCTCTTAGAGGAAACGAGTGTGTTTCACATTGTTAAGAAAGACCCCAGTCTGCAGTGTAGTTCATACACTTCACTGATATACCACAAAATTACAGAAAAATAGAAGACATCATGATCAGTTTTTGTGTATGTAAGTTTTTCTATCACGTCGACACTTGTGTCATATTCGCCTGCTCTCTCTCTCTTCCACTGCGCTCTCTTTTTCTTTCTCACTCTGAACACTTTTTATGAATCAGCTGATTTTTTATAGGACTTCTGGCATTCATAATTAGGCTGTTTTGGTGCAGCGGCGCTGGTAAAGATGTACAGCACACATCCAAAAATGCCAGCTAATGCTAGCTGGTATGTTGGCTTTACGCAGCTGGAAAGCTGCATAACATAATACTGCTGAACTTTGTAAATGATGGAATGGCGCCAAGACAAAGTTACCAATTTGCATAAATTACATTTACAATAGCAGACAATTATTTATTATTTTATAGTTATCTACAGTTACAGAGCTAACCACATAAAGATAGATAACACCATTGGTTTCCAAATGCTCTGTTTTAAAAAATCTCCATTTTAGTGACCTAAAACTCTTTTTTGCATGAGGATAAGAGGCTAATACATAGAGGAAAATATTCATTTTTCATATTTTCTGTATACCGAAGAGTTGGCAACTTGAAAATTATTGCTTTGGGAAATGAACAAGCACATCCCAAATTCTGAATTTCCACAAAATTCAAGACAGGTGCGTCACCCTGTCTGGTCAGCAGCCAGGCATGAATATGTGTGACTAAATGAATATGAAACAGGGTGCTGCTGAAAAAGAGCGTACACACTAGAGAACAAATCAATGTTAAAAATACATATATACATTTAAAAACAGAACAATTGTATGAATGTGAAGCAGGTCTGAGAGGGGCTAAATCTAGTGTGTAGAGATTTGCAGTTTTGTAAAAGAGATGAGGAATGAGGTGATAAAACATTGAAAGGTTAGACAGACTGGCGGTGAGAGTCAGACAGACTTTGTGAGACAGACAGGGGAAGTCAGACAAAAGGAGTGCATGTTAAACGAAGGCTGAGAGTGAAATAGGATGGGCTGGGGAGAAAGAATGAGGTGCGCAGGATAAGTGTAGCGTGGAGAGATGAAAGAGGGTGTGAGAGATAAAAAGGGAATAAAAGTGAGCGAGGGAGAAGGGAGGATAAGTGTAGGGTAAAGAAAGAGGGGGAGGAGACGTTATGCCATGAAGGGGTGAATGACTGTGAAAATGTAAAAAAAGAATCAGAAATAATGAGGGGGGCAGGGCAGAGAGAGAAACAGAATGACAGGAAATATATTCAGCATAGTTTTGCAGTAACTGATATGATTTGATATTTACCCTCAGTTTAGTTTTTACCTATTTGCATGATTTCTTCTGTTTTTAAGCTTTTAAATGCAGAGTATCCAGTCAGAAAAGGCAGTACTCCGTTATTTTATTTTTAGAAATGTATGAAATAAAACTGACATTAAACACTGAAGGGGTGCGTACATGTTTTCATTGCATGCTGGCTGATCTTTATTTCCATTCCTGAGAGACATCTGGTGAAAAAACATGTTGCCGTAAACGGAGAATTTAGTTTCCTAGCAGTTTCTGTTTACAATTTCACAGTAGAACGTATCCATCTGAAGTAATGTAGCTAGACAGGCTTAATATACTGTATAAATCTTGACAGACTTGAGACAATATACTGAATACAATACAATATATATACAGTATACCAGAAATCTTGGCAGACCGTGACAATCTGCCTACATTGGGTTGTAATCATGAGTCCATTGTTGGTGAAACACGTGGGACGATTTGTCCAACAGCTGTCATCTCAATCAGTCACACAGTCAGACAAGCAGGGAGGGTGAAAATGAAAGTGACTAAAATCCTGGCTTTTCCATTGTTCTGCCTGTCAGATTGTCTGTTACTGTGCTGTCCACTCTCTGAGATACAACCATAATAATCTGGTGTCCACACTCATTTTTTTGCACTTCAGTTTCAATTTAATCTGAATAATACTGTCCTAAAACTAGATATCTGAATTTACATAATTATGAAAACAGAAAACATGCAATGGTGGCTTTTAAGGACAAGGCATAACTCCAGTCAGATTGATAAATAAGACATTTTCCACTTACTCGACTGTCTGAAAACTAGAAAAAAAAAACTGATAAACACAGGATGATTTTATACTCAAACAGTTTCAGTCTAGTGTTTTTGGTAATAACAACTCTCTCGCTGTTTAACGTGGTCTGATTGGGCAGTTATGATGTCACATTTGAGGGAAGTATTGTTTTTGTTGAACTGTTGTTGCGTCCTTCTTGTTTCTGAACAGACTGTATATGAGCTCTGAGAAATCACTGTTTATTCTGTAGAAGTAGTAGTGTGACAGTGACGGTGTTAGATATGCGGGTTACCTCGTGTCTCCAGTTAGCAGGACATTTTCGTTGGCATTGTGGCGTAAACAACCCTTCTTCTTCACCCTCGGACGTTTTTATTCTACCAGTTTTGCACCAATCACATGATAGAAATGTAATTTACACACTGGCGATGAATCGTTCAGACAATGACCTACTGCATTCAAACACAGGCTCAGTCGGACATTACACAGACTGTGTACTAGGGAGCTGGTGTTCTCATTTACTATACAGATCCTCCAGGTGAGGTCTAGATAGGTTTAGGGTTGCAGTGCATGTGTGAAAGAGACTATATTGTGTGATTAAACATCTGATCTCACCGTAAAATTACTTTTTATAATTATAGTAGTTCCTGAAAACAATCAGACCATGATTTAGACTTATAGTCCGATGTAAGACTATATTTTTAATGATTCCTCTCACAGATAAAATGTTTCTTTTTTCCCTCTCACACTCTTCATATTTCAGCAGCTCTTCTCCTCCATTGGTGCACACAAAAAAAAAACAGGGGAAAGGTTGCCAGTGTTCTCGTGGGGGGTCTTATGTATTCAAAGTAATTATACTAATGTCTTAAAATTAATGTGATTTAGTCATTTTAGAGTGTTACATGCTGCACATTTAGTTCATTGCTTCAGATTGGTGGAGGTGACAGTAACTCTCTGGGTATTCACAGACCCAAAATGCCATCGATGTGGCAGTAAGAAGCTACAGAAGCATATTATTAACCTTTCTTTATGGGGGACTCTGCAGAAAAGTGTTCCAAAGTGCTTTATAAGATGAATAAAAATGTAAGCAATCAGTGACAAAATATCTTATTTGCTGCAAGAGCATGAATGTTCTGATGAACACTCGCTCCAGGCTGTGCTGAAGGAACGCACAACAGAGGCTGCATCTGTTTCTGTGGGAAAAAAAAAACTGACTGAAGTCTGTTTGAGGTCAGTTAAAACTGTCGCACTCTGCACGCAACTTGTCCCAAACTCAATCCAACTCATTTTCTCCCCTTTTCTTCCTTTCAGGTTTCCCCAAACTGTGACCAGGTCTTGGTGAACGGTAAAGAAATGCGCGGTCGGCAGTCTTTGGCCGTCAACTTCACCTACCTGCACCTCTCTGCTCAGCTGCACCTCACCGTCTGGGTGCCCAAGCTACCTCTGCAGATAGACGTGTCAGATACCGAGCTGAGCCAGGTTAAAGGCTGGAGGGTGCCGATCATCACTAACAAGAGGTAAATTATCTGTGTGACCATATTGGAACAAGTTAGGCAAACACAGTGGGTTTAATAGAAAGCAATATAACAGCTACGTGTCTCAGACCAAGTAACACAAACGTAATTTAATGATGGGAAGCAAGTGAGGGATCATCTTCTTGTATCATCTCCAGCTCCCACTTGTTAGTCCACCTGAAACTGCCAGCTTTGTGTCTCTGTCTGTTTCTCTCTCTCTCTGAACAAGAGATCTTCCTCCTGGTTACAGCTCTCCACACGACTCCTCTACAAGTAGCAGCAGTAGCAGCACTGCAGCAGCAACACTGTCTGTGCGGACGCCACAAAAGTGCAAGCCGCAGCTGTTCTGCAGGGTACCCATCATGCACAAGCGCATGCAAGCAGTGTGGCCCGGGTGCAGCACAGTAAAATAAGATATAGGAACAGTTTTATTGATGAATATAATGGATTTTTGTAAAATTCACTTGTAAAATAAATTGGTTCTTTATTAGTCCTTACAGTGTAGAACAATCCAAATGATTTTCTTTTTTATCAACTGCTGGTAGCACACAAGGTAGAATGCACTTTGGAAAATGGTGATGTATATAACTTACAGATCTTGAAGTATTACTTATACAGTAGCTTTCTTGTGAGCTCAGAAACATTACTGACTCATACAAACCCACACATGCATGCACCACCAACAACAACAACATAACTGAATATATTCAAAGTCTAGTTGTAGTGTGGCAACAAATATTGTCTCACAAGCATTATTCATACAGACAATCAAAACAATAAGTGCATACTCTCGCATCAAATGCAAATTTCTGGAAACTGTGGCAGTTGTACGTATTTTGCTAAAGTGTGTGCAAGAGCAGAAACAACAGAAAAGACAGATAAACTCTGAGCTTTGACTAGAGCTCTCGCCCGGGTTCATATACTTGTTCTGCTTGAGAGCAGTCAGTGCATATTGCTTTTTCAAGAAAAGGTACTGAGCTTCACCGTGTGAGAAAGTGAGGAAAGAGAGAGGATATATGAGTCATTGTTTTAACTTGCTTTATGGTAAATCTTAAAACTTGTGTGTTTCTTTATTATTGAGAGAGAAATTAAAGAATAAACTCAGGCAGTGTGTGAAAGTGAATGTGTGCGTGTCTTTGTTTTTGTGTGTATTTCTCAGTCTTTATGTGTGTGTGTGTGTGTGTGTGTGTGTGTGTGTGTGTGTGTGTGTGTGTGTGTGTATGATATAGTGCTTATTGAATGGAGCAGTTGAGAGCACATATCGTTCCAGCCAGTCTATGATTTCCTATGAGGTCAGGGCCTGCCTGGCTATACTGATGACAACTATTATGGCTTTAGCATTATTGCCACTGAATGAATGCATTCACTCACTTAAACACACAGACCCATTCACACACACTCTCTCTCTGTCAAAAGGGAGACAGTGCAAATGGATGTATCAGTAACAGGGTGTTGGAGTGTGAGTGTCAGTTTTTTTTCCCCCCACACTTTTGTGTGTCTGTGTGTATGCACATGCTTGTCAAGTGCTTCCTGTAGCTTTTTGCGTGTTTGTGCAATGTGAAAGAAGGAAGGGGGTGAGTGCATAACAATATGTAGAGAAAGAAGGAATGTAGGACAGAAAACAGTTTATACTGAAGTGTATAAACTGTAGAAGTGCCTTCAGGGCATTTATCCTTCATCTATCCTGCAGTCAGAATGAGAAATCTCAGATGAATATTGTACAGTAGCAACTAATTATTGTAATAGAATTTTTTTTTTATAAGCCAACTTCTTTCCTCACTATTTAATATTTCTTTGCCATAATTCTTCTGTTTAATTTGTCACTTTGTTTTATATTATACAGAGGTTAGGTTTTCAGTCTGGTTTGTTTCTGTGCCTGTTTATTTGTCGGTTTATTGAACTCTTAAAGGTATAGTTCATATTATTTGAGGTGGGGTTGTATAAAGTCCTTATTGATAGTCAGTTTCCCTACTATAAATGGTGGTCGATACGCCACAAAGAGTAGCAGAGGGAAGTACCAGCTAAGTAATGTACTGCTGAGGACAGGGTTGGCAGCTTTTGGCCACTTTAAAAGGCCCACCTAAAAAAATCAATATTGGTCTAAGTGTACACTATATTTGGAATATTTTCACCATTTTAGCCTGTTTTCAGACTGCCTATTCCAATGGCAGTGTCCTTATATGTATACCAAATACCAGTCTCTCTCACACAACCAAACTCTAAAATGAGTAATTTTATTACACAGAACATGGGAGTTGCTGGTCTACCATAACCTTAATCTGTTAGTTAAGTAAAATCTTCACTGACAGTATATTTAATTTGTATTCTGCCAAAACAGGTGATCTTGCTACGCTACAACATTATTCAAAAATCAGCAGCAACTTAGGACATAAGATTTATTTACAGTATTAATATTTAACCGAAATGATGATCTTTTCCTAACCTTAACCAAAGTGTTTTTACCATCTAAACCTACCCATAATCTTGAAATGTCCTGACATTAACCAAAATCCTTTTGTTGCAGGAGTCTGGACACAAACTCTGGTCTGTGGTGTAAAAGTCCAGGCCTCTGTAGGCCCATCATCCACCTCCATATGAATCCAGCGTGTTATATAAATATTGTTTCAAGGAAAGGTTGCCTGTTAGTGTTAGTATTATTGGAACATAATTTCTATGAAACAAGGTTGGAATAAAATCTAAAATGGCACATGTTTCCCATTAGGATGGAGTTAGGATGTAGCAGTATGCACACCAATTATGTGACAAAAAGCAGTTGTGCACATGTAGTAAAATGAAATATGAGAAACCTTCAACGTAGAATTTAGAAACTGGATGTCTAAGCAAGAAGTTGTCACATTCTTCTTGAACTGAAACTCAGAGTCACAATGGAGAAACTTAGTTTAAAGGCTCAGGTTTTAATGCTCACTAACTTGGAACACACTCCATCACAAACCCCTTTTCGTGATGGTCCATATGTTTTTATTCTTTGCATGCATGCCTGAATGCCTCTGTGCCTCCATGTTTGATTATGTTCTTGTAGAGTATGTGCATGGGTATGTGGGCATACGTGAGTGTGTGTGCATGGTCATGTGTGTGTGTGTGTGTGTGTGTGTGTGTGTGTGTGTGTGTGTGTGTGTGTGTGTGTGTGCTTCTATTCCCCACCTTGCTGCCCTTCCATTCTGTTCTGCTGGGCCTATTTTTCAATTTTGCCAATTTCTGCTCAGATAGCCACCAACCAGTGTTCACACAGAGACACAAACAGACACACACACACACACACCTATCTCCCCTAACCACTATCTCACAGAGTGAAACACAAGCACTATTAGGCACACACTCTCCCACAGACGCCATGTGCAACTGGGGCACTGGAAAATGGAAAGAGAATTCCTGTAATATTACCTGGGTTTCACACTCCGGGACAGTTATAGGACACAGAGGTAGTCCTGTGTGTGTGTGTGCGTTCTTGTGTGAATGCCTGCCTGCATGTGGTATTGTGCAGATATTACACAGAGGGAGGCAAAGAAGAAAGAATGTGTTTCTTTTGTGTGTCTGTGTATGAGAAAGAAAGAGAGATCCTCCACTGGGGAGCAAAACAGAGAGGTTTTCTGTTTTAACACTGATAGTGTATTCAAAGTATTCTCGGATTCATTTTATTTCTTTATTTTGGGGTGATTATTCAGCCTCCTCTGCTGTGGAATTACACCAAGTACATGCTTTGTACATTATTATTTTATATATTTCTAATATTATATAGTTTTTACGTTGTTTTTACAGGGACTAATTGGCAGAATATGGCAGAAATGAAATGTTATATTCATGAAATTCATCAAGTATGTTTTCATTAGTGTATAATCACCTAAAAATAATAATCATTGTGTTCGTTACCTGAGAACAGAGAGAACAAAACAGAAACAAAATAATACGGCTGAGATGACGTGCAGATGAAATCAATGCAGATTTTTTACTGTAAATTGAAGAACTGTTGCTTTGTTTTTGTATTAAAATAAGATATGGTAGTTATAAAAAGTTATTAGAAGTAGGATATGCAGCTGGTGGAGAAGTACTGCAAGTGTCTGTTGAAATTTAAGGTTCAAAAAAGCGTTTGTGGTAGACATGCAGCAATGAGGAATAAACTCCCACATTAAATTCAAGGTATTTTGTAGGTTTTAAAGAATGGTTTAAAAAAGTTTTCTTTTCATTTTCCTCCCTGTTTAACTGAAGCAGGTTTATGCTTATAATGTGTCATTACAATCAAAAGAAATATAGAGTGCTGTGTCATCTGCATAGTGACAGACTTTTGCTAATTACAGAGCCAAGCACAGAAATATGAATATTAAACAGGAGTGACCCAATAATTAATCCCTGTTCCATATAGAACATCAAATTTAAGTTAAAAGCACACAAAGAGTTTTCAGTTTTGCAGACTCAGAGCGCTCAAATCTTTTCAACACCAAGTGCAGGATGATTTTTAGTGTCAGTTGCAATCTGTAAATCATTAACAACCTTGACAGAAGCTGCATTAATGCCATGTTGGTGTAAAAAACACTTACTGTAGCAAAGATTTCTGTTCCTTTAAACCAGCATTTTTTTTTGGTAGTATTCAGTTCATGTTTTATTCTAAGCAGTTTTCAAGAACAGCTGCTTATTTTTCTTAAGACAAAATGTAAAGCACGTATTACAACTTTTTGCCTTGGGAGTTGCCATGTTTCCAAACCCCACTTTAGTACACTGTTTGAGGTGAATAGTTTAGGTATACTGTTTCATACAAATTCACTTACAAAGAGTGTTAGAAAAGATTGGAACACAAGGCCAGTTATATTTGATATAATTTGTTCACCCAGGCATTCCAGGAAATCCTCCATGTACAACCCAAGTGTTTTTAAAGTGCCACAACTGGATTAAAAGTGTCTTTTATTTGACTGAGAGTGTAACCTGGGGCATAGATTATATAGTAGATTACCTGGAGCTGAGTGTTGAGCAGAAAAATGGCATTTAATTAACAGATAATCTCACCCTGCCTCCTCTCTTTCTCTCTCTGTCGCTTTTATCTCCTTTCTTCTCAGACCCACGAGAGACAGTGAAGACGATGAGGATGATGAGAAGAAGGGCAAAGGCTGCACCCTGCAGGTATTATTTGATTGGTTTGCATATCACACCTTTAAAGAGAGTTCTTTAATCCTTTTCTTCAGTGTAATTATCCCTGAAAAAGAGCTGTACTACTGAGAATAAAATGTGACTTACTCTATGTGTGCAGTATCATTGTGCACTATATTTCTATTAGCTAACTTACAAGCTAACACAGAGACCCGAGTCCATTGTGCAGTTAAGCATTCATTCATTCATTTATTCATTCATTGTCCATAACCGCTTATCCTTGATGAGTCGCGGGTGGCTGGAGCCTATCCCAGCTGACACTGGGCGAGGTACACCCTGGACAAGTCGCCAGTTCATCGCAGGGCTGACACATAGACAGCCAACCACTCATTCTCACATTCACACCTATGGACAATTTAGAGCCACCAATTAACCTATTATGCTGCATGTCTTTGTACTGTGGGAGGAAGCTGGAGAACCCAAAGAGAACCCACGCGGACACAAGGAGAACAACGAGAAAAACTCCACACAGAAGTTTGCATGTTAAACATTAAAGTCTAATTGAACCTTTTTCTTGACTTTTCAGTACCAGTATGCTTTGGTGCGGGTCCTCACACATTTTGTTGCAGAACCCTCTGATCCAGGAGGAGAGATGGTCTACATGTTAGGTGTAGACTGGCAGGCTGATATCACTCATTTGGTCTTGGACCAGCTAAAGGTAAGAATACAGAGAAAACTGACCAAATCATCCTTTTTGGGAAAATTTTGGGAAATATCATCCACATTCCAGGAGATGAGAATATCAATATAACTTTTATGTATTATGTATTATGTACAAAGATAGAGCCAGAAGGTGATTAGCCTAGCTTAGTATGAAGACTAGAGACAGGGTCAAACAGCAAGCCTGGCTCTCATAAATACACCTCTCTAATCAACATGTTGTATCTTATTTGTTTAATGTGTATGTAACACTAATAAGTAAAGTAAAACTGACAATTTGTGCTATTCGAGTTACATGCAAACAATATATTATCCTTTCAGCTAATACTTCTGTCACTTCAAATTGGCAAGACACCGCGAAGTCAGTGCACCTGGTTACTGTTTCCCAATAAATACTTACTGCTTGTAACTCAAAAAACACAAAATGCTGTTGTTACCGATAAAACATACAAGGTAAAGTGTGTTAATATATCAGCTTTAGGGGGGCTGGTAGGTGGATTCTAAAACTTTGGAGAGAGCCAAACAAGCTGTTTCCCTGTATTTTCAGTGTCATCTTCAACTGACTCTAACACAGCATCTTACATACAGTGAGTGAGCAAACTCTAGTGGAAGGAGCATGAAAAATATTGTATATGATGAGTGATGACGCAACAGTACCACTGCAAATGAGTAACTTAAGTTATTTATTCATCACTATCAGGTCAGCCTTGTTTCTATAGTTTCTCTTTCCATAGTTAGGGACAGTTTAGGTACTTGTAACTTTTTCCTTTTCAATGTCATCCTTTTGAGGATATAGATATAGAAAGAGTGCTGTTAATCAGGTAAGATGTGTCTCTTTTCCTCTCTGGCGACTGCTGACTGGAGGAGAAACAGACACTTCAAGGACGTCAGCATCGATCTTAATCTAGGATAAACGCAAGGAAAACCTAAATGATTCGTTATGAGCAAAAATCATTCAGCTGATAGTGGTGGGAGACAACCTTTTTTTCTGTGCTCCACAGGTTGAAGATCCTCGCATCGCCAGACTGGTAGATGGACGAATCTTGATCGGACGGGACCTTGGGATCACTACTATACAAGTGCGTACCCTCAGTTCTACTCTCATCACTGTACGAGTGATCCAGTCTGGCGTCTTTCACATTATTTTTAAATATTTTAATTGATATTGTCAACACCACCAAACAACTTAGTCTTGTAACTATAGCACAGTCAGGCAACAAATCGAGAGAAAGACGGTTGAAAATGTACGATTATGTGAAGTGTGCAGTGCAATTTAGCAACTCAGATTGCAGCCATAAGCACTCAAGTGATGTAAACATTATCCTCTCTTTCTTCCTCTCCTCTTCCTCTCCTCTTTTGCAGCTATAAGCCTCGCCTGCTAACTCGTTACACAATTAGCCACAATTAACTGTCGGATTTGGCCCTGACATCGCAGTGTGATGTTCAGCAATTACACACAGACGCACACTCACATTGGCACACAGTGAACACACTCGTGCACTTGCTGAATTCCAATAAGCCGGTCCATTGTGACTGAATGTGACAGTGGAGGACAGTCCTGTGGCTTACTGTCTTACATTACTGCTACACTGTTATAGAGCAGAGCCAAGGAAAAAACCACCAAATATATAACAGTCAAAGCCAGTACAGTTTTTGTTATATTATATCCTACTGTTTTCATCATCATAATCATTCATCATCATTTATATGTGCAAATCCTCAGAAAACACATGGGGACAACTAAAATCATCACAAAAGCTTGGAGGTACCAATAAAGGACAAATACATAGCTGTACAAGGTAAAAATTAACATTGTTAATACATAAAGGAGCAGAAATTGGCAGTGAGACAAATAAATAAGTAAATAATAACAGCAATTTCAAAGCAGTGGCAAGTATGATTAACGAATTTTGCAATTAAACCCTGGAATTGTCTCAGTGGTATGAATGGGGACATCATAATGGTCTTTGAAGCAAATTCCAGATATTTGGGGCACAGTAACAGACAGCAGCAGATTTTCCAAACTCCCTATGAATTTTTGGGACCTGCAACGTGATTTGTATCTATGAAAGGGCACAACCAACTTCTGCCGCTAATCGCTCTGTGAATAAATAAAAACAAATGCTGATCTCTCCTCAGTGATAAAACAGTCAAGTCAGTGGTAAAATCAGCTCCCATAATTATCTCTAGTAATTAATCATAGTGCAGAGTTATAAAGATGTTTATAGAGAAAGTGAAATGATTTACAGTGGTCACATGAAGAGAGTCTGCAGGTCTAGAGAACAGTGTTATCAGTGTAAAGATTGAATTTAAACAGTTTAAACAATTGTAGACTGAGGAGGTAATACCATTTATATAAATGATGCATCCAGAGGTTTTAGCACCAAACTGGCTGCCCACCCATAAATAATATCCCAATAATCCAGTTCAGAGAAAAAAACTGCTTCAATAATTCCTGTTTGAGTACTTAAGGAAAACAAGAATAGTTTCAATTTTGTTTTAAAAAAAGTTTCACTTTCAGCTTTGATAACAGCATGTCAATATAGAGTTTAAAAGCAAATTTTTCATTCGTCCAAATCCCCAGATACTTATAATATTGCACTCTCTCAATTATACTGTTATTAGCAGAACAGATTTCAGCAGCACCATAGTCAATGGTTCTCCTATTTGAAAAGGTTAAATGATAGCTATAGATTTACACTATCATTGGAGTAAAGATGGAAATTGCAATTAAACAGTGAAGAGGTAATATAATTTATATAAATGGTGAATAAAAACTGGCTGCATGAGGTTTTAGCGTCAAACTGGCCACTGGCCCATAAAGAACAACCCCATCATCCAATACAGAGAGGAAAACTGCTTCAACAGTTCGTCTCCATGTATTTAAGGAAAACAAGAATTATTTCTACTTTTTAAAAAGATTGTTTCACTTCAAAAGGATGTTTTTCATCTGTTCAAATACCCAGATATTTATAATATTGCATTCTTTCTATTATAGTGTTATTAACTGAATGTTGGTTAAATAATAGCTGCTGATTTAGAGTGGTGGCATGAATAGTGTCAGGTATAAAGGACAATGTCACTGGCATGAAGATGAAGATGGACATTGCAAATGGAAAAAAAACTGGCTTGTTTTACATCTCCCAATATATAAAATATATATTTTTATTCTAAGTGCTTACATCTG
The DNA here is from genome assembly GCF_056507025.1 of Lutjanus erythropterus. Taxonomy (NCBI): domain Eukaryota; kingdom Metazoa; phylum Chordata; class Actinopteri; order Lutjaniformes; family Lutjanidae; genus Lutjanus; species Lutjanus erythropterus. The sequence goes on along the minus strand of NC_139326.1, from coordinate 17,355,830 downwards.
CATGATTACTCTGAAGAGTGTGTGTGCATGTGTTCAGAGTGGTTTGGCACAGAGTTGAGTGCAGCAGTGAGGGGATATCTTGGGGATTTGTGGGAACAGCTGAGTGTGTGTTTGCGTCCGCTCGACAGGGGACCTCTGCATGCATGCAGACACACACACAGATGCACACATGCAGACAGCTGTGCTCTGTTTGGGAGCCAAGAGAGAGAATTTACCCAGCATTCCCATCGAGATGCCAGAGTCGACAGCCGTCATTTGATAGTTTGACATTTCAATTTTACCCCCCAGCTCCGTCTCCCCAAGTCTCGTCTCTTCCTCTCCTCCGCGTCCCCCCCAGTCTCTCTTTCTCGCCCTCTTATTCTCCGTCTGTCTTGAAGAGCAATCCCAGAGCCGTCAATCATCGCATTTTGTTACCTCGCTGAGGGTGGGATTGAGTTTGACGCCCCAACACGTTCGCTGAGAGATTTTCTTTGTACACCAATCAGATCTGCCTGTCCTCCTGTCGCCGGGCGGAGTAGTACACTACAGCACAGGCCTCCTAATCTCTATCACTGTCTGTCTGCTGCTCCTTCTCTCCATCTGTACCTCAATCTCTTTCGTGCTCCTTCTTACTGCCCCCTCTCACTTACTGTCCTCCTCTATTTGTCATTGTCTTTCTCTCTGACACCTACTCCATTTATTTCTCTCTTGCAGGCTCGCCATCTCTCACTTACACTCTCTCCTCTCTTTTCATTCACTCTCTTTAAGTTGTTTTGTTTTGTTTTGTTTATGTTAAGTTGTCTTAGTTAAAAACTGACACATGGAGCACAGATGGGAGACAGATGTGAACATGTTTGTGTGTGTTTCCCCTACTTAGCTTCTTATATTGTGTCAGAGATGTCAAATAATCGCCAGTGTTTCCAAAATAACATTTTCTTTTTTTTTTTTACAGACAATTAAAGGTACACTGTAAAAATATTTTTTTTTTCTGAGCTACGGTAAAATTACTTAAAATTTTATTTGACTGAATTTGAAAAGGCTCACTGAGACAATTTTGTAATGACTTAAAACAAACAAACTTTTCTAGCCAGATAAACTTAATATTAATTCAGCTGCACTTGAGAACAAGAGGCCTAAGATATTAAGCTGAATCAACAACTCTTCAGTTACACTGACAAACCTTACAAAAACAGACACAGCAAGTTTCATCATATTTGTTTTCTTCAAGCTATAAAAAGTCTCAAACAATGCATGCTGGGTAGTCTGCTACTATGATTATCATGTTTCTTCAGCGGATTGGTTGAGTTGTCATTCATTCAACTGGTTTCATTTAAAGTGAAGAGACTTCAAGTTAGAAGAACTTATGTTTATAAGTTCTGAAGTGTTCTGGAAATAAATACTAGAAATTTGAAGTTAAATTACTCTCAATTTATAAAATTCTATTTATGTGAAGTTAATAAAATATGGTGGTTGATTCCACTAAATTCCTGTATGTTTTTTTTACAGTGTACTGTCAGCTCTTACAGGTCTGTGTGTGTTGTGTGTGTGTGTCTGTTAACTGATTTTAACAGATAGTGCCAGTCTATGGCCCATAGCGCTGTTGTGTTAACCAGCTCCTACTGCTCCTCTGTCAGTGTTAAACACTTCACTACCACCTTAAGGCAATAATCACTCAGACAACAACAAAGCTCTTTCATGCACTTCTCTCCTGTACTGTCTTCCACAGTTTCCAATATTAAACCTGTACTTTCTAATTTCCTTTACGTGATGCTGCATGATCCACAAGATCCTGTTGTTCCCATTGTTTTATTTTTTGCAACACGAGACACAAACTGTCGTTCATCACCTGTCAGATAACAAATGTATGTCAGTAATGTCTTTTTAGTTGGATTTTGTGTTGTTTAGGTTTTTTCCCTGGAAAGACCTACCAGACAGGCTGGGCGTTAGAGCAGGAAATGTAACGGTTAATGAAACTGCTTTCGTTCATATGTAGATTCTACTGCGACTCTGAGAATGCAGATTAATTTCAAATGGCGAAAACTCAGATTTTTTCAGATTCACCCGTAATAGTTAGATTTAGGCTTAAACTTATAATAAGGCTAAAAATCATGTATTTATGCAGTGTTAAACTAATGATGGTCGTGCTAATGCTAATGTTAACTTGTGATGATTTATTGCAGGATGTATCACATATTCCTGTTGCTCACCACTTTAAAAATGATCAAGTCCCTATGACTTCATGTCATTAGTTCACACTTAATAGATCCTCAATCAAGGAATGGTAATTCACAGTTACTTCATACTGTAGCAGCCAATAATGTAATGACTGCCATTAATGTTATAACTGCTAATAATGTAATAATCAGATATTTCTGAGCCGATGACATAAGACCTTTTTGCACATAATGTACTGAGTTATTATATCATTAGGTGGGTCAAATAAGATCATTAAAATGTAAAAACTGGAGTCTGTAATGTAATAATAAATGATTATGTCTCCATTTTTTTATCAAGTGTCCTTTCAAATTACTGTCACTTTCCACTTTTTTTCTTTCAAATAGCTGCTCAAAAACCTGACCAATGTTAGTCCTGAGTAACTTTTCAATAAAAAAAACTTTATAGACAAGACACTTAAATAAACTGTTATAAGTACAGTATATTGTTACATTATTGGCTCCAATTATTAAATATTGTGTTTTTTTTAACCCAGCTAATAATGAAATAACCAGTATATCAATAATAATCATAATGTATTACAATAATATCATAATGTATTACATTATGCACAAAAAGTTATTTAATTTTTGTTTCAGAAATGTTATACTTTATTGGCCAGTTATTACAATCTAAACTTTTATTACATTAAGAACTGGGAAATTATTAAGTTATTGGCAGTTATTATATTAATGGTAGTAATTACATTATTGGCTGGCACTCATATGTTAGTTGATGTCTAATCAAATTATCTGGATTCCAGTTACATAAAAGTTTATTTCATGCCTGTCCATTTGCTCAGCCTCTCTGAAAGCAGAACACTACCTGTTCTCAAAGAAATATAAAGCTATAGTTTTATAGCAAACTGATTGTCAGATGGAAAATGCATAATAAACATAACTACTGTTCCATAAATAAACGTTTATATAACTGAAATCCAGCTAATTGCATGCAAATAGTTAATGTATGAAGTAACTGCATATGAAGTAACTGTGAATCGACACTAATTAAGTGATGATCTATTACTTTAAGTGTGAAGTAATAACATCAAATCATAATTTGTTGGTCAGCAAAAAGATTTCATGATACATCCGGCATTAATTCATGCATTAAATTATCCAAGGTCATGCAATAGTTTAAGCATTGCTCAAACATAGGGTTTGTACCGTTATTGTAAAGTGTTAACACTTAATTATAATTTGCACTTAAATGTCACTTTGCACCTCTTCATGAGTTATTTGATCTTTCGTTGCAGGTTCTGTCCCCTCTGTCTGACTCTATCCTGGCAGAAAAGACTGTGACCGTGTTGGATGACAAGGTATAATAACATAGTCCTGTGTATTTGTACGACTGTGTGTTCTTAAATCCCATGTTGCAGATTACTGGTTGTACAAGGGCACAGCAATATCGAGCTGATTAGCCTATAAATGAAATGAAACAACATCCAAAGTGCCTCACAGGGCAAAAAGACAGAAGTTTATTAGGGAAATCATACTATTGTAGACAGAACAATCCAGTATTCGGCCCTGGTATGGTATAACAAGGCACAAGAAAGGTAATGTGATTTGATAGCATTTAAAGGTTGCCTGGTATCAGACAGAAATTTCGACTCATTACAGAGAATCAGTCAACTTGGTGGAGTGGGTGGATTCAAAGGTCTGGGCCCAGGCAACTTTAGAAGTTCATTCGTTATGGTTCATTGAAGACTTACTTTTATACTCAGCGTGTTCGGTGTCTTAAAATTGTAAGTTATAAATACTGCAGTCCATTCTGTGCCTTAATTTTATTTTGTCACTGTTGTATAATAAATATAAATTTCCCCATGGAGTTTATGAAAATTTCATCACAGTTCCGTAAGTCTTGAATCTAACCCACCTCGAAAGTAATTTACTTTCAGTTATTATTTTTTTTCAACATCAAATTGAGAATCATCTTGGTCTATCGAACCTGGTGACAAACTTAAAGTCAGACTTTCTCATCAGCAGCTGCTGAGAGTAAACTACAGTGTCTCTTGTTTGTTTAGGTCACCATCACAGACCTTGGAGTCCAGCTGGTTGCATCTCTGTCCCTCAGTATGTCACCAAGTCCAGGAAATAACCAAGCTATACAGCTAACGACTACAGCTACAGACCTGCTACACACACCTAAACAGGTAGGACATACTATAGATACACAAATGCATTTACACACTCTCCCACATACACACAATTTAAAACTATCCATCTCTGCAAGATATCATCAGGGGGACTTACCATAAGGTAAAGGTCAGAAATTACCTTAGGCTCAACACTACCAAGGACCTCCCCACTAACTTGGACTAGTCACTAATCTTACTGCACATATAAAACAGTGCATCTGTAGAAATAATTCAGGAACACAGTGCCAAGTCAAGTTAACAAACAGCTCGGCACAGTATACAAACTGTTGAAAAATAAAGTGAAGCTACCACAGTGGTGCTGAAAGAAGGAGGAAGCAGGAGGATACTAAAAGACAACACTCACGCAGCCACAGCCTCTTCACCCTGCTGCCATCTGGCAATAGATACAGAAGTATAAGAAGTAGTACTGCCGTACCACCAGATTACAGAGCAGCTTCTTCCCTCTGACTGCAGGACTTCTTATTTAACCTTCCTAAGTCCCACCCCTCTTTGCTCTGTCCTCCAATAACAGTTGTGCAAGTTTGGTACCCAGCGGAACCTCGATCAACTTTCTGCTACCCTGTTTCCTGTACTTAGAAAAGGATGCTACATGTTTTTGTTTCCTTGTACTTAGTTATATGTTTGTCTTTGTAGAACAGTAAATCAAATTTTGAAGATGGTTAAATGATGTTGTTGGGGGACCTGCAGAAGCAACATGTACGTAGTTATATTCCCCTCTCAGCAAAGTTTTTTTTAAAAAATCAATTACGAGGTTTAGACATAATTTTAGCATGATTTAAAGCATGAACAACAGATGTCCCCTGTTGGTGAATGTGTAACAACGCCGAGGTCCACTGTTAGATAGGTATGCAAGTGCACACACACACACACACACACACACACACACACACACACACACACACACACACTGTTGGACTGCACTGTTCCCATCCCTAAAGTAATTCCCCAAAGGTTGTAATCATAGAAGTTAAACACTAATTCTGTGCTGCGAACATCATATCGCTGCTATCTCTCCCGAAATCAGTTTCTAATTAGGCGAGCATAACTTCCAGGCTGTAGCACTACTTAGCTACAGTTACAACCACCTAAAGCTCTTCTGTAAGACAATGTTGTTAGCTAGAGCCACATAAAGGTAGTAGATTTTTGACAATACACAGCTGAAATCACAATTGGAACTACATTTGTCATATGTGTTTAAAATAATTGAAATTAAAATCTTCTTCTGATTCATTTTCCTTCAACTTTGCACCCTTACACAGTACATAAATACAGAATAATATGGAAAATAACACTCACACACACCTAAACAAACACACACTCCTGCTTTACCCCCACATGTCTGCTTTATTATTTGGCTACAATGCTATAAGCTAGTCTTGATTCCCTGATCACATTGCCAAGGGTTATTTTATCACCATATCTCAAGCTATTATCTCTCACCCCTCCTTTTCTCTCCAGCATCCCTTCTCCCTCCTTGTTTTTTTCATTTTTTTAAAAATCAAACAATACCCCACATTATAATTTCTACCCAAGGGCTAATTGGATGAGAAGCAGCTCATTACAATGAAAATGCAGATTTGAGCTTGCATTTTATTCAAACATTAATTTCATTTTTCTATCTGTCTGTTTTTATCTACATCATTCAACATCACCTGTGGAAATACAGAATGACGCAGCTATGGAGGGAGAAAGGAAGGAGGAGAAAAAAAAGTAGAGTGAAAACAGAAGAAAAAGAAGTAAAACTAGCGGGAGGAGAAGAGATAAAGTGTTGTTACTGATGTTGGAGCTTAATTACTTTTGTTGGGAGGTTTTTTGCTGCACTTTACCTGCACAATTCTTTCTGTGTTCTGATTAACGAAAGCAAAGAGTTTTATCAAGGGAAATTAGTGAGGCAGGATCACTTAAAGAAAAGCAGAGAAAATACATTATCTGCTGAACACTGTTTTTATTTATGGAATAGCTGCTGTTGGAGGAAGACTATTGATAAAAAACATTTTTCTTCCAAGTATTGGTCCTCATTGTAATAGAAGATGGGAAAAAGCCAACAAAAAAGAAAAAGTGTGTCTGTGCACAAAAAGAAGTGGTTAGGTTTCAATTATCAATGTTTACAAGTATTTGTGTGGGTGTGTAGTCGGATGGATAGGAGTGTAGATGTCTCTGTTTGTGCTCCAAGAGTAACAACACACTATGCATTTCCATTGTGTTCGAGACACAAACAGCTGAATCATTCAGAAAACATATCACACTGTCAAGCTACCAAGGACATCACCAATGAATATTTTTACCCTATATATTCTTACAAAAGCAGGTTTAGAAAAAAAGCTACAACCACCATTATTGCAGCAAGTTAAAGCTTTTAAATCTACCTGGGAAGGATCTATGCTTTCACTTAATTAATGTAAAGATCTTGTGGGCTAAGTTGTGTGGTACCAGCAACTTAAAACCTGCTTTTTTTCTTTTTTTGACCATTTATGTGCACTGAAACAAGCTGTAAACAATCTAATTAAGTTGTGATGGTGAAAGTGTTGCCCTCCATTAAGCTCTGTTTTGGTCTCCACCAACTGCTGAGAGAGATATCTGGCTCTTTAGCTGCTAAATGCTTCTGTGTGTTCACTGGCTACTTGCTGACTGTGTCTACATACAACGCCGATGAGTGCCACAACACTGAATCAAAACAGTGAAGCTGTGTGCTGGAAAAACAAAACAATGAGCTCAAAGAGGCTAAAAAGCTCCATATGGGGATGTTCAGATGTTGCGTCTTTTGTGTATGTACACTCATTATTTTAAATGGAGACACAACGAACAATCAAAACTGAAAGCAGTGTCATCTTGGTGCACATTCGTTGCAAAGAGCCCACAACATACAATGTCCAGTTGAAAGGTCAGCCAAAGATGGAAGAGAGGCTAATTATACTCATTCAGGGATAACAGATGCTGTATGACTCGTCAAGTACTTTGGATTAGCATGATGATATGCTCTTACATTACTAGTTGTAACGGTTAATGGCTGTGTTAGCTGGTGTATCATAATGCTCACCAGTGTACACCAGGGTATCCCTGAACAGGTGTAATTAGCTGATTGCTTTGTAATGGCTGGCATGACATTTGTGCAATCTTCCAAGCACCTTAGATTAAAAAAGATGAAAGCAGTAAAGCTGGTTTTTCCGTGCATTTTTAGACACAACTTCTAAACAGCCTAATGATAATACTCCAGGGTTTGTCACTGGTAGCAACACCATTGTGTATTTCATGTACTCATTTGCTCATTAAACCCATTGTTAATATCAAAATATCAGTTGGTGCAGCTTTAAATACCAGGCCACTGGAACAAATCTGGATGTGAAACTGACTTTCTTTCATGTGCAAGTAAAGTAAAGTAAATGTATCTTTGATGCAGGTATCCCCGTAGACCAATTAGCAAAATCATGTGTCTCTCAACTGTAGCAAATACCAAAGCCATAAAAAAACTGACAATTTGACCTTTAGCTCCTTTATCGTTCTTTGCTGTAGCTCATTTAATGTAACAGTGGAATTGCTCAGAAGCCAACAAAGGTGGACTGATTTACTGAATCTGTTCATGAAGCAAATTTCAAACGCTCAAATGACAAGCGGCAGAGATCGTAGAGTGGGATGGATCAACCGGTACGCTAACTTGATACCATACTCTGTTTCTCATGGACTTTCAGGAAGCTGTGATCAGTGCATGGATCCAGTACAGTGATGGCTCCGTGACACCTCTTGATGTCTACGATCCCAAAGATTTCCTCCTCTCAGCCGTGTCATTGGATGAGAGTGTTATCTCCATAACCAATCAGGTACTAGCCATTGAAAGTCTTCCTTTTGTGACCTCTGGTTTAAAGCTGGTTTAAAGATACCAGAAGCAGAAGCCATGGAAGTTTTGCAGAAGTTATGGATAAATATTTGCAGGAAAGGCCAAAGTACAAAATAACTATTGTCTCTATTTTCAATTAGGAGCAACACTGGCCGATTGTTGTGGCAGAGGGCGACGGACAGGGAGCACTCGTTCGTGTAGAGATGGTTATCTCTGAGACCTGCCAGAAATCCAAAAGGAAGAGTGTGCTGGCATCTGGAATTGGCAATGTTATCGTGAAGTTTGGAGCAAAGAGCGAGGAAAGAGGTGTGATGGGAAGAGGTGGGCAGGACGACGGAGGAGGGATGGACAACAGCACCAATGAGCAACGGACAAAGGATGGAGAGTGGAAGCCCAATAGTGCAGCGGCGGATCGAGAGGAAGGAGCCATGAGGAAGGTGGGAGGGACCAATAAATGGATAGAATCAACTACTTGATCACTATTCCTATGATGTTAAACAATTTAGCCTGGTTCATGTTTAATGAAAATCAATGCCCAATGCAACAGGTAGTCAACTGTTGAAATTTAGCAATTTACATGGGCATGGCTAATGAAACTAGGGTTTTAATAAGAAGTTAATATTTTTTACCATTTTGTTTTTAATGTATCAGGTTAGCACAACGACCAAGAGCACAGTAACCCATCGTGCTTCAGGTGATAAAGCTGCCAGCGGAGGCAGCAGCAGCAGCCGGGGCGGAGGCCCCAACCAAGCAGGCGACTACAGCAGCTACCCAGCACAGGTGGAGGTACCAGGCACTGGGGATAGTGAGCTGACCCAGACCACTAGAGGACTGTCGGACCTGGAGATTGGGATGTATGCCCTTTTGGGTGTATTCTGTCTGGCAATACTGGTCTTCCTCATCAACTGTGTCAGCTTTGCTTTCAGGTAATTTTTACTGATTTCATTTGTTTGATTTGAATTCGATTGTTCAATAAGTCATCAGTTTTGGCCCAAATATGGAGCTGTTTCAGACAAACATATAAGCACAATATTTTGCATAGGGCCCCAAAAGAGCAAGAGACAGTCCTGCCCAAATATGCATTGCATGCAGCTTTTACCACATAAGGACGAATAGACAGAACCTAAGGTTTACTTCTGGTGAACCCATTTTTTATGCTTAAATTGTCTCTTAAACAATCACATAACTATTCATTTTTATAATGAATTAAATAACTTTCACTCTGAAGAGCAGACATCTCTTAAGGAAAGTTTTCTTTTCACCCTTTAACAATATTTAGAGAGCCTGATCAAATTTTATCTAATTGTTTAAGTCTCTGGAGTCACATCTTGCACTGTTCATTGTCAATATTAAAAAAAGCAGCACAGCCTGAAATTGCATTCTTTCAAAATTGTACTTAAATTGTAGACTAATTGTCATATTGTTATAAATTCATTTGCAGATACCGACACAAGCAGGTCCCTGTGTTGGAGGCAGGAGGTAACATGAACCACGCCCATGACTGGGTGTGGCTTGGCAACGAGGCAGACCTTTTAGCTGACCACTCTGACCAATGCCAGGGTGGGCTGCCTGATGAGTGCACCACCATCATAGACCGGAACGAAGGAGGCTACGAAGAGAACAAGTACCTGCTGAACGGGGCTGGGAACACCTTGGTCATGGGCGTGGGCACGAGCATGGGCACCATCAGTGGGAGCAGTAGCACGGGTGGACACCGAGGAATCACCCACGGACAAACCTTGCCCAGATCTGTTCCAGAACCGCATCAGTGCCTTTCAACAATCACTACAGGTGGCAAAAATCACACCGGCCAAGCGGAGCATCTGAATAATTCCCCCCGAGCCACGGCAGCAGCTGCGGTCGCAGCTGCCAAACGCAAACGCGTCCAATTCACGTCTTTCGCCACTGTCCTGCCCAATGATAATTCGGGCGGGGGTGGCCAGTACACCAATTCTTCAGTCCTGGTGACCAATGGGAGCGAGGATGACATCAAGTGGGTGTGCCAGGATATGGACCTGGGTCAGTCTGAAATCAGAAACTACATGGAGAGGCTACAAGACAATCTGTGACTGAGGGGGAAGAGACTGAGAAATGGAGGGGCAGAGGATGAGTGCAGGAGGGGGAGGACGGACAATGAGTACAATTCACCTGTAATGCCTTTGCAATGGATGAAGGGAGGGAGAATGGGAGGGATATGAGAGCAGTAAAGGGAACATGAAGTGTGGCGAGGAGTTTATTGAAGAGACAGTGTAGGGGATGCTTACATTTAGCTCCCCTCAGGCTATGGAAAGCATACTGTCATCACTAGCTCACACTGAAATCAATGGTAGCAAATAATGAATAACATTATGAATTTGTTTTATATTATTTATTGTGAAAATATTAGTGTAAAAATCAATTATTATGAAGTCACTATTGATTATGAATGTTTATTTTCAGAATACCAGTAAACCATTGTGCTATACAGTAAATTCAGGGTATATTATTGGACAAACATTATTAAGCCACTATACATTTAAACGAGGATGGCAAGAAGTATTTTTTACTCAGCAATGGCTGCGGCTGTTAATTGATTATTGATAGATCTAGTTTTAATATACAAACCTGTCATTTACCTGCCAAGTCTGCTAAATGGTTATATAATGAATCATTGATTTTGATTACTGAAGAATAGGTGCGTGTCAAACGTGCCATCTGTTCTTTGTTCTATCATGTGACCCATTTGCATTGTTCATAAGTAAAATGTAACATGTAAAAAACAAAACAAAAAAAAACATATATATACTTCAAGTACTCAACTATAAATTCAGGCACCAGTGGGAGTCGCCATTCAGCACTGAATCCGGGCAATCTCGCTCTTTCCTCAAACAACAGAATGTGAGTTGGAAAATGATTTGTGAAACAAAAGACTGTTTCTCCCTTGGATCCACGACAGAGGCATTTAAACTTGCACAATTACAACAGGAAAGGACATTAGCCATATTTGAAGGCTTACCTCCTGTTTCCTGAAACCTTCCAGCCAATGACGGCTTTCTCCCTGTATTCAGAACCAATCCCTGTCACCCCCCGGCCCCTCTCCTTGTCTGTGATTGGACAGCAGTAGAGACTTTGTGAACTTTAAATACACAGTAAAATACTGTGAAATACTGTCTGTAAACTAAAAGTGGGACCGACTGAGGTGTCTCATATAAAAAGGAGGTTGCTTGGGCTTTGCAAAGCCTGATCGAACACTTAATAATGAGGATTATTTAAAACAGAAACCACGTAGGCAACAAGGCAGACCACAGTACCTACAGTGTTGTACATGGAGCGATCAGGATACACTGAATGACATTACAGTATAAATGAAAATGGAGTGACACTCTTCACGAATAGATATGGGTTCATGAAACATGTTGCTGAACATAATTATATATATATTTTTTCCCTTTGTTTGTCCTTTTTGATAAATAGAATGCTTTTATTATGTTTGTTCCTTGTTACGTTTGTCCTAATTTGGGAAGATTTTAATTGTAGCTTTTTATTTCAGAGATTTATTAAGATTTTAAGGATATATGATTCTTTTTTTTTTTTCTCCTAGAGATCTATTTATTTAAATTAACATTTGAGAGGGTGAGGAAGGAAAGAAAAGCTTAGGGCAAAGAGTGAAAACAATAGAGGCCTGCTGGTGAACGATAGCACATAAGAGAATGAGTGAACGGACAGAGACCGGATAGGCAGAGGTTGCCTCACCTTCGTTAAGCTCAGGTGACGAGTCATGAAGAACCGACAATAAAAAAAGGAGAACTGTAAGATTGTTAAGATTGCAATATTTATTTATAAATGTGTTACTGTTTCAGAGTACACTGTATGTTGTAGATAAATAAACATGCTTCAAAGTGCTTGTGAATAAGATTGCAGGTCACTAGCCAACAACATGGTGATATTTTGTACATTTTACAGTGCAAATATGGTACACAATACTATCTACCACCACAATGTGAAAGTGATCTTATTGGTTCTTTTTCTAAAGAAAATGTTCCTGTCTTTGTTTAAAGTATTGAATGAGTTCTTGTCTTTGTACAGGGTAGGAATCAGTTTACCTCCACAATGAGATGTAAAAAAACGGAGGCGATCCATCATGCGTCACACTCAAAATTGCTTGAGGTTGGTGAGTCCAAGAAATCCATTTCAGAGAGAAAACCAAACCAAATGTTGGGCTTGTCCAAAAACAAAAAGGACCTGGATTATTACAGATGTAAACATCTCTATTTTCAATCATTTGTTTGACAAGATACATGACATAAAATGCACATGAATCAATGGCCAAATCGTCAGGTCTGGAACAGGATCAATAGAGGACTGAAAGGAAGGAGAGTTTGGACAGAGACAGATAAGAGACCTGAGCTGAGTCCAAATGCGGGGAACTAAATGGGCTGCACAGCCTCCACCAAAGCAATAGATATTTTGACTGACGATGGCGACTATACTGTATGTCCTGGACTCATACACATTACTGTATCTCGCCTACTCTAACGTAGCTACAAGACTGCTGTGACTGAAAGGATCAGTCAGGTGCGAGCTCGATAGTCGCTTAAGGTAGAAGTGTAGCAATGCTCTCAGACGAAGAACCTTTTGACTCTGCTAGAACTGTGAGTTTAATCATACTTAACAGCCTGTGACAGCCATTCTACCTGTTGTATCATTTTAAAACTGTATGGATGTCAACTGATAAAAAAAAAAAAAAGAGAAAAAAAAGGAAATACAAGGCTATTTTTGAAAGATTATTTTTGGGGCATTTCAGCTTTTATTTGATACCAGAGAGAGACAACTGTATGTAGCCATTGTGGAAGGACCGCAATTTACTGATTGCTTACTAAACTACTGCTGAATTTTGGCACAGTTCCCAAGATGAATTGTTTTAAAAGCATTAAAGTTTGGCTTATTTATCGTCTTTGCAGCTGTCAGAAGTTACATGGCCAGGATAGTAGCTGCTTGCAGCTAGAAAGTAGAGTTCTGGGCTCCACATTACAATAAGACCACCCTTGTAAATGATTTATAAATGGGTTATAATTAGGTTAATAATTGGGTTGTAAACACCTTATAAATTAATAGATAAATTGATCAAATGTTACCACACAATTTGATTAGATTAGACAACAGTGACCTGTTGCTTACTAAAAAGTAAACCCAGCACCTGGGGAACGTTACAGGGAAATGTTCAGGTAACCCTGACAGACCATTCAATTAACCCTCCCAGGATATTTTGGTAAAATAACTTTGGTTTTACATCAAAAAACCTTCACACTTTCACTTTTAACATCCAGGAAAGGTTATGCAGGAATGTTCAATCAATATTCCCAGACCATTTGGGAAACTTTTGCTAGCTGGGAACTGGATCTGCTGATAGTGATAGTGAGTTCACATCAATTTATTTATGTCACTGTGTTATAAAGCTATAACTAATAAATGTTTGTTAATGATTTGATGGCAATTTAATTGATAACTTAATTATACATTATTTATAAATCATTTATAATTGTGGTCTTATTGTAAAGTGAACAAGTTTTGTATTAATTCATGCTAATTTGGTTCTGCCAGTAACATTCAATGGAGAATTTTTGACACAGACAACTGTAGGTTCAGAAACAAGAGCACAGTTGGTTTTTATTTTTTATTTTCCATGTTCCTCTCAGAAGCTTTTCCGCTGTTATACAAGGAAATAGACACGTCATTTCTTCTGGCAATCCTTCTCCAACAGAATTGTGTTTATGTTCATATAGCGCAGTGCTAGTAAGGCCTCATGTCCACATAGTGTTTTCGCTGCACATGGGTTTTGTTCCATGACAACAATATCTTGAAAATGTTGTTGTATGGTCCAGCATCACCTTTTTGTATCTATTTGTTTGATTTCTTTTTACTAGGAGTACCAACTAGGAGAGGATGCTTGCTCTCATGTGGCCCTTTTCCATACTCATGTGTTGCCTCAGTTTGACTTGGTGGGTCAGCCCAGCACGGCGGGGATTTGCATCTGGGCTAACCGCTTGAAGGTGTATCTACATACACACTTGTCTTGAGTCAAGCGGCTGTAAAATGCTGGTTTACCACATTTCACTTCCTTCACTTCTTTCCCCTGCTTTTTTGTTATCTGTAAACTTTTATTATGAAGCTGCAAAATTAGGAAATGTTGTTTTTATCAGGAGTAACTTAATACAGCTCCTATCCAGCTGAATGTTAACATGACACAGTAAAATAAAGCAGATACCCAAGAGTACAAACAGCAACACATGAGAGAAACTAAGTTTCAGGCCACAGAGATTCAGTTAGAAGCTACAAAAGTACTGAAAGCTGAACATTCAGACACTTTTAAAAACCATGCAGACATCAGAAAAAAAAAACCAGAAAGGCAAATACTGCTCCATTTTCTTGGTTGCCAGGGTGATGAGTCCCCTTCAAATATATGATTGGTTACCGGAAAAAAGCGACTGTGACAACACCAGTGCCTTTCTGAAAAGTTCAGAGATTTTCAACTAGAAGTGCTTGGAGCAGGCGGCACGCTCGGAAAAAAAGACGCTGGAGCAGCACTTTTTCTCTAAGTGATCTCATACTGCCGTAGAGGCGCTCTCCTCATTGGGAAGAGTCGAGAAAAAAGATGCTGGCAAAAAATACACTATGTGGACACAAGGCCTATGACAGTCAGTGTATTCAAATCATGCTAAGACTGACCTTTTTCAATATCGAACATAATGCTGCACAGGAACATTGCATTTACTACAAAACGTGCACTGCTAAACAGTTTGATATGAACATAAGTCTGACAAGAAAGGTTTTGAGACAGATTAGACTTTATGTCTGCAGAGGATCTATATATATATATATATATATATGGTGCTGCCTTATTCTTCTGAGCGAAAGCAAGGAGGCCTCGTTTTCAGAGGATGGTTTTGTACTATTAGCTACTGTAGACGTCCCCTATCACACCCTGTCTTGCAATAAAACTTGGGAGGAGTGAATAACTACCTTTAAACCACAATAGCTCTGCATACAGTAACATGCATCTCTAGACCAGCTTGTTTTAAGACCAGTGTAAGTGACATGTTTTGCTTAACAGTTCCTCTCAGATGAAGCCAGTGCAGTAACAAAAAGGGGGACCTCTACAGTGGCAACATCTGACTGTGCCGAAAAAAAAAAAAAATCAAACAACTAAAAACATCTTCTCATGAGCAAAGGAACTGAGTTCAGTTGTTGTGTAGTTAACAGTGGGAGGTACACTTGGGCAGCAATTAAACATGCTACAGGTAGAAGAGATGCCAGTGGACATGAGCCCTAAAGGTTTTTTGTTTTATTTCTTTTCTTTTTGCTATTGTCATTGTTTAAACATGGTTCATGGAGGCCAATAAAGACCCATAACCAAAAACGAGCAGCCTGCTTCTTTGTCTTATAATACTCTCTTATTGTTTGATCCGTGTGAGTCAGAATAAGAATCAAATTTCTGTCATGATAATCTCATATATTGACTCATAAAACAATAAAAAAAATCATTGGTGTTCATGCTGATGGCAATGTAGAACCTGATATTAAACGACACCCGGCCCTAGCAAGCGCTGCTCTGTTGGCAGCAGTCAGGGAAGGAGGGGTTTATGGATTGGGTTGTGGTAGGGTGGTTTCATGGGTCAAACAGTAAAATTAGATAATCAAATCCAAACAAATCCTGTCCAATTTGGCTTTTTTATGTCCTTATTCTGGTAGGACAGCTGAGGCCAGGAGAGGAAAGGGGGAGGGAGCATGGGGACAACTCCCAGTAAAGGGCTGCAGGCTGGAATCAAACACACGGCTGCTGCAGACGACTCAATACATGGAGCACAAGCTCTGCCAACTGAGCTATCAGGGCACCCCAAGGCTCAATACCTTGATGGTAGCAAGTCACCAGTCCAGTGATGTCTCTCATAGGTGGTAATGAGTTATGAAGGGGGGTGTGGAGAGCAGGTCACAAGTCACTAACAAAAAGAGAATAGTGGTGAGTCTAATGATGGCGGCCACATTTACGACAGACTTTTTGGCGTAGACCCCTACCATTACCACACTCCTTTACCAGTTGGCATGAACAGGTAATCAGCTGTTGTTTGGATCATGACCAAACTTTCCACAAACTCTTGTGTGTGTGCTTGTTGCATGAATGTAAACACACATCCTCACACACACACATGAACTACAAGAGCAAAAACCATGGTCACCTACATGTTGGAAATTTTGTGGACTGACCAACCGGCCCCTGGAGCAACCTATAGAGAACTTTTTCCAAACATTAACAGGAAAAGCTTTTTAAGTAAGGTAAGATATCCCTAAAAACACTGAACAAGATTGGTAGCTTTTGATCACTGGCATGAGACAAAAGGTGAGACAAAGATTTCCAGTGGTCTTTCTGTTAAAACGCTGAATATCAACAGTGACTGAGCCTTTAATTTGGAATTGGCAAATGTGTCAGGGAGAGCTACCAGACAACAGCAGCTGATTTCTCTGATTAGCACTCTTCAATCAAAGAGGACGAACTAATGAAATCCCCTGGTGGCATCTTTGGACTTATTTGAGACGAGCCAGGCCTGAGAGGAACCAATCAGCCCTGAACGCTGTCTGGCTGATAACAACGCCTGCTGGTTATGAATTGTGTCCAACTCAAACTGATGTCAAGGCATCAAGAGAACCAGGCACTGCAATTACTCCCCTCCCACATCAGTTACATGTATGATGGGAAAGGATTTGCTCAGGACTGAGTTTGGAGCTATTTGGCTTAAAAGTTCAGCAACAGATACAATATTCTCCCTTTTTTTGGCTCATGAAGCAGGCATTGGTTGGGTGGTCACATTTTACAAATGAAGTGATTACCTCTGGGGGCCACTGATCCTTTGAGATCCCTCGCTAATTTTGTCTGGGCTCTAATCGCTGGGCTTCTGTGAGCTGCCGCTTCAAGGCCCAGCGGGAGTTTGGATGATGGAGAGGCATTTACATCAAAAGTTAATTAAGATAATGCTTTGTTGCCCACCGGATTACCACGAATAAGTATGAAATTAGATATCCATGATAAAGTTTACATTTGATCTGAAGTGCCTCCATCACCCTGTGGCATACTGCCCACCATCTCACAAAATGTGCAGAGAAAAGCTGTACTCTGAAAAAAGGAGGAGCAGGAGGATATGTTTTTCTGAGTCGCTGACATGATGCCAAAAGCTTGGTCAATAGCAACTCAACAAAACTGCTTCCTACATAGACATGACACAGTTATGACACGGTCATGTCTAAATATTTAGACATGATACAGTCAAATGTCACTTCAGTGTAGAAATGTTGCATTTAGACCAGAAGGCATATAAAAGGCAGAAATATATGACAAGTGGGTTTTGACACAGAAACAATTTATGCAAGTGCGCAAAAACTGTATATTTGGTGATGTTTAATCTGTCAGTCATCATCCTGTATGACTCTCGGTGGGTCTGAGACCACATTTTGTCAGCAGGAACTTCATCAAATCATCATCACATCATGCCAAATGATATGGCAAGGATTGCTGCGATACATACAAATGTTAAGTGATTTAAAGGGATTGTTTCAAAAATCAAAAAATAACTTTTTGGTCTGAGTTGTTGAGTCTTTGTGATATCAGCCGATGCCTAGTTTTTCTGAAATATAATGGAACTTAATGGCTTGTGATGCTCAAGGCACCAAATAAATTGATTTGAAAACATCAGTGACTCTTTCCAGAAATCATGACCCTGTCGCTCAAAATAATCCACAGACCTTGTTGTGAGCAGTTTCATGTAGGAACTATTTTATTTTTACTGAACTTCACATGCCAACAGTATTACCTCACAGAAGGAAACGTGCATGTACTCATTGAAGAGAGGTTACAGCTCAGCCAAAGAGGACGCCATTAATGTTTACTTCCCACGTTGTCACAAGTCCTCTCATGGATTATCTTAAGTAACTGGATCATAATGAGACACTGCTGTTTTTTTAGATGTATTTGTTTGCACTTTGTGCACCACAAGCCGAATGCCATTTACTTCCATCATATTAGAGAGAAGGCAGCCATCTCTACAGACGCAAAACTTGGTATCGCACATCAAAACAAACTAGATGGATGAATAGCACTACAGCTAAAATGTGTATTTTTGATTTTGGGGCGAACTGTTCCTTTAAATATTTTCCTCAAGCCTTAATCTGGTTTTGTGGTTTAAAGCAACACACATGTGAATGTGGGATTTTAAAAATTATTATTATTATTTTGTTTACCATGATCACTTACTTTCAAATTATTTATTTAATTAATTTAATTAATTATCAAAATATTGACAAATTGCAACATGCATGGAAGTACATTGAAAGAATATTGTCAAAGGTTTTTGTTGTTTGTTTGTTTGTTTTTAGAACAACTTAAAAAAAACTTTTAAAACATGTTTTATTTTCATTAGATGGCCACTTTCTAATTGTAACAAATCACTGTTGCTGTTTCCTGCTACAAAGTGTAACCATATTTACTATACACATTACATTTTTAGGTTATTTGTAGTAAGTTACTTTACTGATTTTGTGTTCCTTGTTAAACTGTGCAGTTTACTGTGTATGTGATATATTTCAGTACAATAATTTCACATTATTATGGACTTGCAGAATTAAGTTTACTATTATAAATGGTGTTATATATGATAATTATTTCATTATCATTTACAGCATTTTAACTAGTATTTACATGTGTAGTATTTAAGTTTCCTCTTCGTGTCCCTCTTGTCTAAGAGCTAATTAGTTCCTACCTGTCATTGTTTAGGGGGGGACAGGTATGAGTGTGGTGCCATGTGTGCAACAGTTTTGTTGATCCTGCTGTGAACCTTAAAGAGTGAAGTTGCGTGTCCTGTGCTGTCAGGCCGTTTTGGTGAAGAATAAGTACACAAAGAGAAGTTAAGGCAGCTTATCACGAAGAAAAGATGGTTGCAGACTGGTGGCGGCGGTGTTTTTTCTTTGTCTTCGGATTAATTTGCGGAGGCATCAACTAGTTTACACCCGCCGGAACTGATTGGACAGCGGCTGGCTGCGGTCTACAGGTGCGCTCTGTGCAGTTATTTCAGTTTTACGTGGACTTACATGGGATTTAACGGACAGTTTCCAAAGTCTCTGCGGTCATTAATGGATGATGTTGAGGATAGGAGTCCCTGGCTGATGATGACAGCGCGTCCAAAAAAAGACGGTAAGCATCAGCAAACCATCGTATTGGATATTTAGATGTTTACTTGTATCAAGCGGCTACTTTTCGTGACGTGGTATCAGGTGTGGGGTATTTTTATAAGTACGAGTATGAGGACGTAAGGACAGTATCGGACCGATACCCGGTGCTGGTGTCGGTATCGGTGCATCCCTATAAAAATATAATCGTTTATTTCCTTTATCAAATAGGCTATTTCTTATTTTACTGGATTTAGTTTCCTCAAATGAGTGAAACAGCACTTTCAAAGTCGATATGACCCACTCAATTAACCGAGGGGGCGGACAGGTGACAAACAAACTCATTGACCATCACAACAAGTACAGTGAGACTTAAAATTTTATGGATATGTAGCTCTTCATCTCCTCTGACAGAAAGGAAAGTGGACTTTGTAGTCTAAACGTGGAAATACAGCAGCTGTCCGTCTCCTTCATATATTTTCCCCTTGATGGTTAAACGTATTTCCTTGGCTATTAACTTCCTGCTGCGTGGGCGACCCATGAAGGCTATATTATATACTGGACATTGCTGTCAGGTGTAATGTTATTTCTGCTGCAGGGACAAAATCCACCAAGGCTTTGAATAATGTGAAGTTGATTTTCAGGACATCTGTTGCTCTTGTTGGCCATTTGTGTATACTAGAGATAAGAAATGAACTTCATTTAGGCCCACCTGTTAATTTTCATATTCATATTAATGATACAAAATATTAAACTAATAATTATTACGTAAAATGATGTATTTAGATAACTTTTTCCATTGATCCTTGGAGGAAAAAATTCACAAGCTAAACAGCAGATGAAATATATAAAAGTGGTTAAGATTAGCTCCACCTTTTCCACCTCCACCACTAGGATTTGCACATTAATATTATAATTCAATAACTGAGATTCTGTATAATGAGTACATTTAAATGCAAAAAGATTCCAATGCTTTTGTATTTTAAGTAAAAATGAATGTGACTGCATGACTTTTACTTCTAACAGTATATTTTTGCATTGTATTATCGATACTAGGGATGCATAATAAATATGGGGGCCTGTCATCTGAGTGTTTAGTAATTGAATGCAGTGTGGTTTGTTGCATTACAGCGCTATGTAACAATACTTCCAAATCAGATTTTGTGGGTAAGATGAGACCTTGTCCTAATGCATTTTCTATTTCTTTAGATGACTTGTCTGACTTGGCTTTTGAACCATACTACTGCTAAAATGGCACTTTGCATCATAATTAATTCAACCAGACTTGGGGTCGCAGGGTCTAAGTTTTTGGTCTTTATTTTTATGAAATGCTGAATATTTTAACATTTTCAAGTCCCTAGAAGTCCATCACATGAAACAGATAAAGAAAAATGACCCTAATTTTGTGTCACAAGTCAAGAAGGTTGGGAAACACTGATTTAACTGTAATTTAAAATTGAACTGTGCATGAAGAAAGTCAGATATGTATTTAGATACAACAGCCAAAAAAAGGAACGATCACTGACAAGCTACTGTGAACTTATGACTTTATATCAGTGGGAAAGCAACAGCCTTCCCTTTTCTCGAGTGCTCTGTGGAGGAAGACAATAAATACAACCATTTTCTGAAAATGGCTTCAAGTAGGACTCTGCTAGATGGGACAGAGTAAGTGACTCCAGATGATAACCTTAACACTGGCAGCTCCCACACAGACAGGCAGCATTAATACTCCTGCTCGCTTTATTTTGAGAAATGCACTCTTTCTATCTTCACATACACATTTCTTTGGCTATATACATGTCCAGGTTTACTCTCTTTACAAATTGATACCCCTTTATTTTAATGAATTTACTCTGTGAATATGTTCTTCATGTACACACAAAAAGATATAAGCTGTTTTGTTCCTGTCCAGACGGGTGACATTTGATTTTACTTTGCATGGGCGATGCAAAGCACAAATGCTGTTTAGCTTTTGTACATTGACCTTAACAGAGAGGACAGTTGAAGACCTCTGGAGACAGCACAAGTGCAGCAAGTAAAGTCAAAATTATATCACATGCATTACTGTGAAGGTGACGTTTCTTAAGTAGATGTTCGGTGCAGAAGTGTGTTTTTTTGTGTATCTACCAGGCTGTCAGCAGCTGCGTAGGATGAACTGGATCACTGTAATCAGTCCAGTTGTTTTTGATGTGTTGTATCAAACTCTGCTCCTGATGACAGAAAGTAGATTTTGAAAGGACTTCACAACTCCAATATCTTCCTGCTCTTGACAATTTTTCTCTTTGAAGAAGAGAGAAGTGAGATAATCTTCCCTGCTTGAGGGCTGAATTTTGTTTTGCTGTTGAATGAATTAAAATCAGACTCCCTCAAACTCAGTGATCGAGGGTTCTGCACATAACTTTCTTTTCCATTTTTGATTATGAAATATATATAAACGTTTAAGCCAACACTTGGTGTGCAAACTCCACAGCTTGAGTTAATGTGTGCTCAAAACTATAAATTAAACTAGCCAGACCTTTTGAGTATTGCATGAAAAAGAAAAGAACTTGAGAATAAAATCTGGTATTTGTGCCACTAATCATGTATACAATACCTCTCATAATAGGGTACTGAGGTATTTATTTTGATCTTTAGTCCACAGTGAAAGAATATTGGAAAAACATTTTAATATAATGTCGCCCAATCCCTTGTCTTGTCTACAAATGTCCTGTCAGCATCATGTTTGTGTGACAACCTAGTCCTCGCCACACTGAAGTGTTTGTCTGCAGGCTGCTAGTTTCATCTTGCCATGCATTTCAAAGCGTCAGCAGCAAATGACCAGCCAAACTTTCTGTACAGTGCACAGTTTTCCTTTTATACGTGAATATTCCTGATCTGATTTTCTATCAACATGATGCACATGGTTGTAGTACAGCAGTGTGTATGTGTGCGTAGTGAGTGTGGTTGAGCAAAAGAGAGAGTGTCTTCTGCCCATACATCAAAAGGAGAAGGTACATGGGACTCCAATATTAATTAAATTAAATTAATGAAACCCGATCAAGGGGAATTTCAGAATAATCAGTACACGCTTTGTCGTGATGTTCACTTCAAATCTGGAGTTTCTGTCTACTGGGATAGTCTTTAAACATTCACGGATAATACCATAATTAATCTATGCATAATACAGTCAGACCCAGCACATCCACAGCACTTAGCCTATTGACCTGCAAATCCAGAACACGGGAAGTATGGATGAACGAAGTCTGAGAACACAGCTCAGCAACCTCTGCTCCCATCAACTCAGGGTCAGTCATATCCAATCCTTGATTACAGTTATGTCTTCTCTGTTCAGAGAGACAAGACAAACACATCTCTGACCTCAGCCGCCATAGAAAAACTACCAGGTTGTTCCCTTGTTTATCTGAAAGAGAAGAGAGCTGAATTTACTGTCTAGAAGAGAGACAGCATGTCTATTAAGAGTTAGTGCAGGCCTCTCCGTGACCTCCAGGTCTTAGTTTTTCTTACCTAAGATCGGAAAATTCCCAAACAGTCTGTGACTTACCACTGCAGAAGAAGTTTGAGAAATTCCTGTGTCTTGCTTTCCAGCTGCAGAACTTTCCAGTGGTGTTTGTCTAACAGGTGGGCTGCATCTTATTGCATTAAAGGCTTTTGAATTTGTTTAGCTTGAAAACAAAACAAAACAAAAAATGCAGAGCTGAATGAGTCCCAAAACAAATCCTAAAGTTTTTCAATGAACTTCTAGTAGGCCTTGAATTGTTTGACAATACCAACATTTTCCTGGTGGCAGATTGGAACGTTTATTCACTTTTCCTTTTTCATATTATTGTTATTTAAATACTTCTCGGTTTTTGACTGTTGGTTAAAATATAAGCAATGTAAACAGGATTTTTTTTTTTCTTTTAGCCACATCAAACTATTTTCTCCAAGCCTCAGTTTTTAGGAACATGAGACCGCTTGTATGACCCTTAAACATGCCGAGCCAAGGGGATGCTACACTGAAATTATAGTATTTTACGCCCCAGTGAGAATGCAGCTATTGAGAGAAGCCAGACTCATGAGGGAAAACAAGAGCAGAAGTCCAAATCTAGACTTTTATTACTCTTTATGAGTAATAAGGGTCACAAAGAGCCTCTCAGGTCATTTCTTCAAATATCGCCCCATTTTCCTCCATCACATACCACTCAGATGTTGTTAAAAATGCGTCTGAGTGTGTGTGTGTGTTGTGTTTATGGGTGTATTTGTATGTGCACTGGCTTCTCTATCCTTGTGTGGACCAAGTTGCTTTAACACTAGTTAGAAGTAGAAGCTGAGGGAAAACCATCAAAGTGAGGTCATTTTGTTGTGCAGCTAGTTTAGGGTTACATTTTAGAAGTTTAAGACTCATTTAGGATTAAGTTATGGTTGACACAAGTCTTCAGATACATTATGCATTTGTTGCCATGAGGTTGCATGGTTTCATTTAAGTATTTGAACATCTGTGTTCATATAAGGTCATATATTTTTCGTCTTTTATACATCTGTGTATCTGTGTGTGTGTGTGTGAGCATGCATGTGTGTTGTGATGAGATCTGTTGCTGTTATGATACAGAGTTATTTTAGAGGGAGCACAGTAATGACAGTATTACCTTCACCTTGTCAAAATAGACCCACAGTGTTTTTTGTCCATTAAGGTAAATACACCTTCTACACTTTCTTTTATGCTTGCAGGGCACACAAACATAGACACACACACACAAACGCGCACACACACTCAAGGGCTGAAGCCACCAGGACTATAATACACACCTTTTATTGCCCAGGCAAGACACACATCATCAGCACTCTTCAGATCCAGCCTCAAATAACCCCATGAAATGACACATACAATTTCCTTTTCTCTCCCACAACTTATTATTAGCCCCCTCCTACTGGAAAATGTAACACAAATAATGTGTTTATGTGTGCATGAACAAGTGACTCGGTGTGTGTGTGCAAATGAAACACATCTGTTTGCATGTATTTATTTTCTCATTACAATGACAATAAAGGTTTTCCATAGAGATTATAGGACTGTAGTTTTGTTCGAAGAAGAATGTTGCTTCTGCCACTGGAAGAAAGTTAGCTGCTTAGTGCACACTGCAAGATTTTTGCCACAAATTGCCTGTCCCAGACAAATTGTTTGGGATCTGATACATAAACCCTTGAGCTCACACAGAAGTCACTTCCATGTCATGTTGGGCCATATAGTTTATTTTGTACCGAGACAAGTCTTTACGATATGAGTTAGGGTTGAGCGATTTTTTGAAACAATATTGTGTGTATCCACTATGGCCAATAAACAAAATAAACTCACAAAGTGTCAAGAAATTAAATATTCTCACACGTTTTCCTTTTTAAACAGAGAAATACACCCCTACACCCTCTGATTTCAAGTTGATCTCTTTTACCAAACTAAGATGAGGTTAATTGGCTCATTAACTCCTCGTAAAACTTCACTTCATTCAAAATCGAGAGAAAAACATGTAAACGTCCCCAAAACTGTCTTTGTTAGTCTTTCCACTCTAACAGCAATCACCAAGTCTGATTTGGTCGAATTAAATCCCTAATTTACCACATGAAGAGAGGGTAAAGAGTCTGGCTCTGCAGGCTGTCTGCAGACTCCTCATCCAGCTCAGATCACTCATAGTCCAGTTGAGTGGGTGTGTACTGTGCCTGATGAGAGCGTGTTGCGGAGCAGCGCCTGTCACTCTGCAGACCATTACATTAGCAAAATGAAATGACAAATATCACCCCAGTAATCGGCCCAAAAAAAATTCAGCCGGCGATGGATTCAGCCTGTCGTCAATAGGCAATATATTTGTTCAATCACCCAGATGTTCCAGATGCTACGCCAGTCTGACATGGGAGAAGAGCAGTATACAGTTAGAGTACATAAGGAAAAAGACTAAAACATTTTGAGAGATAAAGGAAACATGTTAAACAACTCGCCTCAAACTGAATTCCTATTTAATATACAGTCTTTGGTTATTTGGTTGGTATCTGGACTGCAGTACTATTGCTCTTTTATGTTTTTGAAGTTTTCCAGAAACTTTAAGCTGCTGTTGCTCCTGCTTTTTCTTGTTCTTACTGCATTTTTTTGGGGCAATTTGCAAAGAGCTTTAAGCACAGTTACACCTTACCAGCACCTTTTGGACTAGAGAGTATTGGGACAAGGACTGCACAATTAAACACAATATTACTGAAATTGTAATATGGCCAGGTGCAGTGTCCAAATTGCTGAACCAGAACCAAATCACAATTTTTTTGAAAAAGGAAAAATGTATGAGAATACAGTAGTATAATGAAGTACTGTAGTGCAGAAATGTTACCTAACAATCTTGTTCTTCAGATGAAAGAAATCATGTTTGTTTGGAACAGATCGAATTCAATAGTTTTTTTTTTTCTCTCAGTAAAAATGAAAATTGTGATGTATCATTTCCAGTAATCGTGCCACAATAGAACGTTTTTTACCATATCATGCAACCCTATGTGGGACCTAATCGGATTTGCATTGTGTTAGAAAACCAAGATGGACGCAATGACTTACAAAACGAAATCAGGCTGGTAGAGATGCATATTTTGCTTAGTCCTGTGAATGTGTTTAAAATCATATTTAATGATGTATATGACCTAAGCTGACGCAGGTTTTAGTTTATACTCTTCTAGTCCGACCTCACTGGCTGAGCTTCTCTAGGTCTGTCTTCATCTTTCCTGTTCTCTCTGTCCATCACTATCACTTTCCTGCACTTGGACCTGTCATGTACTTGTCTTTCTACCTTACAGCTGTTCAGCCTCTTTGAACCCACACTTTTCCTCTGACTGTCTACACAGCGAAACACAAGCTAAACTGCAACTAATTTGTCTTCTTATCTTTTTCATCTGCACGGTCTCACTTGAACCGCCATGTCTTTGACTGTCTTTCTTGGTCTCACAGTCTCTCTCTTTGTCTCATTTGCTCATGCACATACAGTTTTCCACTCCAATTTAGAACGGCTTTCCATTAACATGTGTTGTGTCCGTCCCTGCAGGCTCTGCTCTGCTACACTAGTTGATTTACAGCTCTTATCAAATACATATTGCCAAGCGAGTGAGACGTGCAACCTTTCATTTGCACGCCGCCGCCCTGCAAATTCGACACGCTACATTAACAAGAAAAATGACTGCCGCTATGCATGCCAAGAACTTGTGTATGTGTGTGTGAGTGAAAGAGAGTGAGACAGAAAGATGAATAAAAAGTGCCAGAGAAGGAAATACTGTACAGTAAGTGTGTGAGTTTAAGCTTTCCCATCTGTGTGGGTGAGAGAGCAAGGGGAAAGTATGTACATGTGAAGGTGTGTAATTTATGGCTGCAGGTGTGCGTGTGTTCAAGAGCGATGTAGTGTGTGTGTGTGTTTGTGAAAAAGAGAGTGAGGTCAAAATGGCCTTATCAGTGTGTCCTGGGTTCCCACCAAGGGACACAGTGTGCCAGTGGGGCCTTGAATGTGCAAAAATAGCATTTTAATTAATGGGAGAAATCCTATTTTTAACTGATCTGGGTGAAGTCCAAAAGTATAAAACATGCCCCCTTGTGTACAATTTCACTGGTGCATTTATCAAATCAGACAAATTTAAAAAGCTTTTATTAGATTAACCACGCAGAAGATGGTTGTTTCAGATCAAAGGTCAAAATTTCTGTCTCTCGAGTATTGTGCAAAGGGAGATTTTGCAGATTGTGAAGAGAAAGAATTTAGTAATTTAGTATTCAGTTTATTCAATATACAGTTTTTTCAGTAATAAAGTAGATCTAAGAAAAGCTGAGTGCCCCTAACCTGCGCGCGCACACACACCTCTTACCAAAAAAAAAAAAAAAGATTCATCATCAGAGAGCTAGAAAGGTTACAGAGTGTGGCCAACTAAGTTGTACGTTATTTGGAAAAGCAGGAAAAAGGTAATGGAAACATATTTCTTCTATCTTAGTATGTTTATTATTATTTGGGATGAAATTATTTCCACAATGTAATACAGTAATGTTAAATTTTTTTTTTCCAGTTTCTGATTGTTCAGTGTGCCAATGATGGGGGAGGTGGCGGTTCATACAACTCAGTTTAGTTAAGATTAAGAAGAAGATAATGAAAAAGAGAGAGAGATGAAAAGGATGGATGGAGGATATTTGCTGATATTGAATATTAGGTAAGAATATAAAATATTTGCTAAATTTAATGTGACTTCAGGTAGAGGCCACGCCCACTTCTATCAGAAATTGATAATTTTGTTAGTTGAACAGCTATGATGTCTCTGTGCACCTCTACCAAACCGCTTACTATGTTTGAGTGAATGTGCCGGTCTAATTTTGACAACATCAGAGCCTTGTGGACCCATTATGATTTTTGTGGCCCTCGGACGCAGACTCTGCGTGTAAAGTGTAAATGTCACAAACATCCTTTGTTACAAGAAGTGGAGTTTTGGGATAAAAAAGAAAAAAAGTTACCAGTGGATGTCTTAAACCAGCCACTGAGGCAGTGACAAGAGAGGGTGAGAGACAAAATGGGTATGGGGTTCTTTATATTTGTATGTGTGTCCATTTGCATAGCCATGGGGTGTTCAATCCCTAAAGGCTGCATTAGTTTGGTTGTGTGAAAGAGTGAGAACATTATTTGTTCGCTAAAAATCCCAAACTGATATAATTGGTTTGTAGATAAAATAACTAATTTATTTGCATGATAATGAACCAGCTAAAGATCGCTCTTTCTTAGATAGAACCTTTTTAAACAATTACATCATTAACCTTTCCATTACCGCTAGGGTTTTACCAGTAGATAGAAGCAGGCGTGGGTGAAACCAGTTTTTAAATTAGGATCTGTTGATTAGTGTACAGCAGCTATTTCCCTACCTGGATTTCATTTGCAGTTTGGTTTGCTTTCAACCTTGGCTTCACAGGCTACCATTTTTTCCCCTTAATATGCAATTACAAATGCAATTTGTCAATGTTAAAACAGCCTTTTCTCAGATTTAATTTTGGACAGTACATTCTGAACAGTTTCCCTAAGGGGTGAAAGATTTTTTTTCAACCGATTGATTTTTCTTGATTGTCCTCTTTGACCTACGCTTCTACATAAGAACAAATAATCTGCAGTGACTAAAGCAGCATTCAGGTTAAACACATTGTACAAGAGCACACCATCAGTGGTTTTACTGTCAGAGAAAAGTGTTTCATACATTTTTCCTCTGCTCGGTTTTGTTTAGGAGTCATTACTGGATCTGAAGTGAAACTTTCCCTTTGCAAGCCTTGCTGCTCTGCAAAAATGATAGCACTGACTGTAAATGACACAAGACACTGTGAGGTACTTGTGAGTCCATTAGATAGCTGACTTTTCCCAGTCTGCCTATCTTTACTGTTTATATTGATGAATGACCAGTCAGGGTGTTTATTGCAGTGCAGTAGCTTTGTATACAAGCTTTCACACACACATTCGGCGTCACTATTGTTGTGAGGACCCAAGTGTTCATATAAATTTCCCTGGCTTATGCTAATTCTTATACATTTTTTTCTCTTTCTCATATCAGTATGGCAATATTACATTTTGATTCTCAAAAAACTGTATTGTGTTATTGTGATACATGCAATACAAGATTGGTGGCAGTGGTTCATTTTGTGTTGTGCTTAAACCCCTGACTGCTAGATAGGACTGTTATCATTACTGTTCTGAATGCATAAAAAGTTAGGTTTTTAAACTCAGACTTTATGCATATGGTGGTGTTTTCTTTATGTAATGACAGTTTCCTAAAATCATATTTTAAAAAAGCAATATATCACCTTGCTTACAGTATTGCAATATATCGTAATATATTGAAGTGTAACCCCTGTATCGTTAACTTTATTGTCCAAAATTATATCAGGTCACTGAAACAGACTTGGTAAGACTTGGTTTAGGTTACCATCATGGTAAGGGTTAGGCATGTAGCAGGATAATTATACAGGGAATTACAATGCCTTCCTAAGTGACAGAAAAAATAGTTTTTTTTCACGGCAGCCATATTAACATGAAATTAAAAGGTAAACACAGGTATTTTCAGTTATTCTAATTAAGGTCCCATTCCATTTAGTGTAGCACAGGCTTTCCAGTGAGCCAACATGTACAACGGCAGCACTCTGACTCTGTTTGACCTGAGTGGAACAGAACCGTAATTAGATCAAAATTAATTAATTAGATCACATTTAAAAATGTGCTGTAAATGTGTGTGAGATGTGAATTGGTGTGTAACAATGGCTTAAACATGCACACACACACACACACACACACACTGACCTGTGTTTCTCATGGCCCATTAATCGCTGTGTGACCCTCTTGAGGTGTTTGGTGATCCACAGCTCTCAGTGAGCTTGCAGACTAATAGATGATATCCTACTACACACTCACACACACACACACACGCACACACACACTTTAGAGTCTCTTAGCATGTTCACAGATCATGGTGTTAATAGATGGTGGCATTATGCACTGTTACGCACATATTTCCAGAGATATACGTACAGCTGATAGAGACAGATGCACATAGTTCACACTCAGACAAGTAAATTGCATTCTATGTCAATGGTGAATCAACTAATGGCCTTATTACAACTGACACACACACATACACACATATAAGGGGCACATGGATTGTGAGAAATACATGACATCTGACTCACAAACTGTATAGGGCCTACCTACACACAAAATATACCACAAACCAAGCACACATACACACGGTTCAGTTACTGTGACTCTACAATTAAATCCACATACACAAATACATGTACACAATCTCTCAGGAGAAGGGTCAGAGTGCAAGGTGAAATGCACAACTTTGTTTTTTCTATGCCACACACACAAACACACACACACACTCTCCAACCATGGTGTCTCACTGTATATCGTTGACTTGTCTCAAAGCAGCAGACTGGCAGAGGGGAGCCACAGGCTTAGTCCTGCAACTATTAAAAACGAATGCTCTCTGTCTCTCTCTAACACACACACACACACACACACACACACACACACACACATACACACACACACACATACACACACACACACACACACACACACATACACACACACACACACACACACACACACACACACACACACACTTTGACTTCAGGTACATGCCGGTCCAGCCCACCCCACTGCACCATCTGTCCCACCTCCCCTATTAAGAGTCCAGCACAGTCTGCCGTGATTTATGACTGCGCGTTCGTGTGTCTGTGTGTGTGTTTACATAAGACTATACTAATAAGCTATGTGAATACAGTATGAGTGCACAAGCAAATTGATATGACTGTGTTATATGTTTGTGTGCAAGAGGTGAGTGTGTGTGGGTGTATGATGTATGATACGTTCAGTCAGACTCAGAGGCCTAAATGGCTCCTCATCCATTCAAGTCTTCTGTATTTAATGACAACTGCAGATTAAACAAGAGAAGAAAGAGAAAGCCATCAAGTGAGGCAATGACAGAAAAAAACTGAGAAAAAAGAAAGATAGAGGCAGAAATATAGACAAAATGAAGACTGTGAGAAAGACAGATGCTGGTATGAGACTTCAGCCTCATCAGCATTCTGCACATATCTTGAACTCATCACAAGAACCTGTTATATGAATTCAAAAACCTCAGTGCTGCTGTCACACATATAGTGACACCTCTATTAGAAACATACCTGACATCATGTTGATCAGAATTTAAACAGGTATGTTTTTTTATTGATGCATGTCATTCATTGATATTAGGTCTGCACAATTAACTGTATGCAGTATGGCCAGGTGCAATATCCAGATCGCATATGCTGAAATTTTTTGATAAAAGAAAAATGTGTGACTAACAGAATTATGATGAAGTACTGTATTGCTGCACAAAAGCTCTTGCTTACAAATCATCTTCTTTAAATGTAAGAAAACATCTTGTGTGTTTCGTAAAGATCCCAAGAAATGTCACATCATCACATATAAAGGAAAATTGTGCTGCAACACCGATAAAATTCCCAGTAATCATATGTTTTACACAGGGTCCAGTTTCTCACCCTTAACTGCAAAGCTGAGACCCAGAATCCACCTGTTATCTGCAATTATCTTAAAGTCAAGGAACCACTGATGTAAGTCCTGCAGTCTGACCCACGCCAACAATTAAACACACATACACAGTCACTTGCTCGTCACTCACTTGTGTTCTCAACTGGCTCGGTGCCTGTGCTCCTGCAGCTTTTGATGTGTTTACATCGTGACGACGAGCCTAGCTTGTGGCTATCAAAAGCTAATATGTTTTGGCACTTCTTACAAGCAGCAAAGTCGGTGAAAACGTTATTCTCAGTCTCTGATCACACACAATTTCCACCAAACATCTGACTTTGCCTTTGATGATGTATTGTCCACAATTTGGTGTCCTCCGCTGGCTATTTTTGCCTTTATATCATCCATTTTAGCTATCAGCCAGCCTACATCGCTGTCAGATCAGATAGTGACATCCCATTGTTTGGCAGGATGTGGGGTCAAAGGTTTTTCACAATAAAATCCTGGCAGCTAATTAGGCTTGATATTACTGTGTTAGCAGATTTAAATGTCAAAAACACACTACCCAATCTTTATCATTTCTGATTTCTGTGTGGAAAAAAATACATTATTGTATTGTATTTGGTATTTTATTCTTCTCACTCGCTGCCCACCTGCAATTAATTAATTAATTTTTTCCCATGTCCATACCCATGCATTTATATCATTATGTTTTTACACAACCTATTGTGGGTTTTCTGGTGGCTCCCTAACCTGGTGCAGGACTCTACCATTTTGTGTAGCCCTACTTGAAATCGAAATTTTGTATCATGTAGAAATATAAATTCAAGCCTGTGTTTCAAAAAGCAATGCCAACAGTTACTAGGTGCATATTTTAAAATAGCTTTTTCCACAGAGCAGACCTTATCAAGGCCATTTGTTTTCACACAACTTCGATAGAGGAAAACAACAAAGATAACAAATATGAGTTTTATATAAGAGAGTTGATGGTCATATAGTTTAAACCAAACATTGTACTGTGAGTACCCTCAAGTAAATTGAAGCTAATAAAGAACCAACAGTCCTCTGCCATTTGCCAGAACAAATGTTAAGTTTGGCATTGCTCTCTGTGCTGCCAGTTTGTTGAGGAACTAGACTTTAAGGACGCAGGCTGGGCAGTGAGTTGCACCAGCATGATACCATGTGGTTGGAATACATTTTTAAGATATTAATTTCCATGAAGTTTTCTTTCTTGGCAGAAAATTGCTTGTAGGACATCCAGCTATCGTTATGCTATTGACGTGTTGCAAGCTTATTGATAACATGCTTATGTTACATAATACTCTGTAGTTAAATGAAGAGAACATTGTGACAGGTTCTTGCTTGTTTGCTGGTGTGTGCACAGTTTTGATTGGGTGTGGAAAATGTATCCAAGGCTGTAGAGGAAAATGACTGACAATTATTCTAATGTTTTGGAAAATCATTAGATAGATGAGGTCGTGCAGGGTTTTTTTGCGTGTTCATTGTGTCCCCAAATAAAGTTGAGGCAGTGAAAGCGATGGGCCCAAGAGGAAAGTTGTCTGAGAAGTATTTGTGGTAATGATCTTTCAGGTGTGATCTCGTGGTGTTGGCTCCCAAGTTGCCCTGCAACTTTTAAGAACAGAGAAGTGTAACTGTGTCCAAAGTCCAGCAGCTTTACAACACAGAAAAGACAGCAGAAGATGTGTGACCAACTAATTGTGGTGACTTGGGATCACTGGACTTCGGTTTGCAATCACAGTTACCTTGGAGTAATGCTTCTCACAGCAAAAATTTATGTACTATTAGTTTAGAATAGTTATTCACACAGAATGTAATTAATTAGATTATTTTTTTCAAATTCGATTTAAGTAAATTAAGTTCAAATAAATAAAACTAGTAAAAGTTAAATGTGTACTGAAATTTGAGTCATTCTGTAAAAGTCCTTGTCCTCAATTAGTGAGTTTCTCAGCAGCTCTCCAGTGACTTCACTGAAGACGCAGTCACTCGAAACAGACAAGTGAGCAAACAACAATTTTTATTATTAGGGGACTCTGGTGACTGATTTGAAAAGCCGTGGCTTTCGCCTCCGTTTAATGAAAGTAATTGTCCTAGGAATGGTTGGGACTGATGAGATAACCATATATGGGTACCTCAGCTGATACCCCAGATAATTTCCAACCTAAGAAGTCAGAAGATCTGTCAAATGATGCAGATGCCTGTAAAACCAAAAGTCTTTGGTTTTTGCCAGACACAGAACTGACTCAGCTGAGAACTCCCACAAAAACTCTGCTATATCATGCTTCTATTCATGCTGGACTGCAAAACATTGGAGCACTGTAATTTAATAATATAATATAATAATACCTATATATAATAACATTTTCAAAATGAGAAAAATATATTTTTAGTTTGTTTTAAGTTTACAAACATGATCTTGATATATAGCTTAATTTGCATAATGTAATTGTGAAGCTTCAAAAGACCCATAGTATGTTCAAATGTTTTAAAAACACCCATGCATTAAAGGCTTAAAAACATATGTGAGTGTGGCAGAGAATGCAGAGAGAGTGAGTATGTGCATATTTGTATCTTTATAATAATACCTGAACTATGTGTGAAAAATGAAAAGCATTGCGGATGTCAATTTCTGAGCAAGTGTGTGCATCCATTAGTGTTAATATGTACTTAAGTCTTAATGCAGCTTTTTCACAGCATGTGTACGGAATGAAATGACAAATAGTTCTTAGTTAGGAGAATCTGTACTGCCTTTGTCACTTCTCAGAAAAGTAGAAATGCAGAATGACGACGACAGAGCAGAAAAGATGAAGACTTGAAGTGAGAGTAACAATTAAGGAGCTATATAACATTTTAACATGCAATTCACATCCTCACTTTTGGGGGAAAAAAGTTAAATTTGTAATTGTTCTGTACGTTCTTGAAGGTTCTTGATGACTAGATCGCACCCACTTTTTTTAAAAAATGTAAGTTTAGCTCATTAGTGTTTTTTAAATGTGCATCTTTCTGTTGATCATATTGTTTTATTGCCACTTTGTCGGAGGAAACTTAGATCATGTATTTCCAACTGCAGATGAAGAAAAAGAACTGAAACTTCAGAACCTGCAGCATACAGTATGCCAAATGCAAAATAATAAGAGAAAGACAACATGTTGACAAAGTATCTAGCTGACCTGTGAGACAACGTCTTGTTAGACCAACCTGTCATTTCCCCTTTCGTCTCTCACCATCCATCTCATCCACCCTCCTTGTCTCTTTCCACCTCCGTCCTCACCTGCATCCTGCCCAGCCTCGGTGATGTATGGCTACTTTGATACACACCTAACTGTGGTCTTGTTTCTCATCTGATCTGGAGTCGCAGGGCCGTGTTGTTGAGTGTGTGTATGCATGCACCTGCGTCATCACACCTGCATGTCTGTGTGTTTGATTCCCCTTTATGTCAGTGTGTATCTGTATATATTTAACTGCATGACAGTGGCAGCATGCAAATTTCCCCACGGGAGTAGGTGACATCTTACTGAGTGTGTGTGTGTGTGTGTGTGTGTGTGTGTGTGTGTGTGTGTGTGTGTGTGTGTGTGTGTGTGTGTGCGCGCGCTGCAGGTGTATAGGTTTGTGGATTTGTGCTGCAGGTGCTTTATGTTTGAGTGTGTGCTAACTTCAGTGCATGCATGTTCCTCTGTGTGTCTTTATTTGTGTGTGTCTGCGCGTGTTTGTACCTGTATATCTCTGGTGGTCCTACAAATAGCCGATACAAATTACATCCCAGCATCTGCCATCTATCTGTGTGTGTGTGTGTGCGCGCCATCCCTACATGACCATTCTCGGTGAAAATTACTTTTCTTCGCCACGCTTGACGTTTCTCTACACCCGTTCGTTTTTTTTCTCTCTCATCCTCCCCTCAGGTTTGCTCTGAGCCTTGATACTGTAAGACTTATTTACATTCACAGCCAGGCTGAATCCCCTGGGAGTCCCACAGTCGTCCAGCGTGTTGCCTTGACAGAGACAAGCGATGCTTTGTGTGGTGGGCCTATCCTGGCTCTCTTAAGTTTTGGCTCAGTTTGTCTCCTTCTCTTACTGGGTCACAGTCTCTGCAGTCTCTGTCTCTCTGTTTGCTGAGTAACACAGACATTACATCAGCCCTACACTTCTTAATATCCCAGTTGGTTTAAAAAAACTCAGTTGTTGCTTTATCTTTTTAATATTATCAACAAATTCCCCAAAGAGACAAAAAACTAACAAAGAATTTGTCCTGCTAAGAAGTATCCCCTGTGTACACAGCCTGATATAGCTAATGCCTCCGTGTAATAGAACTCTGCTGTTGTCCAAAAATGAATTATTAAAAATAAAAGAAGGCCCACACAAGGCAAATGTCGTTTCTTTCTCTCAGCTAGCCTGCGTGCAGCATTGTCGTCTTCCCTGTGTGGGGCTACAGTCCGGCCTCAATAATACTGTTAAGGTTTTGTTTAAGAATAAACCACATATCCATATGTTTAGGCTGTGACTACAAAGACAATAATAACATGAATTCATTATTGTTTTTGGTTTATTCAGGGGAATTTTAGATGATGAAAGAGTTGTAAAACTGACACCACACTACAGGGATACAGGATTTAAGCAGTTAATCCAGTCGTTGTTCAGGAATTATCAACAGGTCTCAAGATGGAGCATTTGTGTTATTTCACTAACAAAGACCACGGTATGTGTGCAGTGCAAAAAGATAGGAAAGATGGGATAGGGGATGAAGCGATGATAGGAGTTGAGGAGGGGGATGACGGGGGTCGATTAGGTTTTTGTTTAGGCTGGAATAGTTGGGAACCTCGGGGTTGAGGCAGGACGAGGGCACATCTTGATAAGCTTTGGTGCTTCAGCATCCTCCTCTGGTTCGCAAACACACAGGGACTGTGAAAACTCCCCACTAAGGAAACTGGGACGGCTGGCCTTGAACCTGGAACCTTCCTGCTTTCGGACCACCATGCTTACCGCTGAGCTGCTGTACTGTCCGCTGAGAGGAGGAGAGAGCAGAAAAACAGGGGTTTTTAGTGCGAAGGTTGTGAGAGCTGAGACAATGGGAGGAGGGAACGGTTAGACAATCTTATAAACTGTAAAGAGGCACATGTGGGTGAATTAGCACAGGTTTGTGAGAGAGGGTGACATGGTCTTCTCCCTGAACCTTTGTTATAATAACCTAGTTTATTTTTTTCTCATTGACACTATGCCAGTATTTGAGTGCCTTAACTATTACAGGAAGAAACATGAGGCACTGTTGAATATATATATTTTTAAAAAACGTGAACATTTCCCTGCTGTACTGAAAACATACTGAACCATGACCCCAAACTTAAGTGCATACCACACTTTTTTATTCTGTGCGCTGTTACACCCCTGCTATTTATACATATAAGCTCTCAAAAATTCTGTCTGAAAAAAGTGAAGTGGATGGAATTCAACAAGATATTATTTTGCAATGTGGTTTCTCCCTCAAAGACAATACCTCTGGAAAAATTCAGTAACTCAGCTAAAGTGTGTGATGCTATTTGGACTGTCCAGTGGACAGTCCAATTGGTCAATCAACCATTTGATTCATCATTGTGTCTGTTTTTTACCGATGGCATTGGACCTTCCTGTACTGATTCACTCAATGTAGTTCGTTCCCCGTAAACCCCATGACAGCTCAGATCTGTGTTTGCCAGCAACTCCAACCTCTTGAGGGGTTTTGGTGAGCCTTAGTGAGACCTTTTCCTGACTTTTGCTTCTTTTATGCCCCATTTTTTTCTACCTGGTTTGCTGTTCCTGTCTCAGTTACTCTGTCATTTAGCTGATCTCCCATTTCACTCTGTCTTTGTTTTTGTGTTTACCATTATTTTAATCTCTCTGGGTGTATTTTAGCAGGAGTAGGATGTTGACATATATTTTATTTAGTTTTAAAAACAGTGATATTTCCTAAAAATGCATTAAAAGTGCATTTTAGTTATCTATTTCTGTTGTTCAGGCCAATTGCCTTTGTGCCAACCTTATCACTTTGAAGAATTAAAAAACAATAATACCAGCAGCCTTCAATTCTGAACAAACCAGGAATAAACTGTTTTTTATATTGTTATATATTATATTGTGTTTTTAAGAACGTCATTTTGTAAAAAAACAAAAAAACAAACTGTTATTTTGTCCCCTCCCCAATAGCTAAAGGGTTTTTTGCAATGAAGAACTGAGTTAAGCTTAGGAATCAGTTGTTGTCTTTCTGATGGAGAAATTAGGCTGTAACAAGTTTTTGATGTTTGTGTGTTTGTTGTCAAGTGGTATTTAATTGAGTTTTATAAAGCGACGCAACATAAAGCTTCTACTCATACTCTTCCAGCTCTTTCAGAGTCACTAACACTTGCAGGTTCTGATCTCTGATGCTCCTAAAACATGTCCTGCAAAAATCTGAAACTGAGACTATAAAACAAAGCAGAATGGATAGATTCTCTCTCTCTCTCTCTCTCTCTCTCTCTCTCTCTCTCTCTCTCTCTCTCTCTCTCTCTCACATTACTAACTTTATCTGGTACTCTGGCTTCAGCTACATGTAGCAGTTTAGTTCAAAAAGTATTTATTTACCACTTTTATATAGAAATGGTGCTGCTAAAGTAACAGTCAGAAAGACAGACTGATAAGTGATTGTCATTATTTCGGGGGACATCTGTCATGATATACAGTCTCTTGTAGTGTATGATTCAACTTTTTCCCATGACCTAGTGTTAAAAATGAAAACAAAAATCACAGTAAATCATGAGATTGATTCGCATTTTTTGTAGAATAGCAAACACTTAAGAATCACGATACCCAAATCGGCTGTTCAACTGGACAGTTTCATGCAATAAGAATATAGTTAAAGTGTATTTAAAAGCCCTGCAGCCTTTATGCTTTTATTGTATTTCCAGCCGTTTGCAGGTCTGAGATTTTTTGTATATATCTAGGTCGTTCCTGCCTGTCCATCTGCGTCTACTCTCCTCTTCCAAAACTGCAAGACCCAGAAACACCAGTGACAGTAAAATTATGGCCCAGTAATTGCAGTGGTGCCGGGTTTGGTCCTGGGATACCATCCGTCTCCAGGCAGCCAAACTACTTTTCAGGAAGCAACCACTGGAACTGATTTACCTCCGAATTTATTCGAGGCACCCCTCTCCCTGCTTCCTCCTCTTCATTTTGTGCACTCATTCTTTCTTTCATTTCATCACCTATTTTTGGGTACTTGTCTTTTTCAATCTGGATTTAACGTTGCTCTCTTTTTTTCTGTTTATCTGCCATCAGTCTTATCCCTCTCTGCTTTAAATTTGATTTTCAGACTGTAGTTTTCCGATTGAATAAGTGGTAAAGTTGCTTTACAGCTCTATTATAGCTGCTGAGACTGACCTGCTTTTTACTTAAACTAATTAAGTTGTAGTTAGGCCACATCAATTCAAGGTATAAAATCACTCTGACATAAAGTGTTTGTTTATGTATGACGTGGGTAAGCAATCTCCAGATTGTGTTTATGTGAAGAATAAAGTAAAACTTTATTTAGAATAGATTTTAGAATAACAGGTGGGTGCAGTTTATAAAGAATAAAAATGTGTCCATATTTGTTTGTGAGCGTGTGTGAAATATTTGTCTTAGGATATGTGTATGCATTTATATATTAAAAAAAAGGTGGATGGCAGATGTGTGCAGCCTCTAATATAAAACAGTTGGTTGGTGTTGGTGTTTTAAATCTGTGTGTGTTTGTCGTAAAGTTTGAGGCTCCTCCTTTGGAGAGGCTGATGGGATGTTAGGTTCCATTTTAGGAGGCAG
Organism: Lutjanus erythropterus; assembly: GCF_056507025.1. Classification (NCBI taxonomy): domain Eukaryota; kingdom Metazoa; phylum Chordata; class Actinopteri; order Lutjaniformes; family Lutjanidae; genus Lutjanus; species Lutjanus erythropterus. The sequence goes on along the minus strand of NC_139326.1, from coordinate 17,316,595 downwards.
CCATGCTTATAAATCGCTTGATGTTGTTTTGCTGCAGCAGAGGGGAAACATGCACAAGAGATGAAAAGTGTTTGAAAATGAAGAAAAAATGAATGACAAAAGGTGAAAGTGGGCTGATTTTTTTAAAAAAGAAGTGTCTTCTTTGTCGCCTTCTCCTTCTCTTTCTCCACCTGAGTGATTGTGGCTTGCCGGTGTTTTCGATTGTGCAGGGAAGCACATCTCTTTCTTTCGTTGTCGGTTCCCCTCACAGAATGCTTTCTTAAATCACCAGATCAAAGAGGGGACATCTAAAAGTTTTTTTTTGTGGCACAGATGACTGAACAAAGAAATAATTTCTGGACCAAATCATTTCCACCCCACAAGTGAAAAGCCTGTCTTTGTTTTGGGTTTCCTGTCAAAAAAAAGGAAAATTCTATTATTTCACGGGCTAAGAGTACCGACACTATCAAATGGGTGAGAGAGGGAAAAACACTGTTCCTATTTTGAAAGTATTCTTTACTGACACTGCATTGTGATCATATATTCATGGAAAAGAACATGTATTTCACAGGCCCAGGTGATTTTAGTATAAATGTGTGAAAATATGTTGCTTCTGTGTTGTTTAATTGTGTTAAGATATTTTTTCTGGCGTCGGGCTGGCAGGTATCAAAATGTGTTCTGTACGCGGCATATTCTGCCTTGCCCTTGTGTGAACAGCTGGTATTCACATCTTGTTATCTGTGTTCTGTCCAGTGGTTGTTGTTCCAGTCCCGAACTCGTTTTTCATTCAAATCCCACAGTCTTACAGAGGTTCTGCCCAAACAATCTGCAAACTCTGTAAGGGATTTGAGGGGCGGGATAAAGGGAGCTATCAACTTCTTATTAGTAAAATGACCAAAATGCAGGGGCAGGAGAGTGCAGGGGCCGAGGTCTTATTCAGTTGAACTGAATCACTGATCCTTTATCAGACTGAAGTTTGCACAAGTTAGACTCTGGCCCCAACCGTGGCTCTGAAACATTAGCCTGTCCATGCTGTGATAACTCCATGGCACTGTCCATGGTGCTGAAGTGGCAGAGGCATTTGTAATTATGACTTGGATTTTTTTTAAAGTCCAGAGGATGAAGAGACAAAGGAGTTCTCAGTGAATCGGGTCACTAGAAACAGGCTCATTCCCCCTGAACTGAAAATGCCTACTGTGTAGACTTGAGGTCCAATCATGATATGACACTTGAATGCCAAGTACCAGTAGTTGTAGCAGCTGTAGTGCAGCATGTATTAGGCTGTTTTCAGTTACTGTGTTTTTTGATTTTGCTGTTCTGTTCTGCATGTGACATCTATTGCACATCTGTCCGTCCTTGGAGGGAGATCCTTCCCCTGTGGCTCTCCTTGAGGTGTTTTTCCTTTTTTACCTTGTTGAAAGTTTTTTTGGGAGTGTTTCCTTACTCTTTCAAGGGTCTACAGGACAGGGGACGCCGCACACTGTACAGATTGTAAAGCCCCCTGAGGTGAATTATGATTTTAGGCTATACGTTTCTGTACATTTCTGTTCATCATGATGTTGATAAAATACTACCTATCAACTTAATTGCTGAGATAGTAACAGGCCTAGTAATTTTACCTGTGAAGGGAAGAATTAAGTATGAGTCAAAGTTCATTCAGGAAGTGTGTATCTATATAATAATTTAACTTTTTGTTGTTAATCTTAGTTTTCTATTCCACATGAGTTTGGCCAACCTGAGAGTTTGTTTTTTTGACTTCTTTTTAAAGATATTGCTTCACAATCCCATTTTAGGGAATTCCCACTAGGGATGTGTGCTATTAGTCAACTATATGGTTAAACGTGGCCACCTCTGCTAGTTGGCACCAGAAATACTAGTTGATTAAACTATTCATCAATATTTTATTCATGCACAACGCCAGTTAACTGTTACCTCTAATATGGTATGCAGCTGCCCGCCACTAGTTGGGGCTATCTACAATCACCAAGTATAATACAATTTTAAATATACGAACAGTATTTTTTCAGACAAGATTTAACATTATCAATAATAAACTGTGCTCAATCTGATCTGTTTTCCAATTGTTTTCTTACTGTTCGACTAGTCGACTAGTTTAGATTAAAAATTGCATTTAATCAATGCAAATTAGCCACCAGGGTCATCCCTAATTCCCATACCATGGCAGTTAACTTATATTGTATCTAATGTATATAGATATGATGGCCAAAACAAAAAAAAAAAATTAAAAATAAGACCCATGTTGTATGACACCAGAATTTCCATTGCAAGCAATAGATAGTTGGACTTTTTCAATGCAAAGTTTCAAGCAAACATAACACAGGTGTCTGGTGAGAAGGTGGAAACAAATACAAGCATATATATATATATATATATATATATATATATATATATATATATATATATATATATTTATATAGCATATATATACTGTAGCTCCAGTGAGCCAGTTTCTAGTCTGTACAACCAACCAATATTACAGCATAACATGAACATGCAGGTTTACAGCAAGTTTAACAAGTTTGTTCATTAATACTTTCTACCCACTGCCTTGTCTACATGCGATAATGATGTTTTCATCCCATGAGCAGATAATTTTTTAAACTAGGACACACTGTGCGAACCACATTTACACCTTTGTGCTTCTGGTTGAGAGCCAATCATATTTAATTTGTAGGCCACTGAGTGTGTTTCCTGCTTACATGGACAATTTTGTTTTGCTATCAAAAAAGATTTTCTGGTACAGATGACATTTTGACATCACATGTAAATGGAGCCTGAGTGACTGTTGACAAGTTGGGAACAGCTCCCGGAGTAGTTGTTCATCAAACTTCCCTTAACAAGCCTGGGTTCTACCGAATGCTATGCTGTGGGCACTGTTTCTGTGAAATTGTGTATTCTGCACCACAGTTGTCCAGGTCTATGGAATAATTACGTGACCTCTGCTCACCTGTCTAGGTTTTGGACGGATTCTACTGCAAGAATATTTTTTGACTGGTACAACTACAAAATATGCACTTTTACCATTTTTATTTGAGTTATGTGAACATTAGTTTTAAAACTCTGTGATTTCCTGCTTTATTTAGATACTATAGAGAGTTTTGCTGTGAGACACTCAGATCAACACAACAGTTGTCATGTGTTGGATGTGAAATCATGACATTTCTATTAGATTGTATTTGATTAAATTATAATTCTGATTAAACATTTATTCACTTAAGAAAATTAGAGACGGAACAAGATGATTAATGGACCGTCAAAGTAATCTAAAATCAAAAAGAAAAACAACTTAAGGAAACCAATTGCTTTAAACTTGTTCACTTGCATTAATATGATGCAAATATATTCATCTTACACTATTTAGAAACACCTGATTAAGTTCAGTGCTGAACACATTTAACTTGCATACAATGAAAACTGATGCTGCTCGAGAGCTGCTGCACTGCAGACTGATATCCGTCATGGCTAATAGTTTCCTCTGCCTACGCTCAGTCCTGCGTCTCACTGGCAAAGCGGGCCCCGCCCAACCTGACATGGAAATCTGATTTTATGATCCCCATTTAATATAGGCTTGAGATGTTAATAAGGCAGTAGCTGGGGAGCAACCTGGGATTCAGTGTCTTGCCCAAGAACTGGGGCAAGACAGATTGAAATACCAACCCTGTGATCAGTAGATCACCCACTCTGCCTCCTGAGCCACAGCTGCCCTTATGCCAATGCTACATGAATTTAAATTCAATGTAAAACTTTAATATAAAAAAATAAAGCTATATCTATTCATCATAAACCTCACTCGCTCTACATGAAGCATTAACTAGAATTAATCACCACAGCTTTGAATGCTCGTAACATTAAGTACATTCAAAATAATTTAGTGTGAGTTTATATTTTAGTTAATTCTAATTCATGCATATGAGTTACTTTAAATTTCGTTCAGGATTAAATTATGTTAATTTACGTCTTTTATCAAGATATACTGATAAGTTTTACAGTGTTTGGCAGTATTCTGCAAAACTGGGAAGCTCCGAAAATGCTCCTCTTTTCCTTTCAGTGTTTTCTGTTGATGAATGGCTGCTTGAATTGCAGCCGTTTCTAGCAAATCAAATCTGTTTGGACATTGAATTTCAAAAGAAGAATGATCTGTCAGCGATATATCAACCGGATCCGCCTTTCGGTGGGCCATTCTTTGCAGAAAAGAGCTACTCGATTGCCTGCCTCCTTCTGTTTGGAATAATTTCAGTATTTGACTTCGCAGGACTTCAAGACAGATTTTTCATTTACAAACATATAAGAAAAACACAACTACAACTACGACCAACAACAACAGCACAAAAAAACAACACTTTTGTTTAGAACTAGCATTTTAAGGCCTCACCCACAGAAATGGTATGATGAAAAAATGTGGTCATGTCTTATCCATTAAAAATTGCCCTTGGGAAAACAGAAATAAGTTGAATTATAAAGTCGATGCTAGACATAAGAAAAGCTCAACAGTGTACAGTTCAGTGTGTGTGTTTACTGTACACTGTGTTTACATGAAGTTATGACTCTGTGAGACTACGTATGTCAACAGTACTGTAGATTTTATTGTGATATTTGCTAGAACAAAATGTACACATATACCAATGATTTCTTATTTTACTTCAGGCTTGTGTGTGCGTGTGCGTGTGTGTGTTTGCACGTGCACGTGTGTACAGTATGTGGGAGATGAAAAAGGAGTTTGTTGTTGACAAGGATGCAAATATAATAAACCTCCTATTCATACTGACAAATACAGTGTAATTTTCTTGACATTTGGCTGCTCACTACATTTAACATCAGGACACAGAAAAGTGGTTTGACAACCATGATTTTCTTTCCTCTATACGTGCATCCTTTAACAGTAAACCAGATCGTATTTCTGGAGCCCACCAGAGATTTAGAAAATTAGATGACATGAATTGTAGCTGCTGGTGATCATCCATACTTGTGATACATTAAAATATATATTTTTATTTTTTTTATTTATAATTTCTCTGGTAATTTTTAACTGTTTAGGCAACCTTTTTTTTACTAAAACAATTATCTGCATCTGTTTCAATTTGCGTTAGTAAGTATATTATTATTCCATCACTGTCATGCTACTCATATGTGTGTGTCTGTGTATATATATATGTACACACACGCATTTATACACATATGTGTGTGTGTGGCTGGGGACAGACTCTATGGACTAGTGTCCACTTTGGACAGTTGGATTTGTGGTACTGTAGATACATGCTACACCACAGCTGCACAGATTGTGGAGGAAGTGTTTTCACTGCTAGCTGTCAGGATGTACCAGATTATTATATGGGTTGAAGTTAATCTTTAATGTAGTCTGAAAGTGTTTAAAACTGCATTTTCATGGCATTAGATGGTTTGAATCTGCTGCTTCTTTTTGGTATCTGGTACTTTTTTTAGTATCATGTTGGTCAGGGTTCCAAGGTTTTTTCTGTCCAGTGATGTTTCAGTGGTAGATGGTCATCTCCTTCCCTTCAACACTCTTCTCTCGTTCCTTTTCCCCTCTGTGCTGCCTTTGTCCTCTCATTCCATCTTTCTCTCTCTCATCTTCTGTCTTCTCTTTCTCTTTTACCCCCAAACTCCCTCTTCTCTCTATTCTTTGCCCAGGTGAGTAATGTCATGTCAGAACAATGGCCTATTGTGTTTTATTGAGCTGCCCATGTCCTGCTCTCCATTTCTCTCTTCTTCCCTCCCCTTATTCAGTATGCCTTCGTCTGCTTCTCTCACCCTTTTCCTTTTATTCTCTCCCCCTCTTGGAGCTGGATGGATGGATAGCTGAATAGAAGGAATAATGAAAATGTAGTGGAGGGAATGTAGAGGAGAAAGAAATAAAGGAAGGACGATGGGGGAAGGATGCATAGGTTTATTTTTAACAGTGGATGAGAAATAAAGATTCAGGAAATGAATGAGTGAGTTGCCGTAAAAAATAAGAAGGGAGGAAGAGAGTATGGACAGAGAAAACAACAGGAAATGCAGGATGGCAGTCTGGGTATTAATGGAGGGATGCAGAGCAGGAAGAAGGGACAGAAAGTGAAAAGGTGGATGGAGAGAGTACAGGATCGAGGAATAGACAGAAAAGGATGAATGGAAGGAAGGATGGTGTTGTGAATAATGGCTGGTCAGTGTTAAGGCCTTAATCAATGCTTGATTAATATTAATTCGTTTAGCCCTGGCAGAGGGGCGGGGCTAACCCAACACTTCCTCCTTAGATTGATTGGGTAGAGGGCACCAAGGGTGTGCTAACATTGCAGCACACACATACACTCTTCTTCCTCTCTCTGTCTCTCATGCACACACGCACTTGCAGAATCACTCATGCATCCTTTGTGCTGACATTGTGTATGAACTTTCAAGACCTTAGCTTGTGAAGCATCCTGAATTTTAACCTTACACACACACAAACACACACACACACACACACACACACACACACACACACACACACACACACACACACACACACACACACACACAGAATCAAAGTTGACACTGCCTTCAAGCCCAACTTTTACCTGTCTGGTTTCTTAGTCTGTTAGTAGCAAAAACATGAGATCATATTTGAGTAGATTTTATTTGTGCACAACAAACTGCCTAAAAATAGCAACTGAGAGTTTCTCCGAAGCTCACAAAATTCAAACCCATGCCTCAGAGGATAACAGAAATTACATTTTGTTTGGTTTCCCTTGCATATGGGACCGATATGATTCATTATCGATGTCAGGGCATGAAGTTGTCAAAAGGCATTCATTGGGAATCAGACTTGTGACACCATTTCACATTCAGTTCAAACTAAAGACGAAATAGTGCTTGTCACTTCTAGTGCGTGTAAAATAAGGCAAATGTGTTTCAGATTAATATAGTATGACACAGGTAGAGTGAAGAAACGAACTAGCCATGTCACTCATGGTGTAACAATAAACCAGCATAAAAATGACAATTACCAACAAACCAACATAAATCGGCATGTTCTGAACAAACACATTACAAACAGTAACATTTGCATTTTAGAACATAAAATAGCCAATTTAAGATCAGTGCATTATGGGAAATTATGCAAAATCAGCTGCACATGTGAATGTCCATTTTTGGCGTCTGAAGGGGGGCTTGCCAGAAAAAGTTTGGGAACCACTGTCTTAAGTGATGCAAGAGTAGCTGCTTGATAGTTTCATGACTGTGATTGTAAAAGTTTTGTTATGCTCATTTATTGCTCCACAGTCAAAGAAATTGCCATCTTCAATGACACTGTTCTGACAAAATTCTTACTGTCATTAAAGCAGAATGCACTGTGGTTCCTGCAAATAGCTATGATTTTAAAGACAGAAAAGAATTTTTGTTTTTCAAATACTGACACTATTTTTCTGAAATGTTTCAAAATTGATACAGCGTTCTGGCACGAAAACCACAGTGTATATGGAAGAGCTGATAGTCATTATGCCTCCTCTTTATGCCTGCAGCAGTTTTTCCTCTTTTCACCTCTTTTTGCTCCTTTCTTTTCTCCCACTTACACTCCTTATCGCCTTGTTTTTTCCACCTCCCTCCCCTCCAGTCTGCCTTATTAAAGACTAGTTGTGACCTTGAAGAAAAGTGACAGACAAGCGTGCACATGCACGGACACGCACACTCAGGCGACCTTGGTTTGCAGTGACAGCATTTGAAGATTTAGGTTTTTTACTTCCTTGAGGCTGAATTTAATAGAGCCCCTTTATTGGGCGGACTGCACCTTTTTATAGCTTATAGGCCTAACGCTGATACAGAGAGACAGATGGACTGACAGAACAAACAGATTCTGGAATAAGGTGGGCAGAGAGGCAAAGACATGGCCAGACAGACTGGCTGACAAACATACTGACATACAGTAATTTGTGAGAATACAGAGGAACGTACAGAAGGCTCAGGGCGTTGAAAAGCAGACAGACGGAAGGTCAAACTAAGAGCCTTTAGGCCTTGCGTGAAGTCCTGTGTAGCTTAATAGGAGCAAGATTTTTATTAACGCTGCCAGCTTTAAGAGTAAAATTCCCTTTGTAAGAAAGCCTCTGAGAGAGTTTTGATTTGGGCATCGGAGAGAGGAAATAAATCATGACTGCTGAACAACAAAGACTGCTTAGTTGAAGAGATCGTATTTTTAGCTGCACTAGGCAAAACTCTCATGATAAAATACATCACCTTTTCAGCCTAAATCACAAAGTGGAGCAGCGACAAAGACCATCCATTTCCCTTAACTTGACACATTACTGGGTTTGCCTTAATTGTCTAATACATTTCTGGTGTTGGATATGGTGGGAAATCGTCTCTTCACACAGAAGCTGACTAATTTGAATTTAAAACATACCTGCTGGTATCCTTTGATAGAAAATAAGGCAGCAACAGGGCAGACAATCAGATACACGCGAGTGCAGTGCTGAGAGTGCTGCTTCTGGAGCTGCCGACTGGGGATGCTCCTGGCGACTAATTTCCCCGTCGCTTAAATGGAAACTTTAATTAAGATTAGTTGACTAGTTTAAAAGTAAGAAAACAATCAGAAAAAATCACATCTGAGCAAAATTTATTAATGAATAAGGTTCAATATTGTCCCAAAAATATCGCATGTGTTAAAAGCCATTTAAAACCATTAATAACATTCATCAGTAACCAAATCATATTTATTTATTTATTGTGCTGTACATTAAAATCAGTTCACGTTATCCTAGAAAACATAATAACAACTCGTGTTATCTTTTCAGACCCATCTACAGGTAAATGATGTCATGACATCTTAACACAGGTGCCACACAGCAGCCGCCTGGTCCCCTTGCAGGATAACATCCACACGCCTGTGCTGGAGGCGTTTACTCCCTGCTCTGGTCGAGTGGTTATATGCCAGCCTGTTCTGACCCAGCCTACACAACAACCTTATTTTAATTTTCTAGATGAAAATACTGCCAAACTGCTCTGTCATCTGTCCCACTTTGCTGATTACAACAACATCCGGGCATCAGCGCAGGGAGAGAGGGGCTGCTGTCTACCGCAGCTGAAGCCCCTGCAAGTGACTTTTACTTCTGGTGCCGAATAGCAAGGGTAGCGACATTTAATAGTTTAGTCAAGTAATTGTGCATATCTCTACTGCCAACTGTCACTCGCTGACATTCACGCTGGTGAGCTGGATCTCCACTCTTTGCCTCAGATGATCTCTCATTTGCGTCACTTGTTAATCTTTCTCTCTCTACATATATATATGTTCCTTTGTTCCGACCACTCCAGTCTGTCTTACGTCTTTAAGCTTTTAGAGAGTGATTTTAGTGTAATTGCCTTAATTGTGTGGACAAGTTGAGTTGGTTATTTCTGCCCTTCCTGGTTTTTCTTGGTATTTGTGTTTTTTTCTTAATTTTGAAGACTTTTTGTGTGTTTTTCTCCTCAGATGCTCTCAGAAGCATTTACAGTTTCATGTTTTGTGATTTCTGAAATCCAAAACTTCAAGGTTTGTTGTTGAACTCAAGTGAAGTGAACTGAACTGAACTGAACTGAACTGAACTGAACTGGAGCTAAGACCGTCGTAGGGCAGTGTGCCACCAAGTCCTTGTGTCATTATATGTCTGTTTCTGTGTGTTTGAGGTGTCTGACTCTGTCTTATACCATACGTCAGCTTAAAATGGATTGGTTTAGGACCTATTATAATCTCATCTGTGTGTATTTTTTATCGTCATTCTAAGTCATTCTCTCTATTTTTCTCTGTTTGTTACCTGTCCCTTCTTCCCTCTTGCCCTCTTTAACCCTTTTGGCATCTCGTTTCACTGTTATCTCATTCCATTTTGTCTTCCTTTTTACTCTCACTCAGTCTCTCCTTTTTTAGTATCTCTTTATACAGCTCGTCCCGTCTTTCTCTCATCACTTTCTCCTCGCTCATGTTTGCTTTATTTTTCAATTTCTCAGCTCAATTTCTTTCCCTCTCTCTTTACAGCTCAGTAATTTCCAACACCCTCCACCCTGTCTCATTGTTCATTACCTGTGCTTGTTATGGATGTCACATTAGCCGTAGTAGAAATTACTTTATCCTAGTGTATTAGACAAGAATAGTAAACAAAAAAAAAACAACTCTATTTTGAGCAGCTGGCAATTCTCCTCAAATGCCACATTTGTATATGATAAATTCAAAAACAACTTATTTTTTCTTGTTACCATCACATGGTCTTTAAAAAATAAATGAGAAGCGATAATGTGGGCATACTCAAAGGGTTCATTATTGATTGATCAGCAGCAGATTATTCTCTGCATCAATAGATTAATCGCTTTTCCTGCAAAAGTAAAACTGCCTATTGTGACTTCCAGGGATGCCCCGATCACTTTTTCTTTTTGATGTTGACTGCGGATCATCTATAAGCAATATAAGTCGATAAACAGCTGTTAGCAAACATTGTTTTGTTTTGTTACAGCAGCTGTTATAACAGTATGAATGAGATTCTCAGAGAGCAAATAATGTAACTTGTACAAGGAACCCTCTGACCTGGTTCATTATTACAAATGTTAATGTTTACATTAAGAATTGACCCCAAAGCAGTTGCATCAAAAGTGTTTCCCCTACCATTAATTTGGCCCCTCGTTTTAGACGTATTTAGAGACTTTTATTTTGAAATTACACACTTAGTTCCTTCCCTCCTATCACTCTGCTGTCTGCCTAGAGGGCACAGACGATGTGCTGTCAGGCTCATGTAGCACAATAACTGGATTCTCTCTCTGTTGCACGTGATGTTAAGTGTGTTTATTGGACCGCTGTATTCTCTGTAAAGACTTGTTTCCATAATTAGCCAGTGGAACTTGGCCTTGCAGAATTACAAGCTAACTAGCTAGCCCAGCTAGCTTGCCTGTATTTCTGTGAACACACAGATAATGTGATCACGGCAACAGTTGTTTAGTATTCACACAGTCACACAGAGAATATGCTAATCTCATTTTACAGTCCTAAAATGCATTAGTTAATGTTGCTGTCAGTAACACGTCACAGATATGCAGTAAAGTGCTAAAATACAACTGATGACTCTGTTCTCCGCCAAATCTCGTGCCAAAGGCTGGTCACGTGAGACTAGCAGGGTTAAAACTGCAGGTTGTACCACAAATCCACAGGAGAAAAGACACACATTGAAAGATGGATTTGGGGATTTTATGAATCAATATCTGACCATGCAGTTAGTTATGGGCATGCTGGCAACTGCAACCAGTAGTACAGTAGGTTGTTATGAGTTTGAAATGTTTTTTAATTTGCCTACATCTCAAAACCATCTATTTATTACCATCTATACTGTGACAACAGACACCTGACCAACGCATGTTAAAACCTCCTAACTACCGTAGCAAACATACATGTGATGACTGCTTAAGATTTATAGTTAACATAAATTAATATTTAATTCTTTAATGGGTTAGGAGTCGCTGTGTGTGCATGTAAATGTTGCTGCATGCGTTTGAGTTTTCAAGGCTGCAGGAAGTAAGAAGGTGGAGGGACATGTCTGGTCCAATCAAGACTGGTATTTCTCAGTGCACAGCCATTTTTTAAGCTAACTTATAGCGGCTTCGTGGCCCAATAAATCACCAGAACAGAGATAAAAATGAAACCATCACTAAGATGGAGAGGAGAACACCATCCCAGGACATCATTTTAATACAGTTGTATGTATCTGTGCGGTTGAAAAAGAATCTACGGAGGGGAAAGAAAAATCTGGGAGAGTTCCTCCTTATTTCCATTTGTATGTACATCTATGTGTGTTCAAGATGTTCCTTTGAGTGTGTATGAAAGTGTTACTCTAAAGATGCGTGGCTGAGCCCCACTGTGAGAGGCTGTCTCTTTCTTAGGCTTATCTGTCTTGCTGCCAGAAACACATGATCAGACCTGATGCTTCTTTTATTTGAGCTACGTGTGTTGGCTGTTTAGTTTTATTCTCCCAGAGAGTAATATTCCCACCAGACATCCCTAAATCCATTTTTCTCAGTGGGGCAGATTTGCTTCAGAAACAGCAAGAAGGCTGTGTGACAAAATACGACCAATCGAGCTACATGGATGGTTATGAGTTTCACCAGATTTGTATTCTGCTCAAACCTTGAGGATTGTGACACCAGATGGGCTGTTTTTTATTGAACAGCAATGAAATAAATTCTCAAATTATCAGTAGTTACTTGTTAGCACCTGGTTAATTTGGAAATTTTGGTTGTAAATTTGATCCACATCTAAAAATGTGAGAGTTAGCAGGTAATGTCACGCTAGAGGCAGGAAAAATGCATGAGGACTAAATGAAGCACTGAGCTCTAGTGGCTAGTTAGGGCTGTAAATGATAAGTGATCAAATCTGCACAGTGTAGTCTGCAGACAGCTGAAGACAATACCAACAACAAATACAGATGCAATTTCTATATCTCGAATTTGAGCTAGTCTCAACTTTGACTTGTCATCCAAAAAGGAACATCTCTCTACATTTTAGTAAGGTCTGGTTGAGATCAGATATCATATTTCTCTTTTAGTTCTGTCCAAACCATTTAGGGTGGGTGGGTTATGATTTAGTTTTTGAATGCATGACTTAAAAACAAGAAAATGTTTCCAAAAAAGGGTTGATGCTGGTCACATTCGAGCAACATTAATCCCAGCCTGAGAACGACAATTTAAGATTAACAAGGAACGGAGAGAGAGATCAGACTGATACCCACAGCTGTGCTATGGAGAGTAAAACAAATATAAGATCATTTAATCCACCTTTTTAAGCTCTACAATTAAAGTTTTTATTCTAATGATTTGGGCTGCCCTGAAATAAAGATTATTCTAGTTGACTTAGTTATTAGACATAGTTATTAGTCATGGCCATTTGTTGACTAGTCATCACGTGTTTATTATATTAATTTCTTTTTTGAAATACATATATCTTGTAAGCATCAGAAAATGGTTTGAGTTCCAGGGCTGGGTAAGAATACTCTAAGCTCTTGGTTCTCATCCTCGCAGTCGGGACCCCCGAGGGGGTCGCAAGATGGATTTTGGAGAATAAAACAAAAGAACATATTGTGGCAAGCAGCATGAAATGACAGCCAGGAAGCAGGTCTCAGCAACATCAGCCCCTTAAAGACATTCAGCATTAGGAATGAGTGCTCAAACATGCAGCTGGCCTCAAGAGATGTTAATGGTTATAACTACTGTATAAACCAACACTAAAACGACATGTACAAACACGGACAAGAAAGCAAACATTTGCATTTTGTCACATAAAACTAAAAGTAATTTAACTGATCATAATTGTGATCGTGGCCTGATGACCCCGTCAGAGTTCCCTCGAACTGCATCCACTCGGTTGCTCTTTTCAGTCTCCTATCTTTCAAGTTTTATTGTCAGTCACGTCAACATTATAGTGGTGTTATGAATAGTACTGCAAAATGTTTTTGAGACCAGCACTGCTTGCTCTCCCAAATACAGGATGCTTTCCCAGAGTGCAAGATTGAATTCAGGCGAAGTTTTGCAGACAGTTTAATGCTGTGAGGCAGATAAGACACTTTGATATGTGAGGTGAGATGGTTTGTCCCTCAAGCCTTCCATCCTCGACGTAAATAATCTTCTCTGATTTTGAGATTGAATTCAAATCCCCAGGTATTCAGCGAGGAAGTTTGCTGTGATACTTTGGTTCAGTTTAACTGTGCAGGCTTCCACTTTTCTGTGAATTAATGAAAGAAATTAATTTATTCAGCAGGGTAAAAATGAATTTAATCAGTTATTCCATTGTGTCATTGAGGCAGGACTATATTTTTTGATCTGATAACGATTTAGTGGCCCGTTTTCCTTTTTTTTTTAACGTCACCACTGGGAACCACTGCTATAGTGAGTTTTTGTTTTAAACTTTCATCCTTTAAGAAATTATGCTTGAAATTGGTGTGTTACTTGAAGAGCAACACATCGCTGTAGTATGTGTGAAAAAATATGCACAGGGTTCACTGTTAATGTTTTTTTGTTTTGTTTTGTTTTGTCTGGGACAGGCAAGTGGGTCAGAAATCAATCAAACAGTCAAAGTCAATTTTTATGTGCACCTGTACAAATTATTTTATTTATTAGTGGGTGTCAAATAACAACAAAGACTAAAGTTACTTGTCATATTCAATCTAGAGCGGCAACCTTGATAAAATGTCGGAAAATAGAGACACAAAGTCCATCCCATAATAAATAAAAAAAAGTAGGAAATATCCATATTTGAGGGGCTTAAAACAGCATTTTTGCATGAAACATTACTTTAACAGTTAATCGGATATACTGTAGTTTAATAGTTTGCCTCTTCTTTTAAAACTCGCCGGTCCAGATTAACAAGCCTGATGATGCATTTTACTTGCCCAGAGCAAGTGGGCAGTCCTTATTAATGAGCTTTATATGCATCTCACATTTTGAACATTTGACTGAAAACGCAGTATTGGCACACAATAGAGTTGTTAGGGAAGATAAAAGGTAAAAAAAACATCATAATAATGCTGGTAATGTGATTAAAGTGTGCTTTTATTGAAACCATGAGGATCGTGTGTGTGGTTAAAGGCGGTTTCATTGCTTACTAGGGACAGTCACAGCATTAGCAATAAATATGTTTATTAACTGGATATCTCTGACGCTTATATAGCTACATTATAGCACCACCCAAGGAGTCATCAATGCACGCACACACACACACACACACACACACACACACACACACACACACACACACACACACACACACACACACACGGGACAATAACATAGCATAGTATAACAGAAACTCATACACTAATCAGCCTTCCTGACACATAAGACGCCCAGCCTACACCTTACCTAACACCTTGGTCTTATCTTAACCAGAAAACGATTCCCTTGAGGAAGAAAGGCTGGTAAAACGTCCTTACTTTAGAGGATTTTCTTCATCTCTCCGTCCCCATGGAACTCTCCAAAAGCTGTTACACAAGGCAGGTGGTCTCAGATTTCATATCTCTGACGCCTGTTGTTATTTCATGGAGGCTGTCAAAGGAATTGACTTCATGACTGCCAACCGTACCAGACTCTCTGCAACAGCAACATGTAGTGACAATTATCACAATCTCAAATTAACAAAGGATTGTGTCATATGGCGGGTAATTATGAACCACAAAGACAATGGATTGTTATGCCAAGACAGAAAAAAAAAAAAACTAAACTAAATAAAATGTGAAGACGCATAATAAGACACTAAAAGGAAAATCATCATGGAAGTATCTACAGTAAATTGTAATTGAGGGCAGAGTAAACTGAACTCTGTCATCTCCTGCTGTCACATTTTCTCAGAAATAAATGTTTGGTACTACCCCTGATGATTATCCATAGGGTAAGAAAATTTCAACAGTAAAATAAATTTTTAAAAAGGTGGTAGGAGTATCTTTCCTATAGAAGGAAATGGAGCTGTGGCAGGGACACACCTCTTACTGCGCACATACTGCCCTCTCCTCCTGTTTCTGTCTCCCTGTCTGTCTCTCCTCTGTTGTCTTTCTGTTGTACGTTTTATAAAGTTGCTCTGAAAAAAATTGAGAACAAGCATGAGCTGTTGTAATAATGTGCATTGCAAAGCAGTAACATAGTTAAAGTAACATTATTGCTTCACGCAAACGAGTAACTACAGCAGGCACTGGCGTTGGAGGGAGTAACATCAGGAGAAAACATCAGGAGAAATATACTGTAGTATACTGTAGTATACTGCAAACTATAACACCATTGTATCTGTGTTTTAAATAAAACACGTTACGAAACAGTCTCAATTTAATACTTGTGTCTCTATGTGACATACAAGACCATTTGCAATATGATTGGCTATCTCTACATAGTTGTTCTCAAAGGCTGCCACCAGGTTGGAGGACAAATGAAACAAGTCTGTTTTGACTTTTTCCCTGGCAAAGTTACAGTGAGTAGTATATTAGCCAGTTAAGAGGAAGAA
This sequence comes from Lutjanus erythropterus, assembly GCF_056507025.1. Lineage (NCBI taxonomy): Eukaryota > Metazoa > Chordata > Actinopteri > Lutjaniformes > Lutjanidae > Lutjanus > Lutjanus erythropterus. The sequence continues at coordinate 17,300,637 of NC_139326.1, read as the reverse complement.
GGAGGAAATCTTTTATTTAGATAATTTAATTTTTGACACTTCATTTTGTAGCAGTGGCTGAGGAAACACTACTGCTTTGTTTGGTTTAGTAATATCATGTTTTCACTTTTTCCTCCCTGATATCTTGTCTTCCTCTCTGCTGAAAATATTATATTATCTGTCACACACACACACACACACACACACATACACTCACAAAAGTTTTCTAATATTTCTTCAAGTGTAACAGTCAGTTATCTGAAGTTTTCCAGACAGATTATATGTGTATCAGACATCTCTTCATCTGAAGGCTATTTTACGAGTGGAACCCCTTTCAAAAGGCCAGACACTGATCTTTCCTAGCAATAACTTTGTCAAATGGCACACAGACACAGAAGAACCGGCAAAGATTCAACCAGTAGATATCGATATACAATAATAAATATTACTCAGTTGTTCAGTTACCCATAATATAATGCAATAGTGTGGCAGTTGCAGTAGTCTGGGAAATGTATTATGTTTGCGGGATTATTACATTAAGAGCTGCAGATTTGTGTTACGTTTGTGGTTTAGTGCATTTGTTGGGCTGAAGCTATGATGCCTGTACATTTTTGTGCAGGTCTTGCTCATTCTTTTACTTCCTGGCTGATTAAAGGACTGAGTTATTGGCTAAAACACTTCAGGTAAGATAACGTTACAAGGGACAGCGATATTGGCATTGATGACGTGTACCGTGCAAAATGAGAGAAGTAATTCGTTCACTGAGCGCTCTCACACAAAACTAAACTTTACTACAACAAACCTATGACAAATTGCGCTTTTCTTCACTGGAACAAAGCCACATGTCTCTCCTCATTGAATACTGTTTATATTTTCTCCAAAGTAAGGTCCCGTGGGGCACCGCGGCGCTGTTGGGAAGAAGCAGGGTTCCATTTCAGGGTGAATAAATTAGGTGATATCAGACTGATGCATAGACTTGCATACTCGCTGATACCAATGCCAGCATTTTTGGCTGTATCTGAGGCATTATCCGATACTGCTATTGCCATCAGAACAACCCACGATATAACAATAAAATTTAATAATAAAAGTCTCTGAACATAAATGTCTCAGGACATGAATAATTTACAATATAACCTAAATACATTAGTTTGTTTCTTTCAGAGGGGCAGAGGCTCCACACTGGATTGGGAAGTGTATTGAACAGCCTGGAAATGACTAAATGAAGAATGTGGAATAAACTGATTGGATAAAGGGCCCTAGAGAAAGTACACTGGCAGGGTAATGTGTACTTCCTGGCTGGACGTCTACAATAACTTACAAAATATCAGATTTCAATAATAATCTTGTGTCTTTGGCACTATTTTAGCCTAGTAAATGGCACAGAAAATATGACGCAAAATGAACATTTTCAACAACCTTTCCTCCGTTCTATAATTGTGTTCTTAATAGAACTTGATCAAAGATTAGTTGTAAGAGGTTGTACTGGCGTCACTGAGAATCAGGCTCAGATTGTCTGAAATTGAACTCCATCATTTCCCAGATGCAGGCGCATGCATCACACAAATTACAGCTGTAATTTCTTCAAAATGGAGAGTTTGATTTCACCTTTTACAGAAAATGTTACCTGCTGTGACAAAATTACTGTAGCAGTAGAAGTAAAGCATTAAAAGTTTTGAGTCATCAAGATTTTCCACCTACTGCATGAATGAGGAGGACAAAATTATGTGTTTCTGTTTCTGATATAGAAAGTTATACCCCAGGGAGCTAAACTTTTTTCAGAATAGAAGTTTGGGTTTTTTTATCAAAAACCTAATTTGATGTTAATTTTTCTTCACTTCTTATAAACTGAAAGGAAATCAATAGCGCAACATTTGCCGTCTAGTCTTCTCATTGTGGACTTTGATACAACGCTGTCGTTTTCATTTCCTCTGCTTATTGCCTGTTTCATTTTATCTCTTTGTGGTTTTCATAAAGCAAGTGGAAGTTTTTTTTTTCTCAGAGTAAGAAAATTACATTATTTTCAGGAGACAAGAACTGCTCTCAACACATACACCCGTACAGAAATGCAGTAACCAATACAAAACGCTCACTTTATTGCTTTCATTACTTTCTGAACTCAACTTTTGCTCAGTCCCCAGGAGGAACTGCCGCTGTTTTTTGAAAATTTTTGAACACACAACATTTCACTGCAATATAAGTGACAACTAGATGTACTAGCAGTAGCTTTTTGGCCGTCACCCAGTAAAAGTTATGGAACTGAAGGTTTGCAAATCTTTTTAAAGTTGTCTTTTTCTTTTGTCTTTTCACACATTCTGGGATGAATTCGAGTTTTTGTGATTTCTAACAAAAAAAGGGGGTAAGAAACCTAAAGCTCTGATTCCTCTCGGGGATCTGTTCCAATAGCAAACATTCAGGTTGGCCATCATCTCCATAGCAACAATTCTCTTCTTTGCTACAGCGATGGATAAACCTTTTATCTTTGATACGTAGTTCAAAAGAGGAGAGATGGCATACTAGAAGAAGAAATTGAAATGAAAATAATGACAGGCTAGAGCTGTCTCGATAGAGGAAATTGGGGTTAATGAGAGTGCAGATTATTTCCCTCTACTCAGAACGGCACTGGTAAATGGTCTCTTTATCCCGGAGAGCTCGGACATACAGGCATGTGCACATGAGCACACACACACGTGCACACACACGTACAGCAGGGTCAGTAGATAATGAGCCCTTGTGCCAGAAATGCCTCTGAAAATTTATAACATGGTTGTGACATTAAATGAGTTGGTAAAAAATGCGGCTGACAATTAGGAGTGCCCACTTGCACATCACCCTGTTGACATTTTTGTTGTGTAGTCACATAAGTACATGAGAATGTAACAACTGTCTGCTGTGGACCTTTGTGGGGAATTAATGGGGCTAGGACCTGGGATTTCTTCATGGTGTGTCCGGAAAACGATTGAAAACACAATGTGGAGCCACACAGGATGTTAGTAGTGCCCAACTAGCTGTAGTTGCTGGCTCCAAGACAGCTTGAACATTTTTAAAGTTACTCAGAAAACCAAAGTTCTAAGTCTGTGAGAAAATATACTACAACTGAAGCTGCTGTTAGTTTACGTCGGTGGTTCTCAAACTTTTTCTATGAAAAGCTGAAAAAAGTTCGTGCCCCCCACCCCTGCAGTGGCTTTGTGCCTCAGCAGGATGGCGGCCCCACAGTTTGAGAAACCAATGATTTAGATTAATGGGATGCCTGGAAGATAAAAAAGGATGGAGCTTTAGTTTTTTCATATCTAAAAGAGCTACAACAGCGTACCCCCACTTCCTTTTCAGAGGCTTTTATTCTGAAATTATCTGCTATGTTTTTGACGATGTGCTGTCAGGTTCATGCAGTACAATAACTCGATTCTCTTCCTGTATTTCTTGATGTTGCACTGTTTTGTTGATGTGGAGTGTGTTTATTTTACTGCAACAATGTCAGTAAATGTAAAAAAGTGTAAAAGGTAAAAGTGTTACACTAACTGGCTAGCTCAGCTAACGTGGTTTTAGTCTACTAGCATAGCAATAGTGGTTCCTGCAACAGCTTAGTATTTGCACAGTCCCACAGAGAGCATGTCAATGTCATTTTACAGTCTATAGTAGGTTTGCACTATGACTACCACGTTGTCACATGACGATGTCCACAGTGAAACATCGCCATGGATGATGATGTTGTTTGGGTCTGAAGAGGTCTTCGTCTTGGCACCACATGTCCCTGACACGACACGGAGATGTAGTGCAGTGAATAGGTGCAACAGCTTCCTTTTCTTTTCCCTCCGGCGTGTCAAAAACAGAACTTGGATGGCACCAACTCCATGGCAACTCTGAGGAGACACACTGCCTCAAATACAGAAGGCTTTTAAATGACAATGTTACAGCGGCTCAGTGATTGATGACTGCCATCACAATGCATACCATCGTCCATCGGCCCAACTGTGGCACTTACATGCTTTTAGTTAATGCTGGCTATCAGTAACAAGTCCCAGATATGCAGTAAAGAGCTGAAATCCAACTGATGATGACTGTTCTCACATCTATCAGTGGTATAAAGTAGAAATATTCATGAAGGATGATGCACTTAATTCTGCTTTATCTTTGTAAAACATGATCATCCAATGGCTCACACCTTTTACCGACTGGAAGGTGGACATTTTTAAAGACAATATTAGCATTATTCGAAAACTTTAACCACTGGTAATCTGGATGGCAGCATGTAATTAGAATTTATCTCTGCCCCTCGACTGTTCACCACATTTTTCCCTCCCTTAGACTCAGTTTGAAGTGTTAAGGGGTGTGAAATCTTGCTTGAAATGAGGGCAGAGACTGTCAGGGGTGCGTTCTTTGACTGGCAGGTGCCACTGAACAGTGTGGGTTGTTATTAACATTCGTCTGTTATGCAGACACTGTGACAGGGTGCCATCGCAGCTGACTGCAGGAAGCACACGCACACTTTAACACACGCACATGTGTGGTTGTCACCTGGAATGAGCGTGCGTAATGAAAGGCTTCACTTCAGAGACTAGAGAGCCCTCAGATCATTATAATGAAGCAACACACACACACACACACACACACACACACACACACACACACACACACACACACACACACACACACACACTATCCAGCATACACTCTGAAATGTAGCTGCGCAAGTAAATACTAAAGTCATCATGCACGTACAAACACAAACAATATCTTAAAACATGCACACACTCTCTGGGACATAAAGTATGTGTGCACGTGCTGATACATGATGTTAAATTAGACACACACCTTTTGAAAAATTGCTGCAGTATATTATACATGCGTATTGATGTGAACATAAGTCACGATTTAAATTAGATTCCAAGCAGGCCTTTGAAATGGCAACCCAAAAGGAAGCTATTGATTTGCCAATCTGTATGCATGGCTTCTCTATAGTCGATGAGTTTCTAATGCAGATGCGCCGTACAAATTTATACATACTTGTCTCAGAATATGGCATGGCAGACCTGACTTTCAGTGCTGTTTGTTTCTTTAAGGCTCATTATTTTGACGTTGTATTGTTTTTACTGAATTCTTTATGGACATACGATATAAAAAAAATAAAGTACCCAAGAGGGTGCTTCTATAGCATCTTTAACGGCTTGTTATCCATTTTTAATCTAATTTCTTTTTAGGTTTTTCATGTATAATGAAAGAAGCAGGAAAATGCTGGCAGCAGTGAAGTGATTTGCATTAGATTTATTAAAAAGTATTTATACCATTTGACTGTGACTGTACAAAACTGATACAGCAGGACTAACACAACATGTAAAAAGGGGAGCAAATGTAAGCAAAAGCCGTTTTTAAGCCAAAACTTTGTGATTTTCAAAATAATTAGCTTGCTCTACTTCATGATCACTACATCTTAAATTATGTTTTCCATCTGACCCTTGGCTTGTAGCTCACAAAATGGGATTCCAACCATTTGTTAATTTGCATTTTTAAATGTCATCAGTAATGTCAGTGTGTCTCCATGATGTGACAAACAGTCTGAGGGTTTAACTCAAAACTGTTGGCTCTACTTTATTAAAATGTCTTCTTTACTTGATGAGCCAACAGACCTGATGAAGTTGTTTTTTTTACTCACCAAACATTTAGTGTGTATGGGAACTATATTAATAAATGTTGGCATTAATTGTGCATGTTTGGAACAAGCTGTGATATGTTTTCCATTTTTCTCTTTTCCACACAGTTTGTGCTTATTTGGTTGTTGATGCACATGCATAATTGGTGTCAGCATGTTAATGAGTATACCTGCTGGGTTGAGACACTTTAATGTTATTTACCTTTATAATATATGCTTTATTATTTTCTTCTTCTATGCGAGACTCCTGCAACTTTTGTAAAATGTGATTTTCTATACTGGTCTCCTGTAGTGTATGAAACGGAAACAACCAGCATCGAAATCTGAACATTTTCGTTCAGTCATCCTTACTGCTTCAGCTAAGCCAGCATGTCTGATAATCAGGCATTCTTAGTTTGAAGGAGTTCTGCAAAAAATGATTAAATGGAATAGTGAATGAACAAAACACAAGCACAACATCGTAAAAACAAACATAATATTTTCTTCGAGATTTTGAAACAAAGTACAGCGGCAGGGTTCTTTATATATGTGTGTCTGTCCAAGGAAGTTTGCATTTGCATGTCAAAGACTTGAAGAATGTATGTACAGTATGGGTTCCTCTTCCATCCACTGACATACCAGAGAAGAAAAAGACTTATTAAACACAGAACATCTAATTATTCAAGAATACTTTTATCTTGAGTTGTGGGAATCAACAGAATATTGCATGTCTTCTCTATCAAAAGAAATCACACATTTTACAACAGGCTTCCTATTATATAACTATATCACACTTTGCCTCTCCTTTCAGCTGTCAGAGTTTACTTTCATATAACTGAGACGTTCAAGTTTTGTGTTACAAGTTACTTTAATTTAGTCTGACTTCAGATGATTCAAGAAGGATTTGTCTGCTGTAATGCAGGTGAAATGCATTTTGGATACGAGGATTTCATGTGACCATGGTATATAGTATTTACCTTGTAAAATGCTATAAAAAATAGTTCAGTTGCCATAACGGCAGGCTTGTGTCTTGTCTCTGCACTGAAGGTATTGGAAATGTGATCTATGGGTTAGTAGATCTCGTAGAGCCACTGTTTGAAGTTGTGGGAATTTGTCGGCAAGATTGAATTTTGATTTAAAACAGGAATATAATTTTTGAGTTATTCAGGCAAGATTCTGCAGAGAGGTTGGGACAAAAAAGTAGGAAATAAAGCAGAGAGAAGGTCAAGAAAAAGTCATGCAGAGAGTGAACAGAACTGCCAGTAAACGTATAAGCCCTAGTTATTTAGTTTATTTACTGTTTCTTTCATTTTTTTATTTGAAATGGAAGGAACAAATTTCACACACTCTCATGCATGCAAACACACTAGAGAGGGCACAGATTCTTGTGTGTTGACAACTTTTGTAAAAAACACTTATTCTACTTCTGAATTTGAATTGAAGCTGTTATCTAAATTCTCTTCTGAGCGATAGACGAAAAGGAAACAGACACGCTGTGATCTCCACCTTCAGTGTAAGTTTGAGACAAAAGACATATTTCAGCAAGCATTTGATTGCTTAGGACAAACTGAGCATATTGATAAGAAGTATAGAAGTAGATTAAATTGCAGGAGTGGTTTGAGGAGTTTCTCTACATGTTTGGACAATTTCTGTCCACGTGACAATGGGACACTGGTAGGGCTTGTTACTAAAGGCAGTGTTTCCCACACATAGACTTTACTTGGGCGGGCCACCCTGGTAAATTAATGGCTGCCTAAGTAGATTTGGCAAGCCTTTTAACATTATTATTTTTTTATCCATCGAGAGAACAACGCCATCCACGATCAAGTAACGTGGTCTAGTAGAATATTTCTGCATGCTCTCCCCCTCCCTCACCCGTTCACTCTGCTGCTGCGGTCTGTGTGGCAGTCACACTCTCCTCTGCGCAGTAACACACACACACACACACACACAGACACACAGGGAGAGAGTCTCCTGTTTAATGTATATGTGTACTTACCAGTTGTTTTGTAAAACCTTGTCGGTGCACCTGGTTGGTTTTGATCGTTGTATTAGGTTCCATTATTAACAGCTGCTGCTGCTGTAAGAACAAAAACATGGGTGAAAAAAAAAATCCAAAACGCAAATGATTTTGGGCAACGAGGAACAGAGAGAGAGGGGGGTGGGGCGAGCCCCATTGCATGTGTGCAGTAAGAGTCACCAGGGCTGTAGGCGTGTGAGCGAGGAAAAAGAAGGGACAAGGAGAAAAGCAAGGTGAGCAGATTAAAGGAGTAAAAATATGAAATAGTGAAATAAGAAATAATCTACTACATAAACTTGCATTGCCTTGAGTCCAAGAGGGATGTTTGTACCAAATTTGAAGAAATGCCCTCCAACCTTTCCTGAGATATCACATTCACGAGAGTGGATGGAAGTAAAGTTACAGTGACCTTTGACCACTAAAATCTAATTATTCTTGACCCCAAGTGGTTGTTTTGTGCCAAGTTTGAAGAAATTCCCTCACAGTGTTCATGAGATGTCATGTTCACAAGAATTTTCCAGATGTGTGTCACAGTGACCTTGACCTTTGACCTTTGACCACCCAAATTTAATTTTATTAAGTTCATCCTTGACTGCAAGTGGTCGGGCATTCACAAGAATGGGATGACCTAAAAACATGACGCCTCTGGTCAAGGCATTCTTCTGCGTGGAGGCATGAAAAAGGTTTTTCAAAGTTTTTCAAAAGCTGTGAATCACAGAGGTCTTTCAGCACACAGCCATGAATGTGCACAATAAAAGAACAGACACTCTTCTCTCGCCTCTGAAAAGTTGACGTTGCACAGAGCCTTGAATCGTATCTGGGGATAATGTCAGTAAATGTGAGTAAAAGACAGACTTAACTAATCCTGTGCAAATGCACTGCACGGAGCACAGACGTTTCTAAATCACATGAGGTTTTCTGGTCAGGACATGGGCATCAGAGGCATATCTCAATTCAACACTGACCATCATGTGGGTCTTCATCTGTTATACATTGTGTATGTAAACTTGCTTAATGGCTAAGAGACATGGAAAGAAAAATGTAGAGTGACAGGAGGTAACTGATGCATTTCTTATGTATTCCAGGGAAAGGTCACAGACACTTTGATGCAGTCATTCACTGGCAAGCTAGGAAGTTACATGTGAATTCATATTCAGTCTGTGTCCAAGTCATAATATTAATAATGACGATGACAACAACAACAACAGCAATGACAATAACAACCCAACATTGATTGTGTGTGTGTGTGAGTGGCTGTATGTTGGTGTGTGAGCAGGTGGTTTAATTAAAAAGTTTCTGATATCATGCTGCTTTTCAGACTTGTTTGATTATTGGTGGAGGCTTGCTTGATAAACCGCAGACCTACACCTGAGCTACCAATCGGAAGTTATGACTGAAGTTCAGCAATACGACTGAGCTTTGATTTCACACCAGTCGCTGCGGTTCAGCCTCTTCACTCATCTGAAAAAAAATCTGAGATACAGACCAACAGGGCGCAGCTTTTATCTTTTTTTTTCAGTTGTTTTAGGCAGTAAGTGTTTTGCACGCTGCTCATGCGCCCTGGTCACTTGACATTTTAGACACTCAGAGCACCTCAGATTTTTGCAGGAGCACTCTGAAGACCTTTACAGCAGAAAAGCATCCAATTTCAGAGTTTACTATTGCTTAAAAATAAAAACGGTGGTAGACCGATAGTGGTGGCTGTTAGTGCTGGATGCTGAACTCTGTGCTTTTAAAAAAAACATATTTTTTTCATGGTTTCTTTGGCCTTTTATACATTTATGGCTAGGACAGCTGAAGGTAGACCAGGAAAGGGGGAGAGAAAGTGGGGTTAAAAGTTTAATGTAACCCTCCATGGACAACAAAACAGAAAGAGAAACCCACAATTTCATCATCTTCAGGTGATTGATGAGCTGATTGGATAATTTGCTGTTTGAAATAACTGGGCTTTTTCCACTGTCATGGTGGACGTTGGCTCAGCATTTTTACTAGTTTTTGCAAACACTCAGGCGCTGGCTGTGCCGAAATTCCCTAAAACATGCTATTTAGTGTGTTAAAACAGTGTGAGATTTTTAGTGTGCCTGAAACCTTAATATGAAACCAGTAGTATATGAACTGCATAATATTTACAGAGAAATATTACAGTATGCAAGCTCTGTGGTAGTAACAACAATGTGACAGAAAGGATGTCACATGTATTTGCCCTGATGACAGTCCAGCTGTAGGGACGGGTTTGGGAGGAAAGAGGAACATATGGAGGAGTTTTATTTTGTAAGGTAGTGTGTAAAATATTTTAAATAAATAACGATGGGGCTCATGCCAGAACCACTCATATGATCAGATTTGTTCTTAAGTAGTGCGTACGAATGATTTAGGAGACCTTGTCACATTCACCAATTTTCTCATGTTTTGAATTTTTAGATGTGACCACAGTTTAGGAGTTCAGTTGGTTCAGACCTGTCGTAGAGGCACGTTCAGTCACTCTGCTGGTATCCAAACCAAAGTTTTTCCATGATTTACCTGTATTTTTCATAGTTTGAAGACAGTTTGAAAAATAAATTACACTTCATAATTATGTCAACATTATTCTGTTTGACTGCACTACAAATTATATTTGTACATTTACACATAAAGCCACAGCAACTGAAAGCAGACCTTCAAACTCACTTGTTAAGTTTTTCATTTTACTCTTTGGTGCCACATGCTAATTCACAAGTCTCATGCAAGTGCAATCAAATACAGACAGGCAGATAATTTACACAGGTATCTGAAGTCACGAGCATTAGCTCAATCTGATGTGGCATATTCATACAAGCCCCCCGTCTGAAAAAAGTACAAGAACTTTAAGATAAGTATACAAAAATGCTCTTGCATGAGAAGTTTGGGTTTTTGTTAAAGTGGTATCATTCAGGTCATAATTTGTTGGCTCACTTTCAGCATCTCCCTTTCTACGTCTCCCTCTATATGTGGATGTTGATGTAGCAGGCTAACTATCTACTGACTAGGAAGTTAACTACTTCAAGCTAACCAAAATAAAATGTTCAAACATGTAGTGCGATACGCCTCGCGTTTTGCAACCTGCAAAAAGTGCTCTGTCTGACTGCAGCCTCAACATAAACTATGGATCTTACTTCTGGTATATATCAGAATTAATTTTACAATTACATCTATTATAAATTGTTAATTTAAACTACTTTAATGAATTCCGTTTTGCTTCTGACCTTTGACGCTCCAACCAACAAATGTGATTGTAAACTTTACCAAAGACAGAAACCAGAGACACACCTGTAATCTATCCTGTCACACACAGACAAAGCCTTGACCGGGTGCACTGACAGTGAATCGGACACACACTTTGTGGATACACAGAAAAGGGCATCGGTAGAACTGCTGATTTGTCACTGACGCCTTATTCGTCTTTAACACACTAACCTTTTAGAAAGCAGTGTTATCGATATTGCTACTCGATAGCACAACAGCAGCATCTGTTTCCATTCAGACATGTGCTAGTTAACATTCTTGGGAATCAATATTCGAGTATAAGACAGAAAGTATTAGTGCATGTGTTATTATGATAAACTTGTTGTCTGCACGTGTTTTAGATTTGTTGTACAGTCAGTGGTTTAGTGATTATGTAAAAATATGTCTGTCTCTGTCATCTTTAATAATCTTCATCCATCTTGAAGTCAGACTCGTGTGACTGTGAAACATAAATCACAAGCCGGTGCTGTGGAACAGCACACAGTAGTGCTTTTCTGTTATTCAACCTGGCTTTTATGTTCCAAAAATGAGAATAACATTTATTGACAAGTAGCACCACAGTCTGACATAATTGCAATTACAGAAGATCTTGAGTGAACTTGTACCTGCAGAAGTGGATGAATTACCCTGCTGGTTAGATTTTAGCGTCTAGGTGGTAATTTGTTTTTCTTCCACTTGCTACCTATTGAAGCAGCGTGTTGTTTTGAAATAACTGACCTTTCTCTTAATAAGCTCTGTGTGTGTGTTTGTCTGTTTATGAGAGAGTAACAGTGTGCGACCCATGCATGCCTGTTAAGAGTTATGTTTACATCGTAAACTTTTCTTGCTGAACTAAAATGTCAAGTGAAAAAAAGAAAAACTGACTAAACTAATTGCTTACTAAGTGTGTGAGTATACATGTTAAGTTTGTTTATAATCTCCGACCAAAAGTGTAAACTGTATTATCTGGGAAACTGAATGCAGCAGTTTGAGCAATGGCAGTTTTGGACACACTGTCTCTCTTCCATGATGACTTTAAATAGGCCTAATTTTAGGGATTCATCAGTAACTCTTTTTAAGACCAAGTACAAGTGCTTGCATGCAGGTACCTGCTGGTACACGTAATGCCATTACAGTTCTTACAATGATTTTCATCAGATGTTCCACACTTTCTAAATGTAATGTTGTTGTTGTTTCCCACTTCTAGCATTAGCAAATTTCTTGAACTGCTGTGCTGAAGGAGTTACTTTTCATAAAGCAGTATTGGGTGTGGTGGTATTAGCGTAGTTTTATGAGTGACAGTACAAGTACATGAGCACAGTATTGGACCAATACCCAATACTGGTATCAGTGTCTGTACATCTGTATCTGATTTCAGTACCAACTAGGGCTGCACAAAATACCCAAATATTATCAAAATCGCAATATCCAAATCACAGAAGCTGCAATTATTTGATAATGGCAAAATGTGTGACAAAACATTATAATGTAGTCCTGCACAAATGTCCTGGAGAACACATTTGTTTGGTATAGACCCCAAAAAATGTTGCATCATCATGATTTTAGTAGTTCATTAGAGCTGCAACTCCCAATTATTTCAATTGTTTCATCGTCTGTTAATTATTTTCGTTATTCAAACTAAAATACCAGAAAATGGTGAAAAATGTCAATCCGTGTTTCCCAAAATCCAAGATGACTTCCGCAAATGTCTTGTTCTGTCCACAACCAAAAGATATTCAGTTTATTGCCACAGAGGAGTAAAGAGAACAGAAAATATTCAGATTTAACCAAGTTGAATTAGAGATTTTTTTTCTTTAGAAGGTAACTCACACAGATTAAGCGATAGATAATATAATAATGTAGCTGACAAATAATCGATTAATCATTGCAGCCCTAAAAATGATTGCAGAAAAAAAGAGAGGAACATAAAGTGAGGAAGGAGAGACAGAAAAGAGAGAGGAGAAGCAGCTACAGCTAAGTGAGGGTGGAAAGTCAGTCTCCAGCGTTCAGATGAGAGGATGAGGAGAGGGGATGAGCGAGCAGCTGAAAAGTGCTGAGAACATATGAGGAAGGAGCAAGTAGGGAAAATCAGCAATACGAGAGAAGCAGGGAAGAGCTGAAGAATGTGTTGTCAATGAAAACCAGCAGAATCGAGTACAAATGGCAGATGAGAACAGTGTGCAACAGAGGAGCAGAAGAAGCAGACTGGTGCAGTATTACAGTAATTCATTTGTTCTCTCTGTGGTCTGAAACGGGCGTAAAGCTTCGTTTTGCAGTTTGGCGGCATCAAGTGACAGAGAAAAAAACTGGGTACTTTGATGCCTTTTTTATTTAAGCAGAACATTTTTCACAAAAAGGTCAGAAGTGCAAATACCCTCTTGAACCTTTGAATGATCTCTTTGAATTTCCAGACAGAGACGGTGTTATATTTTGAGTGTCCTTATTTGTGTACGTGAGAGTGCGTGTGCATTTCTCTGAGTTAAGTCTGGGCCTGCATAATGTCTTGAATAATATATGAATATGGGAAGCATGAATATGCAATGTATGCATTTTGTTTGTGTGCGTTTTAGGTGAGTGTCACTGTGGGAATTAATTATTTTCCTCAGCATTTGCAAACCCACAGCATTTCAGCTTTTGTGTGTGTGTGTGGCTGTTTTGGTTAAATTTTTGCGTTTCTTGTGGACTGTGACTGTGACTCGTTTCTGTATATGTGATGAACTGACAACCTGTCCAGGGTGTACCACACCTCTCGTCCAGTGTCAGCCAGGATCTGCTTCGGCCCCCCCACGGCCATCCAAAGGGTAAGCAGTTCTAGATGATGGATGGATGGATGTTTTCTGTGTGCACATGTGTGTGTGTGTGTTCATGCGTGGGTTAATGTGGATAACAACTCTCCACAGTGATGGAATATTGATGGGGCATAAACATGACGTCCTCAGACTACAGTGCCCTGGAGGGCCATAAAACATGAGAAGGCTCTCAGATTACAACTTACCAACAACTGCAGCAGTCATTTACCCCATGCAACTCTGCAGCAGCTGACACACACACACACACACACACACACACAGCCTTAGAAAAACATGTACAGTATGTACATACATGTTTTTTTCAGCACACTATATTAAACTGCACCTCTCTTGTGTTTGTACTATATAGGGACGTAACAATACAAAAAACCCAGGGTACAGTAAAATCACAATAAAAGTCTATGATGTGACAATATTAAAAATAAAAAAAATACTTCTTGTTTCTGCTTTCCTTTTTTAATAAATTAAAAAAAAAAATTAGCCAGCCATGCAAAAGATTAGCTCAAATCATCTTTGTCAATGAATGCTTTAATTATTAACCATGTATCTACAATTGCAGAAACAATGCAGCAGTCAGTAGCAGCACTTTTTTTTACCCTTAAGTTTTTTTTTTTCTGTTTTGGAACACACAGAATAGTCACACAGCAATGCAACAAAAAAACAAGGAAGGGAAAGAGAGAAAGTAATAATAATTGTAAAGTAAAATATGGACAAGTTAAAAACAAAGAAAAATTAAAACCCCAGTTTTGTCTCAATGTGACGGGCTACATGGGCAAAAACATATACAAGCTAAAAAATGAAATGGACTTATTTGGAGTTACATTCAGGAAGGTGAGCGGGCACTAATATCTCAGTTTCTCAAGAGTCCAGCTCTGTGGATGAGGAGTCTTCAGTAGCAGGTATTCAATGTATTGCTAGATCCCTAGTACTATAAATAATTCTTGGGTAAAATATTAATGAAAGTACACAAAACAAAACCAATTACATTAACCTACATTAAAACTTTTGATTGTCAAAAATTAAAAAAAATATATCTTTATTTATTTTCTTTCCTGTTCCTTTTGAGGAGAGTTGCTCGGTCTGCATCTCAGCACACATTCAGGCAGCATCTGTACATTAAAATAAAATGCACCACATCCCATGCTCTCTGGTCTTCAGTGGCAAACACTAATTACCTTGATAAGAGGGCTGAAGCAATGGTAAGTAGGCAGGTAATGTATATATTTAAATCTTTAGTGGTGTGTCACTAAGAGGTCAGAAGCATTCTCTCTATAAAAACAAGAGCAAAACCATATGTGGTTGTGTGTGTGCAAGTACATGAAGCACGCAAGCATGAAATCAGTATGACCAGTTTTGAGGCAGTGTGCAGCTTTGCAGGCACTTCAGTGGTTCACTCTCTTCTGTGTCTTCAAGTTTGTGAGCATACATATATTTGTCTATACAGTATGGTACAGTATACCTACATAATTACAGTATATATGCTGATATGCACAACCTGTAGTCTAAACCAATCTCTCATAATTGACGTTAAGTGAAACCATGCGTACACTATAGCTGAACTCATGAACCTTTATGATGGCTCAGTTTTTCTGCTTTTGATACGTGGTGTTTTATTTCTTTAGTAGTCGGCTACAGTTTGCAGAAGTGCATCATACTGCAGGAAATGATAAAAACTGAACAAAACATACAGTACAACTTTATATCTGCCAGGTGTCCCTTATAATTATTCCAGTCTTTTACAGTATTTTAACTTCAAGTCATCCTGAGTTACCCCAGAGTGGAAATTTGCTGACTGAATGCACGGGCAGTGGAAGCAGTGTGCGATGTTCTTTTTCATGAAACCTTTGTGTATCGGTAAATTCTCAGAGCCCATGAGACCCCGGGGACCTATTTGAAACCGGCCATCACATTTCAAGAATACAGGCAGTCAATTTGCATTTACATTTTACATTTTAGTCATTTTGCTGACACTCTTAATCTGGAGTGATTTATGATAGCAATCACATGCTACACTCACAGTGTAGCCAATTGAACTTTAATCTACTCGAGCCACTTTCTGTTGTGATTTTAACATTATTATGTTTAATCAACCCAAGACCGGGTGGTGCCACATGGAGGGTCTACTGATGACCAGGTCTTTCATTACGTTTACTTGATAAAAACGTCGACTCTTTATGATGTAAATAAAAATAAGAAACAATTTTGCCCTTGTAGTGACTGCATATCATTTTCATTCCAGCTGCTTAAAATTCAAAAAGTAGTCGAAATGTGAGCAACTCTAAAAGTTGAACTGTTCTCGGTTTTTGTATTATACCTGGAACAGTGTGACCACTTTCTATCCTCCCTGTGCCTGCCTCTGATTTACTACAGTCAAAGAACTGCTTTTAGAAAAAGTGGTATTGCATGAACTTGCCTAAAACAGGTTAATATGCCCTTTTAAGCCAGCATTTTTAGTTTTATGTAGCATGCACTACATAATGTGCCAGACTGCATGCATACCTCGCATCAGTGCTGTCTGTTTTCCAAACAATGTCATACATGTTTAAGTATGTTTAAAAGCTGTTATATCTAACTTTCAGCTCTTGTGCAAATGTTAAAAATTGAGTCTGTTAAAGATTATTCACTGAAATTTAGACCAATTTATACAGATATTACGATTGCAACATGATTCAGGAGTAGTGGGAATGGTTATTTTTGCATCAGAAATGTCATTTTCACTGAAAAAAAATGAATAAAAAACTATTAAACATGATAATATTAACAATTTTTGGGATCTGTACCAAACAGACAATGTTTTCTTCCATCTGGAGGCCAAGATTTGCCGGCTAGGGTATTTCTGCAGCGCTACATTTTAATGTTGTTTTGTCACACATTTTACCCTTATAATTTATGTCACTCATTTTTGAGAAGTGGAACAAAATCATATTTCACTTTTACTCTTCAATTATCAACTTAGCTGTGCCCCCCCCCCCCCCCCCCCCAACAGGTTCTTTCAGTCAAATGCTTTACATTACAGATGACTGAGTTTACAGTGAGGACCTGCAAACACTGATGAAAGTGGTGTGATTTGTTTGCAAGAGAGAAAGCTTGTCTGAGAAGCTACCAAAAGGTGAATTCTTTTGCTCTTCAGTTTTTTTTCCTAAGGATCGACATGTAGCAGTGGAAGTGTGGACAGTGTGCATGCAGTGTTTTTTTTTTTTTTTTCTCATGTGAAATTCTTTGTGCACTTGTAGGCAATACTTATTGTTAAGTTGCCTGACAACGCCACTTAGATTTGTAAGACCCCAGGAACTCTCAAGTAGTTCAAGTTCAACAAGAGATAGCATTGTGTAGTAACCCAAGGACAAAGACTGAGCAGAGTAGCAGAAAGAGGCAGTTTATTTATTTATTTATTTTTTCTTCCTCACATAGTCAGCAATAAACAGTCACAAATATAAAATAGCTAAAAAACTAAGGGAAATATATTACATTAAAGCCGGGCTTCTAAACAGTGGAGAAAATAACTTAAAAGCTATGAGAAGTTATTCTATTTGTTAACTGTTTTATTGTCTGGTTTTAGACACCCTAAAAACTAATGGAAGTAAGATATTTTAAGCCAGGCAACAAAACACAATTAACAAGTAAAATACCATAAAACCGAGGGTAAAAATATATTTTCCCAGAAACTAGTGTCTAAAATTTTTATACCATTAAAAGCAAGTGCTGAGAAACGAGAATATACTACCCCACAGTCCAGATAACAGTCTGTTGAGTCCAGTCCAACAAAGCCTGCAGCCAGTGAGCTCTGTGGTTGGCTACTGGCTTGTGAGCAAGTCTCTGGCTGGCGAGCAGATCCTCTACACACCGACTGGCTCCTCCCAACACATTCACATGTCAGCCCTGTTAAGAGGAAAAACTGTCCAGGGAGCTTCTCACAAGTCACCTTTGAAACGTCTAATTGTTTCCACAACTACAGCTGTTTACTGAATTTCTTTACATTTCAGGAACTCCCAGCTAGCCTGACAGCAGTAAAGGTGCTGTATCATAGAAATTGCATATATTGGAAACACTGCTCTTTAAAGGGATCTCTTTAACACGAGCAATTGATTTATACTCCGACTCTGTCTGTTATTATACTTTACTACTTTAGCAACTTTTTTTTATTGCACTTGTGTCGTGCTTCCAGGTCCTTGCACGTCTCTGCAGCTTGTAAAATGCTTTGATCAGCTGCAAAGCAAAGTTTTCTTTGGTCTGAGTTCTCTTTCCTTTTCAAAGATAAGTTACATTGCTTTCATGTGTCATACTACCTCCACAAACACATGAATGAATCCGTCCAGCTTCAACTCTGAAAGGTCCCAAAATGAAAAGAATTGTTTTTATGCAAATTCGGTGACATTATGTCAACTGATCTTGATGTTGGCTTGTTTCCCCTTCCTTTCTTTTGTCCTCCATCCTCCATGTTTGTGGCTTTTTTTTTTTTTTTTACCCCCTTTCTTCTTGCTTGTCACGTTAGTTCCCCTGGTGTTTGGAAACAATATTAATTTACCACTTGAAGTCCTTCAGGAGACCGTTCTGTTTTCCTGCTAATTTGTCGCTCACTGCATCCCCCCACTGCCTGCTCCCTCCCCATTCTCCGTCTTTCTGTCTGTCTCTTCATCAACTTGTAATTCCCTTTTTCTCACCCATTCTCACCCTGTTCCTCTCCCTCCCCTTCCTCCTCCACTTCCTACTCATGAGTCTCTGTCTCTACCGACATCACGCTTCCATCCCTCCTCTCCCCTCCCTCCTCCTCTCAAGTCGATTGACATCCTTTTCTTTATACTTTCTTTGTATTGTGCTTGTTTTCAAACTGTTCATCTCTGACCTCATGTGCTTGACAAGCAGGATGTAATTATAATATTTTGTGTGTTCAACTTATCTCTATAATTACAACCACCAAGTATTTATTATCTCAAGTATTGTCTTAGCTGCATTTCAAGTTCTAATGCACTCGAACACATTGAGGAGGAGTTTGTGGTGACATTCAGAGAGGTGAGCACGACAGCAAAGTCAGTGATGAATGTATTTCTCTCCAGATGAGGTCTTCAACAACCGTGGCAATATCGAGTAACTTAGCCTTGTGTGCAAAAACTGCTTAATGTGTAGGGCTGAGACCTTGTGGTCAGTTGGTTGGTTGGTTGGTCGTTATGCTCTTGTTAAATCAAATTCTCACCGGTCACTGGTATCGGCTCCAAGCCTCAGAGGACAGAAGAGCCGAGAGGATAAAAAGTTTCTTTTTGGTGACAATGTGTCTGTGTGGATTTTACTCCACCTGACTGCTTTCTTCACGAGTGCATGCTGACAACGTTGTAAGTTCAATGATGGATAAATGCTAGCCGTTCAAGACCTAACTGTAAGTTTTGCCATGTTTCATGTTGTTTCAGTGCTTACTCTGATGGTTAACCTGTTGGATTTGGCACTGAAGTGTGGCTAAACAGGCTGAGGCGATGTTGGACTAATGTAATATTGAGAGACAGTCAAGAGAAAATGTGTCTTTATTGTGGAAGTTTACACTGCAGCACGAGCTGTGTTAGCACTTAGCTTTGTTTATATATGGAAGCTGGTGTGACCCTGTTGAGTATGTAAATTTAAATCAAGTCAAATGAAGTGTAAATTCCTCAGTGTTTCCTATATTGACTAAGAAAACATTTTTGTGCTCTTGAAGTGTGCCGGCAGAGCCTACATGTACCAGGATGCTTTGCACGTGAATCTTGACTTCCAGGCCCATTTGCCATGTATCGCCACCCTAGCATATAGCTTTGGTGGCCACAAGACAGTGTTAACTGACAAGGCCCTCCTCTAGCAAGCCCCCTGGCTACTGAGAGCAGCTTAATTTTCTCTGTCAATGTAACACACACTGAGGAATTTATTGCTTCAGTTGACTACATCCTATGTGCCAAATTTTACTTTTTAACGGTCTGTGTTTTGCAACCTCTTCTAGTTTTATAGCAAGGCTACACTCAGAAAGATGGTTGCATATTTCTAACTGATTATCACTTGTGTCTATAGAAAAGAAATTGTGTTTTTGGTTGTACATAAGGGCTCAGTGGTGCGATTGCAACTCCTGACAAGACATGATGTCGTTCAACTGGTCTGTGTACATTAGCATGTTAATGAATTTTATTTTGTAGTGTAGTGTCCTTTTATTTAAAAGCTTAATTTAATAAACACAATTATTTGAGACCTCTGATATATTTCATTGATATTCACCATATGGATGGCAAATGTATTCTCTTGTCTTTGTAAATAATTAATTAACTGGTTTCTTTTGATTTGCTTGTACCCTGTGGTGTTTTGATGAATTGCTGTAATCAAGGCGGACATGGTGTGCAGATAGACCGCCAACACGTCTGCTTTATTCTATTTGCTTTCCGGTGGAGTTGAGGCATGTAACAGTGAGTGGCAGCATGCAAAGTAATGCCTTGTCTACAGTTGAATAAGCAGAAGCGGCTACTGTGACATTAAAGTCTTAACCACCTCAGTTAAGCGTAAAACTTTCTTAGTTTTTAATTTCTGGCATTTCCGTTCAGATTTGAATGCACAAAAATTAAAATGCACGTTTCTCTTTGCTTTTCCACCACTAGTCTCTGTTTCTTTTTTAAATTCTCTCTGCAGGTCAGCTCTCCCTTAATGCACAGTGAATGAATACAATCACATGTGTTGCCTGATTGAAACACCAGTGTACTGCAGGATGCTGATGATTGGGCAACGCTCACTGTTGTTAGCATGCTAATTTAAATTAAGCTCATGTGTGTAGATTTGTCGTGTGGATTTTCATCTGTTTGTGTCTGTATTTGTGTGTGTGTGTATGTGTGTGTGCTGGAGTAATGATTGTTGAGGGTTATTAATTCTGTGTGTCATTATCAAAGAGGAAACATGTTCTGCTTAATCAGCTGCTACACTTGGATAGCAGGGCTTCACTCAGTGTATGGCTGTGTGCATATGAAATTATTAATATCCTACTGTCCTTAAAAGGACGTCTCAGGAGCAACATTTAACTTCACTTTTATTGATGCACATTCATGCTATGTGTCAGCTGCTCTGCAGGATTTTTTTTATTCATCTATTTATATTTTCAATCAAGTAATGGCAAGTAAAAAATCATCATGGGGTCCACTCCAGTATGGTTAGAGCTAAATGTATTATTAATTCCAATAATAAAAGTAATAGACTGGACTAAAGACAGCAGAATTGTTATCATCCATGTATGCAAAACTTTCTCACCTCTGGTCTGTACATCAGGCGGCATAAAAGCATTTGCTTAAATGGCCAAATGCAAAAAATTTACATATACACAAGTTAGTTGCAAACAATGTTTCATCAGACCACTTAAATATTAAAGGAGGCCTGAAGACAATAGAGTGGAAGTGCTGCCTGCTAGTGCTTATAGTGAAGGGCTCATTGTATGGGTGAAACAGTCAAAATCAGAAATCAAAAATGCAAAGTCTCATTCAAAAGCAGTCCAAGGCACACTGTAAGATTTATAAAAAAATGACCAGTGCATTGTGACCAACACAGGTCTTCATCAGGGTCAGTCAGAAGTAAAAAGTTACTCATTGTTAACACTTTTTGCCTTGTAAAATAAAGGTATTTTAATTTTGTAGAAACCTTACAGTGTGCCTAGGACTGCTTTTGAAGGATACTTGCATTTTTGATTTTTTATTATTGAGACTGTTTCACCTATGCAATGAGCCCTTCACTTCACTGAGCCGATTTGAAGGCAAACTAGTTTTGGTCACTTCACTTACGTTTGCCCCTCAAACTGAGAGATTCTAATGCTTGCTCACTTGTTCCCTAAAATGATAATGGCTGTATGAATAAATATGTGTTATAAATATATAAATAAGTAAGATTTAGTGGCATCAAGTGGTGAACTTGCAGATTGCAAACACCTTGGCTCACTTTTCCCTGTCCAAGTACGTAGGAGAACCTCTGGTGGCTGTGAAACTCGTACAAAATGCAAAAAGCCAGTGTTTGGTTTGTCCATTTGGGGCTACTGTAGAAACATTGAGAAATATATAGCTCATTCTAACAACACAACAATTATTAGGGTCAGTTTATTATACACTAATGAAAACATACTTATGAATATTATATTCCATTTCTGTCTTATCCTAACAATAAATCCTCATAAATGTTAACAGAATGCACTAGAGCTACAACAACAAATCAATTAATTAATTATGAATCTATTATTAACTTAATCACCAACTATTTGGATAATGGATTAATTGGTTTGAACATTTTTTAATGAAAAAAAAAGTCAAAATTCTCTGATTCCAGCTTCTTAATGTCTGAGAATGTCACTTAGAGTTTTGGCAAGCACTGATTGACAACACAACTAATCATTAATCAAGAAAAAAGTAGCCTGAATACTTCACAAAAAATATACCATAATGGTCAATGATTTGTAGCCTATTTCATGAATGTTTCATGAATTAACAGAGTCCTCTGACACTCCATCTGCTCAGCTTCTCCCTGATATGCTTTTCTTCTGTATCACACACACAACACACACACACGCACACAAACACACACTCTTTATCACTCTCAGCGTTAATCCGCAAGATTAATGTTTTTGTTTTTTGTGACATTTTGGTGCTAAGCTCTCATTGCTGTGTTTGTGCTGTGATATCACTTTCAGAGCAAAAACATACAGACACACACCCACGCCAAAAACATCCCTCTCCTTCCATCCCACCTCACTATCAGTGTGTGTATTAGGTAAATGTCCTGAGGGTGTCTGAAGCCTGTGATCTTCTCTGCTTGCCAGAATAATTCACTCTGCCTCTCCGTTTAAGATAAACTCTCTCGTTCCTCTTTCTCAAAACATGATTTTTTTTAACTGTTTCTTATCTTTTAAAGTCTTATCCGTCTTTGTCTCTGTTTGCATCACATTCTCAGTGATTTTCACCTGTACTAGTTATTTAATGTTGAATTTATATACTATAATTCTATGCATTCTAAGTTTTAATCACCTGTAGCACCTCCAGCAACAACTTCCCTTACTCGTGTTTGACAGGCCCAGTAGTTAGAGCCAGACGGATATATATTTTTTACTCGCCAATATCAGTATCTGCGTCAGCCCCAGAAATCCAGTCTTGGTCAGACTGCAGTATACTTGTAGTGGAAAGTAAGTACTCACCTTGAATAAGTCTGGCTCTGCCAAAAAACAAACTGCAACTGACACTCAGATTCTTGGAAGAGGGTTCAAGGTGACAAGTGTCAGAGTAGTGTTGAATAACGGTTACTTGATCCAAAGGTTCACCTCAAAGGCTGTGAAACAGGTGAACCAAGACAGGAGACTTTTTTTTTTTATTTTCCCGCATCAAGTCCAGAGCAGCAGTGGAAGAGATGAACAGCACCGAGGGTCCTGTTATGTCGGTACATGACAAAGGCAGCTCGGGCCGTGCCAGTGAAAACTGAATCTGAACAAGTGAAGCTCCTCACTCTGGCAGCGGACAATGTGCCTCTCAGCCCATTAAAACTCAGAAACATGAACATTATCTTCCAAGCCTGGAGCCCTGGAGCACATCTGAAACAGCTGCCTCGGGGCAGTTGGAGAAAGATGCTTCAGATGGTGGCGTGATCAACTCATGAGGGTTTTTGCAGAAGCCATCCACTCATGTATGAATGGGGAGAATTGGTTATGTCCATTACAAGAAGCAATGGATAAAGAAACGTATTTACAGATTTTTTTCAAACTGTGAGGGGGGGCATTAAGAGTTGCAGGGGTGAGATGACAGAGACAGGTGCAAGCTAAAAAACAAGAGGTTGTGACACACAACTCATTGAGGCAGTTAGGGTAATTTGACACACTTAGTGGCCTTTTCCACAGTATTGATCAAAAATTGTTATTCCCTCTTGGAAACATAACAATAACTTCATTTAAATTTCACCTTGACAAACAAAAGCGAGACAAAATTAAGGTAGACAAGAGATGCAAAGACACAGAGACAACATCATGTAAAAGCAAGTTTTTAGAAGTGATTTAAAAGAAGTGAGTGATTGTGCCAGCTTTATGTACGCAGGCAGGTCACTCCAAAGCCAAATGGTGCTGATGATGGAAAAAACATGCTCGAATTAAGCCTCGACTTTGGAACGACCAGAGGGGCGACACCTGAGGATCTGAGAAAATGCACAAAATTGGCAAGCCTAATGACTGCAGTTATGTGGGCCTTTTTGTTTTTTACTCTGCCTCTCTCATCCTTTCCTTGCATTTCTTTTGGGTACATCTCATTGAAAGAGATAATAACAGACGAAAAGGGAAAAAGTGGGAATGTTTCTTTCTCTTTCATTACTTCTGTCTCCATTATCTGATTTTAAGATGACTGCATGGCAATATCAAGACCGATGTTTGTATCGCTGAACTGTCTCTCCTCACTGTGTGCTGGATTAAAAATAGGTGCCACTACGGTATAATCCAATAGAATAGACAGGCATGCAGATGGAAGCACACGCACACACACACACACACACAGACCTCTGACTGTGTGACTTAAGAAAACTTCTATGACAAAACATAAAGCTTCACTATAAAAGTTGTGGCAGGAGAAAGCGTGAAGGAAAATGGAGAAAAGAGTAGAGGACAAGGGAAGGGACCAGCATTGTCACTTTTTCAAAAGGTCATGTAATTCATTTAAGATAATTTAAACAACCCAGAGAAAGTGCCCTCTTCTGGACCACTACTTCAAACGGTCTGTTGCACTTATAGACTGTAAATTTAGATGTTACATTTTTCCAGTCTGAAAGTTCAAATTTCAAATAAAAAGTGAGAGCCCTACAGTGGACAGACCGTGATAGGTCCCAGTTCATAGGCTGTCTCATTCAAAGTCGAGAAGAAAGAGAGATGCACAACTAGAAAGGTTTGAATTCATTTAAAATTAAAGGTTGGAGGAAATACAATGAAACAGACAGAGAAAGTGATAGAATGGGTGGTAGAAAGCAGAGGCTATCACATGGCAGACTAGTGACTGTGTAATGTCTCCATTAGTGGCAAAGTTGTTCTTTATGGTTTTACAGCTTGATAAATGAGCTGTAATGGACAGAGGTTATTTCTCTGACTACCGTTACACTAAGTGCAGTTTGCCTGGCTTTAAAAAAAAGAAAAGAAAATGCAAAAAATGAAGTTTTGTATGGGGACTTTCTCTCTTCTCAGGATACCTGGTAATAAGCAGGGATATCTGCTGATAAAGAGAAAAACTATTGCTCTTTTTCTACAATTTAAAATGTTAACGCCTTACTGTGTGGAACTCATTTGGATATTTTTTTTTATCTTAGGTAAAATAAGGCCAGAGATTGCTGTGGTGTCACTGGCCCACCATGACTAAATGAATCAGTCACATCTGGCTGATGCCTGTTAAATTTTATAAGGTCACTATCCACGCTGATACTGATCTGCTGCATCCTGAGATTTTTGTTAAAGCAGGTGATTCACATTTTGAGCTGTTTTCTGCTTCTTTTTTTTTAAATCAAGACACAGAATGATTCACCAGTGTAGTAAGGACAAATATGACAAAGTTATTGACCCTTATATCATCAGCTGATTTAAAAACAAACAAAAAAAAAGCTTGATGTGGACTCGTAGCAGAGAGAGTCAGCATATGTGGATCAAGGTGTCAAGATTCTGAAAAAATATGTAATTGCGATATTAGATCTAATGATAACCTTTACATCATTCTTATTTTGATTGAAAAACATGTTAAAATGACTATGACGTTTGTTTGTTTTTTTGTTTTTTGTCTTTTTGCAGGGATCTATACCAAATGAAAATGTTTGTGTAATTCTGCAGAATCTGATTTGTAGGACAGGACATCTTTTTGACACACATTTTGCCTTTAACAAATATTGCACCTACTGCGATTTGAAAAATGCAGAAAGACATATTGCGACTTTGGCAAAATTTCTGTCTCGTCTCTGTCTTTCATGCATTACGGTGCATTCGGTTTGCAGTGGTAATTCTGAGTTTACGTTTCTCCAGTTGGAAATTTCAACAGTGTGTTGGTGCTCAGGTTTGCTGTCTTTTGTAATGTAAAAAAATGTTAATAACTGTAGAGTTGTTCTGGCCTTTCAAACAAAATCCTGAATATCATGCACCATTTAGTACGCACGACCCTGGTGGAAGTTTCTATTTAAAATTCAATTTTAAAAATCTCATTTTTGAGACAGTGAATGAAGGTGGTTCAAAATTCATAAGTGTGAACTATGAACAGCAACTAATTTATTGTCTGTGAACTGAACTTGGAGCTGTCTCTTGTTAAGTTTGACCTCACACAACACTGTATCAGCAGAGGACGACACTTACCTGCCCAGTTACCAGTTCAGTATCAGACAAATACTGTAACCTAAATTCATAATAAAATGTAAAAACCTTTTCACCTACTGTGCCTCTTTGCTTCCAACTAGGCGTCAATACTCTTTCAAGGTGTTGATGTTGTCTACAACAACATGTCTACCTGTCAGTTATTAATTATTTGAAATAAATGGTGTATTTATTGCCTGTTGTATAGTTTCAAGCAAAGTATATTTACCATGTTATCCACCCAAACTCATAAACACACAAAAGTTCATGGCCTTTTTATTAGCAATAATCATCATTGTATGTACATTTCTATATGTAATTGTGTTCAGGTGTTGTTTTATCATAAATTACCGTGTAACTAAGCTCTCATTTGCTCAAACCAGAATAACTGTCACACTGGTTTCTTCCTCTCCTGATTTTACACCTTGCTCTCCCTCCTGTCACCTCTGTTTTTTAGACCCCCGATTCTGCGTCTCTCCTCTCCAACCGTTCAGAGAGGAGAGCATTTTCCAGGCTTTATCCCTGTCTCTATTGTTATTCACCACTGAGTGTGCTCTGTGTGTGTGGGTGTGTGTCACGCTGGTGTCTATGCATCATTCCAATGTGTGCGCCACTTGTCCCAGTGTGTTTGTGTGTATTATGCCTGCAGTGACGCGTGACTAATTTAAAAGCTGGTAGTACATCTCCCCTTTAACAGAGGGGCCAGAGAGCGGGGCAGAAAACACACATGTGCAATCACACACACACACACACACACACACACACTCAACATAAACTGAAGACACATGCACTCTCACATACAGGGAACAGACAAACATCAATACAAGAGTGCGCGCACACACACACACAAAGACACGCACACACTTAGTGTCAGCACTGTAGTGAAATGCTGCTGAGGCAGATTAGTTGGCGTTACTGGCAGAAATGCACATTGATGGGTATCCACTGTGTGTGCGTGTGTGTGTGTGTGTGTAAGCAGAGAGAAAGCAAGACACAGCGCAGGTCCAAAACAGGGACGGGGAGACAGGGAACGAGAAGTTAATGGCAGCAGTTGTTGTCATCACCAGGACATTCATGGTAATACAGGGAGCAGTTTGTCAAATTATTTCACACACAAACAAGAAGTGGGCTTGAAAGCGCTCTCTCACACACATATGCCCATGCAAGCAGTGTCAAACAATTGGTAAACATTTTTAATGTCGCATTTGTCAGGGTAATAATGAGTTGCTGGCTGGGAGAAGAAGAGAAAACTCCTCTAACTGTGTCACAATGTTTACCATAGCACTGGCTGTGCATTTTAGTGTGAGTGTGTGTTCAGCTGTGTCACCAGCTTAACAGAGCCTGGGATTCAAATTGAAATCATCACTGAAATATCTAAAACAAAAAAACATGCAGCTCCTATATTCAGCTGCTAGAATTTAAAGGTATACCCAACTTTTTGAAATCTCACCTCCGTGTCGGCAGATGTATTGATGACCCAGCACGACACTGCACCAAGTTGTCAGTCCACTGTTGCTGTTTCAGCTCACAATTAAAAAGTGAGGATTTTATTAGAGCAAACCAGAGTTGGTGATTTTTGGACGAGTGGACAGACTAACAAGTTTACAAGCCAGTTAAGCTTGTCTTACTTCGGTAAAAGAGAAAAACTTAAATTCAGAAGGTGAACGGGTGTATTTCTCTGTTTAAAAAGGAGAATGGGTGTGAGAATATTCAATTTTTGACACTTTGTGACTGTACTTTGTTTACTGGGTGTAGTGAACGTACACACCATTTGTGACACAGTGAATTTGTAGCTTGCTCGCCTCTCCCAGCTGAGACTTGAGACGACGGGAGGAAGAGGAGGAGGTGGGGGACGAACATATTGCCAGTCGCCAATGAATGGGCTGACGGTGGTTGATTGGAAAGTTTTAACATATTGCTCAACCCTAGATTCTACAGCTATTGCGATGCAGCATTATGGTTTGTTGTGATTTCTGTTTCCTTTTTAATCATTACTCTAATTAATTTAATTTATTTTAATACTAGATCATTAGGGGAAAAAATGAATCATGTCTTTGAGTTTTATTTTAACAGCATCATTGCTATACTCCATATGAAAGTAGTACATAAAAAACTGAAGTAATATTCAGTATACAGTACATACAACACTGGTGGAGGATACCAGGACACTGGAACTGGTTGCTGCTTTCTGAACATTTCTTTTTGGTGGCAACATTAGCTAGCCTCGCCAGTCCTCATCACTAGTAGGAACAATGTGGTTTGATGTGCTGGTTGTGAGACTCACATGTTAATTGTGCTACATGCGCTTTCCAGTTGAGAAAAACGGTATGTATTTTACAAAAGATACACAGCTCTCAAGAACAAAAAAGTAATTAACTGACCTAATAAAGCCACTCAACAGAAACTCACACTCATTTTTAATAAAAACAATGACAGCGGGTTGTCACAAGTTTAATGAGATTGTCTCTATGTCGCTACTTCCAATTATAAAAACCAAACAAAACAAAACAAAACAAAAAAAAACCTGCATGTTTTACACTTCATTATCAAAAATTCATTCGCCAAAATCATTGTTGTGGCTTTTTGACTGTTGTAGTTGTGTAAGCTGCACTGTCTTTAAATCAGTGAATCTGGTTTCATTTTGGATCGTGTACTCAAATTTCTCTTCAGAGACTTTTTTCTTCAAGTCAGTGTTAAAAAGATGATGCCTCAATCATCCATCATCCATGCAGATCACATAGTTTTGTTTCAACTACAGCTCTGCAACCGTTTCATCATTGATACTCTAATAGAGCTTAACCAAAATTAAATCAAGACTACTTCATTTAGTCTACTCCACTCCGCTCACTGCCTCCTCTAAACCACACCACTTGGATCCAATCTATTCATCTGCTAACCTCTATTATTTTACTATCAGTTTAGGAACTAAAGGACAGCTCCTTCCTTGTTCACTTCATCCAATCATGTGAGTCTAAAAGGCCCACTTCTCTCACTTAGCCTTTATCACCTTAATTAGGAGCCACTTCCACCTCTTGATGACGGTGCCCTTATCCTGCCACCAGCTTCCCTACAACAACATCAACACTTCATCTAGAATCAGAGTGTTGACAGCTGAGGGGATATGTCGGTGAGTAATTGTGGGGCTCATGCCCAAAACTGAATGTTAAATAGTTTGTCCCAAACTCTAATTTACATTTTATCATCAGTGTTTCTTCCAACCAGTGTTAATAGTAATTGTAGTCAACTGGAAGCAATATATTCCTCAGTATCTGTGTTCAGGATAACTGACTTAACTTTGCAATGACAAACAAATGAGTTATAAACAGCTGATCGACTTCTAGTCAAGGACTTGTCATTGCCTGTTATTGTCAGTTAATGATTTTGTGTGTGCCCTGCACTCCTGCGGTGCTCCTGCAGCCTGCAGGAGCATCCCTGACTCTGGGAAGGAGAGGATGAGGACAGACAACTCGCTTCAATCTTAGATTATATATTAAATAGGATGTCAACCTATTTTATACAGTCTATTGCTCCAACTCACTGTTTGGACTGCAGTATTCATTTCTTCGTGTGCAGTTCCCTTATATTGTTCTTTAATGCCAGTACATCTCAAACAATCCACCATCTACTCTTTCTACTCTTTCACAGTTTCCTTGAACAAAGCACTTGTCAATCTCCAGGTGAGTATCTGCGGCAGGTGGCTATCAGTTGAAGGAACTGGGGCACTTAATGTAATATCTGTGAAGTGGCGGTGTGCTCTTGAAGCACACGCAGCTTCACAGAATCTTTCCAAAGCACATTTTTTTAATATGACTTTCTTAGAAATCTGAGTCAAAGTCTCACCAGAGAGGGATTAACTCTGTTGAGTTGGCAAGCCTGAATGTGAAGGGGGTTATGTTTTTAAGAATAACATACTGGAGCTATTTTGTTCACACCTGTACTCATTATTAGTGTATTAGTGAGAGCGCATGTGGTTTTAAGTGATGCGCATAGGAAATAGATGGCGCCTCTAATATTTGCCACACCTGGGTGATTATCTCAAGTATGCACTCTACGCCGAGCTCTGGGAGAAAATAAAACTTGAGTTTTAAATCATGTTGATTACATTTCCCAACAATTAACGTTTGGGTAGCATTTGGGTGCAATTACTATAAACCAGTTGCTACATATGAAGTCCATTAGACTGCAGAAGTGGTCAGCAGAAGACTGATGTTTCTGTACAGATGTGTGTGAATGTCGAACAAGGTAAGCTAAGTCAACACTCACTGACACAGATGTAAAAAAAAAAAAAATCGCATAGACAGCTATTTAGCATAATTATGATGAAATATGCAAACACCGGTTGTCAACCTCATACTGTCAAAATGTTCTTGCTGAGGTCTGAAATTTCCAACTGTCAATCATGAAGAGAGCGCCAATCAACTCCTCACATCACTTCTTCTCCAGGACAGGTTTCACCAAAGCCTCATAGCTTCAGATACCTTTTTTATGGAAAAGCTGTGCCAGTGATGAACTGAGAACAAAAGCACGAGGCAAATAAAATGCATCAATGTGCTGAAATATAGAAGATTTGATTTTGCTTTTTTGTTCCCAGATGGGCTGGCAACTGCAAAACCTAAAATGTGTAGTGGAGGAGGACACCTGTTACATTTCAATGTGGATTAATCGCTTATTAAATTAAATCTCCCTGAAACTGGAATAAATAAGAACTCTCAAGCACTTGAGGACAGGATGACATGTTTTACAGTCATTTAGTGGCAGCCATTAAAGCAGTTTTTTTATATATATATTAACAATGGACAATTATTAAAGGGGTCTCTAAATTGGCAGCTGTTTTCTGATGTTTGTCATAACAACTGTCATGTTTTCAGCTTGTCACTGACCCCATGTTACCCACAAATTAATAAGACAGGTTCAGAGAAAGCCATACAATGCAATAAATCACAGCCTTTTATTGTTATGTAAAGCCCAATAATTTCAGCTGTAAGACAAAATAAAACTACAGATTTAAGCAAATGGTTGAAATGCAGGGTATTTTACATTTTAACAATAAACCTTTTTGTCCAAAATTACACCAGAGCATTAAAAACAGCAAACTTTTTTAGAGAGCTTTGTGGTTTCACAGTACATGAAGGGATAAAGTTGGAAGGCACTGGTATTATTAACTGGCAGGTGCAATCCACCAAACACGATTAGGCTACTCAACACCGGAGTTTGGACAGCAGCTCCAACCAGTTTTTAGTGGCCACTAAAAAGCAGTTGGCAGCAGCAGACAGCATGGACAACAACAGTTAAATCTAAGGAAAGAGATATGTAAATAGACTGCTCTGTTATTTAAATGTATGTGCAGGTGTCTAGTTGGTCCTCTGAAATCTCATTGGCTATCGATTACCTGGTATCTAAATGGGATCTGTATCTGGATACATGATCCGAATAAGAAACGATGCAATCTTTCCTTTGCGTTAACACCTGGTATTTCTAATGTGTTCTCTTTGAGATTAGATCTCTGTCCTCTAGAGGAAAACCTGCGTGCGAGTAATTTGAGGTGGCAGCAAATCAGCCCAGACTCGCTTAAAAAAAAAAATCAGTGTTTTGTGAGTTGTTGAGTTCGGGGGAAACTTTATAAACTTTGTGAAACACTGTCTACGATACATTCTTAATTATTTGTCCCCTCTTGTAAATTCAGCAAATGTAATGCATTAAGTTATTCCTTTTGAATAAAAAATATTGTGTCAGTCTGTATCAGTCTGTTGCAGCACCAGCTTATCATTCATTCACTAACCTCTACTGGGTTCATTTTTCACGCATTTCTGTTGGAAAACACATCTTTTGGTGCTTTCATGGCACAGAAGAGATGCATAATTAGCATGTCTCTTTCAGCCAATTCTTTTTCACACCGTCTAAATTTGAATCTATGTTTTATGTTATGCTGAAACCAAATGTCTGTATTAATGCCATGTATAGATGGCAGCACGTTGTACGGATTGCGTTTACAGCTACCTTAGATCTGGATAAAGAGCTGGCTAAGCAGATACGATGACATTCCCATCATGATGCCTTCGTTCACATGCTTTTGCTTCCTCTGGATAACGTGTTTAGATACACGTCACATTTTAATATGAGGTGTAAATGGGGTAGGAGAGATAAGCCAATGATCAGTTGATCTGGGTGAGCTGCGTCCAGTGATTTTTACAACTGAGAGTTTAGAGCAGAAAGTCTAATAAGCTTTAATAAACTGAATATCTGTTGGTAAAACTGACGTGTGTTCATGTGAAAGGGTCACACATAATTATGTACTTGAGGATTCCCCATCGATTTGTAGTGCAGTGAATATAATGTGGTACAGTGACATGAAGTCCCACTGTTTACAACTTCAACCCATTATATTCTCTATTCCCCCAGCTCACATTCCTCAATACTAATCTGACAAAGCATCACTTTGATGATCAGCACTGACTCTGTGTGTGTGCGTGTGTGCATGCACTCGAGACTGTGTGTGCTTGCAGTGGTGTTTGGCTGTTCTTTGTGTGTGTGTGTCTGTGTGCGAGGAAGTCAGGAGAATAGCCCCTGTGGAATAGCAATCAGCAGAACAAAACGAGTGTTGAAAAAAAAAAGAAAAGAAAAGATGAATAGCTGTTGAAATAACACAGAGAGCGGGAGAGGGGGCATGTTGACGGCTCTAATTAAAATCCCGCCCATTAGCTCAGTGTAAATTGGATGATTTATTCTCCCAGGGGACTGACTG
This sequence comes from Lutjanus erythropterus, assembly GCF_056507025.1. Classification (NCBI taxonomy): domain Eukaryota; kingdom Metazoa; phylum Chordata; class Actinopteri; order Lutjaniformes; family Lutjanidae; genus Lutjanus; species Lutjanus erythropterus. Next base: position 17,267,901 of record NC_139326.1, on the reverse strand, counting down.
ACAATCAAATGATGCTGGTGGTATTAAAACGGATGTGAAACGGGTATCATCATGCTTGTGATGTGAGGATCGCTAAATGAAAATTGTTGTAGTTTTGATACCACTAATTCACACAACTCATAAGCCAATCAGAATCACTTGATCTCCAAACACAACAAGTGTTTGTGCAGGCACATGCATTTAGTCGAACTGGTACACAGACGTGACATAAATATGTAAGTACATGTATATGATATGAATATGTGTCATAATTAAATTTATACCAGAGGACATGGAGCAAAGACTAAATAATCCCTCACATGTAATAAAAAGTGGAAAATGCAGAAGAAGTGGATAGAAAACTACAGTATTTAGATAGTAGGGAAACAGTACAGTTTTTCAACAGTGAAAAAAATGCAAGTCTCAAAATTAATTTTTTTCCTCAGCTGTCCCTGTTTGTTTTTTTTTTTGTTTGTTTGTTTGTTTTCAAATTCTGAAATTGCTGCTTATTAAAACTTTCTTCAGGAAAAGTACAGTAGGTTGTACATAATCAGATACATTTTAACTGCACAGTTATTATTTAGACAGTTAGATGACATGTAAGAGAACACATGTATTGAAAATGACTTATATGGTGCAGCTAAATTAACATGTACAGCCATTCTGGCACAGATATGATGACAAAGCAACCTTGAATAACACAGCATATTTAAGAGTTTTACAGTGTTTAATACACATAGCCCGATGTTACATACCTCACTCTGCTTATCAAAGGTACAACATGTAGTAAAAATGCTAAATGCTAAATTATTCTTAGCTGATGGGTTATGAGATTGGTAAAATATAGACTTGACTTTTCTGAGATTAAAAAAGCAATGAAAAATAACACTGCATATTATGAAGAAGTTACCAGTAATCTATACATATATGCATGCTGTATTAATGAGTAACTAACATTACATTTCTACACCATGTGATGTTGATTTAGATGCTAAACACACGTTTTTTTGGCTGAGTGATACTGTATGTTTAGTTATACAGGTTACCACGTGCAAATCTAAACAATAAGCCAGCGTAACTGACTGCCCAGGAATGCGAGAATTGTCCCACACAGCGCATCTTTGTGTCCCAGGTGCTAATCTTGTTGTCCCCAAGACAATGTGACATCCTTAATTTCAAGTACTGTCGGCATGCAGGGTGATTCTGGTCAACAGGTCAATTTGACAGATCTAGAGCAATACTCCTTACACGCAGAACAATTCTGTGTCTTTGCCAAGTCAGTTTACCAGAAACAGGGCAATATTTCTGTAATCCACGTCCATTGGGTCTTTTTGGCAGATTGTTTTGAATGTGTCAGGGTGACATTTGCATATTCAGGGGGTTTTGCATTTCTGGCAGCTCATTGTTACTCAGGCGAAGCAGTATTGCAGCCGAACATCGCTGCATTAGTATGGATGAGGCTTGGTTGCAAGGAATGCTGTAGGCAAATTATGACATGAGCCAACGCTTTGCTTGAGGAGATGTTTGGGTCAATGACGTGATCAGGAAATCATTAATTTAGTAAATTTAACCACAAACATGAATTGTCATTTACACGACATTGTCTGAGTCAAGGTCATTATAGTTCAACTAAACTAAAAAGTAAAACTAGGTGTCAACAGAACATTTTGGATAACTGAAATAAAAATGTTTGAGGAAAAAAAAAAACTAATTGAAACAATATAAAATAAAAACAGACTGGAACTGTATTTAGTCTTTAACAATTTAGTCAAATTTGTGAATACAATATGCATGATGAGGCATTCACAAAGTGTTTTGTTTCTATTGTAATAATTTCTTTAATCTTGCCTCTGACAAATACCATCCATATTATAAAGAAAACCTAAAACTAATACCAAAACCAATAAAAACTAAAGTAAAAGTAAACCCTGTCCGGAAACTGAACTTTATTAAAAACAAAAGTAAAAATGAAAATATAATAAATAATAAAAACACAAACTAAAGTAATTCAGGTCGATATTTTTGGTCACATAGTGGTCCCCCTTTTTTTAGGCTCTCAGAATGTGGTTTGCTCTGATCCAATGTCCCGTTGCATCCTCTGCCCCCACAGAAATAAAGCTTAGAGCACCAGAGCTACATGTCAGCCCCATTCTGTGACTCATAAGTTACTGTTGAGGCAGAAATCACAGCCCCCTGCTGAGCTTAGTCAGTGCCAAATGCACTGACTTGTCCCACGCTGAAAATATTTCCACACCACCAGCTGCTGCTTTTATTTTTTAAGAACTTTGTCCATCGGTGTTTAATATACAAATTGACAATAGTATTAAAATACTTGAAAGTGACAGCGTCATGTGGTAGCAGAACAATAGATGAATCATACAGCACATACGTAACTGCAAAAAAGAAAAGAAAACAATAATAGTCAGCTTGGTTAGATGGATGCATGCATGGAAGCATGGCTACCTCATTCTTCAAGCCATACTTTAAAAAAGAAGGAAAAAAAGACAGAAATAAATAAGAGTAATAACTAAATTAGATAGAGTGGGACCTCATTTGGAGATAACTGGGAAAATGATTTTCTTAGAAGCTCTCTTCAGTGTTTATCGGATTTTTCCAGCTGTAAATTACTAAAAATTTCCTTTATCCACAGAGTGTGGGAGGGTGGTATTGGCGATTTCCGCCACATTAATATGAGGCATCTAGCCAATGAAGTTGCAAAAGCTATTATATCTGTTTGGTGCTTAGACAAGGGTAGCTGAGAGATGCCAAAGAGAGCAGTGAAGGCATTAGGCGCTGCAAGTGTCCCAGTTATCTCTGACAACGTATCAAAAATTGCGGTTAGCATCTGTTTTGGCTGAGCTGGTGAGGTCCAGGATAGCTTCATGAAGGGAAAGAAAATAATGGCATTATGGTCAATTATTTTTATTACCAGCATTAAATTTAGCGTAGTGATAGTCGAGTTAGTCAGCCTCTCTCATGTGTGCGTTCTTGTACTCCTCGAAACAGGACATGTGTCCTTTTGACTGTTAGGGAGGGTGTGCTTGTTTGTGCTTACATATCAAGATGTATTTTGTGTGTGTGTGTGTGTGTGTGTGTGTGTGTGTGTGTGTGTGTGGACCTCTAAGATTGGCTGAGTTATTTAGATCCCCCTAGTCCTTCAATAGAGGACTTCAAATTGATTTAGCTGAATTGCCTTTCAAAGCTACTTCAATTTCACCCCTATGCAAATTTACACTCTTTCCTCTGTCTTTCCTTCTATCACTCATTTTCTCTTCCTCTCTCACTCACGCCATCCCCCCTCCATCCCAACTCCATCTATCCGTCTTCCTCATCCTGCCGCCCAACTTTCCTCTTTGCCATTCCACCCTCCTTACGCTTCCTTTTCCCCTTTTCCTCCGTCCTCTCCCCCTTTCCCCAGTGCTTCTTTAACACTCACCGCCCTCTTTATATTTTTCTTTTTTCTCATTCATGTCCCCCTGTGCTCCCCCTCTCCTTTCCTGCATGTTCACTCCCAATAATAGTGTGCAGCACATAAGAGGCCATGTGTTAGTGTAGCAGTCTCACAGCCAGTTAGTCCGCTTGTCAGCAGTGTGTGTGTGTGCGTGTGTGTGTGTCCGTGTGTGTGTGTGTGTGTGCGTGTGTGTGTGTGTGTCTTTGAGTGTGTTAGGGTGTGACAGCAAAGCAGTGAATCATTTAGTTAGCTCCCCTTGTCTGCGCCGCAGTCTGACTCTGGTTGTGTGTGTGTGTGTGTGTGTGTGTGTGTGCCCGCGTGTGCGTGTGTGTGTGTGCGCGTGTGTCAGGCGGACTAAGAGACCTTGACAACATCAACACAATTGCAAGTCCATAAAATGGCTGCAACGTTTTAGCTTATGTACCTGGAAATGACTTCTGGCATAAACCGCTTGTCAGCTTACACACACACACGCACACACACACACACACACACACACACACACACACACACACACACACACAGACTCAAACACACACAGATATACTCGCTAACACTGTCCTCGATACACACATGCACACACAGACAAAAACACAGACCTGTCAAGTTGACAGTGAGGTTAACTAACCTCTTCTTTGTTTCAGTATACATATGCAAACTTGCCGTATTGTCTGTAAAGCACACACACCTGCACTGTGTGCATGCACGCAAAACACACTCATCTCCATATGAATCTGCACGCACACACACATACACACACACACACACACACACACACACACACACACTCACTCAGGTTCTGTGGTGCTGCCTTGCTGCGTCTTTTACTGAGGAATCGTTAAATTTTTTTGATGGATTCAGCAGTAGGGGGTCGGACTGAGATAGTGTCTATTGATTTTATATTTGGCAGACTGCGCTCGGGCCACTTAGTCCTGCAATATACCTTACTCTCCCTCTCCTTCTCTCCCTCTATCTCACACTCACACCATCAGTCTCTGCTTCTCTCCCTCTGTGCACTGTAAAAAAAAAAGACATGCAGAAATTTACTGGAATCAACTAATCTTTTCTTATTAACTTAATGTAAATAGTTGAACAGTTTGTAAAGTTTTATTTATTCAAGTTACTTAAACTTCAGATTTCTAACTTAATGTCTATTTCTCTTGAAATGATGAGTTGAATGAATGTAATGTTTGGCTTGAGAGGGTTATTTTAAAAAAGTTTCAATACACTTCCTAATTACCTGTTAAAAAATGTGGTCAATAACCTAATTCAAGTATAACAATATTAAAGTAATGTAACCTGATTACTTTAGTAAATAGGGTGAATTGTTAAGCTTAATATAATATGTTTTATTCTCACTATTAAGTTTATTGTTTGTTCAGCTATTCCTTTTGTTGTTATGCACAAATGCATGTTTAAATTAATACCGGCAGTTATGAGCATTTAAATGTACTTTGTTATGTAGCTACTCAAACCTAAAATAGACTGGCATAAACACAGACCATCCTGGTCACCAGCATCACCAACTACAGTCCCAAAATATTTTTTCAGTAGTAATATTGGCAATTAGCGGCAAAGAAATCCAGGTAGCTAGCTAACCTAACACTTGGTCCTATGTGTAACGTTAAAAGTAGATGTTGACTTCTTGAATGATAACAGTAGTTACACAGCTGAAGCAGATGATGTCAGGAGACTTGTGAAGTGTTGAAATGTGCAAAGTGGTATATCTGTCTTTATTTTAAAATGATAATCCTGTTAATATTTTTCATCAGTGCAAACAATGATGAAAGTTATTAGACCAGAAAAGCTTATTTGTTTTGAATCATTACAAAATTACCTCAACTTGTCTTTTCATAGTCAGCCAGCTTAAAATTTAAGAACAACCCAGGCACTAATATTTTTAAGTTAAATCAAATAGTTTATTTTTACAGTGTATGCTCATATTACTTTTTTCTTTGCTGTCCTTCTCTTTTTCCCCCTTTTTTCCCACCTTTCTTTCACTCAAATGGTCTCTGTCCTCCCTTTATATCTGAAATGCTCCTTTATACTCTCTCTGTCTGCCTTTCCCTCACCCACTCCTCCTCTTCTGTCCACCTTTTTGCATTTGTTGTCTTAATCTTATCTTCCCAAATATTTTTCTTGTCTTTTCTTGTCACTTTTTCTCTGTTACATTCCCTCCTCCAGCCCCCTTTCACTCCATTTCCCTCTAATCCTTTCTCTCCTCTTTTCTGCTTCTTCACCTGTTTTACACCCCATCCATCCACCCCCCCTCCCTCCCTGCCTACCATTTTCTGCTGCCTCATCTTTTTATTACTTTTCCCTCCATCCTTCCTCCCCTTTTCCTTCTCCATTCCTTCACAATATTTCTCTCGCTCTCCACATCCTTTTGTACCTTTGCTGCCACTTTTCTGCTTCCTAAGATTTTTACCACATCCTCTCTCTCTCTCTCTCTCTCTCTCTCTCTCTCTCTCTCTCTCTCTTTCCTTTTCCATCTTCTGCCTTTTTAAACAAACACTATATCCTCTTCTTCCAGACTCATACATTCTTTCCTTTTCCATTCTTATTTTTATTTTCACTCACCTTCCCATCCTGCTTATATATTATTCTTCCGTGCCTCAGTCACTTTTCTTCATATTTCCTCTTGTCTTTCCCCTCTTTCTCTCTTTTCTGACTTTTCTCGAGCCTGATTTCTTTCCTTTATTCATTTATTCATCTTGTCTTTGTTTTTGTCACTTTCCACTCTCTATGAATGCTCTACAGATATGAAATATTTCCTGTTCATGACATTTGAATAGTCTTTTTGTCAACATCCTCCTCAGTCCTCCTACAACTTTTGTTTCTTTTCCTTTTTCTTTTTTTCCCCTACTGTCTTCAGTTCCAACACTTTTTTTGTAAAGCTGTAAGCATTTTCGGACATTATACATCATTGTCAAATTATTCATGAGAGCTTTGTATAATTACCACAAACTAATGAGACCATGGTCAAGAGGATTTGTTGCCTCTACTCCATGCCAGTGGTAATGTTGAAAAATTGTAAGAGGATGTTGGTGATTTTCTCATCCCTCCCTTCCTCTACTCCGTGAAAACAAGTATAAGCAGGGTAAAGAAACCCTCTTTGTGTCACAAAGAAATTCTACAGATTTTAAGTGACATCCGACCCCACCACAGACTGGAAAGATTCAGATGTAGTCTGTGTGTGCTGTCACCCATTTTGAAGGAGATTTTGAAGCTTGGAGACTGGATTTTCAATTGTTGTTTCAGAGCCAAAAAAATCAAATTTTGGCTCAAGTGTTGAGCCTATTAAGAACCAAGCAGGCAGCAGCCACAACAGCTGAGTGCAATTATGGCAAAAATACAAATGTATTTTTCTTTGCGCTTTATTGTCTGTTTAATAAAACAATATTTTTAATGCCTCCCCATATGGAAGGAGGAATTATGTTTTGCTTTGTCCGTCAGTCTCATTCTTGTGCATACAATATCTCATGAACCTCCTGACAGAATTTCTTCAGACTCAAGGATGAACTGATTAAGTTACTGTGACCTCACAAAACATGTTTTTGGCCAAAACTGAAGAATTTATACAGTAATTAATTTAATTCCAATTCAGTTTCTTTTCATTTCACTAATTTCATGCAGGTGTCTAAAAGGATAAAATGATGAACTCATAATATTCAGCCCTCTATCAACTGCAAGCCTGTTGTTCTAGTTTTCAGACATCACCAAGACACATTACAAGAAGTGAATAACAAATTGGGCATACAGCAAAGTTAGATCATTGGAGAGTTTCTGGGTTCTTCTATTTCACGAACCTTGTGGACCCTGCATGGCTGGATGTAAGGTGTCGGGTCCATTGCCAGTTAAGAGACAGGTAAAGGGCTGCAGAACGCTTGGCCAGTGCCATTTATCTTTGGTAGCTGTCGGTTGTTAATTGATAAATGAGGAATGCAGGGCAGAAGCTGGTCAAAGATGTTATCATGGTTTCCAGTGTCTCTGGAATGACAGCCACAAGTGTCCAATTGGACTCGAGGATGAACTGACCATAACTCAAGAACTTATACGCTAATTATAACAAAATTTCACACAAATGTCTAATAGGGTAAAATAATGATGTGATGATATTTTATATACAAGAGGTCAAAGGTCAACTTCACAGTGACATCATAATGTTCAGCTCTTTATCAGTCCTCCTGTAAAAAATAGTCTCTAAGTGAACACATGCAATCATTCACTGGAAACATATATTCCAATATACTGATAACTTCAATTTGGCAAAGAAAACTGGACATGGATCAAAACTGAAACTTGATTGGTTGATGGAAGTATACAATTGTGAGGTGTTAATTCTAGTTTTGGCTTTTTTTTATTGCCTCTTTTCCTTCCCTCTAGCTTTTTCTTGTTTCCGCCCTTTTCCTCATCACGTGTGTGTGTGTGTGTGTGTGTGTGTGTGTGTGTGTGTGTGTGTGTGTGTGTGTGTGTGTGTGTGTGTGTGTGTGTGTGTGAGTGAATCCATGTAGAAGTGATTAAATCATTGTATCAACAGAGACCAGACTGTATTCTGAATGGGATGGTGTCAGTGCTTTAGTTTGCATATGTCCATACGTGTGACGGGAAGTGTACTCATAGTGTGTATGTGTGTGTGTTCAGTGCTAACATTTGCTTTGTGTCTGTCTTTACTGTAGTCAGTGTACCATGACACCTGTTTGAACTAATTAACTGAGTTGACTGAGGTGATTAGATCTATATTCTCATACCAGGATTACTAATCCTGGAGAGTAATGGACTGTCACTCTGAGCCTGCAGCCATTTCAATATGTTCACTTGAGACTCTCTCTTCTCTTTCTTTTGCCCCTCATTACACTCTCTGATGATGTTTCGTCATTTTTTTTCCTTCTTCCAGCTTGTTTAGTTTAATGAAGCGATAATTCTGGTATTCCAATAAATAGACTATTAATACACATTTGACTAAACCCAACGGGGACCTTGGAGTGTTTTTTTTCCAGAGGAATATTACAGAAGAAGTTCACATTTTGGGAAGACAAAGTTTCCCCGTAGTTCATTATTTAAAGATCAGATATTTACCTGTTCAACCCACTGGCTCTGGTTACCTAATACACCATTTGCATGATGTTTTCTTATTTTTCAAAGTTTTTTATGTGGTGGATACAGGTTGAAAAGAAATCACACTTTGTTGCTTCTGTGAGTGACGTTTTCAGATTTACAGATTATCGGCTGCGTGAACAGGCAGGCTGTGGACAGCGATGAGAGGGATAGATAATGTTCACATGGCAAAACTGCTCTTCACAGCTTCCCAGCAGGCTTAAAGCTCAGACTGAGACCAATAATCCTGAAGTCAAACGGCAAGTCACTCTCTGCCATCTGTCCCTGAATTTACTTTTCCCCCTCAAGAATCTTAGAGCGGAAGAATGCAGTCGAGTATAGTGTCCTTTGAATTCATTTGATTTGAGCATTTGTTATCCTTGTGTGGTTTTTAATCGCATGCCGTCGGGACCTAAGAGTGTGTGTGCTCTCTTCGTTGAAATCAGTATCTTATGGTGAAGTGTAAATCTTTTTAATTCTTCTTGTGCCCATAGAAAATGTTCTCATTCTGCCTTTAAATAAAGGGAAAAACAACAAGTGGGGAGCTTCAGAGTGCTCTGAACACTGTTTCTCTCATATCTTTTAGAGCAGGGGTTCTCAAAGTGTGGCACGTGGGCCAGTGGCAGGCCTTGGAAACATTTTGCGTGACCTAAATGTGTCATGACGTCCATGCAATATATTTTAATCATCTGGAGTCCAGGAAAGGGGGACAAAGAGTGGGTGATGACATGCAACAAAGGGCCACAGGCAGGAGTTGAACTCTCGGGCGCAGCAGAGGACATGCGTCCTCGGCGCACAGGGCTCACGCTCTACCAACTGTGTTACATTGTCATTAGTCTGTCAAAAGAAAATTAGTCGCCACCTATTTTGATAATCAATGAATTGATTCAGTCAAGCAAAAACGTTTGATGGTTCCAGCGTCTTAAATGTAAAGAATTGTTGCTTTCCTTGTCATTTATGATAGCAAATGAAGGGTTTTGGACTGTTGGTTTGACAGAAGAAGCAATATGAAAATGTCCCTCTGGGCTCTGGGAAATTGTGCTGAGCATTTTTCACAGTTTTTCAACATTTTGTAGACTAGGTCGGTCATGAAATTAATCAGCAGATTAATTGATAAATAATTGTTAGTTGCATTCTTAGTTAACGATTTTGGTGGACGACTCGGCAGTTTAATGTGGAAGTGAGATGGAAAAGCCTCTACTGGAAAAAACACTGTATGTCTTAGGAGAAAAGGAGGTTTCGGGAAAAATCGATCAATTCTTACTTCGTCTGTCCTCAGGGGACAGTTAAAGTGATCTGCCTTATCTGCAAACAGGTGAATTCTGTGCTCCAGGAATTTAATGTTAAACACCACTATCAGCACGATCACAAATCCTGTCACAAGGTCATGGGTTCTCCTGTGAGGCCCTCGTTCATATGCTGTGATAATTGTCAACCTTGAGAACCCGTGTTTTAAAGGGTCACTCTGCCAGTTTTGCACAGGAGTTTATTAGTAAAAACTACCTTGTGCATGTTCCTGAGAAAACCATGATGTATTTTCTCAGTTTGAAAAAGTTAATCACAGACTGGGCTTAAATACGACAAACAGAGCCTTCGTTACAAACTGTGAACATGGAGTTTGAAAGATGTTATTCATAAGGCATGTAGGATTTGACAAAAGATAGCTTGAGTTGCATTGTGGCAGGTTTAGGATCCAAGGTTTTGGAGCTTCATCTGCTCAGTGGACAATATACTGTGGTAACCTAGACTCAGCTGCATCAGTTTCTTTTTTTACCTTCCTTTTTTGAATCTGTCTCTAGGAAAACCCTTCTATGTTACTTGAAGTGCTGCAGTAAGTCACTGGAGTACCCCTTTATGACAGTATACCAGCAAATTCAGCCAGGGAAATGCATGCTGGTCAGAAATGGCTTAAAAAACATGTGTCATTTTGTGCACCTTTCTTTTTCTACGTAATTTCCACACAACATTCAACCGCCCTCTCCTTCTGTATGACCATTTCCTCCCCTTTTGCCCTCGCCCTCACACTTCCAACCTCCTTTTCCTCCAATCTCTCCCAGTCTTTTGAGCGTGAGTGGAGGCATCTTGTTCCAGTCTGTTGGTTGTTCCTTATCAGGCCTCAGACCAAATAACGAAACACGGAGTCTGACAGAGCAATCAGGCAGCGACAACAAAACGCAGGGAGAGTTTTTAGCCTTCTGTTTGTCTGCCTGAAACAAATGAAGCCGGCAGGGGCACTGGCTTACATCAGGGGACAGCTTGTCGCAGATAATGCTCTCATTTGGAAGGAAATTGACCCTGGGCGCTGAATTCGCAACAAGATAAGTTAGTCTAGCTAGAATGCATATAGGATTTTTATTGGAACAAGAGAGGGAAAGGAATGTAAGATGGGAAAAAGGAGGAAAATTTACATTATGGCAAAAGATAGAAGGTTTTCATGTCGAAAGAAATTATTTTAATATATATATATATATATTATGGGCTGCTGCTTCTTTTTTCTGACTACACATTATTTGTAAAGAATTTCAAGAATCCACTGTTTCTGCTGCGTGTCATCCTTGATTTTCAAAAACAGCAGTGAGCTGTAATGTCACAACGATAATCATAAGTCCAGTTGTAATAAATCATTAGTGCTGGTATCAGCCGAACAGTGGCTCTTGCACTAGAAGAAAGAACAGGAGAAGTGTTTTCCTCCCAAATCAAGAGTGATTTATTTAATCATCAAAGTAGTTGCTCTCCTCTTTCATCAGCTCTCATGTGGCCCTTTGCTCTTCTGTATCACTGATTACATTTACATGCACACCAATACGCAGACTACTGGAAGTAATCAGCTTTAGGTGATTTTTCGATTACATTTGCATAGTCCCAAGTAACATAATCTCTCTCATTACCCAGGTATCTGTGCTTACATTTGGTAGGCTTGTTAAAACAAGGTTAAAACTCTACTTTCTATTACTACCTTTTATCTCACTATTATCAAAAAGGTGCTTCTGAAAATCATGACTTTAGTAGATTTAAGTTGCTTAAGTAGACCAGATTTTTGAAATGTCTTACCTTGTTTAAATGTAGGTAATATAACTGATGACATACATAAACAGTTTTCTAACCTTTCTTTAATGTAAAATTAAATTGGATGTTCATAAGAAAACACTGACTTTTAAACAAGTTTGACATTTTCTCCAAAAGTGCCCCAGGTTACAACCAGGCTTTATTATATTATCATATTAATATTACGTATGGCAGGGAGCATGATCTTGTGAGATCTCAAATGGAACAGGATTTCAGGTGATCTCATGTGGAAGCAGATGTAAACAAACTGGAGAGAGACGCGGCGCAAGAGGTCACCGTCGTGAAGCTGTGCAGCGAGAAAAACAGAAGCAGAAGTTAAATGAATCTGGATGAGGAAATGCTTGAGGAGACACACTGAATGAGTTGTGTCTTTTTCAGCCAGAAAAGTTACTATGCTGCTGGCTAACTTTAGCCTGAAGAGCTAGAAAGTTTGTTTTTGACTAATGAATAACAGACATTCATCTAAGGACTTTCATTAATTTACATATGGTGCATTTTAGTTAATATACCATAGTTTAAGTAAGTACAATTTCATTGCACAAATACTAATAATAGCTCACTACAGCAGGTACAGCTTTAGTAGCCAACACATTCTCATGAATTTCTCAGGAATAAATTAGAGTAAGACTTAAAGTATGAAACTGAACTTTTAAAGTTTAACTTAATATCAAGTTGAAAGCAATTTTTTGATTGACTTCTTCTGGAAAGTTGTGAAAGTTTCACATCTGTTGCACCTGAAAGCACATCTAATGTTGATGTCACAGTGTAGTGACCACAGCCTGAGTATACTTTTACAGAGAGATAAGAACTTTAATGACTGGAGGTCAGGAAAACCAGAATTTTCAGCTGATGTGAAGTTGCTCGTCAAGACGTAAGTTAAAGTAGGAAAACCACTGTAGACATCAACAACCGAGGTAAAATTATTGACCGAGTATATTCAACATTAATTTGCTAAACGCAAGACATTCAGCATATTTATGACATCTACAGTACAAGAAATTACTGTGATATGAGTAAAAGTATTCTCAGAAATATATTATTCATTATACTTTAAGGACACTTCATATTCCAAAAGTGTACTTTGGGTTGACTTTCTTTTTTTTTTTTTTTCAGTTGGGACTTTTCACTGGCATCAGTCTGTAGGCAGCCCAGTTTCCCCCTTCATTTTCCTGCACTTCCTCCCTTTTTTTCTCTGTTTATGATCATTTCAACCCAGAATTCAATGTTAACTTTCTTCTTCAGCTGATGAAACATTTTCTTGTTTTATTCCTCTACAGTGTAATGACGTTCCTGTAAGAACAGATTCATCTAGAGGGCGATGGTGTGCTTGGATGAGAAAGACTGTGTGTTTCTGTGTGCATATGCATGCAAATACGCTCGCAAGTGACTTGATGATATTTAACTAGTCTGTGTGAGTGTGTGTTGTTTAAATGTGCTCACATGTAGATAAGTCTGACAGCGAGTATGTCATATTTAACTAGTGGGCAGGATGTATTCGGGGTGTTTGGTTAAGCAGACAGAGCGTGCCTGCAGGGTCCTCCAGGGCCTGGACCTCTGTGATCCCATTACACCAGTGCCACCAGGACACTCCAGAATGTAAAACCTCCAGTGTACTGGTAAAACCTCATACATCCAGCATGAAGAAAAGCAATAACATTTGCTCTTTTTTGTCTTTTACTCTTGAAAAGCCAAAACAGAGCACAATTTAGATTGTGATCATGATAGATTTTCTTTTAGAGAGAAAACAATGGTGAGCGTTAAGCTAAACGGAGATACGAGGTTTGTGTTGGACACCGGTGAAAAACAGCTCAGTCAATTTGTATTCAGACGACGTGAAACCAGACCAGACTGACACAAAATACTAAACACTCATGTCCCTTTAGCCTGCTTATATGGAGAGGGAAAATGTCACTTGGAAGCACTAAACAGAGCCTGTTTAAAAAGTGCTGATTTTTTTTTACATTATTAACACTTTGTGGTGGGCAGTGTGGTCATGGTGTATGTACATTCCCAAATCTGAAAAAAAGTTGGGACGCTGTAAATAAAAACAGAAATGCAATGATTTGAACTTTTCATTGAATATTCAATTGAATACAGCACAAAGAGCACAAAGTGAATGTTCAAACCGATAGATAGAACTAAACTTTATTGTTTTTTGCAAATATCTACTCATTTTAGATTTTTCTAAAGATCTGTAAAGGCCTCAGTGCTGAAAGGTACATACAGGTTTTGGAGCAACATATGCTGCCATCCAGATGACGTACCTTTCAGAGACGTCCTTGCTCATTTCAGCAGACACATACTGTTATAACAAAAAAGAGTTTGGGCATAAGACTGGTCTTTCTGCAGTCCAGACCTGACTCTCATTGAAACATGCAGGGCATTAAGAAGCACAACAGAGTCCCTGGACTGTTGAGCACTCCGGGTCGTATATCAGGCAAAAACTTCAACAACAAGTAGTGTCCTCAGTTCCCAAACACTTTCTGAGTGTTGTTAAAAGAAAAGATGATTTAACACAGTGGTAAAGATGCTCCTGTCCCAACTTTTTTTGCAACATTAAATTCAGAATGAGTGTATATTTACAAAAAACAACTAGTGTGAATATTTAATATTTTGTCTTTGTACTGCATTTAGTTAAACATAGGTTGAAAAGGTTTTGGAAATCATTGCATTCTCTTTTCATTTACCTTTTACACAGTGACCTACCTTTTGGGGAATTGGGTATGTATAATATCCACTTAATAGATGGCTCAGCATGGTGGAAAAAGCTTTGCCATATCTCTCCTTGTGGACACGTTTCTCCTGTCTCATGCCCAATCCTGTTATCACTATATTTTCAAATATTTTTCCAGTTTCCAGGTATACTGAAAGTCATGCCTGAAGGTTCAGAAGAATAAAAGATAAGAGACTGTGTCACAAACTCTTTTCCTTCTTTGTTGAAAAATACACACGCACTTTTAAACACATGCTAAAATACTTTTGTAACCTGACTTAAAGTTGGTTACTTTGAGAAGAACAAGATGAATGAATGAATGAATAAATACGCCTTTTCTTTTTCAGACTTTTTACTGAGCAGCACTACTAAAGAAGCGTGCCAAGACAGCTTAAGTCATTTTACTCTCTACCAGATTTTTGTACCTAGTGAAGGAATCACACAGGCAACTTTCTAGTTACCAGGCATCGGGACTCTTAAAGCTGTAGTGTGCCAGACAGATTAAGAACAAGATGAATTAATTTGCGTTGACCATCTGTGGTCGGCATGATTTGAGAATTTTCTGGCAAAGTAGAAGTTGTCAGTGAGCTCCTAATGGGCACTTTAAATGAATTGGTTATTGAGGAAAGTACACATCTTATGTCTTCTGACGGAAATATGTCACGCTGACAGTGATGAAGACGAAGACAGAGGGAAAAAAAAATGAGAAAAGATGAAATGCAATGTAAGAAAAGAGCTATGGTGATTGAGATACATTTCCATTTAGATGGGAGGGCAGAGTATTTTTCTGTGGAGAGGGACAACGTTTTGATGTGAATCACGCTGCAAAGTCATCACGGTAAAATAGAGCTTGTATTTTGCATCTGCATGAGTTTGAATTCAAACTTTGAAGGAGTACATCATAAAAAACTTTCCCAAACCCTTGGACTCAACCTCCTGGGCAGACATCAAAAAGAAGCTGTAATGTAATCTTGTTCTGAGAGAGACAGAGATGTGAAATTGAAGCGATTATTTCATCTTTGCGTCTTGTACGACTCTGTGTGTGTAATTGTATTGAGCTGCCTTCAGGCTGGTTAACCAGCCATTCCAACATTTTTGGGATTGTGATCATTAGCTTTATCCATGTTCTCACACTAGAATGAAACTCAAGTGAAGATTTCTGTTTTGTAAGAACTTTAAAGTTTCAACTTCTTTGCACAGAATCAGGACGAGAAAAAAATACACTTATTCTTTCTCTCATTTTAGCAAATATTTGCAAAGTATAAAATAAAACATATCCTGTAATAGTTAGTGACTTGTTTTACACTCTTGTACAATGACAAACTTTATTTGTATAGAATTAGTAAACAGGAAAATGTTTTACAGAGCAAGATAAAATAGTAGGCTACACAGTCAAGATAAAACAACAAAAACATAAATAAAAACAGAACGTAGGCCTGGACATGATAAAACAGAGCATAGAGTAAGGAGTGGTCATATTAGAAGACTGCACATTTTGATGTTTGTATAGGGTATATATAGGTTTTCAAAATTGTCCTGTATGTTCACAGCCTTTGAGCAAAGTATTAGAGATTAGCTGCAGACTTCAGACCAGATTTTTGTTGGTCAATGACTAATTGATTTCCGCTGCCTCAAGTTAACAATGCGCCAACAATGTGCCTTACTACACTTCATTTTAAGACCAACACACCCATGTGTAGCACCAGCTCACTCTCTTGTGATCTCATGGGGAAGCAGATGTAAACAAACAAGAGATAAATGTGAAGCAACAGTTTGCCTTAGTAAAGTTTTGGAGTGAGAAACAACAAAGACAGAAGGCTAAACGAGTCTGGACCAGAACATGTATGAGGAAGTGCTATCAGCACAGATTCTTCAGGAAGAACTGGAGGTGAGATTTTAACTGCCAGTCTGTGAACAGTAGCCTACTGCTAGCTAATGTTAGCCCGAGGGGCTAGAAAGCTTACTGTTGCTTGACAACACCGTCAGCTGCTCTCTATCGCTCCTCTTAACACTGACGTCATGCTAGCGTACATGTGTATGTTGTGGCCAAGGCTGCTGGACGTGACTGTCTGAGTCGCTGTGCACATGACGTAACCCTCGTGCGGAGCATGCATGTAAATTTGAGCGGCACAGAATCAGATATCTGGCACTTACCGGCCGTTCGCTGATCATGGCTGGTCAAGCTGAAAACTGTCAGTTCCGGTCTCCGGCCAGTCGATCGGTGCAACCTCGCTTAGAATTTTTTGAAGTCTGGAAGCAGAGTGTTGAATGAACTGGAGATGTGAGATGACCTTTTTGCTGAGCCCTGAATACAGGGAACCGTAATAATCCAGACATGATGAGATAAAATTATATATATTTAAATCTATATTTTAACTGAGCATAAAAATGTGGCAGATACTGTATGAAAAGTTCAAATACTTGCAGAAGAAGTGGAAATTAATCTGAATAACAAAACTAATTCAAAGCATATTTAATGTAAAAACATTCCTTCTAGTACATGTACTCAGGTGTGTGTGTGTGTGTGTGTGTGCACGTATCCAACACTCAGATCCTTTCCTTCATCAGCAGTTTGGGGGACCTTGGGGTGACTAAGGTTCATCTCAGTGGCAACGTCATCACCATATTGATGCACCAATCAATGTCCTGTATCATCAATCACCATGGAGATGCAGAGGTCTAGCATATTAATATCATTTAAACTCTGCTATTAGTCACTTACTTCACTCACTTTAATGTTTATATTGTTTTTTTCGTTTCTTTTTAGCAACATAAAAAGCTAAACTAGTATAAAGAATCATACTGTATGGTGCAGCATGTTTGGATTTATAAGTTAAGGAGAGGATGTGTAATTATGCAAATAAGCAGGACAGATAATCAATATGGAATATATTATACCACAGAAGGAAAAACAAATTTGAACCAAGTCCTGCTTGAAATTGTTTATGTGAAATGATTTCCTCTGTGACCACAGTGTGCAAGTGAAACTTCACTGTAGCTGCGGCACACTGACTCTTATCTTTGACAAGAAGCGTTTAGAAATCAGGGTTTGTTCCCTGAACATCTCAGTGAAAGGCAGAGGCAGTTTGTGTCTGAGTAAGAGGTTAAGAGGTTGTGCTACATGAGCAGAATATATTGTACTAAACTATAAAAATGTGTATTTATCAGAAATGTTTTTCATAGCATGAATCATTGTCTACTGATGAGAGGAAAACGGTGGTAATAGAAATAAAATTAGGTTCTAGTGTGCCTTGTTTTACACTTTCAGCAGTTTCTATTTAACAAACCATAGTTTTACCTAATATTTCAATTTGTTTTTGTCTAATTATCCCATAATTGCAGAAGTGATGAGGCTGTAATTACAGAATTACCGTGGAGCGAGCTTAATTAAGGAATCTGATATGCATCTGTCAAGTTTCAAGGTGGTTCTGTCATTACCTGCCCACTGCCTTTGAACCTTTTAAAACCTCAAATCTATTCTGTTGAATCTTCCACTTTACTTGCAGAGATAAAACTACAAAGCGATGTGTTTGATAGCAGCGGACTATTTCCATGTCTTCTTATTGCATTTAAAGGTGGGTGTCTTTGAATGCATCGTTTAAAATTCTCTCTATTCTTGTATAAAATATAGGCTGCCTTTGTCTTCCTTATTTCGTCCCTCAACTATAGATAGGCAGAAAAGTGATTCCCTTTTCCCAAAGATTTGAAGGAGGCAGACAGAGCAACGTAGAGAGAGATTAATGCATCAAATGATAACAATCTTCATACAGCAAAAGGCTCTTTTGTTGCCGTTAATCATTGAGCGTGTGTGTGTGGGCTACAGTATGTGCCTCTGTGTGTGTGGCCCTATGAATAATGATGACGCCATCATTTCCTCTTTATCCGTATTGGAAAGTAGAAAGAGGTTGTGGAGGATGAGGGGGGAGTCGGGAGAAAACACCAAAGAAAAGTGAACCAAATAGGAGAAGTAAAAGAAGAAGTGTAGGGAAAGAGAAAGGAAAGTCTCCTGATTTATTTTATTTTTTTTTTTTTTGATAAATTGTTTTTCCATTTTCTATGACAGATTAATTTGTTATAATAGTGATTCTGTGTAAAATCAGTTCATGAAAACTTTATCATTCATTAACTCCAGAGCTGCTCAGTGTATGTGGCATTTTATCTTAAGTAGTGCAGTGTCCGTTCGGTGTGGGCTAATTGCTTTGCCCCAGAATCGCTGCTTGCATTGTTGACGAGGACCACCATACGGATGTGGAGTGTTTTTCATGCACCGCTCATCCTATGGATTTCACACTCATCACAGCACTCTCTTGGGCCCTCAGCAATACACCCGCCAAGTGTGAAGTCAGCTGGACCTACAGCTAAGGAGATATGTGAACAACACTAGGGTTGGGCTGATGACAGACAGTCATTTCCCACTGAGCTCTGTACTATCACAACATAGTGATTTAAAAGTATCCTGTCTGTGAGGTAGTGTGTTTCCTTAGAGTTGCTGTAAGAAAGAATTGTTGGCAAAGTTGCATTTTTGACACGAGGGACAGAAAATAAAAAGAAGCTGTTGCAGCTGGTCATTGCACTTATGTTACGTCACCACATCCCTTCTAACCTTCCCAGTCAGGTGAACCCAAGATGCTCAGTTACATTGGTGTCACGGTTGTTTCTTTTCTGCAGGCTGCTTTTAGAGTGTTTCTTTCAATTGTGCCATTGTTACTGGCAATATTGTTTCCGTAGCTTGTGGTGCAGAGATGAAGTCCCTTTTAAGCCTTGCACTGGGATCTCTGTTGGACATGCACCTAGCAGTGTTGTGAGAGTTAATTTGAGTTTCCCTGGTGAGTGAGACAGTTGTGATGTTGCTGTCGGTGTGACAGTGGGACCGACAGCGGTGGTGACCACAGAGCTGAGCTGGTGAGCTTTTCTGCAGTAGGACACACGTACAATTATACCAAACGTTTGATGACGATGCAGATTTTAATGTTGCTAAAGATTTAAGGAAATAGATGGACACTTCAGAAAATGCACTTACTCAGAATGAGCTAGGCATAAAGGAAACAGGGAGATAGTTGTTTACTATCTCTTGTATGAAGAATTGTTTATTGATCCACTTAGTATTTCTGTGCAGGTCACAGTGAACACAGGTTATATAAAAGTATAGGTCTCTGTACAGGTGTGATGGTACCAAACCTGGCAACCTAACCCTGACGACTACAGTCCTGTAAACTGCACACAGTAGTAGTAGTAGTAGTAGTGACAGATCTAATGCAATTGTAAAGATTTTCAGCTAAACTTATTTAAAGGTGCCATGGGGAGTTTCCTGTAAACAAAGAAAGTTTCTGTTTGCATTCAGTGTTTCTCACCAAAACACATTGCAAAAATGTCAAATGCATTTCCTTCACTGCTTTTGCTGCAGTGTTTACCATCACTTGAAGAATAATGGATAGTGTAAAGTCACTGTTATAATTCAGTCCTGTCATGTCCCTTTATAAATTAAAAGTGTCACATGTCTTTATTTGGCCTTCAAGTAAGGTTTGACACGGTTAAGTGCGGAGAAAATGAAGAATAGAGAGGACATCTTTAAGCTGAGTAGTTTTGAAACATTCAAGGGAAACTCTGCCATCATCAGATAAACTCCAGACGATATTTAAAAAAAAAAAAAAAGGCAATGAGATGATGATTGAAAAACAGGGATGAAGAGGTGGAGATGGTGGTTTGGTGGGGTGGGAGGGTTGAGAAATGGAAGCTGCTCCAACGCGGTGGGCCTCAGAGACACCTGCTGCTGCAGTGGTGATAACTTTTTTTACTGCAGAGATAACTTTACACAAGCCCCCTTTTGTCAACCTTCAGGGGAACGCATCTACTGATTGGGAGGGGGGTCGGCGGGAGGGAAATGAGGAGGAGGGAGAGAGATAGCATGAGAAGGATTCACTCGATGCCTCCTCACCTCTGTGTGGGACCCTGAGGCGTTCTTATCACGCCTCTTAGAAGTATAGCAGCATTCAGTGCCACTTTTCCCCATACTTCTCTGCCTGTCTCGCCTATTCAGTCCTCATCCTTTTTTTTGCTTTGTGTCTGTCTTTCTCATTTCAAATGAGGTTGTTCCAGTTCCTGTACCCACCCTCCCTCCTCTCTTGTTGGTATGTCTTTGAAACTGTATGATGTATTGTGTATGAGGGTTTTCACCTAGTTTGTTGTTCTGTATTCAATTTCAGTATATATTTGTCTTTTTACTAGTGGGGGCGGGGGATCGATACAGCATATTCTCATGATATTTTGCATGGCAACAGTATTAATACATGGGGTATCGATTTTTTTTATTACAAGTATTAAAGCTACTACAAGGAACTTCTCTTTAACTGGCTAGCGAACTGCTTGCTGTAACTGAAAAATGTAAATGCAGGTTCATTTTATCTTATTTCAAGGAGAATCCAGTGGCAGCCATTAAAAAGAATTATGGTGGATGGTCTTGTTTGCTTATGTAGGTCATATAGAGGCATTAGTAATAAATTGACTGTTTTAAAACCTCCTTGTAGTAGTTTAGATATTGCAAATACAAATTAAACTTTTTGGCACCAGGATAATGAAAACAATTCCTTTTTCAGTAGACTAGATGTTGCTGAGTCTTTTGTTTTTTTTACTGGTGAGGTCAGCAGAGGTTGGCTGGTAGGTCTGAACAGACTGAAAACATTATCTCAGGTTTTCCTTTGGGGACATAATTTGCATTTGATAAAAGGTTATAACTCACAATATCACGATTTATGTTAATAATATTGTATTGTGACTAAAGTATTGTTATACTAGGACCTCTGGTACCGCGAAATGCTTACGATTAAGACATATACAACTTTTAAATATGCATAAAAGGAGTCTAAGTTGTAACTATGACTTTGTTTGTTTTACTAAATCATTACTAATGCTTAATTGATCACATGACATTAACAAGAGCAACATTTTGGGTTGACAGGCTTTGAAATTTTATCCTCCTCCATGCTGACGCTGTCATCAGGAGGGTCATTCTAATGGACTTTCTGGGAAAGTACTGCAAGGCATCTGGACTTAGATCCATTTATTAACAATGTAAAGGCCGGGGCAGACTCAGTGGATTATTGTAAAAACTCTTTTACTAATGACTTTTAAGTTTTTAAGTCACAGTTGAATCACTTGTCCTCGCTGTTGGCCATTTGGAAGGTGGCCAGTGATCCTCGACTAATATGATGGACTGCTGTGCCTAAAAACACAATGACAGTCTGATTTTAAAGAATGATAAACACCAGCCGAAATCCTTAAGTTTTCACCTTTTGGAGTGAGATTTTGGCCGGACAAGACTTTTCTCAAGATGTTTAATTTAGGATACTAATGTGGGTTTTACATCAAAGTTAGAATTAGCTTTGGTTTAAGTAAAGTTAGAGAAGCTCCACTGGAAATCTCTTTAATGTTTGAAATATTCAGCTCCTGTGGGAGCTCCTGAAAGTTTGTACCTTTCTCTTTAATGACAGCTTTAGTCAACTTGGATTCAAAGCGGTTAAAATGGCTCATCAAATTGCATATATAAACTTCCCAAACCAATCCAGCAGCACAATCAATGTCTCCATTGCTCCAAGCTTTCCATATTGTCCTGCCACCTCCTCACAGCTCTGACTCTCCAGAGGTAGTGTATTGCTGTTTTAAGTTCTCGGAATTAACGTCAGAGGTTAAAGTTATTGTTTGTCACAGGTGCATTGAGAGTAATGTTATTACTTTATAACAAGTCTGTTACAGACAAAGATGGAGACCTTCAGACAGACAACTTAGACAGGTAAGGTATCTCCAAAGCCCTCTACAGACAGGGTCAGGTGATGAATGGAATCCAGATTGATTTTGGCATGGCCACACAATGTCCTCTGTGTATTGCGCCATTGAAAAGATCGGCCACGTCCTGACATCTTTGATTCCTGTATATCCCCCTTTGGCTCTGAAGCTGGCTAACAATCAGAGCTGGGGTAAGAAGTTGGCAGGCAGCTGGAAGGAAGGAAGGGGAGGAGAGGAGGAGGACAGGGAGAGATGGAAGCAGAAGAGAAGAGGACGCAGGAAAGGAAACCAAGGGAACAGTTAAGCACAAAAGGGGCGGAAATTTGAGAAAGAAATGTGGAACTGTAGGTGAGAAGTGGAGGCCAGAGTGGGAAGAGGGAGTACAGAATTGTTTTCACACATAAGTGGAAAATCTCAATCTGTTAAGGCAATTTGACCGTGCAAGACACATTAACACCATAAATGACATTCCATGCTGACATGTTGTGTGAACAAGAACTGAACATTACAGCTACAATATGGGTATGCAGCAGGCCATGGCACTCTAACACGTGGGATTCATCATTTCTGGTTAGAGAGGCATTTATCCATAGTCAGTTTATTACCTACATTAGATGGTGTTCGTCTGCTTCCCCATGTAGGGGAAGCAGCAGGAATGGTGTAGGAAACTAAGGAATATACTGCTGTGGACACTTTGGCAATCAAAAGGCCAACCAATCAGTAGGTTCACTGCTTAATCTTGCAGTAGACAGCCTTTTCTGACAGAAACCACAGTTACATCGGCCAAATATTGCCCTGTCCAAAATAACTAGACTTAATTAGCAAATTGGATAATTTCACCTCACAGAACACAAGGGTTTCTGGCCGACCGATGCCAAGGGACAACATTGAAAATATCCTAAATATTGCATACTCTTTTTGATATATATACTTTTTTTTAGATAGGCTGAAATATGTTTTACGTTCTTAGGAAACTCAGTGACCTTGGCATCAGTAAGCACATTTTTTAATTTGTGTACAAAACAATTGTGTAAAGTTTTTAACTTTTCATCTTCATGCTTTGTACGATCACCTGAACTGTACACTGAATAATAAACTTTAGATAGTGTCAGTGGCAGGTAAAAGTCTTGAACCCAGTTTTTTATAGAAGGAAGAGGGAGACGATGAGGAGCATCCCGACAGACAGCTCCCATCTCTCTTCAGCCAGTTTGAGCCTTTAAGATCTGGGAGGCGCTACAGAGTCCCTCTGGCAACTAAAAATGTATTTAAGAAGTCATTTGTCCTAAGTGCCATCAGTATTCTTAACTCTGCAAAGTGACTGATGAGATCTGAGTCACAGACATGACATGAACTGTGTTAAAGGTTCATTTTTGATATGTAATTTGATCTTCCTCGTGTTGTTTTTTGTGTTTGGACAAATTCGATTCTATTTAACTCTACAGCGTGTAGTGGTGTCGTAAATACTAAAAGCACAAGGCACCACATGTGTGTTGAACCATGAATGAAAATAGTCCCCAACAATATTTGCTATTAATGTTTGCTAAAAACTACAGTGCCCTTCTCTGTCAGGAAATTACTGAAAGGGACAGTTCACCCCAAAATCATTAGCCCTACGAATGTTTGCCTTCTCTGTAATATAATGGGACTTAATGGCATTCGGCCTCTGGTGTTCGAGGGGCCAAAAAAATCATTTGAAAAATTCAACATCAGGTCTCTTTCCAGAAACCAGTAGGAAGTAAAGCAGAAAGAAAGTACTTATCGTAGATTCTACCATAGAAAGAAAGTAGTTCCTACATGAAACTCATTCACTCACAACAAGGTCTGTGGATTATCTTGAGTAACCAGGCCATGATTTCTGAAAGGAGACACTGCTGCTGAATTTTTTTTATTTTAATTCTTTATTTTATTGTATTTTTGGCGCTTTGAACATCACAAGCCAACTGCCATTTAGCCCTGTTCTATTGGACAGAAGGCAGACATCTCTATTGCTGCTACATACTGTATCTCCAAAACTTGGCAACTCACATCGAAACAGTCCAGATGGATAAATAACACTACAGGCTTTTTATGGGGGAACTATCCCTTTAACCTTTAAAAAAAATCATAGACACAACATACATTTGTTATTAGTTTTCAGTGGAAATGAACAGGCTCGGGCCTTAGAGCTACAGACAATGCAGAGAAGTTGGAAACTTCTGAGAGATTTACACATTGTTAGTTCTGGTCTTTTCGTGGGTATTGTTGACACTGAGATAAAGTAAGACTGATACAGAATTACAGCAGCTTGATCTTTTAATGCTCTGCTTTTAGGGACCACAGAAGCAACAGCTTTGATAAATTTGTGTAAAAGAAGAACTGAAAGAGAAGAATAAAGGCGATTGGAGAGCAGAACAGAGGCAGATCATTAAGTGTGGAGAAGAGATAAAAGGTGTAAAGATGGAGGAACAGAGGGTGAAATAGTTCCTATAGTCTATAGTTCTGCTATTTTACTTCTTCAGCAGTCAAGGCTCCTTCGGGGAAACCCATTGTGGATTTTACGAATAACCAAAGAAATTTAAACCAAGTCTGTAGGAGGAAACGGTTTCGTCACACACCGTGGTATTAAAGTGACAAGTCATTTTCATAAAACTTTCTTTTACAAGCCTGTACTGCCAAGAGATGAAGAGCAAAGTGATTGAACCTCCACCTACACATAATCATTATGGCAAGCTTTTAGATCTGCTGTCCTAAACACTTAGTGTGGGATAAGTCTTTCTCAAGGAAAATTCTAGGTAGCAGCCCTCTCTTGGTAAGTGCCTTATCAAACATCGCGGCAATTTACAGTAAACCGCTTTCATTTCACTGGCCAGTGTTATGTACTTTTGATTATTACCTTATGTTTGATACTAGACATCTTTTGTCCGCTGCCCTTTATCCCGTCTTGGCACTTAGACCACCTTATTTTGTTCAGTGTATGAGATGATCATGCTAACATGTGTTTACAGCTTGTTGTACTGCCCCCAAATGGCTAAAAAAAATCAAATTAATACAGTTTTCACACTGACTTAGTTGTATCAAAGCTCTCATCAAACCATAGAAAAGACAGTGGTGTTTTTGCTCTAAAGCAAAATCAATCATTTTGTCTGCTGAGTGTTGAATATACTGAACAAACAAGAATAAGAACGAAAATATAAATTGCAGACTGCCTGCTGTACCATCTGACTAAAGCTGACAGCATCGGTGCATCCTGCACGCCTCGTCTGTGTGGGTTTTTTTTAAATACGTACCATCAGGCCTGAAAAAAATTCTAGGGGGAGAACAAGAAAGCAAATAGTATATGTCCTGAAATGTCGATCCATTCCTTTGGGAAAAATAGAAGAAAAAAAAAATCAGTGTTCAGTCAGGTCAAACAACCAGCCCACTTACATAACCTCAAGATTCCTCCCTGTTTCCAACATAGTGTTCTTTACTTCCCAACCTATTCATCAGACAAAGTCTTCATTTTTTTATGCTTAAGACTTAAATAAGAAAAGTCCCTTTTCATAAATATTGATTTCAGTTCAAAGGATCACAGTAGTAACCATGAATTTTGCATCAGGATGTATTTCGATTTTGAGAAATAGCCAACATCAAACCCTGAATGAAGGTAGATTTTCAGTGACCCTTACAGCTGCAGAGTTCAGAGCATGTGCCCCACACAGTACTACAGTCTCCTCTTTCCCTTAGATGGACGGAGAACATAACCTGTCTCCTTTTTTCTTCTTTTTACCGTCAGTCTACTGACCAACACTGTGACTGCGGTTTTATGAAACAGCAGAAGGACCGCTGATACCACTTTACCATTGATTGCTCCCCTCTCCTCATTGACTCTAAATCCCAGTGGGCCTGAACTGCCTCTCCCTCCAGACTCATATTTAGTTGGGCTATAGAAAATAAATGAGGTCAGCCTGATGCCATGGTCATTGGCAGAATTTCGTACAAAAAGTCACGCCGTGTACAAAGCTATTTATTGTCCTGTGGGGAATTCATTTCATAGCAAGAAGAAACAATAGACCTTTTCCACTGCAGCCTTATTGACATGAAATAATAGGTTTAACACAGGTGGTGCTGATGATACTAATTAAGGTCCTAGTATCATTAGTATCACCTGTGTTTACCCTACTATTTTTTATTAATATGGCTGACATGAAAAAGGTCTGTAGTGCACGCTGTA
Source organism: Lutjanus erythropterus (assembly GCF_056507025.1). Taxonomy (NCBI): domain Eukaryota; kingdom Metazoa; phylum Chordata; class Actinopteri; order Lutjaniformes; family Lutjanidae; genus Lutjanus; species Lutjanus erythropterus. Next base: position 17,241,624 of record NC_139326.1, on the reverse strand, counting down.
CACTAGCGTTGGGTGTATAAAGCTTTTACTTTATCCCAGGATATTAAGAAACCCTGATAATATGAAATTCAACAGTCAAAAATACAGATGCTGCATGCAGCACACGCTACCAGAGGTGAGTCGCTCTTCGCGTGGACAAGGTGGCTCAGCTGAGCCAAGAAATATAACATCTGGGGGCTAAAGTTACAGGACTAACTAGTAAAATAAGAAAATGAAAAATGCCTCTTCCCTGTGAGTATTTTGGATTCAGTTCCGATGATAAAGGTAAGCCAGCAAACACTGCAGACTGCTGGTTTGTCCGAGTAGCGTATTGTAGGGAGGGTGTAACTTTTGCGAGCGTGGGTGTCAGACTAATTGCTGTCTATGGTGGCAGAGAGTGATGGTGAATGCACGGAAGAGATATGCAGTGAAGTAGCTCTGAGTTTTACTCAAATACCACCACATTGCCCCAGTGAAAGGTCAGGGAGGTATGGAAAAAGACACCTAAGCCGACTGTACACACCACCACGCCAACACTGAACATTCAAAAACACCAGCTTACAACAAAATTCACTCTTTAATTATGAGTCTCTTCTTTGATGAGTCAAGATTAAAATTTGGTCTTTTTTTAGTATTTAAAGACATTACATAAAAGCTGATACATCTGGGACATATGGTATCATTTTGAATGGTTGGTCTTGGACTTAAAGGGCAAATATATTCAATCAGAAGTGTTTGCCGGATGTTTGCTCACCTCCCCTGAGAGCAGTGTTTTAACTTCTGTCTCTATAGCTCTTTTTTTTTATTCTTGACACACAACTATTTCTGCAACACTACAAAATGCCTTATAGGAGAGACGGTCTGAAAATGTGCACCTTTATCCCCATATTTAAACGATTTTTACGTTGGTTTATTTCAGATGAGGCGAGGAGCATTGACTATAAAATACTGTGAGGAATCCTGTGGAGTCTCTGCTTCTTTTGCTCTTTAGGTAGAAGTACAGTAATAGAAATCTGGAGATCCTGCAGTGAACCATTTAGTTAACATGTCTTTGCTGGAGTGAGACACAGCAGCCCACATCGATAATCTCAAGGCGAATGAAGCAAAAAAGCAGACAGTGCAGTTCTATGTGCAGAACCTTCGACTACACAAGTATTAATCTCTCACAGTATTATTAAGATGTAGTTTTTTACACTTAAATATAAGTTTATAAAATTACATTTCAAAGGTGCTTTCGAGATATATACTATATAATGTGGGTGTTTCATCTATTGTGGATGTCTGTCAGGACTCTGAGCATATGCATATTCCCACAGACTGTGACAAAGTCATAGTATCTGACCACTCTATCTTGGTAAGTACTCCAAGTCTCAGAAGCTTTAAGCATAAGGGCCCGTGATTTTCAACGGGGCCACCCTTTCTAAAAATAAAAGCACTCAATGAGGTACTTCAAGTCATTTTGGATAAAAGTGTCTGCTAAATACCATTTAGTATATTGTATTGCTCCCATTAATGCAATATGGACCTCACTCTCTCACTGCCCATTGACTTCATCCATTCCCAGTGGGCCATCTATCTGTCCATTGACTGCCATTTAGTGTCAACGGGGACATAACTCGTTAGCCGAATGACGTTTAGACACTCAGCAGCTCGTTACGAAGGCCAGGGGTTAGATGGCTGTTGAAGGGACACTACATTCTCTCTCTTTCTGCTCCCTGTCAGTTCGTCCACCTTGCTCTTATACATACTCACTGTTCTCGCTCACTGTACACACAGTCTGTCACCTCACTTACCCTCTGCCCCCTTTCATTTTACTTCACAAGTCTGTCTTTATCTCTCATTCTCTGTATCTATATAAATGCACATTTATACATTTACTGTATAGATGTGAGTGTTATTAATAGGCATGAGGAGTGCCTGTGGCCACTTGAGAGAAATAATGTAATAATACCTAATGCCCTCCTCTTGCTGTTGTCAGACTTGTGATTTAGCCTCTAGATTCACCAACTTTTTAGTGACTTTTCTGAAAAAAGGCATCACAGAAACTTGCTTAAAGGTAGAATACGCAAGATCTGTCGGTTGCTGTTTGTAAATACATCATTCAAAGTTCCCTTCTGAGTCGATGAGAGAGCAGTGGTGGTCGAGAGAGGCAGAGAGTGATTGAAGTGAGGGAGTTGCGTTAGTGAGAACAAAGCCGTGATTTGATGAAATAGAACAATATTTTCTAGTTGTTTTAAAGTGCTTACATTCTAAAGCAGAAAAAACACTCCCTCACATCTGCACAACACAAATTTTGTGCAAATGTACCCAGATGAGTTCAGAGTTCTTGTTTTTCTGACCATCGGTGTGACAAAAACATGCAAAGCTGCACACTGTGACCAATCAGTCACTGATCACTTTTGTTCTAGGCCAATTTTTTTTACAATTGCTTTTTAGTTTGCTATTTTCCACACTTCAGTTGGTAATAAATACAGTATGATTTTCAGTAGCTCAGCATGTACCATCATGAAAATAAGAGAGGAAAGAAAGAGCGAGGGAGTTTGTGTGTAAAACAACAAAACAGGCAAATATATGCGCGCGAAAGAATGTGTCATTGCGAAGATCTGTTTTAGACACAGACAGATGGAAAGTGTGAATGAGAGAGGGGGAGAGGGGATGAGTTTTCTACCATGACTAGCCAAGCAAGACCATTGATTCCACTCCTCACTTGCTGAAACACAGAGCAGACAGAATGTCAATCAATCTGGCTCTTTTTCCCTCTTCATGGCTCTTTCCTTTTTCTCTCCTCGTACATCACTCACAGCATCCCCCCTCGTCCCTGGACAGTATTTAGTTCATCCTTCAATGTGGTAAATATCAAATGTCATAATCATATTTAGCTCTTTTTTTCTCTGTGTGTGATCGAAGGTTTTGACAGATTATGGTAAAAGAGAGGGCGATGACTTGAATTGCATCGTAGAGAAAATGCTCATGAAGCACTCCTTTTGCCTATTAGATTTCAACTGGGTGTAGCAGAAACATGGCTGCACAAAATAATCATTGGCCTGTAGAGTGAAGTTTTTTCCATGCCAGTGTAATTCTGTATGTGTGCCTTGTATTTGACCACAAGTAAAACAATCGGCAATTTGAATTTTGAAAATGGACGACACCATAAAACATTATGCTTGGGCATAAAAAAGGACATACAACCAAAACTATGTACAAATGTTCACCACATATACATCTGCAGGGCAGCAGGACCACCCTGTGTGACTGAGAACATAATCACTAAATTGTTTTCATTGAAACCATATCACTTTTTTCACACACTCGCTGGAAGCCATAAAAAGCACTGAACAGAAATCGGAACTCTCTTATCTAAAAATATGGAAATAAAATGTTAGAAAATATGTAGAGAAATGCTGAATTCATATGTGTCTACTGAATATCATTAAGTAGAAGCCCCTTTGTGACTTTTAATTTTACTAATTACTAATTTTACTTTAGGTGTTCTGTTAAATACACGTTCTGGTGAATATCATTCCTAATAATATATATAATTTTATAAATGTACAGATGCAGGAAATTATTCAAATAATAGTCTAGGGTGTATAGAGATGTTTTGTCAATATGGATATTATAAATTTGTTTAGCAAGAGCCCTGTTTCATAGGAAAACTCTGCTTTGTGCTGAACGTTTGATGTAGCAGTGTTCATCTGTATTTACTACTACAACTGACCAGTCCAACTTTATCTTTGAAGTCTTTTCTTTAGTAAAACTGAAAAGTAATGTTTGAAAAAACTTTGGATAAAGCGTACATCTCTCCTTTTTACGGTTAGCTATGAATCATGTACTGTACTTTAAGTAAAAGATTGCATTAGTGTATAGTTCAGGAGACATATGACAACCGCTGCAGAGTTTAACTGGTTTGAAAATCAAAGATATACAGTATAACGTACTAGAACAAGCAGGTAAGGAAATAATAGTATGTGTAGCTCAGTAATATTTTCAAACCATATGGAAGAAACTGCTTCTGATGGCCTTATGTCATGCTGTAAAATTACTGAAAGCTTTAGACGTTCTCTCTCTTATTATATCTATTAGTATTACAGGCATTTCATTCTTAATGTAAGTAAAATTTCAGCAAAATGATTATATAACATCTTTCATCTCACTATAGTTACCAAACTCTTGTACCATCAGACAACTGATGACGGCAAAATTAGATTTTTTTTCAAGAGCTGCAGTAGTTCAGCAAGGTTACTGTAAGAGAAAACACTTTCACCGTTCAATTTCAAACATGTGGAAGAGCTGTGGTTGAAGAATTCTCAACCCTCACTTATTGATCCAGAGAGCTGTACCCCATCGCAGAGAAAGGCCTTACATGAAATAAAAACCTTGTTCCAATTTTGAGAAAGCGGAAAACCGTGCTAGCAGCTGTTCAATAATTTTTCATCTGATAAATCTCATATCTGATCTTGCTTTACTTACTGGTGCGTTGGAGTAGTTTTTTCCTACTCTTTGTTGTGTTCTTAATCCTGGGTTGACTAGCCAAAAATATATGTATTATGCAGCAGCTTAGGAGCTCTAACAGATGTGAAATCACAGAAATAGATCTTTGAGATCAAATACAAGACGAATGGAATAAAAAAAAGGACAAAATCAGCGTAGGTGATTACAAGACAGACAAGAAGTCTATAGCCAGATGTAATTCTGTGAGGCTGCACTTAATGGCTTTATATGTAACATTTCATCATTAAAAAGTGTCCTCAAACGCCATCTTTTGTTATTGTTTTGACTGAGAAACCTCAAGCAGCATTTAAGTTAAATGTTCACATCAGCATACTAACAATCTTATAATTAAAATGCTAACATGTTGATATTTAGCAGGAATAATGTAGCAGTGTTTTCAACTATTTTCCAATAAAACTATCTCCTAATGTCACTGAAAGTTGCCAAATGACATCATCCACTCATTTGCATATTGATGATGTTATTGCACAAGCATTTGCATAAAGATTGTGTTCGTTGCAGCAAGCAAGGGAGAGATCCTCTGAAGCCATATGAAAGGTACATAGAGAAATATTTAGACAAATACTCAAACTCACTACAGGGAAATCAAGCCTTAAGTAAAAATATTAAAAAAGACAACACTAATGGAGGGAAAAGATCAAACTAACTATTAAAACATTTACAAGATCAAACTCACTATTAAAACATTTATAAACATCAGACTCACCATTAAAATATTTACAAGATTCACAAGATTAAACTCACTATATTTCCATTTGTACAAATGAACATACGTGTACAAATTTATGGTGGCACTCAACTTTATATATGAGCAAGAGTAAGTGAGTCTCACTCGCACTTTGAAAAGTTCCAATCCAGAGAAAGTTTCAGAATGAGAGCGTCAACATAACTATAGAAACTCAGTACCAGTGCACTCCCTCTAATTCAGCGAGCAGTGTCTTCCTGCCTGCCAGCACATCACAACAGAGGGAGAGAGAGAGAGAGAGAGACCGCAGCAGTGTTTGCACAATAAGTTGCTAAATTTCTCACTTTCTGAAAAAAAAAAGTTGGCAAGAGGGTCTGAGAAGTTGCTACATATGACTAATTAGCACTGAACACAGAGTACAGCTAAGGCTGATGGGAATGTCATTAGTTTTGAGCGTATTTGGTGGGGCTGAACAGTTAATCAAAATTTTTAAAATCAAAGGATGCTCAATATTTGTTAAAGGCGAAATGTGTATCAGAATACCACTTTAAATTAAATCCTTTTGCACTGCAGAGATGTCCTGGCCTACATCATATTCTACAAACTTAGGAAGACATATTTGTTTGATACACATCCCCGCAAAAATAATACCATTGTCACTTTAATATACTTTCCAGTTCAAATGAGAATGAAAAATGTAATATTGCAAATCATAATGCAATTGCAATATTAGTCAGAAGCCTCAATATTTGGTCACCAAAGCGCTGGACAGAATGAAAAGACCTGATGATATCTGCCTTCCAAAACAATTTAAAATCCAATCTTCCAAAATGTTTTCTGACCTGACAACACTATGTTTACGACTTGGCTATGTTTGGGCACTATGTTTGTAGTTTTGGTTACAATTACTACTTTGATAATATATGCAGTGAATCATGGTCATGGCTAGACGAAATCAACATTGACTGACGCTTGTGTCGCAGCCCAACGATCAGCGATTGTTAACTCATCCAACTCTCATCCAACTCTCCAGCTTCCTCCCTCTGCAGACTTGGCAGCTCTATAACATCACATTATTTCAATCCTTTCGGCCGCTGGAGGTCTTTCTCACTTGAACTTAAACGTGTCAGGCTTTGCTTAAATGACCAATGCAGTGGTTTTTTTGGAGAGGACAGTTTTAACATTGACTGTGCATAATGACAAGTGTGTCTGAAAGGGGCTCCGTTCCCTCCTGCTATCTTCTGTTATCCTTATTATTTCTATCAGTTGTATTTCTTCCCTCCTTGCCTTTACCCAGCATTTAACCTGCTTCGTCTCTCCCTCTCCCCTCTGAGCTCCACGCTAATCATGCACTAGACAGTTCCACAGGCCCCCAATTCCACTTCAAAGGGCAACCATTTCCTCCTTGTCTGTAAGAGGACCTGTCAGCCCTGCCTGCCTGCCTGCCTGCCTGCCTACCTACCGCAAAGAGAGAGCAAGAAAGACAGAGAGGGGGAGAGAGGACAGGAGACAGAAGGAAAGGATGGCAAAAAATAAAAGCAGTAGAGGAAGAGAAGCAGAAAAGTTGGGTGCAGGGTCCTGGAGGAAACGCAAAGAGGAGGTGTCGTTATTGTGGGTGGCACTTCACCGGATGAATCACATCAGCACAGAGGTGCGTTTTTGTTAAGTGTGTGTTAAAAGTATCTGAGTGCTCGTGCATGTTAGGAAGAGCACATGTCAGCGCTTTGCCAATCTCCGAGTTGGTGGAGAAAAATAGAAAAAAAAAACACAGAAAAGGTACTCAGGACCATTTTCACGCTTAAGAAAAAAAAAAAGCTTTACCTTGCGATTTCTATTTGAACTTTTCTCCCGCTTTGCCTACCTCTATTTCTCTCTCACTTCTTCTTCTCCTCCCCCCTCCTCCTCCTCCACTCGCTTTTTCACCCCGCAGCAGGGAACAAGCGAGAGGAGAGAGCGAGCGGCGCGGTGTCCTGTTCCTCCCCGTCTCGTTTTCGGAGCGTGAATTAAAGTTGCATTCCGTGCCGCCATTGTTAGGGTAATAAGAAAAAGTTATCTTCAAAGGGTTCGGGTGGCGAGAGGAGACAGCCAGGGGGATGGGAGACGTGTGTGTGTGTGTTGTGTGTGTGTGTATGGAGGGGCGTGGGGTTTGGGTAGAGCGGAGATTTTTTTTTTCTTGAGTCCTTCTAATGCGTGAAATTACACCTGCCACCTTCCTGTCTGTGTACTGTGAGTATATGTGAGTGTGTGCACATAATCACACACTCCCATATTTGTGTATGCGCTCATCCACATAGAAGCCCCGGTGTGTATAGAACATGCTGAACAATACCCCAGTTAAACACACACACACCACCCATTCCCCGTCCTACACTCTTAGAAATAAAAGTGCTAACTAGAACCAAAAAGGGTCGACACTTTTTAGGTTCCTGAGAAAACCTTTTTTTATTTTGAGTTCTAGGTAGAAGTCTCTGAAAGTGTTCCAAGTGGAACCTTTGTAAAACATAAATGTAGAACCCTCTGTCAGGGTTGGAACCTTTATATACCTACCAAGGATTTCACCAATCCTTGAAGAACTCGTCTTCCGAAAAGGGGTTCTTTGGATGATAGAAGCCCTACTCTTACAAGGAAACCCTTGCAGAACCTTTGACAAAAAAGATCTTTATGGATTTCAGTCATCCTTTCATCCTTGAAGAACTTTTCCTCCAAAAGGGTTTTTTTTGGGATGAAAAGGATTCTTAATAGAACCTGTAGTCTTAGAAAGAACTCCCAACACACCCTTGATGAAAGAGTTCCTAAATGATTGTTGAAATCATTGAAGAACTCTTCTTCCATATATATATATATATATATATATATATATATATATATATATATATATATATATATACACATATATAAATAAAATGTTCTTGATGGAACCCTTTGTCTTACAAAGAACATTGATGAACCTTTGATAAAAGAGTTCCTAAAAGATTTCAACAATGCTTGAAGACCTTTTCTTCCAAAATGATTTCTTTTAATTGAAATGAGTTCTTAATGGAACTTTTAATGAACTTTTCTTCAGAAGTGAATAATTCTGCATAGAACCTCAGCCCTTCAGGAAGAACCCTTTTTGGACCCTTTTTTCTAAGAGTGTGCATGTGCTGTCTAAAGCTATATTTCTGCTAACACAGTGCACAGCACTATATTCTTATTAACAGTTCCAATTCCTATTAACAGTCAGTCCCAGATAGCAAGTTAATTAACTCTCTGCCCTCCTTCTCCCCTGGCTATCAGCGCACAGGTAGCCTTTCATGTTGCCACAGAGAGATAGAGACATGGACGGGGAGAGGGGGAGACGTGAGGTGAGAGAGACGGAAGCAAGAAGACTGGGGGAGAACAGGGGTAAGTGTGGGTAGGAGGGAGAAAGTAATGGGAGAAGAAAAGGATGAGGAAAAGAGAGAAAGATGAGATGAGGGGTGAGGGAGAGAGGTAAAAGAGGGGAGCGAGGGAGGGAGGGAGGATGGAAACATGAGCTAAATTGGATTTGGATGAGAAACCGCTGAGAGGGTTGTAAAGTGGCAGGGACGGTGGATAGAATGTAAGAAAGCTTTTTTTTTTTTCCTTTTTTAAATTTCTTCATCTTTTCTTTTTTCATGTTCAGCGTTTCAACACCTGCTCAGAGCACAGCAGGAGATGAAACAAATGGAGAGAGAGGAAACGGGGGGGGGGGGGGGGGGGGGGTTGGAGCTGAGGAGGCGAGTGTGTGGAATGAAAGTGGTTGGGTTTTGATCTCTCATGTACTTTAAGCTGTCTGACATCTGGATCATTGTGTTTTACAGTAAGGGCTGAGGGCCCCGTTGGAGATCTGGGCACTGAGTTTGCCAGAGGGCTAATGCTCAACATTTCTAATTATTAAGATGTTATTGCACCTGTAAGACATGCAGAGTACATCCAAGATGCATTTCATTGGCAGTGGTCTGCAAAGTGACGCGTGCAGAGTTTAATTTGTGTATCTGTGCTGTGCTTCAAGCCACATAACTGATCCGTCCTGTTCAGTCAAAACAACCACAGCTTTGACACTAGAGACTGATAGTTTTCACATGGAAGAGCAGAATATGTCTGCGCTTAGTATTTCTTCAAAAATTCATCCACTCAAGATAGCAGTTGACAGTATGTCTCTCCCATGTTTTCTCAAATATGTTTTCGATTTCCCAGCTGTAGCGAATATCAGTCAGTATCAGTCAGTATCAGTCGTTTCAGCGAGCGCCCCAACTTGACGCACAATATGATTACATTCAAGTGACGAAGCCCTCTAGTGGCTGTAGTGATTTCAGTATGACAGGAGCGAAGGAGGATGTTGGGTGATGTTCTTATAGAGTGACAAAATCTGCTCAGGGAGGAGGTTGGTGTGATCAGGTTTGTTTTTGTTTTGCTTTTTGTGAAGTTCACAGTCTGTTCTCCACTGGTTTCTACAAACTGCTCACAACAAGGTGTGAATTATCTTAACCGGGCCTTGATATTTTTTTAAGAGACACTGGTTTACAAATGTATTTTATTGGTGCTTTGAATACCACAAGCGGCACACCATTTAGTCCCATTATATCTCCAAAACTATGCAAAAAAAAATAAAATAAATAAATCTCCCTTTAAACCTTACCAGGCAAACTTTAATCATAGTTTTAATGTGATTTTTGTTTGTTTGTTTGTTTGTTTGTTTGTCTTTTCTACCTTTCAAGTCACATCCATTACAGAGTAAGGACAAAAGTTCCTTAAAAAAGTTATTCACTTATTTTTAAGTGAGCACACCAAGTGACCCACATCAAACGCACACACTATGTTGCATGACTAACAGATGCATGCTGGGTGTGATTAACTCTAAATGCTAAATGTGCCCATAGCAGATCCTCCCACCGTGATTGTTGTATTTACTTAAGAACCTCTACCATCAGCTAGGTGTGTGAAAGCTTTCTGCTGTTTTTGGTAATTCCCGTGACAGTTGTGACTGCTGAGCGTTCAAACCTTTTTACAAACAAGCACAGTGGGACAAGAGTGGACTGGTTATATTTTGCTTTGAGAAGGAACAAGCAGAGGAGTTGAACTTGCAGCAGGATTTTGCCGTGCACCAGATTTGTAGAATGACATTCAGGCAGGCAAGTCCAGCAGCAAACTCACTGATGGATGTAGCCCTCTTTCTCCAGATGAGGACATCAAGAACCACTGTATTGCCTCACAGCGTAGCATCGTGTGAGTGTGTGCGTGGAGTACACAGTGTGCAAAAACTGCAGTTTTCGCTTTAATGTGTTGAGTTTATATTGATTATACATCTCTGTGTTGGCTGCCTTGGCGATGCTTTATTCTGCTGTTAAAGTGGCAGGTTATTTATTTATGTAGCAACACAGGGGCTGCAGCTTATCCCAAAAGGCAGGGAGATGGCAGCCTATAGCACAGCTGAACATACACATACATAGAGCAAATCCAGTTCAGTTAGATATTCCTGACTAAGAGAGAACGAGACTGAGAATTCAGAAAATTTGACCATTTTATCACACAGTATAACATAAATCATTTTTGATCATTATTTTTTCTTTTAAAGAATAACACCAAGATATGCACTGATTGGGGTATTTAAAAGTTCTATGCATCTATATAAGCTGTGCACACAACAATCATCACTGCTGCTTTTGATCAGCCTCACCGCCGCTTCGGTGTCCACCTGTTGGCTCTGATTGTACAAAGGAGGAAGCTTTGTCACATACAAACTATGAATGTGAGCAAAGTGCTTATTTTGTCAGATTAATTGTCAGTTTACAATGATAGAAACATATTACTTTTTCTGTGGAAAGCCTAATCAATTAATTAAATCATAACATTGATAAAAGAACAATATCATTACAAGAACAACAAGCACAAAAACAGTTATGTAAAAGTATCTATAATTTGGAATACTTTACTACTAATCAAACTATTACGTGTCCCTGCTTATTTACATTTTCTCCACTCTGCATCTCTGTACTGTACAGTTACAAGACTGACTGTCCAATTCAGCATCAGAGAACCTTTCTTCACAGGGAGAGAAATCGCATATTGACATTCTGAGTTTAGATTTCTTTTACATGTTGCTCAGTTGTTCCCACAACTGCAGTTAATGTTTATTAACCACATATTCTAGTATTAGTGTTGTGTGGCTCGTGTGCAGAATTAAAATGTTAAGTTGTGGTCACTGGTGATATGGCAAAAGCAGGAAGTGTATTGTATATCCCTGGAGCAGCTGCAGAAACGGCCGGTAAAACACGCTGGCTACAATTCCCACCCATGCTTATTTTTTTCAGAAAATGTTTCTACTACCAGCCCTGCAAGAAGCATTGCAGTCATACCAAATAGTAATATCATGTAGTTCATGAGTTTAGACATAATGACAGGTATTGCAGCAAAATGCACCACCTCAAGCTGCAGAAATGAGGGCAGACTATACAAAATAAGTGGAAGAGCACAGACGTACACAAATTAGAGCCAGCTCTAATATTAAACATTGAGATTCCTGTGAGTTTACGTTTGATCTCATTGGAATGCTTCCTCTGCTTTCATTGAACACACCTGTGTGCATGTGTGGGATGCCAAGTGTGTGTGTGTGTGTGTGTGTGTGTGTGTCGGCCTGCTTGTATATCTGAGTGTATCCCTCAGGCCTTTTTTCCAGATCAAGGCCTTCATGGTCTCAGCTCGATGAAGAGGTCGTGACAGCCAATTAGCTCACACTAAATTGATCCAACCACCCGTGTGTGTGTGTGCGTGTGTGTGTGTCTATCTGTGTTTCCCAGTCAATGCTCATGTTTTATTGGCGAAGCCATTAGTCATTTCATTGAGTGATTGGTGCATACAAAAAGACTCAAAAACAGGGAAGTGTGTAATTTATGATGAAGCCAAATCTATCAGATTAATGGATGTGTATAAACACTTTTAATTTACATTCTGAAACAGGTGTAGAGCATAATTGGCCATTTCAGCTGATAACTTTTGTATTACATATCTAAAGATTAACATGTACATTTCAATGCAAGCTATATTAAATTCTAAAGCGAGCTTGCAGAGATTCACTGACTTTACTGTCTGCTGATTTAGAAAATGACTATTGTAGTCAGCTACCATAAGGCACGTCTATACAGTACATCTGTTTTTAGTGCTATAAAAGTTTTTCTAACTTAACAAGAGCTTAATGTGGGCATTTCTCCTCAGACCTCTATGTATTTTTCTCAGTGGGTCTCAGAGTCTCTTGCTGTCTCAGTGATTATATACATGCTGTTGGTATAACACCAGACAAACATAACACCAATGACATTTAGTCATGTTAGAGCAGGAAAAAGCGCCGGTGAAATTAATCAAGCTAATTATGGCTGCATTATCTTCAGGTGCAGCAGTTCAACAGCCCAGATATTGTACTGGCTGGATTAGTGGCAGCGCTTACTGAGACACTTATATGAGAAAGTGCCCTCATTAATGTCATTAGGTAAATCTGCCTGTGCTTTTCCTGCTAAGATGAGTCAAAATGCCTCTTTGTTTCTCTACCTCCTCACTTGTAATTAGTCTTGCCTACTCATTTTACCAAACCACATCAATTATGACATCTCTATTTCGATAATACCTTTCTCATGTAGTTGCTTTGTCTTACAGTTTTTATTTAAACTGTAATGCATGACATTAGAGTACTATGTGCTTTATTTTTCCTCTCTAGTGACCTGTTCTTTCAGCTTGTTTCAGCATTTCCCCTCAAATACAGTACTTTACAATGTAGGTTATCTGTTCGCATACAGACCGCTAAGCATGTAAACTCTGACACATTCACTTTTCATTGCCAATGTTACTGTATAACAAAAGATTATAAGTGTCTTACATGTTAAGAAAACATCCAGTTTCTGGGTCAACTTTAATGCAGTTCTTAATTTCTTTAGTGTTTTGTGCTCTTTAGTGCTTCTTGGTAACAGACACTAGTTTTAGCTGAGTGGGTAAGGTGGCTGCATTGTTTTTCTTGCCAGTATTGTGGATGAACAAGGGGCTCGTGTTGTCTCTGCCACAGTTCATACTAATGCCTATTTCATTTTGATTCACCAAAAAAGCGCCTGCTTCATGACATGTCCAGTTTAGTCCTTTACTTAATGACTGAAGTAAATGTTTGTGAAAAGTCTGGTTTCACCTAATAGCTTGAGCTGTAGAATGATTTGGGTATTTAATCACCACTTAGTGCGGTTGATTTGATGAAGGAAGTTTTAAGGCAACCTTAAATCATTTTACAGAGCATGTATGTGGAAATGGTCAAGCAATATAACAGGGCAGAGAGTTTTCTGAAGGAAATAGTTTGAGTCTGTTAGGGCCAAGGGTAAATCTTGGATTTTTTTTTTTTTCCACAGTCAGTGCAGGCACACGTGTTAATCTGCAAAGCTCAGGCCTGAATGCCAGATTAGAGGAGTTTCTGTTGATATGGGAAATATACCGGCAGACCTGCAGCTGGAGTTTAATCCAGAAGGGCAGGAAGTGAAGCTTTGACGAATCCTAAATCTCAGTGGAGCAGAGCAAAGTGGTGATAGTGGCCTGAGCCAACACAAACTAATGAAAATATACTGTGATGTTGGCAGAATTGGTGCTAATTTAATCGAATAATCATCTTGGTGGTAAAATTAAAACCTTTTTGAATCAGAATTGTAGAACTACAGTTCCCATAGTGCTTTAGGGGATGTAAAAAGTCAGTACAATGACACCATAGATTCACTGATTTCCCTGCACTCTCTGGAAAGCATCTTTTTTTCTATGATTTCTAAGCAGATTATGTATGTTTGCTTTTCAATGGATGTCATCACTTTTTAAAATCGGACACCTAAAGTATCATGGTGGGAATAGATTTCCTACATTGTTCGTGAGCAACAGGGCTGACTACAGGCTTCACTACAGGCTTAAATTATTTTGAGTGACTGAGATGACTATGATCATCAGTTAAAAACTCAACGGTGTCCTTAATATGTGTCAGTGTGAGAACTATAGCAATTCCACCGAAGGCAAATTGGTTTTTGCTCTCTTGTGATTTGGATTTCCCTTTAAAAAAATCATGATTTATGGTTTATCTATAAATACTTTCAACACCTAGGGGTACTGTGATAAAGTGGCTCAGAGGTCAGTTAATCTTATTGGTAAAACAGGCGGGGGAGTGAATGACGAATCGGCCTCCCTCTCTTCGTCATGTAGTAGATCCCTTGATTTAGACACTTAACCCGAGCAGAGATGCCTTGCAGCGACACTCAAAAAGCTTTTGGCTCAGAGCAAAATTATTAGTCTTGTACATGATTATTGTCATTAAGATGGCTTTAGCTCAAAAAAACGCCCCTATTAATTTCTGATTGTCCTAGTGGAAAGCGAGGTTGCAAAAACTTACTTTACAGCTGCTCCTTTAAGTTTTCTTTATTTAGTTAACCTTTATTCAACAAGGTCAGTCCCATTTACGTTAAGAGTATATTTTTCAAGGGAGACATGGTCAAGGCTGATTGTCTCCCTTTCCGTCTGTAATTTTGTGTTTTCGCTTCAAAATAAAGTACAATTAACAAGCATCGAAAGTGACATTGAAAAAGAGATTTTGCAACAATATCCAGGCTGAGGGTGCAGAATACTCAGACGTCCATTTTCTAATTTCCGTCTGTGCATTTGGGACAGACAACATAAAGACGTCCTGAGAATGCAATGAATACTGTCTGGCACTTTTTTTGAGTGATAGCAACACATAACTCTCAGTGGTGAGTCAGAGCTTTAAAATTAGTAATGAATCTCAAGATCACCATAATCCAACACAAGTGAAAAAAAAAAAAAAAAAGTTGCAGCAACAATATGCTTTTTTTTTTTATATTAAAACACCAACAGACCTTGTTTCAAAAATAAAAACCCAGTTCTAGTTTCACCTTTTCACCAGGTACAGTACATGTGGTTTAAAGGTGAGGGAGTCATCAATCAAAATACCCAGGTGTACGAGTTAACAACCTCTCTTTTCCATCAAGAGCGAACAGAGGGAACATTTTTTTTAGCTTACTCTTTGAGTTGGTAGACAACAAAAGCTTGGTCTTATTTGCATTTAAAAGCAAGCAGAAGCAGTGTATTTTGATAACGCTGCTAAACAATAAAAGCATTTTGACCTAATACAGATCCCTGAGGCACACACGGGCAGACAGATACAAAATCAGAGCGTAGACCATCATATCTGCACCGAGACCGATTACTGAGATACTTTGAAAACCAACCGTTTCCTCTGAAAGTCCTCGGTTCAGAAGGGTAAGTTTTAGATCACGATCAATGAAGAGCGCGGCACAGCATTGCTTCTTGTCGAGTGATAAAGAAACGTCATTTGCTGCCTTCAGTGCAGCTGTGATAGTGCTGTGCTTTTTTTTCTAGAAGATAGCAAGACGTGGTGAGACGCAACATATACAGAGGTTAGATATTTAGTCCCAACATTTCCCCCAGAAGGTTGTACAAACTATTCTCCAGGGAACATTAAGCTGGGACAGACATCAGCCCCATGTTTGCCAGGAGTTTGAGACCGTGGCACACTTTTTTGTTGACTGCCCCAGTTTTTGTTTGTTTTGTGGGGAGTGGCATCGCACTCTGAGGTGATGTTCATCTCTTAATTTGTTTATCTTTTAAAATGCACTTCCGTTATGTGTGTTTGGGGAGTAAAAATGATTTTGTGCACGTTGTAAGATGATGGAAGGGTGGCGCTTGGCTCTTATGCCACAGAAATGTGTGTGCATGTGTTATTTTCAGAATTCAGACAAACATTAAAATATGTGCGGTTTGCTTTGTTTCTGTCTTATAGGTGATATGTTGGTTTTTAAACTAATGTAACATTTAATAAGTGGATCTTTCAAGTTTTAACTTTTTCCCACTTAATTTCTTCTTTGTCTGTATATGTCCATATTGCTCCCACTACCTCCCTTCATCTTTTCTCTCTACTTTTTTCCCCATCTCTCGTTCCCTCACAAACACACACGTACACACACTCGTTCCTGTCACTGTTTGATCAAACTCCACCACTCAGTTGATGATGCTTTCAGCTGAAAGCTCTGCAGTAAATAAAAATAAAATGAAACAAGGGATGAATAAAATATGAGCATGATAATGAATAAATAAAGGTGTGACTGTATTAATAAGAATGAGTCAGAGGTATCAGACGAATAGAAACCAACACACGCCACCATCGCCTACGCATACAGCACTGATGAAAGGCTAAGGTGTGTGGGTTAGCAGACAGCCCTCCTACCTGTACTTCTCTTCTTGCTTTTTCTTTTTCTCTACCTTTCATTTTTAGTTCTGCTGTAACTTTATTGGAATATTTCATATAACACCATAATAAATAGTTTTTTTGGTTTGAAAACATGCATTAGACAAAATCAAAGAATCACCAGTGCTGTACAACTCTCACCGATGTCTCCTTCACTGACTGCCTCATCTTGGACTCCTCATATATGCCTCCATCGTTCAATTTATTCTATCAAAATGTTCATCTGCATAGTACTGTATGTATTCACTATATAAGAGTGCTTAAGTGGGGTGTGGCTATGATGAATAAGCATGTAGAAGTTTAGAGCTCATCTGATATCTGATGTTGTAATTGTCGACATCAAAACAGTTAAAACAGAGGGAGCGCTTTCTAATAAGGCATTCTTTTCATGAAAGCATTTGTCAATGATCACTTGCAGATATTTTATAGATTAGTTATAAACCATTAAGAAGAAGAACTTTTGGATTACCAGGTTGTGAGCAATTCTTCGTTTATTCTCCTCCAGCAGGACACTTTGTACTTTAAGCTTTTTAGTTCATCAGTATCATTTAGCGCTTTTAGTCCTTTCTTTGCTGTACTGTGTTTTTGTCTACTTCACCCTTAATGACAGTGGTCTTCTCCAGTGTGAGCATTTTGTTTCATATGCAAGTGAAAATTTGAATGTGTGAAAACTGTTTGAATGCACTGGTGATTAACTTTGTTCTGACACCGTACAACAGCAATTGTACAACATGTCCAACACGTCTTTTGCTGGATCGTATCAAATCATGTCAGTGTCAGGAGTTATATTATTCCACTTGAACATTCATCATATCATACAGATAATTTAAACATTATTGTTGTAAACCAGGACCAGTCCTGAGCCACATTTACAGGGTACATGTCAGATACATATTTGATTAAACATTTAGGTTCATATAAGTAGTAGGTAAGTGGCTCTGACTCTGAAGTGGCAGACACCAAATACTCAAATGTTGGGAACCAACCTGAAACAAACAAAAACAAATTATTATTAATAAATCAGTTTGTTTTTACTTATAAGCCCCTTATAAAGGGTGCATTGTCATAGAGTTTTACTGATTTATATAAATAATTAATAATAGTAAAATAATGTCCTATTAGTTGAATAAGTCAGCCTTTTACTTAACCAATCAGCTGGCGGAAGGTTCAGCTGTGTAACACTGAAAAACACAAAATAAAATGAAAACATGCTGCTTTTTAAAGCTTTCAGTGACAGTCTTCAATCGGTAAATTACTCTTGTCCAGTGAAGACTGAGATTCAGTTGAAAGCACAAGAAACAAGTAAGACATCTCAAATGATTGTTTGTTTTTTTTTTTACATATGTGGTTCAGAAAGGTCAAGAATGAACAATCAGATTTGACCACATTTATTAGAATATCCATTTATAGAAAGAAAAGGCATGAAACCTCAAACACAAAAACAATGTTTCACTAATGAGAATCCTTCTCATTAGTGAAACATTGTTTTTAACCAACTGATTGATGAGGTGGCTTGTTTTGAAGGAAAACAATGAGTTTGGTTTTAGAATTTGATGCAGTGATGCATAATAACAGGTTATAAAGGGAATGAGTCAGAAAAGACCTGGTTAAAATGTTGACGATAACAGACAGCAAACAGTACAAAAACCTGACTATCTGACCCAAGATATATAAAAAAAATAATGAAGAAGGTAAATGTGAAGGTAAAGGAAATGTTCCTCTTTTCAAGCTGACTTTAAGTTCACACAGCCATCTAAATGCAACGCCTCTCCTCATACGCCACCGTGGGCATTCCAAAACAGGCTGATCACCGTGGCAACGCGACAGAGTAGTGGTGATTGGCCATGGTCGTTATCATTCCTGTCAGGACAGGTGTGAGCGCTCTCAGTTAAACTAGCTCTTGATTGGTTCAAACCGCCAGGAGGCCAACAAATCCCTAATCAGAGTGTTAGCATATGAAAAAGAGAGGCGAGATAGATGGAGCAGGAGGGAAGGAGGAAGAGAGACAGAGGGGAGGGAAGGAGAGGGAGAGGAAATTGGAAATGAGAATAATATCAAGATATTTTCTGTTAGAATGATTGGGGAACAGCTCCCATGCCGCATCAGCATGCACAAGCATGACTACACACACACACACGCACAAACACACATTTTAAAAAACACAACAGTGATGCAAACTCATGCATTTGTGTGTATACACACACACACACACATACACATCCGAGCACTGTTTTTCCACACAGATGGGCCAGTGTGTGTGAGTATGTGTGTCGGGACAAAGGCAGATGGTGCTGTTAACACCCTATGGCACCTTTCCATCCATGCAGACACACACACACAAACACATACACATGTTGATGTAGCACAAAAGAGACAATCTTGATCTCTAGGACCTGTCACTTCTTTGGCTCTGAAAAAGACAGAAATGTAAGAGAATGGGACAGGCATATTTCTCCTTTAAACACAATCTGTGATACTTCTAATTACCAACTCAGAAATATTCACCATTTGGTGAGTATAAGTCTACAAACTACCTGACAACATACTGGAATTAATGCATACATTTTCTAATTTAAGTGACCTTAGTGGAAATCAGACCCTAAATTGTGCATTTAAATACATTTACTCAAGTACTGCACATTTTGAGGTACTTGTACTTTACTTGAGTGTATCCATTTTCTGTTACTGTTTTTCTCCACCACAGCTAAGGAAGAAATATTTTATTTTTTACTCTGTTACAATTGTCTGACAGCTTCAGTCACGTCTTACATCTCATGTTATGAATTTTCACACTCTTCCTGTGGAAATGATGCATCTCCAGATTTTGTGATTTGAATTTGAATGTTTCACTTTTGTAGCTAAATGAAAACCTCCTTGGATTAGCTGGTATTGTCATAAAGCTGAAACCAGGGCTGTTTTTCTGACAACATGAAAAGTTGACTTCTTAGAGATATGTGGTTTTCACAGGATCACAAAACTCCAAACATATGATGATTGTATAGAATATGATGCATCATTGTAGATTAAACGATCCGTCAGTTTATAAAGTAATTAAAATGAGCTCAACCTTACACATCTACAGCAGGTAAATGCAACATACAAATTTGACACTAACAGGGACTATTTTTAAGGAGAACGAGTACTTTTACTTCAATACTTAAAGCACATTTTGCTGGTAATACTTACATACTTTCCCTGAAGGGTTAAGGTTTCAAATACTTCTTCCACCTCTGAGCTGCACAGGAAACTGCAAACCATTCAGCTGGTTAAAACAAGACTAGACAAGACAAGTTTAGGAATTTAGTTGGTATCAAAATAGATACAATGGTATTTTAAATTATAATTTATTCAATATTAACACAATGACCAATTAAATATGTGTGTGTGTCTATAAATTTAGTGTCAGAATTATTACTGCACATTGCACATACTCGTGCATAAATAAACTGCATACACATGGCCACATGCATGATGTTGCATTCTAATACACACACTTGCACAAAGACAAAGCAAAAATGAAATGTAGTTCTAGTCATCAGATACCTTCTCATATGGATGTCACCAGTTAATGCCTTTCTCTCTATTTTCCTTCTTTTCTT
Organism: Lutjanus erythropterus; assembly: GCF_056507025.1. Taxonomy (NCBI): domain Eukaryota; kingdom Metazoa; phylum Chordata; class Actinopteri; order Lutjaniformes; family Lutjanidae; genus Lutjanus; species Lutjanus erythropterus. The sequence goes on along the minus strand of NC_139326.1, from coordinate 17,221,562 downwards.
TTCCCTCTTTCTCCCTCCGTGTCTCTATCGCTGGCGTTCAGGCTGCCAGCACTGACACCCGGAGTAGTATCAAGAAAAACTATTTTCACTTTGATGTGCGTGTCAATGTATGAACGTGCATGTTACCGTTTGTGTGTGGAGCGTTCCTGCGTGGGTGTATGAAAGGTGTGAGCTGAGTGTTTGCATATGCATGTCTCTGTGCTCTGCACACATGAGTGTATGCCACCAGTGCTGTGTGTAAGTTCTTGCATGTGGTGCTGTTATGTGAGCGACATCAATATGCAATACGTGTGTTATATCTGTCCATGCACATATCTGTTGTTTATTTGTTCACATACAGTACATGTGTATGAAGTTATAATTCCCTCGAGACAGAAAGCTTCTTGGGAACCTGTTATCTTTATCCTGCAGACCTGGAAAACACTATTTCTGGAGCAAATGCTACAAGAAGAACATACATAAACTGCGTCTCATGCAGGGGCTGGATTATCTAAAGGATGCAGCGCACCAAGCCAGGTCCCTCTGAGAACCTAAAGGCCAGACTGGGCCTACACTTACTCCTTAAAAGAGAAGGCCCAGCCTCACACACCAAAATATAAGGTAGAAAAGAGGGATATTTCAGATATGAAGAAAGGAAAAGTGGAAATTAAAGATGTACTGCACACTTAAACATATTTTGTGAGCTCTAAACTATGATGAAACACATTAATGATGGTGTTAATATTGACGTTTCTCAATAAATTATACAAATCTGCATTTCATGGACTGAAAATCGCTCAAGATGCCTCCTTCTGTTTTAAATCATCCTGAGCCTTGGAAGGCCAATATAGTCAGTAAAATAGAGTAGGCAAGTGTCTGTGGAATGGGATCATCATCATGTGAAGAAATGTATGCATCTATCTGCTCAAAAAGATCTTTTCCATTACCTTTGATATTGTGCATAGGCTATTAGCCTGAAATTTCCTTGGTCAAGTGTATTTCCCTTTTTGTAGAGAGGGATAGCTATTGCCATTTCATCAATGGAAAGATTCACTATATTCGTGACACAGCGGGTGATGGGCATTGTAGTCTCAGACATTTTTGCAAATGAGGATGCATTGACCTGGACGCCTTCTTTAGAGTAAAAAGTCAGAACTTGGCTCACTTAAAAGGATCCTGACTGACCTGGAAGTTTATAAACCAAGGTGTTTGCAGTGGTTCTAGAAATAATTATTTAGTCTGTCCACAACTATTGAGCATTTTCCAAAATTATAAGCAATAGGACGAGTTGGGCTGAGACCTGTGGCTGCAGGTACACTTTAAAATAAGGACATAGAGATGAACAGGATGAAGAAGGAAATACGGGCTGAGACAGAAAGCAGGAATGTGGAAAGGTGTTTAAGAGAAAGATGGGAAACATTTTTATCTGATTGGCATATAAATGTACCCAGATACACACACACACACACACACACATACACCCAGAGTATGGTTTGTGTCATTCTTCAGTACAGAGCCTGAGTAAATGGTAGACAGATGACATGCTGAAGTGTAGCTGACAGTGTGTTGTGTGTTTGGGGAAGAATACATTCCTGGCGTCAAAGATGGCCTGTAAGCTAAAATTGTCCACGTGTGTATTGTTGTGTGTGTGCGTGGGTGACAAACAGTGAATGTCAGCTGTGTGTGTGTGCAACAACATCCATCCATCACACTTTACCAGCTGGGCCTCTGCATGTCAGGGTCTTTTTCTTTCACCAAAGCACACACACACACAGTTTGGTATCGTACTGGTGTCTGTTGATTCCCTGGGTGTACGTCCAAATGCCCAAATGTCTAACTCCATTCTAGTGTCCCTGTTGTTCAACGGGGGCTTCAAAGAATGCCGCCATTGTTCCTGTTGTTTCTTCTAAAGCACAGTTTGGTCAACCGTATGCAACAGAGAGCCGGCAGTCTGCAGGCTGCAGCACACTTGGATTAATCTGTGTGTTTTTGTAGAATAGGTGGCACTTGAGGCTTGGTTACTACTCACAGGGCTAGTTGGTGGAATACTGGAGAACCATAAGAAATGCCATGCCTTAGTTGCCAGATGTGAATACCTCAGGAAAAATACCACTGTTTACAATGAATGTCTTGCATACATTCAGTGTGAACAGTTTGCACGGCCATTTGACATAAACATTTGCTTATTATGTTGATTAATTAGCTGTTTATGAAGATATTCTTTACGAGAGTGTTCACATTTTTAATCAGTTCTTGTTTGTACCCTACATTTGTGATAGATGCGAATGTAAGAGACTATCTGAACCTCCTCTATACAAGATACTTTAGATGACTGCATATCCGCTTCACTGTCACTAACCTCTTGATCTTATTCTTCCTCCTCCGACTATCAGCAAGTCAGAGATGAGGATGTTTCAGAGTTCAGATTTGCAAGAAATCTTTCTAGGATACATAGAGCATCAGCAAACCATATGCATTTCATTTTCATTGAAGTCTGCTTGAGAAACAAAAAAGGTTGTGTTAGTCTATGTTTAGATTGTTTGTTGCACAACCCCAGATAAAGCAGATAAAGATGTTCATGCAGGAGTGCACTACACTCACCTCAGTGATTTCTAAAACATAGCTGGTTATAACAAACATGTCTGGACTCTGTTTACTGCAAGTAACCCCTTTTTCTGTCTTCACATCCTGACCCTTGCTAAGTTATTAGAAATACACCAGGAACTCCCACGCAGGTGAAGAAGAGACAGAGACAGTTCATCACAGGGGGAGAGCCGGAGACAGAGAAAGACAGACAGACAGAGAGAGGGATGACTGAATGGATAACTCTTTAGTAGCTGTGTCACAGCCAATCAAACCTGTAATTGATGGGATCAGTCTAACTGAGCTAATCAAGCTCTTTTAATCCAGAGATGATTCTCCTAATTAATCTCAGCTGTTTCAAGCTAAGATATTAATTGTGATCTGACTTTAAATGAGGAGTTGAATACATATAGCCAATACATATTTTTTAATAAAGGAAAATGATGCCAACTGTTTATGTCGCACCAGTAATAGTCTACTTGAGGACAGGACCAGCAGCTCACTTATTTTATACTTATATAAGATATAGAAATGTCTAATAAATAAATCAATGCACAGTCACTATGAGGGCAACAACTTCACATTGTCATCATCATTGTTCTTTCCACGCTGACATGTTTTATTGATAATCTGGTGTTACACTTTGACTCTGTCTTGAAGAGAACATGCTTTGAAATACCCACAGATACAGCAGAACAAGTTAACAAATTCTAAAATGTCAAAAGGCCATTGGTGTTATTAACTTTTAACCTGGTTTCTAATTTCCTGTGAGGCAGACAGTGCAGACATTGGCCTTTAGGTTGACACCAACAATGCCGTTTGAAAATGTTGAAATTATTATAAATGACCCTATCAGATAAGCATGGTAGTTTAATCATTTGTGGCAGTGTAATCATAGATATGGTAATAATGTAAATTTGGGGCAAGCCTAGTTGGCGAGTCCATGGAAAAAGTACAATTTAATTGAAGTCACCTTGTGTCATTCATATTCATTCTACAGCTTTTTTTTTTTCTCCAGGCTCTCTGGTTGTCCATCTGTCCAATTAATCCATATGTTTCAATCTCTCTGTGTCTTAACTTTTTATATAGGTGGAGGTACATCTGTAGTAGCAGAGAGAGAGAGCAGGGGCAGAGAGGCTGTTTAATTCAATATGTTAGTCTGCCTGACTCAGTTATCCTTTATCCGACTGACCATAGCTCAGAAATATTAGTAGCCTCTGTGTTGTGTATTGATATATTCACGGTGCTGTCCGTGCTATTGAAACAGCAGATGGATTTGTAATTGCGGCTTTTTCTCTAAGTCTCGGCCTTCTGTCAGTTTTGTCTTGGGGATATTTAAAACTGCTACAAGCGACACTTGAGAAAGATAGTTGATTGTTTAGTGGTTCGGCTCGAGCATCTGTATTTAATGACCCAGGAGTGAGATTTGGCAATCAGGTTTCTTTCTCAAGAGTCAGTTCATTAGTGGCCTGTTTATCTTTAATCACTGGGGCCCTTTTTTAAAGGAATAGTTCAACAATTTGGGACATACACTTGCTTGATTTCTTGGCATGAGTTCACATGAAACAATCGATACTACTCTCATTTCTGTTTGTCAAGTATGGAGTGTGGAGCATGCCCTAAAAATGGTAAAAAATTAATATATATTTATCAGGACAAGAGTTAGGCAATGTCTACCAAATTCGTATGACGATGTCCACATGCCACCAATGTAACCAAGCATCTTGGGTGTGCTTAAATGGGCATTTCTGTTTGTAGATTAAACCAACCAGATGCAACTGACTGTTTAACCTGACCTTCAGTCTTTATGCTAAACTAAACTACTCATCTCCTTCCTCCTACTCCATACTTACAGTAGAGATAGCTATCGATCTTATAAACTAACTCTCAGCAAGAGATTAAGTAGATTTCCCAAAATATCAAACCATCCCTTACTATTTCAGGACACTGTGTGAATGTGCATGTATTTATCTGTGAAAGAAAAATACATTTACAGTAACAATATGCAGGTGTGGCCCCGGTATGTGCATGCTAATGTTTGTGCATGTACTTTTACGCTCATGCATGCATGTGTGTACAGTATGTGTGAGACGCTCACCAGGCAGTGGTAGAAAGTTCCCGCTGTGAGTCTCTAGCTCGCTCTGCCACAGCGAAGGTGTTTCATTATCATTGGTTAGCACACACAGCAGGCAAGATGGAGATTGAGAGAGAGACACAAGTGAATGAGATGACACAGCTAAAAAAAATGTTGAAGGATAAAACCGGTGTTATTTCACTTTAATCATATTGGCTACCCCAACATTTTCCATTTAGACAAAGTCAGCCTTGTCCAGTATGACATAAATCTCCACACAGCGTAAACATGAAGCCTGTTTTATCATTAGGACCAATTGTTTTGATATCAGTATGTTATGTTCTGCTTACTGTCAATTATCTGACACCTAGAGGGAAAAAAAAGGCTTCTCAGAAGAAATAATACCTAATTTTATTTGCATGACCTTTGTAGAAACAGTCACTTGAAGAAACGGTTTGTTTTCCACTGTCACAGCTGGTTAAAAAACTGAAAAAGTAAGTGTAAATAAATCTAAAAAGACACTGCATGAATGAAGAATGGCTCAGGGAATGTAAAGTAGTCATGGGAAATAAATTCAAATAACAATGGCATTCATTTTTAACCAACACTGTTTTAACACTCCACATTAAATATTACACCAGTATTCAGAATAGCTTATGGTCTGCCTGAAGCACCCTATTTAAAAAAAAAAGAGAGAGAGAAAACTTTTTTTTTTTTAAATGATGGACTGGTAGCTTTTAACAAGCAGTTTTTTTCACTTTTATATTGCAAACCACATTTACAAAGTAGTGAAGCCACCTAATGGTTTAGCAGTAAGTTGTAGTTCAAGCTGGCCAGATAAATGTCAATTAGGATGGACCTCTGGATTTTACATCTCAGGCAATTACAGAGACACCGAGAAAGGAACCGAGAGGAATAATAACTGATGAGAGAAGCAGAAGAGTTTTTGCAGTGGCTCTTAATTGTTTGTGCTACAGCTGCTCTGGTAAATAACATGTATGGCTGCACTTTTGATAGGAGCTTCAATGAAATGTCTTTAATGTTTATTTTAATTGGGGCAGGACACAGCAAATAGTGAATTACATTTTAAATAAGTTTCTTAAGATGTAAACCAATTCTGCCTCTTCAGCCAAATGCAGATTTAGTTGTTGTAACCATGTAGTGACTTGAAGTCAACCCAGTATAACCAGTGTATGGTTTAAAGGCATGAATGAAAGTTTTGCGAATTAGGTTTATTTGCTTTTTGACATAAGTTAGATTAGAAGATTTAGACCACTTTCAGGTATAAACATTAAGCATGGACCTGCAGCCAGAAGGGAAGTAGCTTAGCTTAGCAGAAAGACTGGATGCAGCTTTGCTGTCTGCACAGATCAAAAAGACAAAAACGCAAATGCATGTGACTTCACTGGTGTATTTGCTTGTATGAATGTAGGCTAGTTATAATGTGCTGTCAGAGCCAAGGCTAAGAAATACAATGAATGAGCAAGAAATATGTGTGACCATCCCTTTTATGTCTAATGACAATATTTTTGAAATTCCTGTTTTATACAATATCTATGGATGGTTAGGGTGTGGTTGAGGTTGAAATCTAGGGTGTTCTTCATGAAAGTGTGATGATTTATATGACCGTCCACCACCTCCGCCTCCAAGGCAAGGCAGGGAAGTCGAGACAAGTTTATTTGAATAACACATTTCAGCAACAAGGCAATTCAGAGTGTTTTACATATAAAGTAAAAAAACATCAAGACAAAATGTAAAATGACAAATACAAAAAGACACAATTAAAAGAGATTTAAATAGATTTTTTTTTAAAGATAAAAGTTCAAGTGCAGTTTAAGATGTAAATTGAAGCCTCAGATGTGGTTTAATGAAAGGCAGAAGCAAACAGAAAAGTCTTCCACCTTGATTTAAAAGATCTGAAAGTTGCAGCAGACACGCAGGTTTATTGGAGTTTGTTCCAGACGTATAAAATCTGAACGCTGCCTCTCTGTTTAGTTTTGACTTCTGGGACAGAAAGTAGACCTGTCCCGGATGACCCAAGAGGTCTGCAGGGTTTGTAATGAAGCAGCAGATCAGAAAGGTGTTTTTGCCCTAAACCATTTTAAGAGAGACCTGTAATGACACCGTTATAATAAGATAAATGCATTAACTAGTTTTTTAAAATCCTGCTGAGACAAAAGTCCTTTAATACTTGATATATTCTTCAGGTGACAGTTAGCTGGTTTTGTAATTATCTATATCTGGCTGTTGGAATTCATGTTCTGGTCCATGACCACACCAAGATTCTGCCTTTGTTTGTGTTTTTTTCATTCCCAATTGAAGCTGAGTGCTAACTTTTAATCCTTCTTCCTTGGCTCCAAAAACAAATACTTAAGTTTTGTCTTTTTTTTAATTAAAAGAAAATTTCTGGCACATTTAATTGTTCAATGCAACTACTGCTTGTATGGGATTATAACCCGTTTTTCATGACCTGAACTAGTGGGAACATGTAAATATTGAATAGAAGAAGCCCTGGAATTGAACCTTGGGGAACTCCAGCGGTCATTTTTGTCCGCTTAGATCTGTAATTACCTCTAGACACAAAGCAGTCCCTCTTCTTTAAGTAGGATTTAAATCAGTTCAGTGCTGTGCCAGAGAGTCCGACACAGTTTTCCAGTTGGTCTAGTAATATGTTGTGGTCGACTGTGTCAAATACCACACTGGGATCCAGTATTACCAAGACTGAAATTCTGCCGTTGTCTGTGTTAAAGTAGATGCTGAACTGTTTAAAGTGTGAGTATGTAATTTAGATCACTGTATACCTATCAGACACAGGTTTCCATTTGCTCTGCAGATTGCAGCGATGCATTTATTGATCACAGTCAGAAATAAACAAGAAACAGAAACTCAAGCAATTACTAAAAAAGATAAAAACTAAAGGCCAAAGGCTTATTTTGATATAAGCACAGGAATAATTAGTGAGTCACTGAAAGAGTTACTAAAACAAAGTTATTAAACTTATTATGTAGAATGAAAAAGGCCCTCAATTAGGGACAACGGATGTTAAGTCTGGGTCAGTTGAAAGTAGAAACTGGGACAGTTGCAGGACACTGAAGAAAAAAAGTAAATTTCAAGCTCTGACTGACCCTCTTGTGCTCAATGTGAAGAATATAGTGGAGATTATTTGTTGACCTGTGACAATCTGGGTCATCGCTTGTTGGTGGTCATCCACCATCAATCCACTGGGCAGGTCAGGCTGTCAAAGTGCATGATGTGCATACTAATTACACACTTAGTTGGAAGGTACATGTTGAATGTTACTGATACACAATATACAGACTTAAACTCTCTAGTTTCTGTCTATTTAACTGCGCAGCACCATCAAGTGCTTGTAGGTAAAGGATTGCAGGATTTCAACTCTTTATAAAGCTGACAGTAGAGATTGCTTATGTGTTACAGGTGAAAATGATGGGTTTTAGAAAACATCTATTAGTTTTGCTCATTCCTCTTACAAGAAGAGGCCTTGAAAATAGTCTCTGTGTCATTATAGCTTCTTCACACAGTCTCAGCTTTTACCCTCTGGTACACACTAAATTGTATATATTCATATATAATTGTATACATTTCTGCCTTTGTGTATGAGAACTTAAATGCTATAAAGTATAAAGTCACTGGTTAGGGAGTCGGCCTGCTTAGATTGTTTGAATGATTGTAGGTGAGAGTGTGGAGATGATGGATGTGTTGCATGTTGATAAAGCTCAAGTATGTTGAGGGGTTAAGTAAAATATATCTTATCTTAATCTTAACTTGTCTGTGGGGGTGTGCTCAGTTTACAAAAGGAGACACACCATTGCTATCCACATTTATTGCATTCAGGCAACATACCCTGAATATATTTCCAGGAGAAAGGTTTAGAAAAACGATTGCAGAATTACAGATATATATTTTTTGTTTATTATTATTACATAATCCCAAATTAGATTTTCAAACCTCATAAAAACCTGTAAAACCAAGGAGTAAAAAAAGTGTTTCCAAACAGTGGTGAAATGGTAGCTCAGCAGTCAAATCAAATCAAAATATGTGCACCCATATATTGTTGTGTCTAGTGTATTTATATGTGTGTTCAAGGTTACAGACTTTGCCCTTCATATGGAAATGGCCTTGCAGCATGGCAGACAGCACAATACATAATGCCAGTAAATTGAGAGATACAATATAGACGCATAAACAAAACTGCATTAATTAAAAACCATAAAAGAGCAGCAGATTGAATGTCCTGGACAGGGGAGAGTAAGTTATGGTGTGTGTGTGTGTGTGTGTGTGTGTGTGTGTGTGTGTGTGTGTGTGTGTGTGTGTGTGTGTGTGTGTGTGTGTGTGTGTGTGTGTGTGTTTGAGATTATGTGTGTGTATGTATCCATCTGTTGCGTGGCAGTATCCATGGAGACCTGAGAAGACACAGAGGAACCACTGTACAATGTCCTGTTGTTCTGCACACAGCTAACACCCATTCTTGTGCGTTTGTGTGTTTGTGTGTGTCTGAATCTTGGCATGCACCTGTGGCTGGAAGTAAGCATGCTTTTGTGGCTTTGTGTGAGCATTGAGCGTGTGTGTGTGTATGTGTGTGTGCATGTGTGTGCAAGTACACTCCATGTTTGTGTATCTTTGTGCATGTGCACACACCACGCGACTTCACTGCCAAATTCATTAAATTTGCATTACTCAGCCCGATTAGAAAATGCTCCCTCCCTCCTGTGGAGAGATGAAAAGATGAGCAGAGCACCGCAAAATACCAGTGAGACAGAAAGAAATGAGGATGAAGGATGAAGACATGAGGACAACAGTAACCTGAAGGTTAGACAAGCAGGCCTCCAACCAGAAGGCTGATGATTGGACTTGCACATATTACCGTCAACAACTTTATATTATCTCTCAGCTGCTCAGCTTTGTGGCTGTCAACCAGAAGTGAAATCTTCTCTGAGAAATATACTCACCTGTACTTTGTTGGCTGAACAATAGTCAATTTCTAGCCAGGTTTTACACTTTGTTTGCATTTTAAATGACAAAAAACTCACAATTCATCATCATCATTAACTGTGATTACTGACTGCATAGATTAGCAGATAGGATTGTGCAGCCAAGTATCCCTGCCAATTACATCCAAACCTCAAGATGTCACGTTCAGTGCACAGTGTGGATGTCAGGGTGGTGGAGAGTCTTGTAACAAGTCTGACCAGATCAGAGTTTGTGTCCTGCAGCAGACGTGCACTTAATGTCTGCGTTTATATGTAACCAGGTTCTTTCCATAATCTTTGTTTTAGTTGCCTCATGGCTTATCTGTCGGAGGCGTTTCAGCTGATTCTTCAGAGTCACACACATCTCACTGGACACACACTTTTTTTTTTAACAGTACAGCTGTTTACACAGGCTGTGTGACAGCTCAAGTCTAATCACCACTGTAACAGTGCCCTGAAATTCAGGTATTCTTCCATATTTTCATGCAAAAGTACAGTGATTGTGTTTTGGGCTGAACAAGGATGACCTACACTCAATGCTGTACCTGAACGCATACTGTGCTACTTTTGGTACACAGTCTGTGTTAGTGCTGCAATGAATAATTGACTATTAGATTGGTCACCATCTATTTTGTTAATTTATTAATTGGTTTGGGTATTTTTTTTTTTTTTCAGAAAAAAGATTTCAGCTTCTTAAATGTGAATATTTTTGGTGTTTTTTTTTTCTCCTTTATGACAGTAAAATGAATATCTTTGGTTTGTGGACAAACAGGATATTCTACATCTTGAGCTTTGGGGAAGCACTGATAGATATATTCACAGTTTTTTGACATTTTATGGACCCAACAACTAATCAATTAATTGAGAAAAAACTGAATAATTTAAGGATGATGAAAATAATCTTTAGTTGCAACCCTAGTCTGTGTGGACATTTTATAACCTGACCCATACATCACCATAGTACAACTGATCTTTCTCTAATTTTAACTGTGCACCATTTGTGCCATGTCAAGATACTGCAGAAAACAAGTGTTGGCATCAGACGTTCATTAATATTGTCATTTAATGTCGTCGGTTGTTTTGCTGAATTGTTTGATATGATGTTCTTGTTTAGTAATGGGTTGTGTTGAGGCAAGTCATCTAATTGACAGCAGGGATGCTTATGACGATTCTCCTTCTTAGTTTGTTAGCATTTTTGAAAAGTTGTCAGCAGTAATTCAAAATAAACACATTTCAAAACATGCAACACGATGATAATTTAGGCCTCCCTCACTCTCTGCTCTCTCTTGTACTACTTCTGTAATTATTAGTGTATCTGTGTATGAGTGTTTGTTTGAAAAGCAAAGTTCTTTAGTAGCCTAATTAGAATTTTGTTCAGAGCTGTTTTTGTCTGGTCAAATAAGATTGTGCTCATAGTCAAATGTTTTTTTTAACTTTCTAGAAAAAACACTAAGCAGATAAAAGAAGTCAAATAAATAGACTCCTGGGACACTGTTCTACGCCCACCCTCTTGGATAAGCTTTTTTATTTAATTGTCTTACAAGAAATGTGCTTTTTCGTGAAGAAAAAACCATAAAACACAAATTTATTCTTTGTTAAAAAGTTTGTCAAATTGAGTTTGGATGCTTATCCAGGTCACTTGGTGGAAAAGTAAAAGAGGCATGAAAAAAGAGCAATAAAACAGAAAAGAGAATAATCAAGGCATGAGGAAAAAAAAAAGTGAAGCGAAAAAGGGATTTACACTGGAAAATATATGACAGTGGAGATCAAAAGAGAAAGAAAAGCAAGCGAATCAAAGAAGAATACACAGGAAAACTGACAGAAAATCAAAGTAAGAAACATGGAGAAGATGGGTGAGGAGAAAGAGAGGGAGAAGAGGAGGAGGAGGAGGAGGAGGAGGAGAGGGAGGGAGGGAAACAGGAGGCTCCAGATGGAAGGTTTGCGTTGCCGGGGCGGGTTGCCGAGGAAGTCATTAAGCAGCCATTTCATCTGCGTCTGCTTGGCTAGCGAGGAATCTAATTGCATCTGAGGAGTGGAGAGGAGAAATGCCAAAGTACATTTAGATCAAAGATAGAAGACACCAGAGAGCCTGTAGTCACCAGACCCCCCTCCTCATCTCATCCTCTCACACTTTGGCTCGCTTTCTTGCCTTCCTCCATTCCATCTCTCTCTCTCTCTCTCTCTCCCCCCTTCTTCCTCACACTCTCTCCCCCAATCTTTCTCATTTTTTCCCCTTATTTCCCAATTTTCCTTCACATTCTTCATGCTCTCTCTTCTCCACTTTATTTTCGCTCCCTCTCTGATTCCCTCTTTTTGCCCCCATCTCTTAACTGCCTCCCCTGCCTCTTGATTCCTTCACCCTCCTTGGCTCTCGCAGGAGTGGAGAGTGTGTGGGTGGTGCATTGTGGGAATTTTTTACTGGCTCATATTCCCCCTAATGGCTCTAAAAACTGTCACACATCACAGTCATTAGGAATACAAGTGATTCTTTATTTTACACACTCAAAAGAGCTAAGAAGCCGTGACACTCCCCCTCACACCCTCTAATCTCCTACACACTATGAGAACGAAGGGTTCCAAAGGGGTTCTCTGCACACACCAATAGCTAACAATAACCAGAACGATTTGCTTCTGAAGAACCCTGTTTTGAAGAAAGGGTTTGTCAAGGGTACTTTGAGTAATGGTTTCTTCAAGGATTGTCAAAATACTGTTTTGTCAAGGGTTCTTTGTACCACAATGTTAAAGGATTCACAGCAGGACCCCCTGGGTGGGTTCTTGATGAAACCCTTGGAAAATAAAAAAGGTTCTCGGTAGAACCCCATGGGTGGATTCTGGTTAGCGCTGTTAGAAAGTGGATAAAACCCCAAGAGAGGGTGGGGAACAAAGGTTCTGGGTGGAACCATTGCACCATAGACTCTGAAAGGGTCCCAACTGGAGCCTTTCATTGATGGTTCTAGCGTGAACCCTTTATGTTGGGTTCTAGGTTGAACTCTCTGAAAGGGTTCGACGTGAAACCTTTCATAGACGGTTATAGTGTCAACCCTTTTTGTTGGTTTATAGATGGAACTCTCTGAAAAGGTTCTACCATGAAGCAAAAAGGGTTCTCTTATGGGGACAAGCTGAAGAACCCTTTATGATTCTAGGTAGAACATTTATTTCTAAGAGTGTAATCCGTCTCTTTTTTTTCTTGCTTTCTCTTTTCCTCTCATTTCTGTCTCTTTTTCTCTCCACTTGCTGCTGTTAGCTGTCTTTATTTGGGTGCTGCTCATTATGTGCCACAAGAGAAAAAAGGCTCTGACTGTATTTTGTGCTTGTGTGGTAGTTTGCTGGTAAGGTTTGTTGTTCTGTGTGTGTGTGTGTGTATGTGTGTGGTGTCTGAGTGTGTGTGCTGATGTGTGATATGGTGTGTTGTTAGGGTTTCTCTCCTTATCTTTTCTTCTTTTTGTTTTTTTACAAGGTGTCTCACTCTCAAAATGTTGATTAGTCGAGCAGTTTCTGAGCAGGAAAGACAATTAGAGGCAGCTTGTTGTTAATTTAACAAGGCTCGGAGAGAGGGAGTGTAACTCTGTGTGTACTTTCTGCCTTGCCTGCGTGTGCGTGTCTAGTATGTGTGTATGAACAAGAACTTGCAGTAATTGCTTTGTGCGGGATTGGCCTTCCACTTTCACCCTAAAAAGAGAAATTGCTTCTTGCTTTTAACCACTAGAGAGAGGGAGGTGGTGGATGGGGATGTTAGAAGAGGGCTGGGGGAAGAGAGGGGGATTATTGTGTCCAAAATGATTTCAGCCTCTCCTTAGGAACCATTAGAACCATTTATTCATTGAAGTGGCAAAGCCAGAGTGCAGTAGTGTTTTAGCAAAAAAGTGGAACTTCTGCAGTGGCATCCAGCTCAGCACAAACAAAGCTGTGTAGGGGGAGTTCAGATCTAAACATATGTACCACTTAGTACCAGTAAAGTACTGCTACTACTACAGTACATCTACACTGAGAGAAACACAAGCAACAAATGATACCAAGCCTGTTAATTTCCTGTTTCCAGTCGAATGATATGGTAAACTCAGCCAATCTATCGTCAAGGCTCGTCAGCTGAGAAAAATTGGTCACAGCTGCACTTTTCATGGTTATCATCCAAAAAAAATGATTTTTATCTGCTCCCTTATTTACCTGCCAATGTCAGCATGTTTCACGAACAACACTTTCTACATGACAAACACAAAAAAAGTGATTGAAAAGGAGGGGAAAAATTATTCTAAAAATGATTTCAATTCAAGAGACCACATGAAAGCAGGGAAAAACATCAGGAAAGTGCAGCTAATTCTGCTTGTTGAAAGCTGAAGCTGCTTACTCAAAGACCACAAATGAAATCAGTGTTCAATCAATGGTCATTCAGAGAGAATGACTTTGCAGTCACTGGTTATTTAGTGACCATATATAAGAAAATTTCTGTGAGAACACCAAATCTGGATGAAGAAGATGAAAAGCAGGTTGAGACACGGTTTTGTATATACAACCCCGACTGGAAGCTTGTATAAAATGGAAATAATAACAGAATACAATGTTTGTGAACAACTGTGTCGGCAAACAGTCCAATAGTTTAAGAACAACGTTTCTCAATAAACAATTGCAAGGAATTTAGGGATTTTACCGTCTACAAGCCATAATGTCATTCAAAGATTCAGAGAATCTGGAGAAATCTTTTTATGTAAGGAGCAAGACCAGACACTGAATGCCTGTGACCTTTGACCCCTCAGGCAGCACTGCATTAAAAACTGCATTAAATACTTTTGTATTTGGCTCAGGAACACTTTGGAAACGCTGTTGAGTGCTACAACAAAATCAGGGTTTCCATTGTGCCCATCTACATCAACATCATGGCATCTGCAAGCCCAAATATGAGCTGTGAATTCAAATTAATAACATCAGGATGTCAAGGGAAAATTTCTCCACACCCCTAAAAACACAGCACCGCTGCTCACATTGACTGATTAGTGTGCCTCCATTAATTTTCTCTTCAACCTATATCAAAAACAGACATGTAATATTAATCGGTCTGCATCAGTGAACCCTTTCACCCACACAGATTTGGGTTTAATGACATATTGATGGTAGTTTTCAGTCAGGCACTATTTTTCTACAGCCAGAATAGCAGAAAATCCTAACATTGCCATATGGGTCACGATTATTCATTATATGCTATTTCTTTGCTAATGATGAACACATTAAAATATACATCCAAAGATGTTGTCTATGTGTCTCTATTATCTTATTACTGACATTAAGATACTGGATGGTTGAGCATCTCTAAAGAAAACAAGATTTGCTAATGTCAAACATGTAAAACTGATGTGTTCCTGAACAGCAGTACTTTTCAAACTGGGGACATGCAACATCAGGACAAATGTAGCCACAAGTTCCTCACAGCGAGCATTTTGACCTGTCCAACACAGGCCTAACTAATAACATCATTAATTGCTGCATAGCACTGCAGTAATTTCTGGAGTGGAATCACGTAGGTGCTGGCGAGGCTGTCAAGATTCAGGAGAGTATGTGAAAAATAAAAAGAACTGATTTTTTTTTTTGTTTTTTACAAGAAGGAAAAGACAAAGAAATTGTTGATGCTTATGAGGCAAACATTAATTTTCATCTTCATGTGGGGGGTATTTTTAATTTTTTAATTTCGTTTTCCATTAGATTTGAATCACTAGCTGAATTTGTGTTTTATAATCCAATTATACAGATCCACATTGTAAATGGGAAAGCGAAAAAAATATAAGATGGAATATATTAACAATAGAAGCCTCCTCATACTCAGACAATCCTCTGGGCATATATTTGGCGATACAGAATCTTATAATTTGTACTGACATCAAATGGAGCCCAGATGTGCTTCGTCATGCAAGTATACTAATCACTTTAAAGAAATAAACTGGAATAAACTCATTCTTAAGGCAACATTTTCAGTGAGACTGCTTTTTAGACAAAGAACACAGGTGATGAAGTCATTGTCTGTCTGCCTGTGACTGAACTGGATCAGGAACTAATGTGTCAGAGTAACTAACATAGAAGTGAGAGTGTGACTGCGTGGAAATCAGAGCGAGAAAGACATTCTTGGAATGTGTGTGAGCCTGGAGATGGCTAACGAATCCAAGAGGGGTGTTATCTTCTTCTGTAAAGTCAGGTGAACAGGTTGTACTGCAGGGAGACGGGGTTCAACCTCCCAGCGCCGCAGATTTCAAATAACTATTCATTAACAAACTCAACACAACACGTTGTTCACTGTGATTACAGGCACGATGCAGGTGGGGAGTGGCGTCACGGGAGAGATGGGCGGCTCAAATGAAGCAGAGAAGGAGAACGCAAACAGGGTAAGAAAGTGTGCAGGTGTGGATAAGAGGGTGAGATGGCTGGAGAGGGAAAACAGGGCGAGTGAAAACCAGAAAGCGTGTACAAGTGTATATGCAAGACAAAAAAATTCAGGAGTGGAGGAGGGAGAGCAGGCGAACACATGTGATAACCAAAGTCTTCCACCTGTGAAATAATAAAAGATATGCTGGCTTATCATTTTCCCTCTCCTTTTTCCCTCCACTTCGTCTCTTTTGTTCCATTCTTCCCACGGAGTGTTGCCGGGAGGCAGAGGAGCGGCGCTTTAATGTGGCTCCTATCAGTTAGTGCTATGATGTCTTTGTCCTTTTTACCTTCTATTCTATCTCCCGGTCCCACTTTGTCACACCGAATATTAACTTCTGAAAAAAGTTCATCCAACTTATTGAGAAAGTTAAGGGGAAAATCAAGGACTAAAACTCAAATCTAGTGTGAAAAACTATTTTTTTGCAGGTAGTTCTCAAGATGAAACAGATGCATTTAATCTTGAAAAAACTAGTTAAAGTTGATGTTGTGGAGGAACGAACTGGGGCGTAAAAATATTTAATGGCTGTTATACCGTAACTATGAAAACTGTTATTTTTAGGTCAAAATACCTAGATTCAACACATAAATCTGTGTATTCTAAACAAATTCCCATTTCCATCCACCTGTTTTATGCAGTTTCTGCACAAATCACTTCTCACACTTCTCACTCATCACAAAAAAGTTTTTATCCTTGTTTTATGAGACAAAGTTGATGTTTTCTGCAAGCTGCTGCTAAGTAAACTAACCATGATAGCATCTGTCTGAGGCTAATGTGGTGCAATTGCAGTTTTATTTTTTTAACTTTAACTCTTGTGAAGTTAAAGTGAAAAGAGTGAAAAATGCACATAATTGCAAGATTTATTACTGGCTCATACTTCCTATTGGAATTTGATGTTGCCATGTTCGATGGCTCATTATTCTGAAATTCAATAGTCCAAAAAAATTTCCCATTGGACAGAAAGCCTGTTTGCCCAACAGCCCATTATCCTGAAAACAAGTGCATATTTCTCTGAAAGTGTACCCAACTCACAATTGTCAGTTCAGTGACTGCCGGCCCTGTCCATGGTGCTGAATCTGCAGGGGTTTTGTCCTGTATAGGCTTTCTGGTCTTACACTGAATGACATCGTAAGCTAATTTACTGTCACAGAGATATTTAGGGTTTTAGAATAAATCATGAGGGGTTTACCTCATGCTCTCAGCACCCCCCTCACCTGAGTCGCTAACCCTGCCCCCAACCAAACCTAGGGGAGAGTTTGTATTTTTGGAGCAATGTATGTTTGTTTTTGGGATACTGGGCTGTGGGATACATGGGCTTTCGTGGTCCAATGGGACATTTTTGGGACTGTTGGTGTTTGGTATAGTGGGCTGTCAGAACAATGGCCAGTTCCAGTGAATGTTTTTTTCTCTGACACAAAGACAATGTAACTGCTTTTCCAGAGAGTGTAAACTTTTGTAGATTCAGTGTCTCCCTTACTGTAAATGATTTTTATAATACCTTTGGTCTGACTTTTTTTTTTTTAAAGGTTTGCAACAGAGGTTGGCTTGCACATTCAGTCTTAGGCCTCATGCTGATCACTATTTTCTCTCAGCCAGAAAGTCCCGAAAATAAGTATATAATAAAACACCACAGGGAGAGTCACCATAGTTAGATTTTCGGCAAGACTCAAATGGTTCCTAACTACAGCCATAAGGAACAAACGGGGCACACGACAGCCATGGAGAATGGCTGCCATGGAACATGGCAAGGACTAAATACCATCTGTTAACAAAACTGTCCTGGAGAACAGAGGACCAAGATAATTACATTGACATTTCTCTTGGAAATATTATTTGTGGTCTTCACAGTTAATGCACAAAGCAAAACTCACCATCTTCTGATCCCTGGTTCTTCCATAGGTGTTAATTGTATAATTGCATTATGTTTAATCAGGCTCCATGCTACTTTTTGTTCCAGGGCTGTAGAAATTGTGTGTTTCCATATTCTCAATACAGACAGGCTTTACTTTTTCTCAATTTTCACAATTCTGTTCACAGACTTTGAAAGATCTAAGGAACAGAGTATAAACAAAAGAGAAACTGCTTTCCACCTTGTAATATTTCAGAAAGAAAATGGTTGTACCTGCAGTACAAGATGCAGGATAGATGCCGGATTAATCCGTATAGTTCCACTTCTACAATTACTTCCAGTGTGTAAGACCTTTTTTTAGATAATTGGTACTGTATGGCTTTATGACCGCAGCATTACTTGCTGATTTAACACTCCTTTTAATACATATATGACAACTGTTTCTTTTAGAGTGTACAACTTCCAGTCTTTTTCTCCCTTCTCTTGACAGCACTGCCACCGTTTCTGTGACACACACTGTATATTTTAATACTAATCCCCGCATACCATCAAAGAGAGAAGGAGGTGTGATTGTTACAGTAATCCCCCGGGATCCTTAATGGGCGAAAGTGAATGAGAGCGGAGGATTAGGGGGCTGTGACGGCCAATATATTCCGTAATTAGCCAGTTAACAGCCTCAGCGATGGCAGGATTACCCGGGTCTTAGCTGAAAACTTGACAGAGGCTACACATGACTGACAGATTGCACAGTGCTGGTGAAGAGGGAGCCAGTAGAATGCAAGAGGGGAAAATGAAAAAAAGAAATGGAGAAAAAGAGGAGGGCAATAGAATGAGAATCAAAGAAAGAATGAACATTTTTCTATAGTTGAACTTGTCATTTATCTAGGACGTTTGAGATTTCACCAACTTAACTGATGTGTCTCTCAGTTCTGAGTGTCGAGAGGCTTCGACTGCACCTACTGGCAGTCCCTCCAGGATTTCACTGGAATTGCTTGAATTTGCTTTAATTGTTTCGATCGCAACGTCAGAAATTCCGATGTGATTCCATCTACCCGTTTTTATTCGCATTTTAAATTTGAGCATAAAAACAGCTGAGTGGAAACGCCAAAAATTCTAAATCTGGAAAATATTGTATCAAAGTTTTGTACAATGGAAATGAATAAATCACTGTGCACTTGAAACATGTGAGTGAAGCCTTCGCTCCACTGGAAAAGAAAAAATAGCAGCAGAGGTATAATATTTTTGTCCTTCATGTGACATGGGCAGAATATTAGAAATGCATGTCAATATAATATAATCCCAGTATAAAACCATGACTATTACTGCTAGAATATATATTTCAATTAACGCCTCTATGCACAGTGTCAACAAAAACTGATTTTAGGCATCATAAAAGTCAATACTATGGCAGAAAAGTTGTATTACATTGCAATAGACTCTACAGATGTAACTAATAAACTGGAAACTGTGTTATGTTTTATTATCCTGAGGTTGTTTTCATTTTAAGTCAAGTCAGGTCACCCAGAATCGGAGTTTATGATCAGTACGGCATGCCACACCCTCTGTTCGTCAACCCTTTGTTTGATGGGGCTGATGTTTATTTGGGTGGCATACATATTTTACAGGGGAACATATTGTCACAGCAGCACTGTTGGCTTAGCTTCACTTGACCGTCCTGCCGTTTACAGGCATGCCAATTCCTACTTCAGACAAAAACGCGACAGTAGAATAAAAGCAGGTGATCTTTCATCATAGACACAGAACAATCAGTTTTGAGTGTATTCGCATGCAAAAAAAGCGTTTAACTTTTGTTTTTTTTCTCAGCTGGGATCAAAGCAGACAAACAAATACAGATAATTTGTATTTTGAGAAAAGAAAATACATGTTTAAAGTGAAGTTCTATATTACTTCTTTGAATTGTCAACTGTTGGTAAAAATCCTTAATTAAAAAACAATTAAAAAAGAAATCAATAATAATCCTGTTTCAGTCAGCCCTGTCTGTCAGCAGAGTGGGAGTATAGTTCAAGTTTGTACTTCTGTTGTGTATTGTGAACATGTGCAAACATTTTTTTCAACATCAACACTTTTACAAAAGACCTGCTGACTTAGAAGTCAAACCTAAAGGCTCATTGCTGGATACAGTCAGAAAACTGGATGGGATTTCTAAACATTAAAGAGATTTCAACCATGCGTGACATGAGCGACAGCTATACAACATAATAAATCATATGTGCAGACAAGATAAATCTCATGGTGTCTTTCAAAACGTCTCAAAAAAGAAAAGTCAAGCTGTCAAACAGTGAGATTAATTAAGAGCATCAATATACTACGTGAGTCAATACCAAGTGAAGAAGTACAATCACTCTGTAATTGATTTGGTTTGGAAACTTTCCCACATACAACATAATCTGGCATATTTTCTGGGGACCCTCTGGAGACCTCTCAGGGGCCCCCTGGGAGGCCTTGGACCTCCATTTGTGAGCTAATACCCTGCCATCACCAGCACCTGCTGTTTTCTAATCAGTGCTCCTCCAAAGAGCATTCCCTTGAACAGGCCCTTATCCTCTGTGGACCAATTAGATGTCTCCCCTGTCTGTTGTTTCCTGGTTTCTCTAAAGTTCTGACCAATGACAGATGGCCAACTGCAGAAACAACAGCAGAAAACAAGAGTACAGTGGGTAAAAAAAGATAGAAAACAAAATGCAGTCATTTACAAAAAGCAAGCAGATTGAAATGTAGGAGGAAAAGGCTGCAGAAAGAAAATCAAAAACATTCTTAAGAGGCTTGAACAGAGGCAACTGGGGAGAAGGTTTCACAACAAACTGATATAAAAAGAAGAGAAAGGACAAACCACAATCTACCTTGTTATATATTACTATAAATTAATATAAAATATGCCTCATAATTATCTTAATGCATCATGCTGATGAGCATGATACTTCTGTGATGTGACACTGCTGTCTGTGTGATTAAGACACATTTCAACAGTGTTTTTCATGCTGTGCAAAGCTACAATCATTATCCATCAGAAACTGACACCTCAAAATCAAAAAGAAAATCCTGCGATCTTCCTTGCAAAAAACATCTTTGACTCCAAAAAGTCAAATTTTCACAAAAAAAGAAATCAGTGGGGATGTTGTTATTTCCAAATTCTGCAGTGTTGTTTGAATGCATTGCAAATTCTTGACAGACCCACAATTTGTTCGACCCGTTATAGAACAACAAAAAATGTAAAAAAAGAAGAAAAAAAAAAAAAACCTGTGTAACAAGACATACTGCTAAAACCTCACCATCTGTCTTATTTCTCCTCATAATCACCATCAGATACAGGAAGCCTGAATTGTAGGGAACATTTCCAGGTATTTGTCCAGTGCTTATTTTTATCCTCACTGTCTCCCAGATGGGTGAGGTCATGTTGTTTAGGTTATCTGAAAAAAAAAAATGAAAACAGCAAAAAACCTCTTTGATCTATGAAAGCAGTGAGGATTAATTTAAAAACTGAAACTTTTCAAGCTAATTGCTTCCATTGAGCCAGGTGAAATCGGTGGAAAAGAAACAGAAGGGATCACTTCTAATTGGCCCCACCAAGGTAGGCATTATCAATCGAGTACAGATAGTATCTCACAGGTATTTGAAGAGATATCAGATTACATGTTTGGCCTAGATAAGCTTTATTCCCCTGCAGGATATAGAAACATATATTTCATATGATCTCTTTACCTGTTTATTTTGTTTGTCTGCCTAGATGAGCAAAGACCATAGGCAATATACAAGTGGATGGGGCGACCATGACGACACCCATAGGTCTCTAAAGCCTTAAGCCTTGTTTTTTTGCAACCAGAGCAGGTACAGTTCTGATGAGAGTGTGGAGCTGGTGGCTGACGTACTGTGACTTGGGTGGTGCTTGTTTTTTGGCTCATCTGTTCAGCAGGAAATAACACTGGCTTGCCCGGTCGCAGTCTTTCTCATATTACAACCAAACAGTGCACCAAATTACACTTCTGCAAACATTTTAAGGGAGAAATATGCAATGTAGTAACAGAATCTTTATCCATATTTGATTAGCACTATCTTGTTAAACAGTTGTATCTGAGTTTCAGAGGCTCCTCTGGAAACTGGAAACACAATTGCAACTGCCTGGTTGTGTCTAAAGGGGCACCCAAGACCCACAGAAAGATCTTGTGAGAGTAACCCTAACCATGATCTTTCCCTAACACTAAGCAGGTGTTTTTTGTCCCTAAACCTACCCAGACCTTGTTACATCATGAAACATAATTAGTTTGTACAACATGCACAATTAGGACACAACATATCTAGACAGGACCCAGCCACCTGGTCGTGATCTTGATTATATTACAACTAAACGGTACACTAAATTATGTCTCTGAAAACATTTTAAAATGAATATTTATACTTCTTGCTACTTTTTACTTCTACTCCACTATAGTTTGGGGGCAAATACATTGTACTTTTTACTCCTCTACTTTTATTTGAGTTAGATTCTGTAGTTACTTTGTAGATTTAAAAAATCTAAAAATTATGATGATCTTCTAAAATGTCATCCAGTAAAACACATTGTCATAGATGACAATATAGAAACTAGTGAGTAATGGTGAGTTTTTCTTGTTTTGATACTTGAAGTACATTTTGCTGTAATACTTTTACTTTTACTTGTAATGGAGTATATTGTTTATATTGTTTTATTTATACACTCTGGCACTATTTTCTTTGTATTTTCATCTATGTTGTCTTTTGCTGCTCACAATAACACTTGGATTCCTCTTGTGCATTTACCTCAAAATAGCATCGCCAGACCGATTCGCAAATGTGAATCAGTCCAAAGCTCTCATTTTACTTGTGATTTCTAAGGTCTGTTATCAATATGCAATCAGACCTGCAGCTAATCCAGGCAGCAAAACATGTGATGTAGTGATTCGTTACCAAGCAGGGCACAGAGCATATATTATTACATATTACACCTTAATGGTAAAATATGTTTCTCAAAACATTTTAGTCGAGAAATGGGCAATACAGTAATGTAATCATTTGATCAGAACCGTCTAATTTTTCAGTTTGAAATTTGGGAGCCTGAGGCGTTGCTCTGGACAGGCGTGCTGACTTGAAGCGATTGGATAGACCTCCCCAACCAATAAGAGCAGTGACACATGTAACTTTACAAATCTGGACGGGTGACCGTCCTCAATTAATGTATAGAGCCCACCCCATGTTAAATAAAAGGCTGGGATTGGCCCAGCCAGATCCAAGGCTGGTGGAATTCTGTCTGAATGGAAGGGGGGGCCCAGACGTATCTGCCAGAACAAATGGAAAGCATAAGCTCGGCAGATTAGTGTGGCTCCCAGGCTAACTTTAACGCACAAATATATCACATTCTTCACTGCTCTGTCGGATTATACTTCCCTGGAAAGGCCCACCAGAGATTTTAAAAGAAAGCTCAAGAGCTTTCATGTAACTGAGTATCTTATTTTCCACAAAAGAGAGTTGCAACTTGGACATTTGCTCAAATGAAAACACCACAAATTGCTTCTTTAACATTTACTCTAGTGTTTAGTCTCAGTGTGTTCTCTGCTGCAGAGGTGAGCTTGCATCATGTTTCCGACTCTTCAAACAGTAGCTACCGCTGTGCCTTGGAGGAGCTGCAATCATGTAATCTGTTGCTTGACAAATATTTCAGTTGAGTGTATTCCACTCTCAGCCAGGTGCGCCGCCGCCTCTTTCTCTCTGTATGCAACAGAGGGACCGCTCTCCAAGTCACCTTGAATAAGAGCAGAAACCAGATGAGCAGAATTGAGATGGAGAGAGACAGAAGGAAAGCAAGACGGGAGATAGAAAGAAGGAGGTGGGAGGCGAGAGAAGGAAATCAGAGCAAGTGGGAAAACTGAGGGAATAAAATACAAAAAAGTGTTACAAGAAAAGGAGAAATTAAGAGGCAGGAAAGCTGCGGGTGGGAAGAGCATTGAGTGGGAAAAGACACAATATGTATGTGTGAGAGACTAATAACAGAACAAGGGGGCTAAAAGGACAGAAAAGGCTAGAGGAGTACAAGCAGTTTTCGTCAGGGCAGGTCTCTTGCAGCTAAGATCAGTGTCACTCATGACACCACTGTCATGTCACACCATGTAAAACAGAACTGACTGACAGAAAGAGAGACAGAAGAAAGAGCCTGAGATGGAAACTACTAATCAAGGATTCTGTCACATAAGAATTAGAAAAGAAACTGAGCAATAAAGACATGACAATACAAATAAAAAACTAAAAGAGTACTGCAATCATTAGCATTTTGATTAGTAACTGTAATTTAATTACTTTTTTCTCAGTAACTGTAACATTACATTTATTTTATAATTTGCATGTGATGGTCACATTGTAAGTAATTACTCTCCAGCAGTGCTCATACCCTGTTTGACATGTATGTGAAATGTTGTTTGAGTTATGGCCAAAAACAAGTTTAGTGACATCACAATGACCCTTGACCACCAAAATTTAATCACTTCATTCTTGAGTACCAAATTCCTTTCAAGTATTCTTGAGGTATGGCATTCACAAGAATAGGACAAATATGATGTCACTGTGACCTTGAAGTTTGATCTTTGACCACCAAAATCTAATCAGTTCATTCTTGAGTCCAAGAGGAAATGGCCTCAAAACGCTAATGAGATATCATGTTCACAGGAGCGGGGTGACCCAAAAACATAATGCCTGTGGCCATTGCTGTTGGTAAAAAAAAAAAAAGGTTGTTCATGTTTTTTCAAAAACTGTGAATTACAGAGGTTATCAGTGTGCTCAAAGAAAAATTAGGCTAATAGGTCCAGCAGTATTAGAGAATATGTGCGGAGAAGCTTCAGGCCCATTGGTCACACACATGCACACACACTCACATGTAAACGATCACATGATCTCCTCTAGGCTTATGCCTGATGGACATAACTAAGAAAACAAAAGCATGCATGAATTTCAGTAACAGTAATTTATCTTGAAGCCTTTTTGAGACTTTTTCTGAAATGCACTAGAGCACGACATTCGGTGTGCAGTGTAGCTCACTCTCTCTTTGGGAAAAAGGGAAGAAACAATGAAGGAAAATGAAAGAAAAATGGAGCGAGGAGAGGCAAGCAAAATTACACCATCTTCAAAGTAAACATCTTTTCAACATGTAAAGTGGTTTTGGTTTTGATGTGGTATGTTTTCTGCAGCTGAGCTCAGAAAATGATGGAAACAAGGGAATGAGGGAGTGGAAAGTGAAAAGAAAAGGAATTGCAGGAAGAGCAAATGCAGGGGGAAAAAGAAGGAAGAGACATTTCCTGGACAATCAACGCATTTATCCCAGCTTGTCAAATACTACTTTGTCACATCCCTTACCCTTTAGTGTAGGTACCAGATGCTGCTAGAAAGCCTTTTTATAAGGTGGTTAATGCTGCAAAATGGTCACAGTTTGGGAAAGTCTAGGCATCAAAACTACTCAATTAGATGTACGCAGCACATCCTCATACACTACAGAATAGGTCAGTTGCCATTTACTTAAAAAATTACAGACAGTCTAGAGATAAACAGTGTTATGTAAGTCACATGACATAACTGAGGTGTCACGTGATGGAGGGGATGAAAGTGATATGACGGAAGTCACGTACGTAACTTAAAGCTAATAGACAGAAATGAGTTGAAATAATTTGCTTCCACATTCGACTAGATGCACATTCTTCTGGTGAGGACAGGCTGTATTTACAAACCAAAAAAACAAAAACAAAATCATGTTTTGGGTTAAAATAAGTATGTTACGTTATGTAAGTCATGTGACCTAAGCCAGATTATGTACCTTAAAACTACAAATAACATTTTCATTTCACATGGGACACAAACTTGGGCATCCTGGGTGGAAGTCCAGCGTTTGTTTGACCCATCCATCCACCCACTTCCTCCTCGTGCAGACTTTCTCACTCTTTAAACTGCGTCACCTGACATGGATATGACATTGAAGAAACTTAAAGGCCCGGTGCATCTCATACTGTACAGCTGCTGTAAGGCACTTTGGCTGTATGAGTCGTTGGGGTGTGTGACAAAACATCCATATTTGATGACCTGCTAATGAGAATGGGCTGGCGTAATTGAATGACACAGGATGATGCTCAACAAGGAGACTCTCGAGGGTCTTTTAAACTGGTATAACTGAGCTAGAACTACCACATTTTATTCTGTGTAATACAGAAACTGGAACTTGTATACTTAATGGGCTACTCCAGTGCTTTAGTGCTGCACTGCCACAAAGTTGGGAGGCACACAGGCGACACACTGAGAGAGGAGTCGTCTGAGATTGTCTCATTTTTCTTCCCCTACCATGGGTCTCTGTTAAAAATGTGTTGTCCCAAGCCCCTGATGACATCACTATGATATCATCAGGGTTACTTTTTCTGACTTGACGCTCCTCCTCCAGAGCCTGAGGAGACAGTGAACCTCTGCTTTCACTGGCTGAGTAAGCCTTATCATGAAGAATTTAAGGAACATAATGTATAAAATTGATGAAGGGCTCCTTCTAAATGTGTTTTTTAAAATCTTAACAACTAGTTTTTTGTCTGACACTGCTTTGTCGTGCATTAGGCTGATTGATTAACAAACGTCTTTGTGTATTTCAGACAGTTTTATCAGGTTTTAACCAGCCCAACAGTGTGTGGCTGATGTTGTTTTCACTTTGTGAGTCTAAGTGGCCCTTGAGAGACCTACTGTAGCATGAACTACCAAAGAAGACGTTTTGAGTACTTTCCCAGGTTTTGTCAGTTTGCGGACAGATTTCATCGACAAAATAGTGCCACAACTGTGCAAGATGCAATCACGACACGAGGCCAAGTTAGAAGAAGAGTGTAGTCCGTGCAGGGACAATGGAAGTAGAAGGGTAGGAAGTAGGGAAGGAACTGTCTCTCCCCCTCAACTTTACGCCCCTGGGGCCTCATTACTAAGTTTTTGTCTTATCTTAGGTTTCCTGTTACAGAAGCAATTCCTTAACTCTTGGCTGTGACCTAGATGGTCTGTCTCAGACCAGGGGAGTATTCCATCAACGCAGGTGAAGGAAAAGCCTGGCTATTTTGATAAGTCTGGCTAATTTAGGTGAGTGATCGGTTACATGGCTGTGGCTTATAGGAATCCCTGCTCAGTAATGATGGTAACTTATACCGCTGAACTAGCCTGCTCTGTGGCAGCTTAACTGTCAAGCTTAATTTAGCTGTGTGTCTAAGAAATTCCAATGGGTGGAAACAGAACCCCAAAAGACACTTCTGCCACATGTCTTTCTGGGCTCTCATCACTTCTGTCCCTGCAGAAATACAACTTCAGACCTTTTCTATGTGACCAAGCATGAAATTTATGTTTTTACTTTAGTTCCAAAGAACTTATTCATTTTTTTAAAAAAAGTTAAGAAAATTCTGTCTTACTTCTTGTTGCTTTACTGTCTTCAAAAGCCAACAACACCGTTTTGTTTTGAAAGTTTGATATTTATAGTTAAAGGGAAAAAAAGTGTGCCAAAGTTGTTTTGAAGTTATTTCCTTCTTCGCTTATTTTGTTCAAGCTGTGAAGACAAGAAAAGCATTGAATGAAGTCCAAACGCTGACCTTCTGCTGTGTTTAAATTTATTCCTCTCCAGTTTCATTATTTCCAACTTCAACTTCTTAGTTTGTCAATTTTTCTACTAGTTTCTGACTTTCAGTGCCAACAAGGAGATGATGCTTGGAGAGTGGAGAGTGGCTGACACACAGGTCAGTAAGCTTGTTTTAGCCTGGGCTGAGTAAACGTTGACTAGACCACACTAAACTGTTTGTGTGGAACGGCTTAAGCCTTGACTGGAACTTGAAGTTAATTGAACTTCTCACTTAAACTCAGGCTTTAATTTCAGTCTAAATTGTATCTTACCTTAACTAAGAAATACAAACCAGGACCGTAAATTTGAGTCCTCAATCAGCACTAATCCAGTCATGCCTGTATCTGTGTTTAGAATGTACATTAGACTGTCTGTACCCATGAAAGGTAGTTATTTTAAATTTAGGACAGGGTCTATGCCATCCTAACTTAGGAAATTCTTCAGTTATGACAGTTCTGTAATAGCTAAACACATATCCTGAGATAGA
This sequence comes from Lutjanus erythropterus, assembly GCF_056507025.1. Taxonomy (NCBI): domain Eukaryota; kingdom Metazoa; phylum Chordata; class Actinopteri; order Lutjaniformes; family Lutjanidae; genus Lutjanus; species Lutjanus erythropterus. Next base: position 17,193,556 of record NC_139326.1, on the reverse strand, counting down.
TAGGACTTTATTCTTTTACAGTTGAGAAACATGTTTCTGGAAAAAACAAAAAATATAAGATAGGATTTCAGACTTAGTAGGTTTCTGTAATGAGGCCCCTGGCTCATAGTCGTAACAGTGCAAGATGCAGTCACAAAAAGCAGTCGCAAAACTTTACAGGTGTTTAGTTCGCATCAAAATGAAGACCAAGTTTGAAGATGGGTGTGGTGTGGACGGGTACTGGTGACTACTGACTACTCAAGAGTTGGAACGCAAGCGTGTTGATAGGTGTTGCAGCTGGTGTGATGCTTTCAAGTTTGTTTTGTGTTTTTTTTAATACATATTTATTAAAAGTTGTCTTGTGTTACACTACGCTAACTGATCCCTTACAAGGAGACAAGCTGGCAGTGCTATAGAAAAGTAGCACTCTGATGTCTCCGTCTGTCATGTCACCCTCACGCTGCATGTAGTGGTCCCCCAAGAGTCCCCCTGCTCAACACGCCTCTTGGCAGAAATAAGTTGGCCATGAATGAGCCTAAGGAGCTTGTGCTCGCCCTGGGGAGGCGACCACCTATGGTGAAAAATAAGTGGCTGGCGACGTCAAGGAAACACATTGCAACTAGTATCACATGGAGAATTTGTCCAAAAGTGGGAGAAAAATACAGCATAGCATCTCAAACTGGCCATCGTTACACCCTATCACCCACTTCACTGAAGTGTGTGAACACTGTTCTCTTTTGTTATAATGTAGTCTTACCCAGTTTCTCTCTTTGTCTTTCTGCCATCATGCTCTTTCAATAGTTGTGCCTGAGTCTGTTTCCTCCTCTTTTATTATCCTTTGTCCTCCATCTCTCCCTCTCTTTGCGTCTTTTTCATAAACGATCAGTAAAATGGCAGCTCTCCCAGCTGTCTGCTCTTCACATCGCCACTGTAAGTCAGATACACTGAAGGAATGCGCTGAGAGTACCCAGACACACAACAGGAAATAAACAAATATGTACCGTACCAGATGGCAGGAGCACACACATAGAGCTTATGCATGTGTTGATAGGGAACACACACACGCACACACACACACACACACACAAATATGTCTATGCACATATACACTGCACATGAATAAAAATTTTACACACTTTTATATGAACACACACACACTGTGTCATTGACGTCAGTTGATAAGAGCAGACACTCAGTTTAAAATAGAGTCTGGATTTTGCCTGTCGAACACACTTCCCTATCATATTTGTGCAGTTCTGCAAATGATATGTCATATTCTTTTCAGAAACCTGTTTCAGTGTCATTTCTGATGATCTAGACAGAAGGCAGAGGAGATAGATGGGGGAAAATAGCAGAGAGAGAGAGAGTGGAGTTGACACAGAGGATATTTTTCAACCTATTAAATGATATCCTATTACAACGGTTGCTATTACAAAAGACCCCTTTCTTGCATTTACCCTGCGTCTATTCTTCATTTACAAGAAATAATTGCATAAATGTCACTCACTAGATGCAAATTGCTGTGGTGCAAGACGAGGCGTAATCAGCCAAGTAGTTACCTGTTCTTTAAAACTCTGGACAGCTGAAAAGAGAGAAAATTTTGATTTTTCAAACAACGGGTCTGCTATATCCATCAATCAAGCATATGGTGCAAAGGAATAACTACATTGTTTTCAGTATATTGTAATGCATATTGAACTATTAACTGTTATATACATCCAGTCACTGATCCATCAAATTTGTCCTCCATCCTTCATTTCAACTTTTATACTTTCTGTGCAGGCTCAAGTCAGGGAGACAAATCAGAAGTCCTTACAATGTACAACCCCGGCTCCATAAAAGTTGGGATGTTGTGTAAAAGTCAGTGATTTGCAAATCCTTTTAATACTATATTAAACTGAATATAGTACAAAAACAAGATATTTAATGTTTAAACTGATGAACTTTGTTCTATTTCATTGTAAATATACACTAATTTTGAATTTGATGTATGCAGCACATTTCAAAAAATGTTGGACAGGGGCGACAAAAGACTGGGAAAGTTGTGGAATCCTCAAAAAACTCCTTTCACACAAATTCACAAGGTAAACAAGTTCACTGATAGCAGCTGATAGTATCGTGATTGGGTGTTACAGGGGCAGCTTTAAAAGTCTCAGGCATTTAAGAACAGTTTCAGAACATTTCTCAGCACAAAACTGTGGAACTTCAGGGATTTCAACATCTTCAATCCACTTAGAAGAGTCGACTAAGACACTTAGAAGAGTCGACTAAGACTCTTCTAAGAGTTAAATAGTAAAACATTAGGGGCAGCCCTCGTGTCTGCTGTACTGCCAGTGAATATATGTTGTTATCATTATTGTAGTACAACAAAGTAGATGTAGGATATGCATGTTGGCTGAATGTGTACTACAGCAACCTAAAAACACAGTTTCTGTCTCTTGAGCAAATTTCACACAGTGGGTATTTCTAGAGAACATCAGGAGAACATATAAGCTGTACTGATATTTGAGCAGGTAATAAAGTTATAAATTATATCGCACAGCTTTAATGCATAAAGTAAAATGGCTCATTATCACAGGGCCAGCATTGAGCTAAGCAGTCCCTTGGGAAACATAGACTGGCTGTAGGAGCTGCAGCTGTCTCTTCCGTGTGTGTGCGTCTGTGTGTGTGTGTATGTCATACAGTCCATTTGTTGCCTACAACTTTCTCAGCAGATTCCCATCCCATTAAACAGCACATCCTGTCAAATACAATGATCAATAATACTGTGTAGAACAGGGTATGAGTGTGTATATTTCTGTGCAGTGTGTGTGTAGGCCTAAATGCTTGTGTGGGCAGGTGTGGATGGGGGTGTGCATGCGGCCAATTATTTGTGTGCCTGTGTGTATGTTTATGCCCGTGGAGCTACATAACTGTTTCTTAATGAGGTTAAGGTGGAATTCTGTGGTTAAAGGTGTGCATGTGGGTGTGCATCTCCTCTGAACAGACTGTGGTAGGTTTTTTTTTGCTTTAGATGATGAACATAAACACAGGGCAAAAGACAGTTTGTAACTCAGATACTTTTCAGAAAAGAAACAGCAATTAATTTGGTTACTCATTTATGCAATAAATGACCTTGATCAAGTCTAAAGTTTATCCGCAGTGAAGTCTATTATCCAGTAAAGCACTGCACTGACAAGTCAAATGTGTGGAAGCACACACAGGTAGAATTGGGTGTATCATGTCGCATTGTGCAAACTCTACAGTTTACTTTGCAAAAAATACTGCTGTCAGGAGAACTTATCAGAGATGTAAAATCCTGCCTCAAATGACTCAACAGACAAAACTTGACAGAAACAAAAAGGATTGGCAAAGTTCAGTTGAAATATATCTTTAATTCACAGTTAGATGTGAAAAGTCAACAGTTTCAAAGGGAGAGACTCACATGCACTAACATGCACATGCAGCAAGATCAACAAATTATTCTTACTAAATCTTACTGTAACACACACACACACACACACACACACACACACACACACACACACACACACACACACACACACACACAACAGCATGCTAACATACACTGAGTTAGTAAAAGTTTCAGGTTTCATTATGACAGAACTTTGAGCAGCTCTGTTCTATTAGATTGCATTAGATTATATGGTGTATCCATTTAAACCTAAATTTGCAAGGCCAGTATCAAAAGTAGAGCCCTGTATTGGTCTCCGCAAAAAAGTTGTGTAACAGGTAAAAAATGACATTTTCATGGACACATTAAAAAGTGAGCTAATTGCAGGTGGGCAGCAGGTAATATTACAACGTATTGAATACAATAATGTGTTTTGTTTTCTGGAGAAATCAGAGATGAAAATAATTCTGCAGTATTCCTGGCATTTAAATCCATAAGCATAATCAGCCACCAGGATTTTTTTTTTTTTTGTCATTATTGTGAAAAGCTACGACACAACCTTTGACCCTACATCCGGCCAAATAATGGAATTTCATACGTCAATGGTCTGATCTGTGATGAAGGCTAGTTAACAGCTAAAGGGGCCTAGGGGCGAAATTAGCCAGGGGAGAATACAAAATTATGGACAGTTTATTGTCAAAGGCCAAGTCAGATGTTTGGGAGAAATTTGGTGTGATCACAGACTGTGAGAATAAATTTGTCAGTGGCTTTGCAGCTTCTAAAAAAGCACTAAAAGTATTAGTTTTGATAGCAACATGCTAGCGACATCATTGCTGAGGAAACACATGGACAGCTGCAGGAGCACAGGTGCTGCATCCGTTGAGAACACAAGTGATAAGTGAGCGACTGTCTGTGTGTTTAATCATGTGTGCAGGTCAGGTTGCACATCTTACATTACATGGTTCCGGATGGGTTTAGACTTGACGTTGGAGATACTTGTTTTGAGAAGAAGCTGATATCGGCAATTAATGAGAAAAGTGAAAAAGACAAATGATGCTTTCTTGAATGTAAAAACTGCACAGCTAAGTGAGTGAATATCTCTCAAGAAACAAAAGTACTTATCAGACAGTTTCATGTGACCTCTGAATGCAGAAAAGAAAGAGAGTGCAGGTCTATAATGTGGAAGTAACAGAAAGGTGCAGTAGCAGTTCAGGTAATACTGGAGCCTAAAGTGTGCTGTTTGTGTGAGTTGCAGTTTAGATGTTCGGTTAAACAAAGAGTAAATGATATCAGCTTGGTGTCATTACTGCTCCAGTGGCTGTAGCTCGTTTTGCCTAATGTGCAGCTTTTGACATAAACTCTATATCACAGTGTAGATGAGTCAACACTGGGAAGAAGACTTAACTTAAACTCACTGTCCCAGTTCTTGTGTTATTGACCCTCTCTGTAAGGCCTTTGTGAAAATGGATAGCCAGTTTTTTCCCAAAGCCTTTGGATTCTGGTCTGTAATGATGACATAGCTCTTCCCTAATGGAGCTTCAGCCTTGACTTACTGTATGGTGCCTGATTTACTAATCAATTCATTGATCAGTAGGTTGATTGATGCCTACACAGCCCTCCGGCTTTCTATTCTAAGCTCTCTGAGAGCTGTACAATGCTCACTCATGCTCTGTTCATCTTTCCCTGTTTCTCCCGCTCTCTCTTCATTCGTCCCTGTCCAAAACTCTGGCGTCAGGCTTTTTTTTCCCCCCCGTTCTTCCTTGAAGGGAATGGAGCAGCCTATCTCATTGTATCCCTGACACAATAAAATATTACGCTACAGGGATCGAAAGCTCTCGCTCCTTCAAGCACCAACACGTAAATCTCTCCGCCTCGCTGCTGGCAGCGGTCTAAACACACACGGCCATCGCTCTGCGTGTAAAATGCCATCGCTTTTTTTTTTTTTTTTCTAAAATGGGAGGATGCGTCCTTACTAAACAGGCTCCAAATGGAATTGAACCTTGAACCCTTCAGAGGTTGAATGGAGGGGAGATTGTCCCAGGGAGACTTGTAAATCTTTTTGGTGATGGGTCATCTCGCACCCCCACCCCCAATCGCGTCCCAGCATCCACTTCTCCCGCCTTGGAGTGAATAGGGGTGTAAATCGCTGTGGCTTTGTGAAGCGGGAATAGAGTCAGAAGGTACTTTAATAGATATGGCTGTAAAAATAAATAAAAATAATAAAAATACATAGATGGATGAGGGAGGTTCAGGCCTGACAACCAGAGAGAGAAAGTTCGGAGGGAAGAAAAGAGACAAAAAGGGCAGACATTAAAGGGAAGAAGTATAAGTAGGAGCAAAAAGAGTATAAGAGGAGCTAAGAAAGAAGTTAAAAGAGAGTAGTATAGAAAGGAGAAATTGGGAGAGGGAATTATAAGAAAACTAAGATCAGGGAGGGTGAAAAAGGGCGAAGAGAAGATGAATTAGTCAGGAGGAAACCTGTACATTTGCGTCTGTAAACCATAAATCCTTAAATGATTCCTGAGGCTCTGTCAACATGCAAACTCCAGCTGACTGACAGCTTAATGATTGGCACTTAGAGTGGAGGAGGAGGAGGAAGAGGAGGAGAGTGTGGGTGGGCCAGACACGGATGGATTGATGGGGAGAAAGAGGAGTTAATGAGAGAGGGAGCAGAATGGAGATGCTTAAGGATGGAGACGCTTCAGGATGGGTGATGAATGAATCCACGGATACATGAGCGCACATATGGATCTGAAGATGGATGAATGGAGTGAATGAGTCAATAGAGAGAAGAGGCAAAGTTGCTTCATGTAGTTGTTTTAAACTGCTAAGAAACTCTAATTTCTTGGTATAATTACACTTAAAAGTGGGGTAAGCGATTCTGCAGAAAGATAGTTGATTGGTGTGCCTCATTCCTAGGTCATTCAAATACAGATGCTTTGGGTTGGTGGCTCAGACCGAGCCACTCGACAAAACAGTAAGACTTAACAGTCATCTTTCTCCAGAATAACTTACCCCTCCTTTAACAAATAAGATAATATCTAAGATGATTGACAGCCTGAACAATTTTTTCTCCTTTTCTCTCTTGCTTGTTTCTGTGAGGTTTAGCTCTCTTTGCAGTTTGTTTGATTGATTGAAGTTGTTACAAACACCTTTATGCATTCTTCTAAAACATATGTTTCAAATACCTAGCTCATTTTCTGCATGACAAATTCAAGAGCTAAACTAAAAGTGTTTTTTTTTTAACCATCTCCAATGCTGTCCAAGAGCATCTGAGTAACACCCTCTATCATTTCGACCCTCGAACTAAATAAGGAAGAATTTTCACCAAAAAACAGGGTGAAATATGGAAGAAACACCAGAAAGAGCAACAGTGGAGTCAGAATAGATCAACACAGTATGTACAAATTATGCTGACAAAAACACGGATACATATATGTAGATTGTAAAACATAAGTGAAGAGTATGGACCCAGATGGACAATGAACAACTTTAGTCGTCAAAAGACAAATACAACCTGAGACACACAACCTGGAGAGGCCACAGAGACCTGGAAAGGCCACACAAACACTGAAGAGGCAGCACAGCATTCACACAAATAGGAGAGACAAACGAACAGAGGGAGAGAGAGAGAGAGAGACACGATAGCATGCAAACTATAGGAAGAGAAGGGGAGAGGCTGAATCTCCTGGGGTATGTTGATCCAAATCCAAATGTCTGGGTGAGGCACCAGCAGCCAGGAGAGAGAGAGAGAGAAAGAGGTCCCAGAAGAGAAGCCTGAAAGAAAAGAGAGGGAGAACTAGAAATAAAAGCAACAGAAGTTTACAGAAATACAGAGGTTATAAGAAAGTTTACAGTTTGTTAAAGTTAGCAAATTAATTGAGACCGGGGCCAACCCACCTGATGGATAGGGGCAGCAAGTACAAGGCCTGAGAAGATCTAATTGAAAGTTAAGTTTAAATAACAGTTTTTAGCTTAAATTTAAATATTTCAACAGAATGAGGAAAACAAAAAACACAGGCACAATAGGAAAATGCACAAAATAATTGGCTAAGATGAGAAACAGATGGGAGGCCGAGCTACAGTATGTGGTTGTGAGGCAGCCACATTATGAATGCGGTTGTTTGTGTTGTACTGTTGTCAGGAATACTGGCATTTTTTATTGTGTATCCATATACACACTCAGCAGCGTGGACTGGGCCTGCCTGACATTTATGGTCCAGTACACCTGTTCAGCTGGTAAATGGTAAATCAAGTTTAATAGTCACATACAGAATTATATACAAGTACAACGTATGGTAGCGCCCAGGGGAAGATCTCCAGTTCTAAGCCAATGTCTTGGTCAAGGAAGCGGAAACCCACACAAACACAGGGAGAACGTGCAAACTCCACACACAGAGAGTGTGTGTGGTTTTGTTTTGGCAGAAATCTGGTGCTTTGATGTTGGAATGTTTTTGCTTTGGCTTTAAATGTATAATAAGTAATTATCTTTAATAAAGGAGGTAACTTGGTCACACAGTTAGGAATTTTATCAATATATCAGTTATGAATATGAATAGCCTATCACTGTATGGTAGAGAAACAGCACCATCATGGACTACAAATGTCTGAGTGGTAAAAACTGCTGAGGAGATGGTCAGGTCAGGGCGTGTGTACCATCTCTGCAAGACATTTACCACAGGAGGGTCCAAAGAGGAGTTTGCAGCATCATCGTCTACTCACCCCCAACATGCCCTCTGGTAGGAGGTACAGGAGTGTCAAAGCTGGACCTCCAGGCTGAAGGACAGTTTTTATCCTCAGGCCATCAGATCAACAGATTTAATCCACTGCTCTTACCCCCACCCTAACTTACTTCACACACACACACACACACACACACACACACACACACACACACACACACACACACAGAGTCATTCAGACATAGATAGTTTAAGACAATATCCTACTGTCAGACAGAAGACAAAGCAGAAATAAACTACTTTTAGGAAATACTGGAAGGGGTAAAACAAAAAAAATACATATTTTAATCACACATTTACATGTGTAGTATTTAAGTTTCTTCTTCATGTCCCTCTTATCTAAGAGCTAATTAGTTCCTACCTGTCATTGTTTGGGGGGGGACAGGTATGAGTGTGGTGCCATGTGTGCATCAGTTTTGTTGACCCTGCTGTGAACCCCAAAGAGTGAAGTTGCGTGTCCAGTGCATCCATAAAAAGAGGGAAAGCATCAGCAAACATCTTGAACTCTGCACAGAGGTTTACTTCTATTGAGCAGCTACTTTTCGTGACATGGTATCAGGTTTGGGGTATCGGAGTAGTTTTATGAGTATGAGTATGAGGACGTGAGGACAGTATCGGACCAATGCCTGATGCTGGTATCAGTATCGGTGCGTGCACCCCATGTACTGAGGCTGTCTGCTCACGGGCTGTCCCTGTCCAGTAAAGGAAAAAAATAATAGTAAAAAATGCTCTCATCTGGACTGCTCATGGTGTGGTTGCAAAACCACAAGATGGTAACCCCCATTATGCCAAACGCGAGGCTTCAAAACGGTAGTCTCCAAACCAATGAGTGAATTCACATTGGCTCCATTCAGTAATTATTCTGCTGTCTATGAGTGGAAAGCAAAGGAAGCATTTGACTGGACAGGAAAACTTATCTTTCACTGAGCATAAAACAATGAACTCTTTGACTTTGACTGTTCTTTGTAGGTAAGAAGCTTTGCAACGCATCTATACATGTTTATGTGAAAAGGTATAGTGATGATGCTGAAGTGTGAAGAAATGTTTTTTTTCTTTCTCTGACTGTCTGACAAACACACACAGACACATAGTGACAGGCATGTTCCTACTCTTTTTGTGCAACTTCCTGGCAGAAAACGCACCTTAGAAAATGTAACTCTCTGTATATTCACACCTTCCTGTGAACCTGTGAACACAAAACCGTACACACAAAGTTTTTCTCCTGGTCTCTGACACAGTAACACATCACCTGAATGGACGTGCATTCTAACAAGCACAAAATCCTTCACTGTCCCTGCCACATACACACATCCATGCACACACAATACATAAATACACACAAAACTCCATCCGTCTCCTTCTCCTCTCAACACAGACACATTAGTGCACACAGGTACATACACACAAATACTATCTCCCTGCTTGTCTTTTTAAAAATACACATGCATTCATACAAATTGTTTGGACTGAAGATGCACACACACAGACACACACACACATACACACAAACACACACACACACTGGATAGAATGAGGAAGCTTGATATCGCAGACGGACCACCAGGGAAAACTCAACTAAATCAATTCATATAATGAATGGCCCAACAGACTGTTGCCTCCTTTCTCTCCCCCTCTCTTTGTGTCTGTGTGTGTGTGTGTGTGTGTGTACATGGCCTGAGACCAGCACACTTTCATAAATATTGAACAGTTATCTTAATGCTTTCATTATAGCCCTGACTCACAGTGGCCGAGCTTTGTCCTTTTGACTCTTTGTTAGAGGAAACTGGCCCTCTCTCAATCTCATCTGCTTATATTATAGCTTGGTAGCCTGCTATACCTACTGCCCTGAATTAATGATAGGGACGAAGAGGAGTGGGGGGTGGCTGTATTTGTGTGTGTATGTGTGTGTGTGAGGAAGGAAGGGTGAAGGAATTGGAAAAGGAAGAAAGAGGAGAGTGTAAGGGAGGGAGACAGGGGAGGGCTGTTGTGGTTGACTGGATGAGACATGCACACCAAAAACTATCTATGAATATATGTAAATATGATGGATGTGTTTGGGTCTAATTTCTCCAGCTGCCTCAGCTAACCCCATGTGAGGCGTATCGTGATGAAAACTGTGAAAACCTCTCTGTGGTATCCGTCTTGCCATCACAGGGCCGGTTCCTGCCGCTCTGTTATTGCAGCAACTTTAAAGATGAAGCCATGGAAGTTCCACTTTTTTTAACTGCACGCTGGCTGAACTGCTGCCCCAGCTCTTGAAGGAATAACTGGGTTTTTAAAAAATAATTAAATAAATCAACTTGCGCTGAGTGCAGCTGCAGGAAACTGCATGGTATGGTCTGATGAATACTTGAGTTAAAGTAATAATCTACAACATTTTATGATTAAAAGTCTGATTTCTGATTTTTTTTTTTTTTTTTTTTGTTTCTGCTTGACAGCATGAAAGATTGATTCACCTTAAAGCAGTTCCTGAACACTCGGTGTAATAGGAGCAGCAATAGTCACTGTAGTAATTAAAAAACAAGGAATTAATTTTGTAGTGATTTTTTCACATTTGCATCTGGTTGAGTGTAAACAGCAGCAACAAGATAGTGTTGATAAGGTGGTTGACATCTTCACATAAAGGGTTCAACATCTGAGAAACACTGTCCATCAGCTTTTGACTGCGTTTGTGCACGAAGCATAAACATGGATTCGTCCTCCCCTCACCCTGCCTGAGACTTGCATGTAGTGTCCTGCTGGCTGTACTATGGTCCGCGCATCGAATGTTGTGGTGGAGCAGCTCTCTGTAAGATGTGGGCACAACCGTTTGATTTCTCATTGCATGGCCAGCCTGAGTCCCTTTTTGTCCATTTAATTTTCCTGCCCGGACATTACCAGGAGCAGCTGGGTTAGCATGACTCTTATCCCTGCTCACCTCCTCTCCTCTTTGGGTGATCTCACAGCCTGTGGAGGTGCATCCACCTGGTCTGCCAGCATGGTCGAAAGATTGCCTCATGGTCCACTGATCTTTAAAACAAACCATAAAACAAACTGTATGCAATTTCAAAGTCTAAAACTGTTATTTGTATGGAGACTGAGGAGATGGGCAACAGCAATGTTTTAAAATGTATGAAAAATACTCATTACAATTTTATCTCAAGTGGATGATATATGTTGTGGTGTCAAGATAATGATGTTAGCATTGACAGCTGTGCAGAAAGTTCAGGAAAACTGAGCACTTTTAAAAAAGCTACTTATCACCGGTTTAGATTTTTCCCTTTGCTGACCTCCAGTGGTTGAAATCCTCTCTTCGCTGCAGTGATGTAGAGGAGAATATACATCAGCTGTGTGCGGTTTAAGGTGCTGCGCCTGTTTAACCACATCAGATCAGTACTCTTCACCTTAGTTTTAAGTTCCTCTTTGTGTACAGTGCTGTGCAGCTTCCTGATACAAAACCTGACTTGGCAAACGGCATGTGGAGACTCACCAAAAATTAGTCTGCTGTAAAAAATATCTGTTGTATGAATGCAGAATAGATGCAGAATTCTTGAATGAAGCAGCACGTCTGGTTTTGTCCTGGATCCTCTACTAAATTGCTTCCCCCCTTTATCATTCCAACAAGCTTCCTGTTCAATTTGCACTTCTGCAAGACTGGCCTGCTTGTTTACACATGCTGGCATTTCTTACTGCCACACTTTTGTAAGTCCAATGTCGGTCGTGACACTGTTGGTGCTCGAGGCGAGCTCATGCAAACATGCGCTGCAAAATATTTTGTGCGTATCCGAATCAATTTCAGGAGATGTGAGTCAAGCATGATAACATATTTGCTTCTGTCTGCGTCCTGTGTCACTGCGAGCCAGCTGTCTCTGAGGCAAATGCCTATATTACTTCTCTGCCAATCATCATGTTTGTGTCAGACTGGATAAGAATATCAGCTAAGTGACAAAATTTGTCACATGTAGGTCAGATATGTGTTTATGTATACATGCTTGGTGAAAAAAGGACAGAGTTGTTGTGCAGTAGATAAGAGTCAAACCTCAGAGGCTGCATTTTGTTTCTCACTCTGTCTCACACACACAGAGTCGTATCCTCACACACTCACTCACACACACAGCAATCAGTCAAACAGAGTCAACTCTAACATTGCTCTCCACTTGGCGAGTTCAGCTGCGTTTGTGTAATATTCTCCCAATAAACTGAACACGCCACCAGAGCAGGATTGTGCATGACAGAGAGGGAGAGAGGTGGAGAAATAGGTGCAGGTACAAGAACAGAAAAACTGGATTTAGTCAAGAAACAGTTAGTTTCTGTGTTTTCTGCAGTTCTGTAAAAGTAGCAATCAGCCTGCATTGATTTCCCAGCATCCCCTTGTGGTTTAGTGCAAGCCAAATTAATGGCAGATTACAACCCTTTAGCTCTTTCTCACAGCCTTCGTTTTGCTTTTTCCATTTCCTTCACATTCGAAAGTTCTGTTTTTTCCCCTTTTGCTTTCTCTTCTAATCTTTGTACTCCCAAACATGTTTCTTTGCCTGCCTCTATATTAGCTCCCTTTCCACCTCTCTCTTTTCAACTACTGCACTCTACTAATCCTCCATCCTTTTTGCAAGTTTTAAAACATAAACCTTAGTAGCAGCCTTGTTTCTGCCATAAACATATGGAAAAATGTGTTAAAAATCAGGTTTGCTTGAATGTGATTTAATTTTGTTTTAATCTCTATCTTTGTGTTTGTGCAATAGATAGTGGGAAGTGCAATAGCTTTCCTTGTTTCCTCATAAACATCTTTTTGAGCGCGTAAACATTTTTCTGAGTATTTTGTGGCAGAGCAGAGAGTGATTTTTCAGTGATGCCTTTCTACAAAGTTCTTGTGTGGGATTGGGTTATGAATCCACATGACAGGGCTGAGACAGAGCAAGGCCACTGCACACACAAACACACACACACACACACACACACACACACACACACACACACACACACACACACACACACACACACACACACACAGGTTTTCTCTCTTTTCCTGCCTTCCAGTGTCTTATACACACAGCATGTAGAAACCAGTAGGATTATCCGCTGACAGTGCAATTTCCAACAAGAACAACAGCAACAATAACAATAGCTCTGGCTTTTATGCAGCAGTATTCAAGCAGTGAGCCTGGTACACCTCTGTGTGTGTGCGTTTGTATGAAATTGTGCGTCCGTGTGTGTGTTTTCAAGGGGACAGAAGAAAAATGGGCAAACAGAGACAATGGCAGGGAATACAATTTACATTGTGCTATCCTGCATGTGTCCCTAGAGGGGTGAAGCTGCAGGAATCGAGACCTCTCCTGTGCGTGTAGGTGGGTGTATGTATAGAGGGTAAGATAGCAATGGTACGGCTGGGTGTGTTGTGAGTAGTCTGTGTGGACCCATATGCTCAAAAAAAGAGGTAGTGAGCATGTTTACATTAATGCACAAGGGGACATGAGCATGATATCACTGCAGACGTCTGCCTATCGCATAAACTTCTCTGCTCATGCATCATACAGACGTCACCAGTCTAAAAGTCCTTTGGTTTTAATGCAGGTCTTTGCAGATTTTTTCACCAATCCAAACAATAAAATAAGCAGACAGTTTAGAGACACCACAACTTTTGTGTCTCAGTAGAGAAATTTGGTTGCACCATGTGGCCTTCAAGAAATAATTCCTTTTTCTTTCTAAATTCACTACAGTGGATACTGGTGAAAAGTGGTTGCTGTGTTTACTGCTGCATCCTAGTGCCAGCTTCTAAACCAATGGAAGGCAGCGTTGTGACTGACAGACTCAGGAAGTGGGTGAATGTCTGTGGGTCAGCTCTGGAGATATTCTTGCCTTGATGATAAGAGTTTTTCAATTGTTGCCACTCTGTGTTCATTTTGCACTCTGTATTGTGGTGTGCCTCGTGGCTCTATCCTGGGTCCTATTCTACTTGCCTTGTGCATGCCTCCCCCAGGGCAGATAATTAATAGGTTTAAAGGTATGTCCTATCACTGCTATGCAGATGATATTCAATTATAGAGCTACATCTTGTTGTGTCAAAATGTACATATGTGTATCAGGAATATACACAGTGTGTTTTGGTGAATAACGCTGAATGTAACTTAACTTCTGTTTGGTTAAAAACTCCACAGGGCATCTTAAAGGTTTGGTAAGGTTTAAGGAAAGACTGTGGTCAAAATAGGAACTTTGTTAAGTTAAGGAAAACATAATGGTTTAGGTTTACTACTGTTTTACTACTTTGTTAAGGTTAGGGGACCTTTAACTAAGTAGATTACATAATATAATGCATATTTACGTACCCAGTTCCCATCACAACTTTCTCATACCAGGCTTAAAACTAGAAGAGACTGTATGTTGAAGTTGTTTCTCCTACACTTTAAACTCTGTCCCTTTAATTTAATTTTAGATTTGTGGACACGTTTGAAAATACCTCAAAACTATTAAACTGCCTTCTGTTCTATTTATTTACATATTTTTATTTTCCATAGGTCTGTATTTTGTCTGTTGCTGTAGTTTTTTATTGCTAAGCACTTTGTGATTCCTGCTCTTGAATGAATATAAATCTACAATTTTATTTAGTTTGTGTTTTATAATGACATTGACCATAAACAGTGAAGTTGTGCACACAGAGAGCATCATGTTGTGGGTGGTCCTGCTGTTGGCTCCACTTGTGTGATCTGTCATAAACAGCACTTTTGTGGTTGCTGATATGCAGACATAAAAGTGCTGATTGGCCAGTTGTCAGCACTGTCATCTCGAGCATTTCAACTCTCCCCCCTTCAAAATGATGGACTGTACTGTCTCTTCCATATTAATACTGACTGACTGAGTACCTGCTCATTCAATCTTGGTCACTCTGGTCTGCTGAAATGGGAATAAAATGTAAAATGTCCTCAGAACAGTTCTGAATTGTAAGTCAGACTCATTGTGAATGAAAAGTCAGATTCATTTGTCATTTTGGAGAACTGTCATCACGTCTCCTCTGACAGGCTTTCAAGTGCAGCTCTTGAGTACTGTGTGTGTGTGTGTGTGTGTGTGTGTGTGTGTGTGTGTGTGTGTGTGTGTGTGTGTGTGTGCAAGAGAGAGAGTGAATGAGTGTGATGCTGATGAGTAAGACAGCATCTTTCAATGTAAAGTGCACACATGCAGTTTCATCGAGGCATTCACACTGTATATGAATGTACTGTATGTGTTCCTGTATCTGCAAATATTCATTATGTGGGACTTTATTTGGGATCTGTGTGTGTGCGTGTGTGTGTGTGTGTGTGTGTGTGTGTGTGTGTGTGTGTGTGTTTGCGGAGGCCTAATGAAGAGGGAGAAAAGTCTCAGAAGGATTTAGAAATCCACTTGGGAGCCTTAAAGACGGCTTGTTAGCTAAGTAACAATGCTTCAACACACACAAGTACACACACGAGGAAGCTTTATCTCTCTCTCTCTCTCTCTCAGACACACACACACAATATTTGAAAATCCTATCTTAGAAAGATTTGCTCTTATTGTAAATTAAGCTCATATTATCTGTTGTCTAATTCAAACTCATCAACGCCCCCTCACTCTCGCATTAATGCAAATGACCATGAAAGCACATAACAAATATGCCCCAGGTCATAAACAACCTGTCATATCCCTTGATAATAGAGTGTGCTATGACATACAAACAACCAGTCATTTGACAGACAAACCTCATGTGTGGGCTCATGAACAGCCTATCATATCCCTAGCTGCTGCAGGTGACCCATGAACAGGTTTTTAACAGGTTTGCTTTTTTGTTGCCCCACTGACAACTGAGACGTGGCATGGAGTGACCGCTTCCCCTCCACGTCGAAAGGAGCCAGTTCAGGAGGAGGAGCTGGAAAGCGTTGCTGGAGAGCGAGACGTCAGGCTTACCGTGCTGCCACAGTGGTGAAACAACAACTACCAGAACGTTGCCGTGTGTAGCATGCAGGAATACCGTCCCAACCAAGACCAGTGATACAACAAACTTGATTCATCACCTCAGCTGCCTCCACCCTTTGGAGTACACAACACGTCTTCAGTCATTACCTACATGATTGATAATTATTGATATCTACTGAGACTTTTCAGCCCTGCTTTTCAGCAGAGAGTAGGCCATATACATTGTAATGGAGTAACCAAAGTATGGAAAACCAGTTGCCTCAATTGACCATCTAAAGGAATGTTAGCTGATTAGCATTAGGCTACAAGACACGCCAGATTGGTGTTCTTGGGCTGGTTAGCGTTACAGGAAAAGTGGAGGTAGGTTCAGCTTTTTTGCCAGACTACCATCCGTCAGCACCCCTGATGTGTCAACACACTGTTCTCATTGAAATTGATTAGGAGGAGGAAATTGTTGGCCCCCAGTGTATTAAGAGAGGCTGGAATTGAGGACAAATTGAAAGCAGTGTGTGGGTGACAAGGACAAGCCGAGCGTGAGTGAAAGAAAGATTATTTAAAAAATGATGATAATAGAAAGATTGGCTTTCAGTGCTGCCATTCATTAATGTGAGAGGCCTTTATTAGCTGCCAACAAAAGTTATGGTTAATGAGTTATAATTAAGAGGGTTAAACCGATAGGTCTTAGTTTGTGCATAAGTGCAGAAGAGAAGCATGTGAGGTAAAGGACAAAAAACAGATGAACAGGAACTGAGGAAATAGGTACAATTTTAGTTCCCCGAGGTGGCACCACATTTGAGCGATCTGTGACATCACTCACTGGTTTGTGAAGTAACATTTCGAAGCTTCGAGTTTGCCATCACTGAGGTTGCCATCTTGTTTTTTTGCAACCACACAATATGCAATACCAACGAGAGTGTGGAACTGGTGGGTATTGAGACTTGCCTGGTTTGTGCTCGTCTGTTCAGCAGAAAGTTTCTCAAATGTTTCTGAAAACATTGGCAATGTAGTAACACTGATCCATATTTGATCAGCACTTGCTAATTTAACACTACGCACTCGTATTACAGCTAAACTGCGCACTAAAACTCTAAATATACTCTATTTAGGCAAGTGAAATAAGCAATAGTAACAGAATATTGATCTATATTTATCAGCACTTCCTAGTTTGACGGTGTAGTCTGAGTTTTGTGAGCACTGTGTGTTGGACAGACACAATGAGAATGACCTGTCAGTCACATGATAGTCCAACCCTAAAGCATACCCTGCTTTATTGCATATTTTACTCTAAATAGGACCATAATTTACAAAATTAATATCATGCTGAATTGAAGAAGACTTGAAAGTAGCGATTGAGACCATTAACTCATTGGGAAACTGAGGTAATAAATCAAGTGAGAAGTGCACTCATTTTGCCGTTAGAGTGCATACAAACGGGCGTCTTTTTGCCACTAGTGGAGTCGCCGCCTGCAGGCCACGAGAAAGAGTGCAGGGTGGAGCAGTCATCATGGGATGTTGCTCATTGATAATTTTAAGATTATGCCACACATTCTCATCCCTGCTCATCACATATCGAATTTGTCACTGCCTCTCAGCATCTGATACTAACGAAACCAACCACCTATTAGCAGCTGCTGAAGTTTCAATGAACTGATACAGGAAATGTCCCAAATTTATAACAAAAACAAGAAGTGGATTTGCAAGTGAGGGTAACAATATTTGACTATACTGCTTTTGCATAATAAAAAAAATAGCAACACAATATATTGTTGTCCCCTTATATGCGAAAATCACATCTCAGATAAAGCTGTCCCCTTTTAATATGTTGGTGTTAAAAGCCAAATCGTGAAAGCAAAACACGATAGTTCCACCAAAAGTTCCAGTATCTGTGTGAAATTTACCTGCATGTGAATCGGGGGAAGAATTTGAAGGAGAAACATCAAATGCTGAAAAGTGAGGGAGGGAAACAGAAATAGAGAGAGTAAAGTAAAAAAGGAGCAGATGGGAAAACAGGTTTAGTGGAGGATGTGGGGACAAACAAGGAAATGATGGTGGGGAAATGATTGGCATCTCTGATTATCATCATAATAAACCTCACAGACAGTTATGTGATATATTTGTTACATGCTAAATGAATGAGTAGAGGAATAAGTGTGGTTAAATTACTACCTGCTCACTGTATTGTGATTATTGTTGATGAATGAGCCAGATTTTAAATATATTAAAAATGTTTAAATATATTCTAAGTGTTGTCCCTAATGACAGTTTAAGATTAAAAATGTCTAATTAGGGACGGCACTAACAAAGCTAATGTTAAATTGCCATTAGGGACAACTTTAATATGTTTAGTAATTAACAGACAGTCAAAACAAGGTGAAGTATTACCATTCACATTCTGTCAACATAATTTGGTGACAATCCCAATGATGTGTCCGTGCTTCCAGGCCTTTTTGCTTTGTGACCCTTCAAAGTGAAACAGTTTCTACTTAGGACTGCTTGTCACAGGTTGCATATACCTGTAGCTATAAGCAGAGATGGGACCAAGTTATTGTCATCAAATTTGTGACTTATGTCCAAGACATGTGACTCACGTGCAAACTTCTGCCTGTAAGCTGTGTGTAGTCCAACCAAAAATGTAATTTCAGATTGTTTTGTTTCAGTAGTGTCTAGAGGCCTGCAGTGGCAAAACACAATAAAAAAGTTGATAGAAAATTCAGAGAAGGCTGGGTGATTTTAAGTCTCTCCTTCCATCTTGATAATTACCTCACAACCCCTCAAATTTATCTTGTGACCCCTGGATGTCCCAACAGCCAGGTTGAGAAGCAGTGTTTTAAATAATACAAAATCTTAATTATATCACAACCAGCTGATGAAGGCAATTTAACAACTGATTTCACACCCCTATAAGTAACCACACATCGACTACAAATAAGGATGCAGTGATACAACTTTTTCTTCCCTGATACTGATTTCTGTACTTATTACTCCAACCATTGTTCTCTTTTTCTGTAGAATTCATTGGGATTGTTGAGACACGAAAAACTGAGTTGTTTTGCCCGACATGACTGAATAAGTTTAAGTTATGGTTGATACTAGCACTGGTGGGTAGAGTGCTGAAAATCTATACTCATGTCAAAGTACAATTACTCCATTCCATTAAAAATTACTCAAGTAAAATTCAAGATTACCATTTGAGAAACCAACCAAAAAGTACCTGGTTAATAAATCATGAAAGTAGCATTAATGTTGGCATTAGGTTGGTTAACTGTTTTCTAAAGTACACCAATTTAAAGGCCCATTAATGTCAAAGTTTAAGATTACGCATGAAAAATTAACAAAGCTAACATGAGCTAGCTGAGTATATTTTTGCCTACAGTATGTGCAACTTACTTCAGTGTACCTGCAGAGATTTTAAAAGCAGAGATCTCAGTGTTTTCAGCAAGTACTTCGTCATGTAACTGTTGTCTTTTTTAGATTTTGTTATTGGCCAGATGAGGTCAGGGGTTGTTTCTGGAAGCAGCCCCAAGTTTTGCATTTTGCTCCTTCATCATTGCATCATGGTCAAAAGACAGGGGGTGTTTGTTTTTCTTCAGGCCAATACAGATCAAGTGCATCCCCAACACACTGCAAGTACAGGGTTAAAATGTGAGATGCCGGCCCTGTTTGTCACTCTAACATCCACTGGCTGGGATGTAACACAGAAACTGCTGATATTACCATATTTCCCATCTCCCTGTGAAGGAGACAAGAACAGCAGTAATCCTACTGGGTGTTGCGACGGCCCGCTAAAATGACAGGCGAATACCAAACACCCCAACAAACTCATGTAAACAATAGGTTTTCTACTCCAAAGTCAATTCTTCTTCGTGCAATCAGGCTAGACCCCTCATCAAAATAATTACAGCTATTACTTTCTCTTTTCTCTGGATATCATTAACGTCACTCTCCCCCTCGCTCTGATTCTATATCCACAAATTTGTTTCCTTCACTTGTTCTTTTGTTGTCTTTTCCCCTTTTCTCGCTTCTCTGTTTCTCATAAATTTACATCCCCCGTTCCCTTTTTTTATTGATTCTGTTCTCTTATTTTCTGCCTCTTCCTGTTATTTCTCATCTCTTCAGGCCTTTTTTTTCCCAGAAAGCTACAACAATAAAAGGAACGGAAAAATCACACCTTGGCTGTAAGTTTGTGTTTTTTTTTTCCTTTTCTTTCCCTCATAGTCGTCCGTCTTCCCAAACAATATTACAAAAGCAATTCCACACCAGTCAATAGGTTCCAGGATTGGCTCTCATCTGCCTTGTCCCATAGGGGCTGCCATATCATCAATACAGATTTATACTGTAGCCTGGTAGCTAATATACACAAATGCCAATACGCTCGCTCTCTCTAGCCGGTAAAAATACATGGAGCAATCTGGGCCAATTTTATGAACAGTACTAAAAGATTGGCAGTGGAAAGAAAACAAGCCAGAGAGACAGTAGCTGGGGAAAAAAGAGAGAGAAGTCAGGATAAATTAACCCAGGAAAGTTGCAGGCGGGCAGAAAAAGAATACAGATATACACAACCAGCTGTTCTAGAGGAACTGTCTGTCTGGTCCTCAACATTACTAAGGGCACACCGCCATGTTGGAGAAGTGTCAACAAACTAAAATGGTGCCTTCGTAACTCAGGCAGCAGTAAGACTTAACTTTTTAAAGTTTAAAAAAACTTGCTTGTTTCATTATGTGCACCAGGTAGCTGCTAACTATAGCCAGGTTTCAATCCTAATGTAATGCAGATTGTTCTAGAAAATTTTGCAAAAGAAAAAAGTGAGTGGATGCATATTTCTATCCAGTACTATTATGTAAATATTAGGAATTTGACTAATATTCAGCTGGTTGTAGGTCATTATAGCCAAGTTTGTCTCCATTGCATTTTTTATAGATATGATTTTTATATTTCAATCATACAGAAAAACATTTTCGCAATATTTAAACTTTTTTGAAGGTTGCCAGTGTTTGCACTTTGTGTGTGCCAATTGAAAATCATATGCAAAAACATGTGGATGGATGTTTCTGATATTTGGTGTGAGGTAGTTACAGTAGCATATACAGTTAAACCCTCCTAAGTCTCACTGGAACATCTGTCAACTATGTTTAGAGTCACTATCCAGTTAACTAGATAGCTAATGATTGGTGTAGGTTAGTTAGTTATTTAACTAGCATTTTCCTAACAATAGCTAACTTAATTTATGACTATATATGTCACTTTTGCAGGTCCCAAACTTCTGTTAACCATCTTCAAAATGTGTTTTTCTTTTTTAAACATAGACAAACCTTACACATTGCATTGTCTAAGTACAGGATCCAGGAAAGATGAAAGCTGAGCAAGGTTACGTCGGGTACTCAGCCTGCTCAGCTGAGCTGGAGCTCAGAACGAAAAGGGACAGGACTGAGAATGGGTCGACTGCTTTATCAGAACTTTTGACTGAAAACAGCTGCCTGATGTGTAGAAACAACACTGTTGAGACCGCTGAAAGATGCTAAAAAGCTCCGTAGAGCTGAGGGGAACTGCAGTCAGGTGATCATTTTCTGCAAGTTCATCAATATGAGCAACCCCTTTCGCATCGAAAAGAGTAAGTTTTGTCATTGTTAATATAAAATATCAATAAGTGCAGCTGTTCTGTGCCACTTTTGGCTCGTAACATGAGCACTTCACTTCCACAGAAACCTCAGTGTGGATAAGATAAGGTGGCAACATTACAGTCATCCCTTTTGTTGTCATCTGTTCAACAAAGTGGCCCTGTATATTTTGCTAAACACAAATGGAGACTCTATCATATCCAGGAATTATGATGTTAAAGAACCCAGGATTTCACAATGTCAGTCAGTATGATATAGTATCAATACATACCTGGAAAAAAAGCCCATGCATATGTCTTGAGAGGTGTGGTTATAAAATTGTGATAGTGACAGTGATAAATTCCACTTTAGCATTTTGTTTGATCCACCGCGCACACAACTTCACAGTGTGTTCACATTTCATTTTACTGCTTCATTGCTGCTTCAAGGACAGTTCATCCCAAAATCAAAAATACATATTTTCCCCCTGGCTTAAAGGGCTGTGCACCCATCTAGATATTTTTGGTGTGAGTTTCAGACACATCAGCCGTAGAGATGCCTTCTCTCTAAATTAGTTCCAGTAGATCTCTAAAGGAGTTCTAGTAAATTCTACTGCAGAAAGAAAGTAGTTCCTGCATGTAACCGCTCACACAAATTTGATTTTTGGAAAGAGACATTGCTGTTGAGTTTTCCAAATGTTTATCTCGGCTTTTTGAGCACCACAGGACTTACCGTGCGGGGCAGCTGGATTCGCTAGATCATGAGATCACGTGAGAATCTGTCTTGCCAGCCTCCACCAGAGGTTGTGTGAGCCAATCAGTGTCCTTTGTGGGACTAATGGCAGTTACAGGCCTGGTTTTAGGTACGCTGACAATGAGAAGCATCCATGGAAACAACTCGTGTCAAACAATGGCGGCTCCTGAAGATGCTGGTGTAGATACTTCAGTGGCATCAGTTGTATCAGAACTAGAGAGTATTTCTTCCTTGAAAGAAGAGCAGAGAACGGCACTGAAGGCTTTTATCGATGGAAAAGATGTTTTCGCTCTTCTTCCAGCCAGCTTCAATTCGGTGAGTTGATCTGATTGGTTGAAGTTAGCCTGTGTTAGACATGACAGATGGTTCGTCCAATCACCTGCCAAGCGTTTTTACGAAAGCGCCCGCCCTTTTCCAAACAGTTTCTCTGGATGTCCTCCCAGATGGTTCTGTGTAACAAACCATCTGGCGTGTCAGGTTACCACAGGACTAGTGTCCTCTAGTTGAAAGAAAGGATGAAATCTCTCTGGTCGATATTTCCAAACCTCAGCAACTTAAACCAAAACAGTATAGATGGATACAGACCAGAAAAATAAAAGATTTTGGGGTGCATTGTCTTTGTAAGATAAAACCTTGTTTTTCCTAGACTTATTTACACATCTGACTGACCGTGAGAGATTAACCTCCCCGTGACCTTCATGTGATGGTGTGTTTTTATGCGAGCCTTCCTATCTTCAAAATGCCATTTTGGTCTCAGGTAACAGAGGAAGCATTATTTTTGTTTTGATGATCACACTGGCAACTGTCCATTATGTGGCAGGGAAAAAAAGAGCACTGAGGATGTATCCAGCTGTGATGATAGCCTCGAATTGTGATTTACCTTTTGCTAAGACACACACAGATACACACACATGTGACAGGAAATTATTGACTTTGTAGACTGGGACCAGATGCTACTAACATGTGCTGGGGTGTGTGTGTGTGTGTGTGTGTGTGTGTGTGTGTGTGTGTGTGTGTGTGTGTGTGTGTGTGTGTGTGTGTCATAGTGAGAGTGTATGTTGTGGGGGGGCAGCTTAATGAGGCTTTGTATAGCAGGGGAGGCAGGAAGGGATAAAGTGTGTGTGTCTGTGGAGATGTGTGTGTAGGAGGTAAGGAGGAGTCCCTTTGCAATAATATCACCTTGTCCAAATGGACCGTTTTCAGAGCTGTAATGGACACACACACACACATGCACACAGAGGGAGGCTTGCTCCTTAGATGCACAGCTAACAACAGCAGGATCACAGTAGGAAAACATAACTGGGATCTGAAGCAGGAAGGGAGAACAGATGGAAGGAAACATTACACACCCCACACACACACTCACACACACAAAATATCAGTCACTGACACACACACACTGACCTCCTTCTGACTCCCTCACTGTTCTAAAACTTGCAGGCTTGTCACCGGCTGTAGCTGAGAGCATCTACCTTCTTGTGAGTGTGTGTGCAGGTGTGTGTGTGTTTATTACCTGCACACAGCTGTCAATGTGCAGGTTACAAAGGCACCTTCTACAACACGATGCATCCCATAGTCTTGCCATATGTGAGCTCATTCCAGCTCTGTGTCTCATTGTGTGTAATGTGTCATATTACAATCATGTACAGATGTAGTTGTTATAACCTCATTTTTCCTGACATTCTAAGAGGAAGCATTTAGAAAAATAAACGTTGTTGCCTTTTTTTTTAGCTGTGTATTGTGTGCTTGTATAGTAATGCAGCAGAGACTGCAACTTTTCAGTGAAAGATGTTTGAATTGTGCTTTTTAATATAGACATCTAAGTTGGACTGAATTCAGTCTCCAGTGTTGCAGCTGTAGAGCCCTTGAGAAAAAACTGAAAAATATAAAATGCATTGCCTCCATTTCTTATGTGTTTCTCATACATTACTGCTCTCAAGAAATAAGTCAGCACTAAAAGACAGAGCTGTACTTTTGGCTCAACTCTATTGACCACTCGAACCTGTCTGAATACTTATTTAAACATTAAATACGGTGTGTTATCAATCATCAAGTGTGGGACGGAGAGGTGTCATTAATTTAACAAAGTTAAAAGCAAATGCCACTTCACATGATACAGAATTACATTTGAAATCTTATTTAAAATAAATGCCCCTTTCTCAGGACTTGATGAATATTTCTTTCTTTGTCTATGGGTTTTTGTATCAATAAATCAAAAACTTTGAAAAATGACAAGCTCCTAAAATTAGGTCAGAAGTCGGAAAGCTTTGTGAATGTCTGCTGGTGTTTTGCAAGGTCATATATTTGGCTCCACCAGAGCTTAGTCAAAATTCAATTTGCATGAGATGTTAAGATGCACCAAATAAAAGCACAAAGACATGGCAGCAAAATTTGTAAGGTGAAATGTTTTTAAAGCAGTATGAAATGATGTTTTGACTACTCGGGGTCAGTGGACTAAGCTGTAAACATATTCACATGCATTGAAATATTATCTTAGGCATGTTTTTTATTAGAGTTTTTTTTTCCGGTACTGATACCAGTATCAGAAAATGTCCCTGTTGCTGCCTAAAATGCAGCATCAGGTATCGGCGAGTACACAAGGCTGTGCACCAATCCGTTACCATGTAATGTATTAGCCCCGAAACAGGACCCTGCTACCTCCCGGCAGTGTCTTGTATGTTAAATTTCATGGTCAGTGGAGGAGAGAAAGCTTTCCCTCAGCATCAGATTGCACTGTAAAGTAACTGCAAAGCGTTATTGTTGCCTGTAGTAAGCTAAAGGTCTCTGCAGTCTGTGACAGGAGGAGAAATAATCTAGTGGACTGTGTATTTCTCAGTCAAAGTTTCCTCAGCAGTTGCCAGGGTTTCAGCTAAGCTTTCGAGCTAAGGCTGACACTGCAAACCTGACTGACTGATCAATCAGTGCCGTGAGTACTCTGTGTTTATATTGTACATCATCTCTGTTACTGAACTGTGAACAGATGCAGTTATTTAAATTTCAATTCACTTTATGTTCTGATTTGGTTTGTTTTTGTAGGGATCCATGGTAAAATTCTGATTCTTTGTGACTGTGTACTGAATTGGACTGAAGTGTTTTGCGGTTGCGGGGAAAACAAAACCGACTCTTTACTGAGTGGATTGAACTCTGAGGTTTTGTACTGTGTCCAGACATGACCAGTCTGTCTGCATGGGTTGCCGAGTGGAAGATGTAGGTGTCAGAAACTGCATATGCTGGTGACACAGCTTTTTAAACCAGAAGCAGCTTTGCTTATAGAGAAACCCAGTCCCCCAAAGTACTAGCAGACCATTTATTTCAATGTCTGTCCAGGCATTGTTGTTCTCTGTGTTGTCCTCCATACTGCCCTGCCAGTAACAGCATGATGCTTGCTCAGCCACTCTGATGCACTTCCATCATTGGATTTGATGTCATCATTATGCGCAACATTGTCAGCGACTCAAAAGAAATCAGGTTGAAATCAGTTGTGAGCAGCTGGACTG
Organism: Lutjanus erythropterus; assembly: GCF_056507025.1. Lineage (NCBI taxonomy): Eukaryota > Metazoa > Chordata > Actinopteri > Lutjaniformes > Lutjanidae > Lutjanus > Lutjanus erythropterus. The sequence goes on along the minus strand of NC_139326.1, from coordinate 17,167,701 downwards.
AAGTGCATTTGTGCAGATCCTTTTTGAATCTCCTTTCAAACCACCTCCAAATGTGGTTTGGGTCTGATTTGCAGAAATAGCATCTCATGTGTTTTTTTTTGTGTTTTTTTGGCTATCAAAACTTTCTAAAATGAAATTGCATTCAACCTGGTATACCAAAAAAATGATTTAGTTTGGCCTAAAGGCTCCATTATGTTCACCAGCAAATTGTTAACTTTGTCTTCCTGTTGTTTCGTGCAGGTACAGTAGCAGACAGTTGATTTATCTGATATTTTTTTGGTGAAAACAGCAGCCATTTACAGCTCAAAGCAAGAATGGTGAGAGCGGTAAGACTGAACCAAAATAGTAAGGATCCCCATAAAAACAAAACAATTTGCCTTAAATACACCAAAGTTCTTTGTTTTATCTCTGTAGGTTTGTTACAACGAGTGACCCTTCCACATTTGATCCATTTGTTATTGGTGCAACTTCACGGTGCTCTCCATGGTGAAGACTTCAGATCACTCTGTGCGTCAGGTGACTGATGGCATCCAATATGAAAAAAATAAACTTGAAACCTGATATCCAGATGTGTTTGCTGCATGCAGACACCAACAGGAATGACACACACACACTCAGCGCAGACTGGTGTTATCCTCCTTGGTGCACCTTTGTCCTCTGCTTTAACATCTTATTTCTTTCCTTTCATTTGTCTTCCTTTACGCCTCACTCCCCCCCCCCCCCCCCCCCCCCGTCTCCCACATCTCTCTCTCTCACACTCGCCATTATATTCATATGCGCTTGCCAACAGGGAATAGCTGAGCCTTAATGACAATCCAGCCCATGTGCACGTTCATGTGTATGATAATGTGCATACCACATAATTGCATGTTTCCAGTGTGTGAAGCGTATGTCAGTGAATGAGAATCAGCGAGAGGAAAAATGTGTTTGAAAGTGTGTATATTCAGTTGTCTGCCAAAGCCACAGCACAGTGTGTATAAGTGTGTGAGTTTGTGTTTGAGTCAGATCCAGGCTGGCTGGTCTTTAGGGTCCCAATGATGCTGGAACCAGACCTACCTTCACACACTTTCTCATAATTCCCTAGTCTCTGTCTCTCCAAATACAGTGCTGCCTTTATCATCAGCTACAACAAATAGCCTCACACTCCCCAGAACGGCACACACACACACATGCACAGCACAAATCATTCTTGAGAGGACCGACAGGTGGCTGAGTTTAATTCTGTAACCCTTTTACACCAAAGTACATTAATTACTTGACCCCAACTTTAACCCAACTCTAATTCTAACCAATTTCCCTCGTGTTATTCATGTGTGTTAGAGTGAAGATCGATAAAATCTCACTTTAGAAAACTTTCCCACCTCTTAAGTCTGTCCTCGCAAGGATAGAAGAACAAAAAAGCGCATGCACACACACAGACCGGTGGGAATCATTTCTGTGTGTAATTTTTCCCATTCGCTGCCAGTGGAGCGGCTTGTTTGATTGGTTGCTGCAGTGATAGATGCCTGGCCAGTTTTCTGATTACTACAATCTTCGATCTCCAGGGCCCAACATAATCAGAATAAATGTCCCCTACTGTAGAGGGAATAAAGGTGTATGTGTGTCTAAAAGGGAGACAGACGGATAGAGAAGAAAATAGGTATGAGTGTGTATTGTGTGACAGGGTGGTGCGAGTTTTTGTGGAACAGTGAGTGACAGATGGTGTGTAATGTGTGTGTGTGTAGCATTGATGTAGCAGGACAAATTGATTTTGGTTTGTTTTTTGGTACTCCCCCTCTCAGTTTTTTTTTTTTTCCTTGACATAGTCAGGTGTTTTTGGTGTTTTTATCTCTTTTTAGAAATTTGAATCTTTTTTGCCACTTTCAGATGACCGTGCTGATGTGTGATCCAGTCTGATCCAGTTTTGAGTACTTCAATAAACTGTGGTGAGATGATAAAAGCAGTGATGCTCAATCATTTATCTTTTTTTCTTTTTCTTCTTTCGGCTGCTCCCCATTAGGGGTCGCCACAGTGAATCATCTGTGCCTCCCTGTCTCACTCAACCTGGTATGGGAATTGACACATGCACATATGTCAGTATGTTAGAAATGGACACAATGAGAGCTCCCCAAATGCAAAGCCAAACCATCTGGATCGCCTCCTGGTGGCTGGCTGCCGTGTAGATCATAAATCCTTTCTCCCCAATATTAAAAAATAGGGTATAAGCACATCAAATAAATTTTTCTCTAACGTTGTTTCTGTCATTTTAGGTGGTTCTAATCACGCTGATGTTCATTTTTCATTGCCCTTTTTTTCTGGTGTTCATTGTTCTGTCCAGTTTGGTTTTATTTGGTTATTTGATGCTATAGAAAGGCCCTTTGCTGTGTGTCATCCTCATCCTCTCTCTCCCCTTTTCCTGTCATATTTTCAGCTTCCTATCCCATAAAGGCATAAAAGCCTCCCAAAAAGAATTTTAAAAAATCAGAAAGAAAGGGGGTTTGACATCCCGATTGACAGCTGAGCCCTGATCATGATTGAGTCGGCCAGCCGTGTGGGCGGGAACTCAAAAGCTGAAAACTCCCACCCTGATCACTACTGTTCAGACTCCAAATGATCTCTCCAAACGCAAGACACCACTGCTCTTATTTGGGGTATTTTAGTTTTAGTTCAGTTTTATACAGTGTTGCGTTGTCCATCTTTATCTACAGTCAGTAGATCCTCATTAGAGCTTGACCATTACTGCACTTTTGAGAGGCAAAAACAAACAAACAAACAAGCAAACAACAAAAACATAAGTATGATGTATTTTTAAATCACTTGACAAATCTGAGGACTGAAGACTGTCTAATTTTTTTTCATCCACTCATCACTTGCAACACAAACTCACTATTTATTGTTGCTGTGCAACTTCAAACTCATTTATCACGGGCCACGAGTCAATTTTGGTATCCACTCAGAAGCGATGCATGGTGAATGTTCAGGAAATAGCTCGACTGTCAGCTATTTCTCAACAGGCACTGAAGGAGGCCGGTTACCATGCCAGGCGACATCCATCATCAGCGAAACTGATTTGCAAGTTGAAAACATACAATTTGAGACCCCTCATGTTCCCCAAAAGTGGTTTTAAAACATTCTGAGAGGCATTTACAGGAAAAAGAAAAGACGTGACAGTTTAGTTGTGTTCTGTTAGCAAGCCGTTCTCTGTCTTGTTTGAATTATCTTCTTATGATGCATCTTCAAACACTCAGCATTAAAAAATCTCACACATTAGCACATTTGTACCCCGTTATTATGTGTGTTATATGAAGGCAGGAAACTACAGGCAAAAACAGCTTTTCCTGCACTCGTCAATTTTGAGATTTTGTTCTTTTACTTCCATAACATGTCAGACTAATGGAATGAAAATAAAATACACATTTAGTTGTTTATTTTACTACACATTGTGTATTTACATCTGTAGATTTATCCTCAATTTTCCAACAGTTGCCATTCGATAATGCCTCCTTCGCACATTAAAACATAAAATTCAGATAACTTGTAATAAAAAAAAACTGTCTTAATGTAAGTAAACAATTGGGGAAGTTTCATGGTGATATCTATTAGTTACCCTTTTTACCCTATTCACCTGTTACCTTGCAAAATGTATGGAATTTTACATATCTTCAAAGATTATTTTCTCAAAATGAGTTTTATTAGTACTCAGAGCTAGAAACTTAAACCCAACTTAATTTTTCATTCCTATTTATATTCCCAAGTGTTTAATGCATTGGTTTGTTCATATATCATCCATAGCCTGATTTATGACATTTTATTCCTAAAAACATAGCTGTTTCAGCTGTGACAGTGTTTTCTGATTTACTGAGTGATAAAAAGAGATATCCAAAATTTCCTCTTTAAAAAACGTTGACTCTTGTGTCAGCAAAATGAAACAAGAAAAAAAAAATTGTTTTAATATACTGTAAGTTTCATGGTGGTATTTATTAGATAGAATTGTCCCCCTAGTCATTTGCAGGGGTGGAAGTAACTGACTGCAAATACTCAAATTACTGTAATTAAGTAGCTTTTGGGGTACTTGTACTTTTACTCACACTTAGGTTTGCATTGCAAGATGTAACCAACATAGTTACTAAAATCATAGTTGAGTACTGAGTACAATTAGAATTAATATCCAAACCTTTCATCTGCAAGAGAGTCACGAGCTGTCAGTTGTTTGTTTAAAAAGCCGTTCTCTAAGAACAGAGGCCTCACATGACCCCACTTTACAACTAATGCTTTCTTTGTTAGATAGTCACCAGCAAATGTAATCATATATTTGTAGGTGACACTTCTGCCTGTCAGAGCATATAGAAGTGTCTGTGTGAAGTGAACTGAATGGACAACATGTCATATGGCAGTTCTCACCCCTCCACTGACTGTAGAAGACGATCCTTTCTTGCATTTATAAAATGTAATGTCATTAAAACAGTGATTAACAATAAAGAAATAAACACGTATACAAAAAACACTAACATGGTGAAAGCTGTAACTTTTCCATATATACTTAAAGGCTTATTCATATGTTATTTAATGCCCATGAATTCCCTTTGACAGTGATCTTTATAAGCAACGAACAACAATCACCCCTGACCCATCTTTTTCAGATTTCAATCAAGCTCCTTGCATCACGCAGATCAATACCTATTAAATCAGTATTTATTAGCCTTGAATTGACTGTGGTGTCAACCTAAATATTGAATTGATCAAGATATTGGCGTGTCAAGGTAAACGCCTCAGTATTTATGGCACATGTATGAATAATGGATAGCAAAGGTCAGTGGTTAAAATAAGAGGTTGCAGGTTTAAATCTCATTTGTGAAAAGCATTTATTTGTATAAAAAACTTTTTTACATAGTTCTTTATACAAAAAATGAATCAATAAAGTAAGGGAAAAGAGACAATAATGAAATACTTTAGGCAGGTCCTTCCACAATTTTGACAGCAAAGGCGTAAATGAAGCTTATCATCAAGACTGAAGAACTCCGATTTTGCGCCTGTCTCCTAAGGGGTTTAAAGGTCAGGACATGCGTTCAGGGACCAGGCGCAGGCATAAAAGCAATCAATAAAATCTTAATCCAAAATGCAAACGCTGTCTGTGTTGAGGCCGAAACTGACAAGATATGTTCCCTCATTCTGCACCTACAGTAGTGAGGATTGTGGCTGCAGCATTTTGCCCTAACTGAAGTTTAAGACATGACAGATTCTCAGCAAAAATATGGATTATAAAAAGCTGCTAATAACCTGACATACCTGTCGATTGGCAAAGCTGACTGTTCACTGACAGTGTGCATTGTGCAAGTGTACCTTCATTTGTGTATAGGTTTAATTAAAGCAACACTTCAAATCAATATTGGAATCATCTTTGTAAAAGTGTTTTTTCACTGAGACCTTTGGGAACAGCACAAGAAGGAGAAGTGGTGAGGGATAAAATAGCGGGGAGTAGGAGTAGAAATGGGAAATAATAATGTAATATACTATTGATTCCTCTGTTATTGATTTTAACAACCCAGCCAATCTTTCCAGAAAGAAAAACACACAAGAAAGAAGTAAAGTCCCTTTCTGTCAAATTCGACTTTAATTTGTAGCCACGAACACAAATTTTTCAACAACCCACATAGCGTTTGAAAGTTTTTTAACAATTAAGCTGCGTCTCCTTACAACTTTCAAGGAGAGGAGTGTCAGCATGGAAAGCAATGTACTGCTGTGGACAAGGTTAGCACTTAAACACATAAAAACCACTTAAAAGCCACTTAAAATATATATTCACCTCATTACAGCCTTTTATCATTATCAAACCAAACTTATACAAGCCAAATATTGCTTTCTCAGTCAACCAGACTCAACACACCTCCGGTTTGGAGTCCTGGTGTAGGATGCTAAGCTAATCAATATTAGTTTAAGTCTACACTATAGTTAGAATATGCACTTTACCTCGCTGTCTGAGTCTTATAGGAGCCAAATATTGCTCTCAAGCAGACTCCTTTTGCCAAATGAGTCATTTTAAGTATCTCTTTACATGTTAGCGGTGATTTCCACTGGACATTACTTTTCATTAATGGTATTTGTAATACATGCTTAGGGCCATCATGAGGTAGGCTACTTATACAGTTAATGTTGTGTTCTTCTCGCATGTGTACAAATAACCAATGAAGTTACAGGACCGACATCGCTGGTTGCTACCAAGACTTTACTAATATAAAGGTGCTGTCACTGCAGAGAGATATACTTTGATTTCCTTATTTTGGTAAATATGTGTTGTAATGCAGTTTCAGTTCCATTTTACAGCATTTGCTGTAGCAGAAAGGAGACAAAAGGAAACAAAGAGACTTACAGAGGGTACATACAGACATGAGAGGACAGAGATTGCTGGAAATGTGAATGTTATCTGCACACCTTAAAGAAAAAAAGAGGTCATGGCTGAGCAAGAAAATTACTTTTGTGTCAAGGGCTTAAGAAAACAGGGCTATTTTGAAACTATGTAACGGTGTTTACTGGGTTGTTTGGCGGTTTATTATGTGAGTGGAAAAACATGAATTACGCAAGCTGTGAAAAATAATTCAGTCATTCAGACTAGATTTATACATACTATTTGGTTTGGACACCAAATTAGAACATTTGCTGTTTTTTCTAACATGTGTAAACTTTGCAAAAAATAGGTGATTGACCCTTTTCCCATTCCCAGTAGACTCATTTGCCTGTCTTTTTTTCTGATGTGTGGAAAGCCAAGACTCAACTCATGTTTGAGCAGGAGAGCAGAGAGACAGAGGCTTTTAAAGGTCTCTGTGTGTTCAGCTCTCAGTACCTTTGTAGCTTCCAAATGAATCTTTGTGGTTTTAAGTTTATTTCTCTCCTGTCTCGCTGTTTGTACTTTCAGCTGCATAAGAGTCATGTTAAGTTACTGCTGATGAAAATGTAGCATTTCCTGATTTTGCTGTTTCATAATAAAAGCATTCAGATGACAAAAGAATGAGGGACTTTTATTGAAAAGAATTTATAGGAAGTAATCAACACTAAATCAATGCAAGAAGACATTTTAACAACATTAAACATTTCAAATTTTCCAAATGCAATAAACGCTGACCTCAGCACACTCCTACCCCTATGTGCTTCATCAGTTAACAGAGCTGTGCAGCGACATTCACAGCAACTCATTGCATTAATCTTAATGCAATAAAAGCTTCTCAACAAAAGTAATTTATGTAATCTATATTAAACCAAAAACTGACACGTCGTACTTAAACCAGCTGGGCCAGAGCTCGTCGATGACTCCCCGTTTTGCAATGTGTGCAGGAGAGCAGAGAAAAAGACATTTTTAAAAAATCTCTGTTGTTTCAGTTCTTAGTGCTTTTGTAGCTTCTAACTAAACCTCTGTGGTTTCAAGTTAGTTTGTCTGCTGTTTCACTGTTTGTATTCTTAGGTATCTGCCTTGTTTTACTGTTTCGTGTTGTGTTAATTTTTTGTGCTGATGAAAACTGAACATTTACAAAATTTGGTGCTTCATAATAAAAGCTGTTAAATATCAAAACAACTGAGGACTTTAGTGTGAAGACTCTCTAGGAAATGAAACATTCACCATTTACAGCCACTCATCTCAAGACAAAGCAATTTTTGGACCGTTTAAGTTTTTGCCTTTTCTGAAAGCGTATCAGACCTGTTAGAAAGTTGAAACAATCTATCATTCTCTCATTGGTTCGACTCATGAACTGGACCTTCAGGAGTGAGTATGCCCTTACTCTGCAGCTGCACATCATTCATTTCCCACAGGTAATGCTTTCATTTTTCACTCAGCTTGAAGTAAAATGGTCACACTACAGTGGGTACTAAGCCGTTTCAGCTAGCATTATTACTGCTCCTCCTGGTGGATAGCTAGAACATTGCAACTGGTTTCCATGTGTGGTGCTTAGGGGACGTCATTGGAGGGGACGGGGTGGGTCACATATCAAGTGTGGAACAGCGACCCAGCGCAGATCAGCCACTTGTTTGCCTGGGCCCTGTCACTGTCGGTAATTTTAGATGGCTGGTTTATATACTGCAGTGATGGCCCAGAGACACATGGAAAGAGACGAGGGGAGCAGTGTGTATGAGTAAAAGAAACTCTTGTGAGATTAGTGTGTGTTTGCCATTGCTGTTTGTTATAATATGTGCACAGTTAGGAGTGTGAAAGAGGAAAGTGTTTTTATGAGGATGTGTGTGAGCCGAAGAGAGTCTAGCAGAGAGAGGGGAAAAGTGTGTTTATGTCTGTGTGCATGTGTGTGTGACAGTGACTCTAATTGCTCTTCACCTCTACTTCAAAAGCTTTTAGCCTGGTCAGCACTCAGCCAATCAGAATGCCCGCACAAAAGAGCCAGTCGGTGAGCAGAAGAGAGTCGAGGCGAGACTGTCTCTCAACTAACTGGATTACCTTCACACTCTCTCTGTCGTACTGCGCTGAACACTGTGCTGCACAACTAAAATTAACTAAATTAAGTGACAAAAATTGTGACTTTCCATGATTTCTGTTCCCCTGTCTCTTCCCCAGCAGCCTGAAAGCTGATTGGTTTCATTGTGGATTTTCTCTCTCCCTCTGTTTTCTCAGTATTCCTCTCACCGCTCCCTCTCCTCCCTCCCCCCCCGGTCCTCCTACTTTCACAGCACTCATTTCATTTGCATTGATAAGTATGTTTCTCAATTTGGGGAATAAAGAATAAGTGTCTTAAACTGCCTCCTGCTATCTAGACGCAGCTGTGAATAAGCCAGCTACAAAGCTGGAATAAATGCGTTTGCAATTACAGAGGAGAAAGGGAGAAAAAGAAGACAGAAAGCTTCAGCTGTCAGCGAGATATGTGTGCGCCTCATCTCTTTCTCTCTCGCTCGCACAAATTCAAAGATGCCTCACTCTGTATCACTGTCAGAAAATAAACAAAATTGCAAAAGCGGTTTACATTTACAATACTCAGTGATAAAAACACAAGCGTATCAAAATAATGAGATTTTTTCCAATGACCTTTTCAGTCAATCCACCGTCTGTCACTGAGGAAAGGTGCCTTCATTTGTATGTGGAAATCTGACCGCAGGAGCGTTTTTGTTGTGACAGTACAGTTGCGACTAACAACGCATTCCAGCACATAAGCTCTTCTCAGCTCCCAGCTATAGCAGCAGAGAGATGCTTCATAAATATAAAGGCTCCATTTCAAAGATTATATGGTTCCTGTTCATGGAAGACATTTTGACATGTCGCAGTTGGAAAAGCACAGGTGTAAATAATAAAATTAACAACAGTTGATTTTCATTTAACTGCTCCTGGTATTGTGCATGTTGGCTCGCCGTCACACCACTGAATATAACTGAGCAATTGTCAGTTATTAGTAACACCTGTTTTAGCTTGCTAAAGACATCACGCTAAAGATAGAAGTGGCAGTCAGTCGGTCACTCCACCATTTTTTTTTTTTTTTTTTTTTTACAGACTATTGACTAGATGGACATGAAATTTTGAACACCAACAGGTTGGCAATTATGGTTTTAACTGAAATGTCTTTACAATTATTAGATGGATTGTCTTAAAATTTGGTACACACATTCATGCCTCCCCTCTGGATGATATGTATTAAAATGATCCTTAATAACTTTTTATCTAGCACCATTATCTGGTCAAAATTAATAAATGACATATTTTATGTTTAGCTCTCATTAGTAAGTGTTAGCATGCTGACAGGCTAATTCAACATGGTGAATGTCAGGGTCACAGGTTAACCTTTTATCATTTCTGATTGGTTGCAGAGCTTCAGGGGAGTCTTGTGTAATAGAAGCCACTCTCACAACAAGAGAAGAGAGAGTGTGCAAGCCTATGCCCCAATTCAATACCACATAATATTTAAGCCCTGAAACGGGACCCGGTACTTACCGTACGCCAAATTTGATGGTCAGCAGAGGAAAAGCAACCTACCAGCTTTATTTCAGCATCAGATCGCATTGCAAAGTCTTCATTATTGTAGCCAGCCTGTGGTAAGCAGAGAGTCTTTGGAGTCAGTTTCAGGAGGAGGAATTGTCAGGTGGATTTTGTACTTTCTGTTTCTGGAGTTTCTGTAGGAGCTGCTAGTGATGTAGTCGAGGTAAAGCTGACTCTGCAAACCTGATTAAGTTACTGACTGACTGACCATCGGAACAATGAGTACCCAATGTTAATATTCTACACTTTCTGTTATGCATATAGTTGCTGTTATTTCAGTGTTTATTTCCTGATTTGGTTTGCTTTTCTTCTGAAAGGTCTGATCTGTGGTAAAACCCAGAGCTGACTTTTTGAGTTGTCTTTGTTTTGTTATTGTGAGCTAGATTGGACTGAATTGTTTTAGGATTGTGAGGAAAACAAAATGGACTCAATATCAAGTGGACTGAAGTCAGGCATTGCAAAGTTCATGTATTGGAATCAGTATAGGAAAAAATTGTACTATGACGATTGTATCTCAGTGCTGTGGGTACGATAAGAGGACTTATGCGGCTGGCCCAACTGTGCATTTGAGTGAGCAGGTTATACTTAATACCCTAAAAGACAATTGCCACAGTACAATGTCTCCCTACTGGCTGTCAGGCTTCGGGGTGGATTTACCTGGTCCTGTGAGAGTGTTGAAAGGGGCATGCCAAAGTCATTAAATGTGAGCCAATGATGAGCAGCGGGGAGGCCGCTGGAGGGAAGAGTTGTTTGTTTGTTCGACTGCTGTGTTGAAAGGACTGTGAAGTTCACCGTTTTCCACGCAAGGCTTTGTTTTGGGTTATTGTGCACATGTTTAATATCTATAAAATGAACTGTCAGTGGAGCCCAAACAGAAAGTGGTGATGGACTGGGGAGACTGAGGTGGCCGAGTGACTGGTATCTGATTGAAGATGGAGCAGGGAGCTAACAGGGCAACACACACATCCAGTTTCTGTTGTCTTGTTGGCTGGACACTTAGTTTGTCAGTGTTGTATTGTATGCATGGGTGACCAAGCAATGGAACCCTCAACACAAGTGTTTGCCAAGTTGTGTTTCTGTGACACAATACCTACCCCAGCAATACTTACCCCTGCTGTCTGGCAAGAGATACAGGAGTATCCACTGCTGTATTACCTGATTCCAGAGCAGATTCTTCCCTCATGGTGTAAGACTACTGAACTCATCATCAGTAGCTTTTTTGTAGCATACAGTGACTACAACTTGCATTTTGTTGTACAATCCTGTGCTGTAGAATGAGAAATTAAATGAACCTTGAACCCTTATTATTGGCTGGTAAGTCATAAGGCTCGGTGGTAATTAAGTCACCTAACCAGTGGCGGCAGTCTGGTTCTGCTTGAGGTTTTTGCCTGTTAAAAGGAAGACTTTCGTCACCACTATTGCCTTAGTACAGGCTCTTGGTGGGAACTACTGGGTTTCTGTAAACATATTATTTTATTTTAATATTTTATTATTGAGGTACAGTCTAGACATGATGTGTGAAAGTGCCCTGAGATAGCCTTCATTATGTTTTGGTGCTATATAAATAAAATACTGTCTTTACTTACGCTGTCATGTTCACTGTCACCACACAGTACTGCCTGCACATGGTAAAACCAAAGTATCAGAAACTAGTGAGCAAAGCTCACAAGATACACTTTGAACACTTCATTCTCAGTGGATGAAGTCATTGCAGTACTCTCCTTCATTCTGTGGGACAACCCTAAACCCAGAGCTGGTTTCACTCAAATATATGAATACTTTATTCCCCTGAACCTTAAAATTAGTTTCTGTGAATGACGTTTTGCAATTGTAACTTAAAATAAAACTTAAATTATGTTTGTGTTCCTAAGCAACACCCACACTAACCCACAAACTGCACGCACTTTAAAAATAACGATTTTTTTATGTTAAGACAATCATCTTAAACCTTTGAAGAAGACAACCACTTCAGTATCTCATAATCAGTTTCTAAATTCCTCCACAGCTGTGGGCTCTTACTCGATAACTATGAAGTATACCTTTTTTCCACTTTTCCAATTTATCCTTTGATAAAGTTGCCTTTGTAAAAGCTCATTTCCCCCACGGTCTAACTGTTTCCTCCACAGGATTAGATTACCCAACTAACACCTCCACTCCTCTCTTCCATTTCTCCATGCACCTCTCTTTTTCTCTCTGGATCTTCACCTCAGCTTTCTCTTTTCCTTCGTCTCCTCTCCCTGTCTCCCCCGTCTTCACTCTCCATTTTATTTTTCTTTCCCTGCAACCGTTTTGGTTTCTCTGTTTCTCTTTTTTGCCACCTCCTACTCTCTACTGATTAAGAAAGAGAGGAGAAAAAAAGAGAAGTGTATGAAGAGAAAAAAAACAGTCGGTAGATCGGTGGGAAAGTTCAATTAAACTGTGGGCCTCTGGGCTTTTGTGTTGGTGTGTAAATACGTATGTGTGCGCGCGCCTGTGTGTTTATGGTTGTGCATGCTTCTGTGGGACATGAAGCGCAGTAATTGTGTGTGTACGTGCATGTATTGAAATGTGTGTGGGTATGTGTGCACACTTTGCATCTCTGCTGGTGTGTGTTTCAGTCTCAGCTCTCCAGGATTAGTTTTTCCTCCTTAATCAAGTGAGAGAGAAGCCCACAGGTAATTACAGCTCCTCTCCAAAAACAACAACTGGGCTTCTGCTTTCCTGTTGGACTCCATCACAGACAAATAAAGCCACAGTTAGCTACAATTCTAAAGGACAAACAAAGTCACAGAGTTGTTTCTATCATCCTGCTGCATGAAGCAAAACGAAGAGATGTTTAATTGGACTGAATTTACACAGTTTCACATGCAGGGAGGTTGTGATGCTTCTCATTAGTTTAATATATAAACCCTGTCAGTGATTTAAATTTAGACACTTTTCTTGTGGGTTTTTCAAAATGAGTTTGTCTGTTTTCATATAGATCTGTTATTCTTCTGTTAGGGCTACAGATGTTCAAAAATAAATCAAACAAAGAGCTGGTTGACAAGTATGATTAGTGGAGCCCTCTGTCATGGCTACCACTCAATATTTAAAGGCACAGAAAACCTGTTTTCTTCATTGGCTTTGTACAATTAGTGATGGACTCCATAATGAACGATTTAGAAGTGAGTAATTAAATGGAGAGATTTCTGTTTGTTCTCTCTGAGCTCGTCTCACTTGTTAAATGTTGGCAGGGTTCAGTTGGTAAATGGTGATGTCATGTGCTTTTGTGCAAAAACTTTACAAAAGCACACACATGAAAACCGCAAGGAATATGAGGTGCTGGACAAAAGTACATGTCGAAAAGGAAAAACAGAGTCCGCACACTAGATGTTGAACACATGGTGGTATAGCAATACTGTAAATGTTCATGGGAGCATTATCTAGTGTATCGTAGCGAGAAGGCACAGACTGGCAGACATCAGCTGTGTGTTTATGTGTAAGCCTCTGACAGAACTCACCAGAGAAGTCTGCTCTTTCCTTTATATCCCTCCTGTGATAGACTTGAATGACCGCAGCTCAAGGTAAAGTGAACTGACAGCCTCCTGGGCCTACTTACAACTTACAACTAACAAGCATGTTGCTTGTTAGTTGTTTTACAGAGACTTTTCCCACAGGAGTTTCTGCCATTGATTCAGGGACTCGCTGAACGAACATGCATGCGCAGCTTCACTATGAGAACAGCCAGCAGGAACGCCCACCTCTCAGATGACCTGTGATTGGTTAAAGCCTGCCGTCACGGGCTAGACTTCTTAAAGCCTGAAAACAGCGCCAAACGGAGGCACAGATGTCTAGATTTCTCTCAGACCACTTGATTTACAATATGCTGGAATTATTGCTCTTTGATGCCAAAAAACACGGATGAAAGAGGAGGAATGTGAACCACATGTGTGTATGGTACTGACAGAGTAGATGTTGAAGTGCAGATTTGATGAAGACACATTTATTTAAATTGCTTTCATGACATTCAACTCTGATGGAAACCACATACCAAATGGATACCTTTCTACTATAGCTTTCTGTTTTACATAGTGTGCAATATCTCTGAAAATTGTTGGTTATAAGACAGACATAAACCTGCAGCCATATGTATCCCCTCTACTTTAACCGTAGCTCTAACATCTACTTCTCACATAACCATATTTGTGATGCCCCTCTGCTAACGAACATGGAGTACATTTGAAAATGTACCTCAAACTTAAATTTTAGAGAACAAAAAGAATACAGACTGCTTATTTTATATTCCAGGAACTTGGATAAACATTTGCTTCAAATCAGCCTGTTGCCAAACTCTTAAACTATGTAAAACACCTTGCCAAAACTCAAATAAACAAGCTTAATTTGATTCTGTGTATTTTTGTATTGTATTACAAGCTCTGGTTTAATTTGTGCCAATCCAAAAATCCAGTGAGTAAACTTTTACTCTATGGTTCAGATTCAGTGAACTGTAGACTTGACTGCGTGTTCAGCTGTATATTTTCACAGAGAGGAGCAAGAAAATGTTGGTGTGTGTATGAGACAAAGAAGCCTGACACACAATGATTATCCTTAATGTCAGAGCTTTTGGCATGTACTCGCAAAAAAGTATTCTGTAAATCTTTAAGTGTATATTTAATAACAGCTCTATCCTTGCATCATCAAACAGCCCGTGTTTTATCTGTCTTGTAGCCCTCCAAAGACTTTAATAAGCTTATGTGTTGTCAGTAATTAGCAGCTAATATGTGATGAAAGAAGAGCTGCTAATACCTCATTCCCCCAATGCTCTGGCTTTAACATGCAACAATCAATGGTGTGGGAGTGAGGGAGGGGCCAGGGATGCAACGGGCTGGTGTTTTCTCAAAGATAGCCCTTTTCAGACAGGGTAATTAATGCAGACATGCCATTAGTCCTGCATTTAGCCCATCTGATTATGATCCCAAAACTGCCAAACCAGTAAATTTATACCCTCTTTCAGAGGAAGAGGAATCAGAGTACCAATTATGTTGCATCCAGAAATTGATTGAAATGGCCTTACTATTCATGCAGCATTTCTGATTTGGTAATTTCTTTTAAATCTTTTTTTATCCAGGGAATATTGACTGACTCTAGGCTCTTTTTCTCAGCAGCACTCGACAAAAACAGGAAACTTTCACACAGTTATTGCATTCGCGCCCAAGGCTGCCTTGTACTGTATGACTATAGTCGTTTCCAATTAAACATTTGGCCATTTAACAGCTTCACAGAAAAAAATACTAAACAGTAATTGGCTTGCTCACAGGCACCTCAAGTGGAGTTTTTGATTAACACGAGAACGCTACTCACTCACGCTTGCCAGCCAGATTTCTCCAGCTGTCCACAACTTTCTGTTGCCCACGATGATTTATCATTTATGCAATGTATTCACAACAGATATAATATCCTGGTGGCAAATTGGTTTCTAATACTCTACTGATGAATATCTTTGTGTTTTCCCTCCACAGCGAGGTCAAAGTGCAGCGTCAGCGACAAACTGCACACCCAGAGCTGCGGAGAGGATTCACTGTCTCGCTCAAGGATACTTCAAAAAGGACAGTACGCCTGCTGTCACGGTGGCTTGAACCCAGGTCTTCCAGTTGAAGGTCAGCCCACTTAATCATTGCCTCCACTGTAAATCCCTATCAGCTATCAGGGCAGGATTAGGATTAGAGATCGACATGAGATATGTAACTAGACCACTGACAGGTGAGAAGGGGCCGAGCAGAGAAGTATGTGAAAGGGCAAGATTAACTTTGCACTCATCATGGTTGAAGTATGGCAAAGGTTGCACTTTATGCCCTTCAGCTGAATAACGGCGAGAATGTGGTGAGGCACCTACACTACCCACAATGCAATACAACTGCCAGTGATTTAGTCTGAGATTTTGGTGTGTTATGCTGGTAGCTGCTGATGTTGCAACGCTATAGCTTGCTCTGTCTGTTAGTCAGTTCACAAAACTTTTTATAATCTTTAGCAGCCAAAGGAAAATGAAATTTGGTGTGTGTGCGTGTGTGTGTGTGTGTTTGTTCTAAATGACCTGGTGGTAATGGGAATGGCCTATCACAAAAAGGTACATGGCCTCCAAATGGATTCACAGACTTGCACAAAATTTAGTTGAAAGATTGGTCATGAGCCAGAGGACAGCTGATTAACTGTCTTCACCCTTTGCTTAGTCCTGCCCCCATTAGTTATTGTTGCTAAGACTGCCAAGCTTTCCACTCTCCTTCGCGCAGGTGCTGCTTACAGCTTTGTCGGCTAAAATGATGAGGCTCTTTGGCAGTTTTCAAGTGTAGCTGGCTAATGTTAAAAATTAACCCTGTGAAAGTGTATTAAAAATGTAAAGTTACTTAACAGCTATGTATGTGATATAACGTTAACACTGGAAGACTGAGGCTAAAGCTAGCTTACACTCCAGCAAACATTGGTCAGATGGTGATAGATGACAGAAGTACATTCATTAACATGGGAAAAGGAAGCAGAATCCATTCTTCACATGTGCTCTTGTGTTTCGTGTTTTTAAGCGAGTACAAAAAAGACGCCACTGTCCAGACTCGAAACACTTAGTATCGCTGGTCTCAGAGCAGAAATATGCCTTTCCTTTGTTAGTTGTTATTTCCTCTGTTTGTACAATGAAGTAGTTCATCCATTAAAACTGCTGACACTCAATCACAATGCAACTAAATGTGCAGTCATTAGTAGTATCCTACTCTCTGGAGAGCTAGCCCACAGGAAACCGTTTTAATTTGAAAAAGTGGTCTGTTATAGCCACATTGGTCTTTGGATCTCATGTCAGCGTTGCCACCATATTAGTCTTGCATGGTCAGACCTCTCTCCACAGCATTCTGCGCTGTTGAGAGGTGTGGCTCCACACATACACATTCTGCTATAGGCGAAAAAGTCCTGCCTTGTTTGCATTTACTTAAACCAGTCACAAACAAATCTTTGGTGGCTAATAGCCCAGGATGCAGTGACAGTGCTGGTGCAAAGTAGTGTAGAGGGAGAGCTTGTTTAGGTGGAACATTTGCTCATCGGGGGGCGAGTTCTGGTTTATGAAGACTGCAGCCTGACGCAAGGGACTGATGGCAGGACTTATACCTGCAGTGTGCATCCGGTGAGTCAGACTATCACCATATTAGACAGGGCAGGACTGGCCTGTGAACAAATGCATGTCAGCAGGCAAACAATGAATAAAAAGCACTATAACTTTTTTTTTTTTGTCAACAGATTTCAATGAGTAGTGTCGTGTTTAAGGGTTCATTATCCACATGGAGTAAGAAAGCCTTTTTTTCTAATATCAGTTAGAAAAATCAGTTGAGAAATAAATATTATAGGGCTTTTTATCCAGTAAAATCACTACTCTGCCATTTAAATGTGTTTGTTTACAGGTCAGTCTTGCCCTGTACAACATGGCGGCAACATTGACATAAGGCAGCAACAAGTCAAAGCGGCCAGTGTCACGTCTACATATAATGAGCCTGGCCGCCATCGCCTCATGTCAGCGTTGATAAGCTCCACCAATGATTCTACCTCCAAGCTACGAGTGGACAGTTGATCATTTTTCAGTTTGGCAGGGACCGTGCGTCTCCTTCTCCAAAAACAAAAAACTCCCCTTCACCTGCCCATGAAAACTAATTACAGTGCTTTGCATTTAGTTTTGGCAGGTTTGTTCTGCTTTCTGCTGGACAACACTTTGTTTTCTGTGTTGGTGTTTGATTTTCCGCATGGACATGGGTATTGTTTTGAAATACATCTCTCTAATGGCAATATTTTTCCGTCTGAAAAATCACTCAAGCATAGCGCTGTGTTTTCACTAACAATATTGACTTTTCAGTCATATTTACATTTCAACTAGTAGTTTCCTTGAAACCCTACTGTAGTAAAAATATATACAGCATTTCAGTGTGCTGCATGAACGGCAGGTTCTGAAAAGATCGTCCTGGTTCCTCTGTTGTCTCCTCATCTTTGTCCTCGTGTCGCCATGTGTGACAGGTTTTTGTCTCTCCTCAATGAAAAGCTCCGTCTCTTTGTATTGGCACATGTGATTACAGACTCAACACACCTCGAGCTGATTTTCACAGACGTGAAAGAAGCTTGAGGCCTCTGTGATCATGAGCTCTGGGTGAAATTTTTATTGACTGATTTATATGTTTCTTCTGAAAGTGTGTGAAGAAATTATTTGAGGGGTTTAACAAGTTCATGCAGCAGGAACACTAAACTGCATTCGGACCCTTGTCCAGACGTGCACATCTGGTCTGGATGTATTTATTTATTCAATTATGGTCAGACATTGAAAAAGCTCTTTGTGTCTCACCAGCTTATATTGGATTTCTTTGTGGGTTTTCTCAGCTTTTTGTTTGAATATGCAGATAAATTCAAACTTGTGTAATTCACCAGTTACTGAAGTAGTGACATTCTCCCTATTTATGCAAGGTCACCCTTTTCAATTACCTGTTTTCTCTCACAAAAGGGAAGGCAGTAGCATCAAAATTAGATTCTGAAAATAACTAAACTTTAGAAAGTTTGTCACTCCCATGAGTCAGAGTTTGGACACAGTAATCAGCCTCGCTGAGGGGAGACGATGATTATTAGCAGGCTAGATGAGGCGGATACTTCTGTGTGTGTTTGTTTGTGTAGAACTGAGCTTCTGGCTTCCCCTCATTGACAGAAAACACACAGGCTCTTTCAAGTCGGTTACAGTTTTTATTGATATCAACTAATGAGGTGAAATATAGAAAGTACACACAGCAAGGGTTTGTGCAAATTGGGAAGTTGGGTTTACAAAAATCTGCTACTAATTCCTCAAACCATTATTTGTCAGAACAGTGGCATACAACCATATGAGAAACAGCAATAATACAGCCTGTTCAGTACACTGCATTTTATACATGAAATAATCTGCTGTAAAAACTGTGGAAGTAGACTTTTAGACATGTAGTTTCAGTTGTGGTTGAATTTAGGATTATTTTGGGGGCTATTGACTAAGAGCATTTTTCAGTTTTTTAAAAGACATTTAAAAAATGATTTCCGTCAACAGTTAAAAGACGTTCAGAATGGGTTCAAAAGTGAAAGTTTTTTCACCAGCTGATTGAAGATGTTATAAACATTCCAACACATCCTCATACCTAAACAACAGATCAGGACCATTGTCAGTTACCATCAAAAGGCTTAGTGACCTTTTCTATACTGCATAAGTCACCTGACATAATTCAAATAACATTTCACACATGGTTCATGTGGCAAAATGGTTGCAGCTTGGTTAGATTTAGGCACAAAAACTACTTGTTTAAGTTTAGAAAAAGATCTTGGTTTGGGTTAAAATAACTATGTTACACATGGCACATGATGAAAGTGACGTCACTGTCATAGTAAAAGTATACACATTGACTACACATTGAGATTATGGTGTTTTGTTGGCAGCACACAGCCTATATAGTTCAGTATTCATGACATTTTATATTTAACATTGAATGCACTGAAATTACGTCCACATGCAGACCAGATTTTGCTCACTGGTGCAGTATGACTTTGGAGAAATGCCTTCACAATAATAAGTATTGCCTTTCTTTCAACCTACAACTTAACAAACTCTGAAAATGATTGAATAAATTTGTGTTTTGTGACACACTGATGTTGTAATCATACTTTAGTTGATTAATAATAGCATCAGACTGCTGATTTCTAAAAAATAGAAATCAACGTTGAAGTCCCGGTTGGCGTTTACCGGGTACTTTCATCCAGCTGAACTGCTGTCAGAGTGATACTTCTCTTTACACAAACATGTGCACATTAAACCTTTCCTAGCATCTCAGTCAGTCTTCAGGAACTCAGATTTCTCCAGCAGAAATCTAGGTATGAAACCAGGTTTCTTGTTTACATAGTGTTTATGAAATCAGGTTGCTGACGAAACCACTTTAGTGCATCTAAACAAACTGTCTACAAAGGATAGGAACCAATAATTAATCCCTCTTCACCAAGCACATTCACTTAATATAACCACAGAGATAAATGAAAGATGTACTGTACCTGGCAGATAACATATTGTTCACGTCAAAGGCGGTAGCATATGTTCTCATTTAAACCTCTACACTAATCAGCATATCACATTCTTCTGGAAAGACTAGAGTGTGTTTCTGTGTGCGTGCACAATGCTTGCTCATAACCTTGTTAGCTGCTATAGTCAAACCACTGGACCACTTTGATTTATGAGTGGTGTGTGTAAAATAATGGCATGGTTCTAAAATTAGGGTTAGGGTTAGGAAGTGCTTCGTGCTGTTTCTCTTTTTTCCTTTCTTCCTTTGTGAAAAGAGAGCAGGCCACTGCCCTTAAGCTTTTTTTCCCCAAGACTTTTTACAGTGAAGACACAATTAAACTGAAGCTTCCCCGCAACACCTAACCTCCAGGGTTTTTTTTTTCCCTCATAACTCATGGTTGCCTGTAGTTGTAGTTATTTAGGAATTTTAGCTCAAGTTTAAATCAGCATTTTCCAAACTATCCTAAACAACCACAGTTGTCGCTGAACTAACAGCCCATTACTGCCAAGTTGTTCAGCTCAGCCAGCTTGCAGTCCAGGCTGAGAAAGGCAGGGGTCACCACAGTCTGTGACCTAGCGGGAGCACGGGGCTGGAAAACTACAGGATTGGAAGCAGAAATCGGCACAAGGTCGTGTCTTTTGGCTCGGCAGGCTGTGGATGGCATTCGCGCCATGCTCACTGGCTCAACCAAAGCACAAGCTGCTACACCAGGGAAGCCTATCCATTGAGATTCTGAATAGCCGACCGTGAGGAGAGCACCACATGCAGTGTCAGTGAAGGTTAACCACCAGGTTGCTCTGAGGCGGGTCAAGCCACCTCAGTGTTCACGGAGTCTGGAGCCCCACACGTCTCTGAGGGTGCTGCATAAAGCTTACAAATGAAAGCGTGTTGCTGATGTACATTTGAGGGCGAGGCATGAGGTTATCACATTGGACAGCTATGAGACACACCTTGATCCCGCCACAGGGCAGGGCTGTCTGCACTGCAGGGAGGCAGAGAGGGTGCAGCACTTGCCCTCAGACTGTGGCGGGGCGGAAGGGTTTGCGGGAGAAATGTCTGAGCATTTTTTTTTCCTGTATGTTGC
Source organism: Lutjanus erythropterus (assembly GCF_056507025.1). NCBI lineage: Eukaryota > Metazoa > Chordata > Actinopteri > Lutjaniformes > Lutjanidae > Lutjanus > Lutjanus erythropterus. Next base: position 17,146,634 of record NC_139326.1, on the reverse strand, counting down.
AGAGTAAACATACAGTATATACAGGTAGAGGGGTGTAAAATTACATGGAAAATCCGGAAAAACAAATAGCATATGTTGTAGTCAATGAATCATTTATCATTTTAGCTGTTTTTTGACGGGTTATAGGTGTGATTTTAAACCAAAATGATGGTCTTTCTCTGATAAAATTTATGCTTTTTCCTGATCAATTTACCTAACCCTACCCTGATTTATTGAATAATACATTTAAAATTTCAAAAGACACTCAAAAGTTTTTTATAGAGACTCAAACTGATAAAATAAATTGAAAGAACATAAAAGTTAGAAATTAATTAAGACTACAATAAATAATAACAAAACATAATTAAATGTGGGAAGCTCAAAAACACGCCATAAAAGAGTCTACACAAGTGACTTTTAAAAGGTTAATAAAAGTTGGCATTTAATTAAGTTGTAAATTTGGAAATTTTCATGTTCATGTGTAAAATTGAATGAAAGTAAACTGTTCTGTCGGTTTAGTTGTTTTGAGTCTGTCAGAATAGATACAGAAGTATAAAGGCCAAGTATTGATGTAATTTACATACATTTTCTTTTTCCCATTGTGCATCTGCAAGGGTTGATCCAAACAGGATTTTTCAGACTTACCAATGACTGCCGAGCACGTCAATGCAACACACCACAATCAAGAAGACACTATTTCTGTGAGACGTGTTAGTGTAACAAAACCAGTCAACGTATCCAAGGTTACGGTGCACGTGTGTGTTTGGTTTGTGTATTTTTTTTGTGTGTGTGTGGACACGTGTTTCCCTGCACGTGTTAGAGGCGCAACTTTGCATTCATGCTATTTATGTTAAGTTGCCTGTGCATACTGTGTACAAGTGTATGTGAAAGCAGCATACCTGACCGAGGACAGCTGCATTCACCCTGTGTCAAACCTCTGAATCACCATTCACATCTCAGATTTTTGTCCCCTGACTGGAGATCAAAAATGTGGATCATCTAACATAGCTTGTTTGCCACCTTGTTACATTCATTGAAAAAAAAGCAATTGAAAAAAATCCATAATAATGATGTTAGCAGGCTATGATGTAAGTTCGAAGTCAAACAGAATTCCTTTGTGAAGACCAGTTTAAAGTCTGCGTAAAGGATTTTTGTTTTCTTTTTCTTTTTTCTTTTTATTTATAAATGTTAGAAAATAGTTGCTGAAAACATGTGAAAACACTGAGAACTATGTAGTACTGAATTCTTGAGTTAGACCAGAGCCAGCATTTCACTCACTCACTTAAGTTCCAAGAACCCAACACAGGAAGAAAAAAAAAATACCATCTTGTTACCGTCCTCTGACTCTGGTGGCTCAAACATGTCCAACAAAGCTGCTAGACAGGGTGTCCATGTTTCAGGTTGTTTTCAGTTCGCACTGGTTTTTGACACTCAGGCAGTGGAGCGGACACGCCCCCAGCATTTCAGAGCGGAGAAAACTGCTAATTTTTTCATGATTTTGAGACCTAATTTTCTGTCTTTTTTTAATTATTCAAATTTGGCTTGGAGGTGTGACAAATTGAGAACGTGGGCTGCACAGTGAATTGCAACATTATTGAAATTGCAATATGGCCAAGTGCAATATCCAAATCACTGAACCAGATCACAATTTTTTTGAAAAAGGAAAAAAATGTAGCAATATATTGAAGTGCTATAAAGCTGCAGAGGCACCCTGGCCTAAAACTCTTTTTCTCCAGATGTAAGAAAACATGGTACAGACCCCAACAAATGTCACATCATCCAGATTTCAATACATTAAAATAGGTAGGTAAAAATTAAAATTCTAATGCAAAAGTGATCATTCACACTAATCATATAATAATTTCAGTCAGAATAATCGCTAAATAACTTTTTTAGCGTATTGTGCAGCACTATTGATTGTGAGAACATTTTGCAAAGGGGGGACGTTTAATGCAGTCCTCACTTTTTCAAAGGCTGTGAAGGGGCTCAAACTTGGTTTTGTTTTTTTTATGTTTGTGTTTCCTTATGCAGCTGTCTTGTATCTGTCTTGTGTCTGTCACGTCTCAACCTTCTCACTTCCAGACTATACCTTGTTGTAGAGAAAGAGAAAATGATTCCTTAACAAAATGTTGTCTCTGGGGTGACACCAAAGTTCAGCAGCAGTTCACTTGAAAGAAACTGGGACTCCTCGCTGCTTGTAAGCTTGATCAAGTCTGAATCGCAGCCAAAATCACTTTTTAATGGTGTCATTATTTTAGAAACTTCATCTTCGATTAAGCTGTCTCACTTGGATTGACACGCTCAAATTTAAATTATCACAAGTTGATAGGAATGTATAATAAGCTCCACCTCAGCGGTGTGACCTCGGCGATGACTCCCACAGATATAAGAACAGTTAAAACCAGTTCTCACTCGCTCTTGCACAAAGCCAATATTTCACATTATTTCACTTGCTTTCAATATAACCTCATGTTACTCCAACCAAAGCACTGTCTGGCATCTGTGTCTGCTAATAGGGTCATTAATATTCATATCTTCACAGAGATGAGATGAGAAACACACTGGCGAGCACACATTCACACACATAAGAGAGAGTACACACACTCGACAAAGAGAAATCAGTTGGCTGCTCAAATATAATTACTTGACTGCTGGCTGCCATTTAGGCCGATGCCTCGATAGATTATTTTTGTCAATCTTCTTCTCTGTCTTTCTGTCTTTTCTCTGTATTTCTCTTGATTTTAGTTTTCTCTGTCACTGGATGTTTTCTCTCTCTCTCTCTCTCTCTCTCTCTCTCTCTCTCTCTCTCTCTCTTTCTCTCTTTTCTCAACCATCTGTCTTCTCTGAAACATTGCTTAGCAGATCCAAACATGCTGATTTAATTCAATTTACAAGTGTTTTATTTATATAATTTTCCATATCAGCTCACTCTTAAAAGCTGAACCGAATTGTGAAGTAATGCTGCTCTACATTAGCTTTTAAGCTATAAAATCCTGATGAAGGCCATGAAAGACAAAACATGCAGGTTCCTTTTCACTTAAGCTGCTTCCAAGTATATAAATTCCATCTGGCAGAGTAGCACAGCATTGACAGTTTAATATTGTCCAAGTACATGACTTTGGCAACCTCTTGAGTCCTTCAGTGGTTGTGTTTTACATGAGATATCAACAAGGCAACTGGCATTTATAGCTGAGACTGAAAGGTCATTCTTGACCTTACAAACAGTACTTGACACAACAGTCTCCCGACAAGGTCTATTAAGATGCTGTTCTTGAGCTTCAGATTGTAGCCCAGAAAGAAATGGTTTGTTGTCTGGAAAAGAAAAGTTGAATTGCGCATAACTTTTGCAACAATAAAGTGTGAAATCATCCAGCCAGGCGCTGCATTGGCCCATCAACAACATGCAAACATTCCTGTAGATTGCTTTGAAAGAACAGCTGGTTTTTACTGTTCAGGTTCATTACAGTCATTGAAGGGGATAAAAAGACTGTGGCTGTGATGACTTTCCAGAGTTTTAGCTGGAGTGTGGGGCAAATATTTATTAGTGTCTGTTATATTGAAGCCTTTGCCAAGCTAAATCTCTCCGTATTTTACTTTACGAGTTTTAAAATCTGGTGTTTGTGGTGACATTCCCATGCTGGTGTACCAGTAGGGATCCATTTTATGTCCATCAGCAATAACTGGTTTGCCCAAGCTGACGGGGGAATAACTAGGCCTATGGTTAGAAATACCTAAGAAGCGTCCAAGAAAAGTTTCTGTTTCCAGATAAAAATGAAACTCCATGTTCATAAAAGGGATTACAGTAAAAAAAAAAAAAAAAAAAGAAGAAGAAAGCAATTGATGGTGCGTACAAACACGATTAACCATTGCTGTAGCCTCATTTTCTCATTGAGGAGTGCTGAAAGAAGAAGAGGGACTGAAGGCAAACACAGATGTTGACTTACTGTTCTTGAACAGGTTTTTATTTGTAAAATATTTGTAATAGGCTATGTAGCCACTGACATTTACTCAACCTAAATTTCTGCAGCTATTTCTGAACAGGAGCCTTCCCGAGGTTATTAGTGTTTCCTAGTGTACGACATAAGCACCTGTCAACAGTGTTTGTGTTATTACTCACACTGCTAGAAGGATGCGAGACAAAAGTTCAAATCAGCCTCTTTGGATCGTTTCATCGGTAGCTGAACCTGTTTTCATTCTGAATGCTTTGTAACAGACTACACTCGTATCCAACAACACGACATAACACACAGCAGCGATGCCCCCTGCAAAATAATGTTAGGAGAACTTGTTTTGGTGCAACGTTTGCATGTGGGGAGGCGAGCCCTGGCATTAAAATGGCTAAATCCCCACAAAAGAAAAGGTAACAGCTGTTTACATTTGTACTGTTAACAAACAGTTAAGGGTAACTTGCCATTTTCAGCATGTCGGTTGCCAGCTCACAGGTTGGTGTTGTCGTTTCCCATTACAACAAGGATTTTGGAAATGATAACATGCCAATAGCAGAATGGTAGGAAAATGCCACCTGAAATATGACGATGGCAGGTTGGTGGTGAGTCAGAGTTGCACAAAAATGACTCGGTCATGGTTGAAAGAGTCCAACATTGAGTGTCAGTAGAAGAAGAAAACGACAGTCAAAGTTCAACATTTTTTTTGACCTGTCCATCCACTGCAACTTCCTCGGTAACAGCGTCAAGCTATTTCTTCCTTTCTTCATAATTCTTGAAGCCACTACAGGGGTTTCTCACTTGAATATAGACGTATGTCCCATTTGCAAAACAACTGTCATTTTTCTTGGAAGATCTGTCTCTTTCATTTTAATAATAACAACGCAAGACCAGCACTTTGTTGTTTTAATAGAAATATCTAAATCAACAAAATTAATTGAAATTCGTTTAGAAAAGTATTCACATTAACAAATCAATGATGAATAAATTGTAATTCTTTTAATTTTTATTATGAATAACATGCTTTGTTTGACAGTCTTAACTAGCAGAATAATTAAAATAAATGTTTTATCATTATGTTAGATATTAATCTCTTTCATCTTGTAAGCCTGTCCCTTAGTATTTATCTGATAAATAAAGCTCAAAGAGATGTCAAAAGATATTTTATAGTGTCATTTTAGCAGAATAATTTCTTGTTGTACTTTGTATATTTAATACTTGATAATTCCTTTGATTAATAAATGAATTCTACACAAAACAGAAGAAGATGAAGGTAGCTATTTTAAGATAATGCTGCCCACTAACTTCATTATTTCTCGTCTTTCATCCAAGAAAATCTAAGTCTTGGCTATTTAGATATGTCACGAGCACCACAGGTTAAACATTTAAAGAGACTGGAATAACATGATATAGTAACATTGTATTATAGTATTGGATGGTTGAATGATTAGTTGTGTCTTAAATGTATTTAAATCTTCAGTACATTCAAGTGACATGGGTACATTACATTTTGTAATTTGAGGATAACGGGTGGCCCTTTTACTTTGGCAGAGAGGAGTCTGCATGGCAACCCAATGCACTTAATTATGAGATGAAGTCTCGCTCATTTTGGTTGCCTCCACGGGGAGTCTGTATCTCCCAATCATTGTCCCCCACATAAAAACTGTTGTCAAGCATGTGTGTTGATGCTGCCTCCCTTTTTTTAGCCCGCTCATGATGGTGAAATGATGAATCTTGAACATTGGACATTGCTACCTCAGGCGTTTGCATGTGTGGACAGTTTAAAGGAATACTACGTCAAACACCACATATTTTAACATGAAATTATACCAAGTGCAATGCAAACTCCCAAATGTTCCCATCTCTTTAGATGAAATCTGCAAAACCTCTCACTCTCTGTGAGTGCCAGAATGTCTAGTATATTTGTATAAGTCTGTTTGTATTTACACATACAGATGTAAGAGTATATTTACTTGTATGTGTGTATACTCATACATACATATAGGTGTATGGTGAGTGTGCGGAGAGATAACACACTGATTTCCCCTTGTCTAAACACAGCGACTATTTACCTTAGAAGATTGGAAACCCCTGGCAGTCCTGGTAATCACGACACGGTTGCTTGAGAGTGTGTGCGTGTGTGTGTGTGTGTCAGCGGGTTATTGAATGTAGTTAAACAGAGATAAAACAAAAGAGTGGAAAAGAGAGCTGCCTGCTCGAAATGTTTTTCCAACAAAATTGCTGTCAATGCATGAAAACAATTGATGGAAGTAATTAATAATAAATTTAGGAGACATCTTTAGCCTTGTCCTTGGTAAATAGTAAATGTGTGAGCAGACAGATGGCCAGTGTTTTTGAAATTATGAGTGGTTGAATTGTTTTCAAGTTGGCCTCAACTTTTCCCCAAATGGATTTACAGTGTTTGTAATTAAATGCTTCAAGTATTCCATTACAGGCTGACACAATCCACCAGAACAATGAGGGATTTTTTTTCTTTAGACGACTTTTTCATGTAGTGGCTCCTGGTTTAGATGATTGTTCAAATACCTGGAGGGGTGAATCAAGAACTCACCGAGTGCTTCAAATATCTGACATTTTCAGATGGATATCTGCCCACAGCCGACTCAGACGCAAATAATCTCTATTTTTTCACAGTCCAATGTTTTTTTTTTCTAGATCTGTTGCAGTGCAATATTAACCCCATTAGTCATTTAGTCATTTTAGATTTGTGTATGATGAATAAACAATAATGCAATCTTTTGAAGTACAACTCCCCAAGCCTGAACTATCAGAGAGTGTGTGTGTGTGTGTGTGTGTGTGTGTGTGTGTGTGTGTGTGTGTGTGTGTGTGTGTGTGTGTGTGTGTAGTGACCACACACACAGGAGCTGGCCTTGTGGGTTTTGGATTCAGACTTTCTAAGGACAAGTAAGAACTCAAAGAAAAGCCAAGCTGTCATTAAATCATGCCATTCTTCTAAGCGATACAATAGTGAGATACCACCTAAAAGAATATTACAGATAGTTCCCCTGAGACTGAGTAGCTTGTAAAGACATTTATATGTACCCTGCTGTCTAGTTTACTTGAAAATAAATATTTATCTGCAAAAACACTTTCTTTACAGAACTGTGTACAGACAGATCTTAATTGATCTCTTGATTGATCTCATCTTCTTCCTTTTAGCAACAGCATAAGTTTGCTTTAAGAAGTGGGCGGGGGGCATAATGGAGTTAAAAAATACAAATTTACTATGAATACCTGATACCTTTTAAAAGTTCATGTTTTATTTGTGCCTGTTGCAAAGAGGACTGTACTTAAGTTTGTCTTGATGTTCAATTCTGGCGTTCAGTGTCTACAGGTGGGTTTTTAGGCTGCATACAGCCCCACCAACCTTCAACAAACAGCTAGGGCAGGCAGAAAAACGAAAAACCCAGGACAAAAGCACTCTCTTCAGTTTGTTAAGCTTATTGCTTTGAGCACGAGGTAATAACTAAAGGGGACTCAGACAAGCATGTCAACATTTAATCAACTCTTCTCTTATTTAGACTACAGTGGCTGGACACGAGGTGGACACTGTCTTCAGAGACTTAAGTGGGAAAATTATTCTGAAACAATAAAAGAAATCCAGAGTCCAGACTTTAAATCATGCCCTTGTCTTTCAATAATGCTCCATCCCACTTTAAAGGCAGACTATGCAGGATTTTACCTACAAACAATGCATAGACTCGTAATAATCCCTCTCATTCATTATGAATGACCCTCCTGAATCTGTATCTGCATCCACAGACGCCCCACCCTGCCTTTTATACTGAAATATAACTCTATGAAAACAATTATGTTATTCAAAAGCAGTATTAATAATTTCTTATACACACCTGAGGACTTTAAACAGTATTGAACAAACTTAAAAAAAACTGTTAACACAACATTATATCATCCATGTAAATACATTATGGAGAATGCACTGCTGACCAGACTGAGTCACTAGTCTCTAGAAACAGGTTTTTTTTCTTACAGAGGAAAGGTTGAGCGTTTATTTCACTGGCTTAACTCTGGGGATCCATGATAGTCTGGATGTCAAGACCTCCAAATTGGCTTTTAGGACCAAGAGTGAGGGAGAGCGATAAAGAGAGAGCACTGAAGTGTTTCCTGTGGGTGGTGGAAATAAGAAATGTGTGTAGACAGTGATGGAGAAAAAAAAAGTTTTAAAAGGTTTCTTAAAGAGAGGGAATAAGATACAAAGAAAGAAAAAGTTGGAAAGAAATAGAGTTGAAGTATTTCCTCAGGGGTGAGAGCTGTCTTTTAGATGACTGTTTGAAGATTGTGAATCCATTCTCTATGGATATTTATCATTTCCCTGTGGATGTGCATTCCCAACCAGCTGCCATTTATCAAGGTAGACAGACAGGGAGAAAGAGGGCGTGGCTGCAGGGCAGACAGAGAGGAAGACGAGGGAAAGGAAATCACTATTTGGATGGAAACACTTCTGAGGACGGTGTATGTTAAGTAACTGCTAACACAGGACATCTGCAATATTAATGGATAATTTACATGAGATAAGAGCTTTCTGTAATTACTGTCACAAATTACAGAGATGGGAGCTTGGACCACTCCAATTCCATCACAGCAAAAATGTAAGAAACATCATACTTCACATGAATTCAATGAATAAGAATGACGTGATTGAATGTTGATGACACAGGAAGGCAGCAAAAGGGAGGAAAATTGGACAGCTCAAGGTGGCTGTATGATTACAGAGTTGGCCGGATGAGGTTTGTATCATGGTCTGAGTGAATACTCAATTCTGATTGGCTACTGGGATAGTGGACGCTTACTAAGTAGTTCCAGTGAAAGTGTGTGTTCTCCGTTCTAAGATAATGCACTGGAATAAATAACCATAACAAGAGGGTTTGAGCCAAAACCTGTGTTTACAAGTTGTTGCAGCAAGTTAACAGTGACTGACTGACTAACATTTCTTTTAACCCGTTTGGAGAATATGACAGCTTAGATGTCTGTGATGCAGCTGAACAAGAAACTGAAAAGAAAAAGGAGAAACGGCAGAAGGAGGAACTATGTGCCTCATCCTGTGAACACTCCAGGATGTTGACTGTAACACAGAAGCTATGAGAAGTACGCTGCCCCTCTGAGCTTACTGATGCTTTGTGTCACATAAGCGATCCTCTCATATCCCATTCACCATTCAACTCTCTACTTGAGGCTGCGGGTGACAGTAAACATGGCACATCTTGCTAGAACAACACTAGCTTTCTGGATCACAGCTGAGCCAAAGAGTTGCTGAGTGGACTAGAAATATGTCGTGTTGCCAAGTCGTATCTAACGTTAATCCTATTTACTGGAGAGGTGACCAACGTTTACATTTCATAAGAACCTTGTGGGATTGTAATTATTGTTCCAGATATTCGTCAAACCCTCAGGTGTCACCAGTGAAGCAGAGTTGCAAAATGCATGAAAATATAAATTATTCATCTTTATGTTTTTTTATTGGTAAGTGACCATGGTATGAGCAGGATTATGCCTTCTGAATAGGGATGTCACCATACCAGAACTTTTGTAGCTGATACCAAAACCACTGAATTTCCATGATTCTCGATACCCAATTCAATACTACAGTAAAAAAATACAATAAAATTGCCAAAATTATCATGCTGACACACACTGACAACATTTACAGGCTGTTTAGCAGTTATGATGTTTACCATGTTCATAAAATCTAAGTAGTAAAGTGAAGTAATGCTGCCAACTAATACTTTTTGAGTTATTCTGTCATTAAACATAAACAAACTGATGATGGTGCTAGATGGAAAGAGACAGGATCAACAGTGGGATCACCGGCTTCATTACGAACATCTAAGAGCCATGAATGTATAAAACACTGTGCCACTCTATCCTGTGAATTTGGAGATATTCTACTGGATAAGTGAAAGTTTTGACCTGCTGGTGTCACCAGAGGAAAAGTCAGGGAAAAATCTGTGGGATTTAATGAATGTTTGCACAAATTTCATGCGAGAAGACATCTGCCTTTGTTTGGTTTTTCAGGCACTTATGAATTATTTAGCATCAAGTCAGTCTATTTAACACCAGTCATGATCATGACGTGAATGTTGATATGAACTGTATTCACAAATCAGAAACCGGAAATTATGCAAACTTGAACATGAAATGAACACAGCATAAAATCCTTGGTAATTAATATAGTATGACAGTTTCCTCTTTTGTACTTGTCTGAATAATGGCGTGCTAGAAGACAAGAAAGAAAAAGAACAGAAAAGACAGATGGAGTGGACCTACAGTACAGTATATGAGGAAAGCAGAATAGAAAGACACTTTGGAAAGAAAAACGGTTACATGAGGACACCCAAGATGACTATCAGGCCTTTTTATATCAGGTTTTCCATAAGAGAGGAGGCTCGGTTGGGATTGATGGTCAGCAAATATTATCTGGCAGTGGGATGGGTTTTAAGATTTAATCTTACTCAACTTAATTGAATAGCCTGCACAATCATATCAAACATGCTTTAAATGTATTATCTACCACCTGCAGCTTCCTGCACAAGTCCTGTAATGCGTGGAGCTGGCATGCTCAGTGCTCAGGTATCTCCGGAGTCTCAGCCCGTGGGAGTAAATGGGAGAAAAACAGGTCCTAATATCAGTAATATTTCAGGAGTGAGGAGGATATTGTCAGTGTGTGTACAGATGAGAAACAAACAAGTCTGTCAGATTACTGGTTTTGTACGTGATACAATACATTTTCAAAATCTGATGGGATTCTTAGGAACTCTTGTAGTTTCTCAGCAGCCTCTGGCAGAATAAAAAAGAAACAAGAAAGAGCTCCTTGATAGAAAAAGGCACAAGAGATGTTAAGTATGTGCTTCCTTCGGGGCAGAGTGTAATGCTCCCTGGAAATACTTCAGTTATGTTGTTTTTTTTATATACTTTTCAGCCATTTTAAGGCAAATTCAACCTTTGGATATTTGTAGCTTCTGTGAAACATTCACCGCAGTCATTGACGGCGACATTGACCACCTGGTTCTGACATGAAAATAAAGACATTAAAGCATACTGTTAAAGTTATGAGTCATCCATACACCTTTACTGCCAAGTTCTGTGTAGCAGACAGAATTGATTCGGTCAAAGAAAATTGATATAAACAGTTTTCATTTAAGTGAGCCACAAGTCAGCAGTGTAATGGTGTCTGTTACATGAGTGTGTTGTGGCTTCCCACAACGTGCTTGTTAACAGAGCTGGAAATCTCAGTCCGTCCATCTCCATTTCATCTCCTTCTGGAGATGCTTTTCTCTCTTTTCTTGACATTTTTGTTACAGTTTTTTTTTTCTGTTTGAAGAAGTTGTGGTCTGCAGAACCATGGAGGAATTATAACAATAACAGTGGTGACCACTATAGACAAAATAGATAGAAATGGATTCAGTATCAGTGTCGACTTAAAATGATGTTAGATCTGTTGGTCTGTAATGATTGATTTGGGGAAACTGACCCCCCCCCCCCCCCCCCCCCCCCGGCACTGGCAGTATTGCAGCAAAGAATCCCCCACCTGCCCAGAGAGCATTTTCCCCCATAATCCACCATGATAGAAGAGACATCTCTCAAACTGTTGACAGAACTCCTTAAACTGCAAACAATACTATAAATGAATATTTCTATTAGGAAGTTTTGATCAGTAGAGTTTTCATATTTGTAAAACTTTCTGTGAGTTGAAAAAAAATATTTAAAAGTCTGTGCTGTCATCACAATGTCTATGGGCTGAGCAGAAACTCATGGGCGGGGACAAGGTGGGAAACACTACTGTGCATATTCAGTGGGAACCAGGAAGTAAACCTGGAAGCTAGACAACTTTTTTAGCTTTTGCTCCAGACAATATGCTGTCTAGTTTGCTATAATATATATCCGTGGGAGGCAATGTTAGACTGAAGATGGAGATGGAGTATAAAGAATTCATGTTAAATCAATCTGTGCCAAGGTCTAGTTCCTGAGAGAGCACCTGGGTCAGAGAGCAGGGTTCAGCAATGTCTACCAAATCAGCATATGATGATGTCCTCAGTCAAACATTGCGATGGACAATGATTTTGCTGTTATATTTCTGTTATGTGCTTCAGCAAAACAGACATAGAGATGGAGCTGTGTTACCTCTGCAGCTTCTTCAAGTCACAGTGAGCCCAGGCAGTGACGAGCCAAAAGTGGTGATAAGTGGGATTAAATCTGTAAAAACTTAATGCAGACAACATTCTCTGCAATATATGTAATGCTTAATGCAAAGCTGCCACTCAGCCGCTGTGGACACTCAGCCACTGGCTGCGTCCAAAATTCCTGACGAACATGCCATTTACAACAACAGGTGACATTTATTAGTTTGCCCAAAACCTTGGTATGATAACACTATCTGTGAATTGCATACTTTCTACAGGGAAATGTTGCAGTATGAAGCATGACGGTGGTCAAAACAACATGTCTTTCCTCTGAAACACACACACACACAGCATTAAAAGCAGGTTGGCAGGCTGGAGTTTCTTGGGACAGGTTTGGGAGAGGAAAGGGAGGTAGGTAGGGATTTAATTTTTTGTGATGTTTAAAATGTTCTAAATAAATAACACAAATGTTGAAGTTTGTTTTTACAACTGAAGTTACATTTTTCTTATTACAGAGAGATAAATACCAAAAAAACCTACCTTTGGATAACGGTACTGTATTGGTTCAAATGTGAACAGTCCCCAACCCTAGGCAAGAGGGCTCCTGCAAGAAAAGTAAAGCGGGATTGTCCAGCGAGAAGTTAAATCTCAACTTTTACAGCGATGCAAGAAATCTTTATCCAGCACAGTGCTGCACTTGCCAAACCAATATGTTCGTAAGTGCTCATTCGTTTTACTGATTATCTTGCATTATCTGCACACTGAGTAGGTCTGATACTCCAACAGGTGCCTCTTATCACATAACTCAGGATTGTTTTCTGTTTGAGAAGCAGATAAGACGGCACTTTCCCCCAGGCTTATGGCCACCTTAGGGTGTTCCTTTCATTGTCTGGAAGATGGACTGCCACCTGCACTCATTTTTATAAGGAGGGGAAAAAAAGTTAAGACCACTCCTTGCATCACAGCTGGGTGTTGTCAGGCGTGGTCTGTTGTACTTGACCACACCCAGCTGGGATGTAGTGCTATGCTCCGCTTACAGCACAGTGACATGCTTATAAGTAATGACTTTGGCATTTGTTGCCCTGTTTGTTGGGAAAAGTTGTCCAACCTAAAACTGGCTATGATTTAATCAGTCAGTGTATCTCCTCCTCTCCATATTTTCTTTCTTCCTCTATCCGTTTCCATCATTTTGTCTCTGTCTCTCAATCTCCCTCTCTCCATCTGTTGCTCTCTCCCTGTCTCGTCTTCCCTCCTCCCCCTCCATCTGTCTCAGAGGAGGTTTCACTAACAGGGTACTTGACAGGAGAGAAGAGTGCAGGGAGAGTGGCCTTTTTCTAGCAAGTCAGCTAGTCATCCAAGGCTAATTAAATATCGCTTCTGAGTGCTCAAGTCTCTCTCTCTCTGCCTTCTCTCGCTGTCTCTCTCGCTCTCGTCCTTAAAGTGGGTGCTTTTCTGGAACTGAATTAGCACTCTTTCCTCCTTCTCTCTCGCACTCTCTCTATCCCCTTGTTCCTAGTCATCGCCTTGGGCTCCTTACACTCAAATTAACCTTTCACTATAAAAATCACACAGGGGACCAGTAGCCAGGCAGGTGTGTGTGCCTGTGTATGTGTGTGTATGAAATTTGCAGAGATAGGGAGAGAAAGAGGAAGGCTGTGTGTGTGCGTGCATGTGTGTGTGTGTGTGTGTCTACAGGGTCGACCTAAGCCCCTGTCCATGTAATTGTAAATTAGAGTCTTAAATGAGCTCTAGTTCCCAGAGCTGATCAAGAAAGCAGGAGGAGGGGAGATGGAAAAGGTAAATGAAGAAGAACAGCAGCAAAAAGAAAGAAGGCTAAGGAAAGATGACGAGGAGGAATAAGAAAGAAAATACCGAAGGGAGAAAATGAGGAGAAGGAGAGGAAAGAGACTCATATTTAAGAGTTTAGTATGTTTGAAACAAACCACAACAAACTACAATGTCTAGCCACACTTGAAGACAGGACCAAAAGTCTGGGGACAGTGGGACGGTGCACACACTTTCTCCTTGAGTTTTGATGGTGTCGTACTCGGGTGAAAACACAAACATGAGGAAAGCCATTGCCTGAAGAAGGAAAAACAGCTGGGAGAGATCTTAAAGTCCTGCTGGCTTTCACTCCTACACACTCCCTGCCTTTTGCAGCATGAATTGGGTGTACTTTGTGAGTTGCTGGTTTTGGAAGGTTACAAAAATGCCACGCACATCCTAAAGTCCATTTTAAAATTATTGATGTATTAAAAAACATATAAACGTTGAAACAAACAGATACGCACACAGAGAAGCTTCCGTTACAAGGATTTATTATGTGAGTGATGTTCCAAGCACTTGGCTCTCCCTCAGACTTGTCAAAGTCAAGATCTGGGGTTTCTTGAAGTCTAAAGACGAGCCTGAGTGCTCAAAGCATCACTTACATAATAAATCCTTGAGCTTCTCAGTGTGTGGATGTTTGTTTGAAATACTAAAATGTCAGACAGAGACAAGATCTGAGGATTCAGATGTTAGACAACCCAACCAACAATTTGTTAAACTGGGACGGAAACAAGCAAACAAGCCTCAGATGGTTTCTTTTTTTTCCCAGATAAGTTGTCCTAACCTGCTCTGTGCGTCAGCAAATAGGCTAAGTGATGTGTTGCTTGTTTGAAAAAAAAAATGCTCACCCTGGCTCTGATTTAGCAAAGGATCACGCACTTGCTTCACTTTCAACGTATATTATTTGGCCAAAATCGACTTCAACATCCAACAACAAGGTTGAGAAGTGGCACATCTTTTATGATCCTAAGCACTATTTTTATGGGTATATCCTCAAAAATAACAAGGTTTGGAAGGAAAACGGGGAGCCTTTTGGAGTGTTACAGTGTCCCTCAACTGTCCCTTTTGTCCTAGAAGCTTAGAACAGTTTTTATTTTAGGTAGCAAAGAAAAGTAACAATGACTGAATTTTATTATTGGTTTTGTTTTGTTTCTTACTGTGGTATCGCATTGGGTATTTGTTGAACTTTACTGGTATTGGTATCAACGGCTAAATTTGTGGTATCATGACATCCATAATGAGAAGACGGTGAGGGATTCTGTCCTTGCCGCTGCACTAGTGACTCCTGCTGGTTGGTCAAATACCTTCACTGGGGTAGTTAGATCTGTGGGGTAATAATGTGAACCTCCAGCGCATTTTACTGTTTCAGTGTAGCACCTCTCTGGTAGGAGAACAGAAGCAGCTGTTAACACCATGTGTAGGAGAAGAAACACACTGCTGTTTGCCACCTCCAACAGTGGAGTCAGCAGTGACAAGGAAACATAAGGCATATGTTGTAAATGGACTTTCCAAATTGGGAGAAAATCGGGGGAAAGTAAACTTGAAATAAATCACACAGAATAAATGTGAACTTCAGTGGTGCGCCAAAGAAGTAAGAAATTACTAAAGCTGGCAGAGAATTCCTGCTCATGTATCAGATTGTACACCTTCCTTCATTATGTAGCAGCTGGTATCATTAGCAATAAGGCCTTACTGGTTACAAGCTAACTAACTAGCTCTTGTGTGTCTTGTGTGTTAGGAATCAGTAGGTTTCTTTAAGCAACTGCAGTGTATTTTTTTTTTTTTTTTTTGGAATGGTAACTTTTTTTGCCTGTGCTGTGGAGATAACTTCCAGCTCGAGGTATCACTCCAGACACCAGCACATTTGAATAAGTTCCACCAGTAACCATTTAAGTCAAAGTTTGCATTTTCCCACTTGTACTCACAAAATCTCTTTCCCTGTCCTCTCCCTGCTCAGATTCCTCGAAGGAATCAAGGCCGCGACCCACTCGGCAGCCCCAGACAATTAATAAAAATCTGTTGAAAATTTCACCAGTCCGAGGGAATTTTTGAGGAGGTGACTCTGTGGTAGCATTGGTAGGGAGAGCCAAGCAAGCTTGCCTCCAGGGCTGGAAATTAAGCTTTCCCACTTAAAAATGTCACATACTACTGACAGGCTGTGTCCAACAGGCTGAACACCACACTGTCAGCCTGTTGGACACAGCAGTCAAGAGTGGGCAGCTAGAAATTAGGCCATCCAATTTCCAAGTGTTGGAAATGAGGAGAGGCAAGGGGAGCAGAAGGAAGGTACAAGAGGACAGCAGGGGCAGGAGATGCAAGTGGAGTGAAAGAAGTGGAGTAATTTTTTAAAATTTGGACTTCTTGTCTCTTTGGCTTCTTTGCTTCCGTTTACTTCCTTTCAAATAAATTATGACTTGCATGAAGAAAACTATTGTAATGTCTCAGAATTGTGTTTTTCTTTTTAAGAAAAAGGATATTCTAGTAATAGTCTTGGCACTCTGTGCCTTTGAAGAGCAAGCTACTTTGGCTAGAATACATTTGCCAAGCTAGATTAATGTTGCCCTAGTGAGCTATTAGCACACCTGTCTCTCTCAGTGTTTGTATAAGTTTCTAATAAATAGCTAAGCTGAACTTAAACGGAGAAAGAGAGTAGCCAAAGACTGCTGGCCTCCTCTCAGACTAAGCTTGGTAAAATGTCCCTGTAGTTTATTTGCTTATTTTTCTCAATTCCTGGATATCAGTTGGATCAACAGTTGAGCCAAAATAGCCTAATACTGCTGTTTTACAAAACTTGAGACTACATCAAATACATCAAAGATGTATTCCGAATTCATATGCTGATATTTATTTATTGAGATGATGTCAAAACTACATACTGACCAGCCAGTCGATCACCTGGTCAGTCAAAATTGTCTTCAGTGCATCAGTGCAATAAAAACATGATCTAGTCTGCCGCTATGTCACCCTGGTGATCATTATTAATATAACAGTAATTTATCAACCCACAAACATTAATTAATCAACATCACATGGACACGCACAAACTTTCAAACATTTTCCCACTTGTAAACATATATATAAAACAATTTTAACTACAAACCAGTGAGCAGTTGATTAATATGTTAATCAAAACTCGCTCAGAATTTTGTCTCACTCATCCAGAATGTTCTTCCCCAAACTGCCTAATCCTCAAAGAACAGATCCAAACTGGCCATTGTTCTCCCTTCATATTATGAATATCGTATCATGTGTGTGTGTGTGTGTGTAGTCACAAACCTCTGCTGCTTCTATTTCTTCCTCTGAAAGAGGTGGAGTAGTTATTGACAGACATGAAGGTGAAAGATGGAGGGAGACAGAGAATGGTCTGATGATGTAAAATATTCAAATTCTTAATAATAATTATGGGGGATATAAAATAACCATCCACTGTTTCAAATCTGGTTTTGAATCTCAATTAAATCTCAATCCTCAAATAAAGTACATAACAAAACATATAAATGTGTGTATGTCTTACTCAATTCAATTCAATTCAGTTCAATTCAATTCAATTCAATTCAAAGAGGCTTTATTGGCATGACCATAACAAAGTACAGTATTGCCAAAGCACATTCAAGATCCTCTCTCTCTAATTGACTGTCTGTATCTATACGATGTCTTTGTTTCTTTTTGTCTCTCTGTGTCTCTTGTTTTCATGTGAGAATTCTAATATACAAAAAATATGAGTGTTGGTTCAGTGTGTGTGTGTGTGTGTGTGTGTGTGTGTGTGTGTGTGTGTGTGTGTGTGTGTGTGTGTGTGTGTGTGTGTGTGTGTGTGAGGGAGAGAGAGACAGAGACAGAGTCATGTTGGGCACACAGATGGGAAAGCAGAGGATGATTAGAGTGGTATTACATTGTCACTGGGTTGGCACACACTGCTTTAATTACCAAGTGCAGCAAACACACAAAGACATTTCTAGATACACACATGATTACACAAACAGACACACTGCAACACAAATTCATGCAAACACTAGGCACACACACACACACACACACACACACACACACACTTACCCTTGTACTTCTATACATTTGAGGACCCTCATTGACAATGCAGTCCTCTGCCCCTTACAGCTGAAATCCATGGGGCATGGACACAACGTGTCATGTAGACTGGGCGGAGCAGACTTTGTATGTGTGTTTGCATTTTTTGTTAACTGGTCTTGAATTAATTAAAGCTGTGGTGGGCAACATTTTTGGCATTGATGAGCAATTATACCATGATGACTTTTCAGAATATTGTAAATCAAGTGGTCTGTGACAGAACTAGACTTCTTCAGCTCCTCTTAGCTCTATTTTCAGACTGTAGAGAATCTGGCCTTTGACGGTAGACTTAAACCAATCACAGGTCATCTCAGAGACCAGGCACTCCTGCTGGCTGATCTCATAGTGTAGCTGCATGTGCACTTTCCTTTGGTGACACCATAAATCAAAGGCAGGAGCTCCTGCAGTAAATATCGCTACAAAATAAAATGATCAGAAAGAGAATCCTAAAGAGTCCTGCTAATGAGCAACTTGCTCAGCCCAGGAGTTTTTCAGTTCACCTGGTTACTTTTTTTTTTTTTTTTGAAGATTATTTTTTGGGCTTTTTGCTTTTATTCAGATAGGACAGCTGAAGACATGACAGGAAATGGGGAGAGAGAGATAGGGAATGACACGCAGCAAATGTGCTACAGGTGGGAATCGAACCGGCAGCCGCTGCAGAGGACTGATAGCCTCAACACATGGTGCGTACACCCTACTAACTGAGCTATAGGGGCACCCCTCACCCTGTTACTTTTGAGTTTACCGTCAGCTGCGCTCATTCACGTCTATCACGGGGCTTTTGCCGAGGGCCAAGAGGACCCAGCGGAGCTGAGCCACAGAGCCAACAGACAGCTGCTCAGAGCCGGGGAACTCTGGGTGAGAGCAAACAGTAGCAAACTATATGAATATGCAAATAGTCCCCGCCCCCTCTCCACATACCCCATTAGTGTGTAATGAAGAAACAACCACAAGTCAACAAACAGTGCCTTTGAAGGTCAATCCAAAAGTGAGGACTGGAAAAGTCCTCAGTCCTAAGGCCTAAAACTCAAATTGGTTCTCACAAAGATAAATATATAAGTACACAAACACACACATCCACATTATTGTGCCTTTGAATTCAGATGTTATTCCATAGTAAAACCAAGTGGATGCTTTATGATACCCATTTTGATTTCCCTAATGGCAACAACCAGCTTTAAATGTGACTTTTTAGTTGATTTTGCAGCATTTTAACTCTGTTTTCTTTTTAGTTAGCAGTGAAACACCACATGGTTCCAGAAAGCTACTGATTCATGTACCTCAGGCTGCTGAGAGGAACATCTACTAACTGTAGGGTTGGTGATTTGGTCTCCCTGTCTGTGGTTGAGCACAATACTGAACTGTATGTTCAGTATATGTATATGTATGTACTTAGAAATATGAAATCTCTCTCTGCGTGGGTGAAAAGATGCAATTCAAATTGGACAAAAGGGTCTGCCCTCTATTGATAAAATATATAAAGTGATTGTCAACAGTGAGTCAGGATTGTGCTTTCTTGCTCGTACAAACAAACCTTTATTTTTGGAGAAAGACGGAGTGAATCATAAGTGAGTGAATCACATGAACTCTTCTGTAAAGTTTTCATTGTAAAGCATAAACTCACTGAATGATAATGCAATCTCAAAAATGTCCTTGTTTGTTATATAGTCAGATCCATCATATATCAACAAAATGTTGGTGAAATGACGGTCACAGCATAAACAGTTTCACTGAAATGAATCTTTAATGTTTACATTGTGTGTGCCAGTCTTTTCTTCTCTCACTCAGAACACTTTATATTAGATTATACAGATCATAAAACTGTATTAAAATTTGATTTGCTCTGTAGACACATAAATTGATATTTGACATACAACATGATGGAGGGGAAGATAATATTTGACATTGTTACAGAAGGAAAGAAAAGAGACAAAGCCCAGCTAAGTGGTTTATATTTCTGTTTCATGATAAAAATTGGTGGTGACCATGTGTTTGACAAGCAGGACTAGATATCAAACGTCGCTGCTTTTTTGGGACCAATTGAAATGTGTCTGTAGTATTGATTGCCTACTGTCAGATTTATACTGTTGTCTAATTTTTCTTTGATCAGATCAGAGTTTCAAATCATAATTTAATACACAATTTTTTTTTTTTTTTCATTTGATAATTTCCCAAACTAAAGCTTTGAAACTGTATAATGTTGGTATGCAATTCAGAAACTCTTGTGTTATATTTGCACTGGTTTCAAACAATATCACTTAGGACAAGATTATTGTCTTCATTACAGTTATTATTATTTGTTCAACTTAAAGGGGCAGTTCACTCTAAAATAAAAAAAAAACATATTTTTCCTCTTACCTGTAGTGCTGTTTATCAGTGTGGATTATTTGGTGTAATGAGCTCATGACAGGGCAGGATGTAAACCTGACCTGTAAACCTCTCGTTCATGAGTAGATGCACATTATTACAGTTGGAAAGAATTTTTCACGTGTTTTTTGACACTTTGTGCAGCTGGAGAGTGCCATCTAGTTCCATTATATTCAAGAGACATCTACAGATAATACTTTCACTCTGGAAACTGCAACTCACACCAAAATGATCTAGATGGATAAATAGCACTAATGGTAGGAGGAAACATATGTATTTTTTATTTTGGGATGAACATTCCCTTTAAAAACAGCTGCCCCCATGCTCAGATCCAATACCTGTAACCAGTGTTAGGCTGCCATTGATGTGTGGTTAATGTGTTGAATACATGTACCGACTAAGAAAGAGGAAAAGGTAGAGGAAGAAAATGTTTCTTTTCTTTCTCTGTCTAATATCCAGCTGCAGACAGTGGGGATGAATTGAGGAGGAAAGAAGATGTTGAGAGAGGGAAAAAGAGGAGGAGGAGTGGAGAGGGTCAAGAGCTCAATCTATCCCTTAGATGAAAAGCAAACGGCAACCGGTGCGGCACAAACATGCGTGTCATCCCCGGGAATTGGTCGGCGGTTGGTGGCTCATCAGGGTCCTTCTTTCTCTTTTTCTGTGCAAATGGGAGAGAGATGGAGCAAGAGAGGGAGGCAGACATTTATATTTCATTGGACCAGACGCCGCGATGCCAGTTAAACTGATGTCGCCGCTCTCCTGAGGAGGGAGAGAGGGTAGAGAAAGAGCAGAAGAGCAAAAAAAAAAGGAAGGAGGGACACGAGAAAAGGAGATGAAAAAAAGAAAATGGTGAGAGATGAGTGAAAAAGCAACAGAGAGGGGAGCGTGAGAGGTTAATCTAGAACAAATATCCATAGTGACAGAACAAGAGGGCCGGATGCGGCGAGTTGTTACTGGGAGTGGATAAGTGGGGATTTACACAGCGAGTGGAGAGGGAGGGAGTGAAATTGGAAAACAGAGAGGGACAGACACAGAGAGAGACAGAGATGGCAAAGACGAGGGCAAGGTGAGAGACAAAGAGAGGGAGACAGAACAGAGAGAAGTGGGGACTGAGTCAAGAGGGAGAGCTATGAGTATGACAGATGGAGAAAGATGAATGTTGAGATGATGAAAGAAGTACATGACAGGAATTGCAGCAGCGGGGGACAAATGTATAGAGACACAACTTGAAAAAAGTAGTGGGAAGCAGGGAGACAAGAGAAGGGTATAGCCGATGTGAAGTCAGTCACACTCTAAGAAGTAAAGCCGAGTGCAAAGAAGATGAAGACAGACTGAGATGGTGAAGTTTCTTGATCCTCTGGTGCCACTCGAAGGTATTAAGGGCTGAGCTGAAAGTCGATAAGAAAGCTGTGGTCAAGAGAGTCGTGTTTTTACAGGCGGAGGTGAAGACCACAAACCGCTGTATCCTCCATCCCCCCGTCATCGAGAGTGTGGGTTGGCCATTTTATTACCAGGCCCATGATCCAGTGGGGGGAAAAAGACACAGATCAAACAAACAGATTACAGTTCACACCACATCACAGGGAGTCATCATCATCACATGGTTATGGCGAGCTTTCTGCTGTAACCTGACTTTATAAAGCTGCATTGATTGTGGGGTTTTTTTTGTTGTTTTTTTTTTGGTTCTGTGGGGCAGCCTGCCTGGCATCGTCAGATTAATATGTGTATTACTCTGGAAACTCTCCCCACATTTTCGATTTCCAAGGGGTGTTATCAATGGCCGCAGACTAGGGTTGGGTGATGTCTCCCAAGCTGGCATATGACAGCTATGCAGTCAACCATGGTTTTTGTTTACTTTAGACGCTGTGCACCTGGCATGCTTTGAGGTCTGATGTTGGAAATTACAAATGGGAAATTCCAATCTTCAACACAGCATTAGCAACATGATAAACTAACAACCAGGAAGGAAACACAAATCTGAACATTTCTTTCAACTAAAAAACATTTGCAAATATACTCTGCAGTCATGCTTAATGATAACTTACATGAATTTTATGCCTTGGTTTAGTCCACCAGTACTGGCAGCAAGTACGGTGTAGCAACTTAAATGAGATTTAGAGCTGTGTTATGTCAAAGGTAAGTTCTTGCTCCATAACGTTCACTTTTGAGTGTAAAACTTCCACGAAAAAAATAAGTGAATATTTTTATTTTATATTGTTGGCAAATGACCATGATATGAGCAAGATAATCAACCTGTAGGTGTGCACTATACAGTTTGAAGTCACTTTGCAGAGGCTTCACGTTGGATGGATCGTTGCCTCCATGTTGTGCCTTCAAACCATTCAATGCACACCTACTGGTTGATTATCCCTTATATAATCAACATAGTAGATATAGTAATGCATGATTTTTTTACAAGATTTTTTAATAGAGAAGAACAAAACCTGAAACTGAAAAAAATTCAGGCATTTGTAATGTGAACTCAGTCACTAGAGCCTGTCCTCTCACTTACTATTAGTCCAAATGCTCAAAATAAATCAGAAAGTATTTTATCAATAATTAAATAAGAAGCTTGGTAGAGAGAATTATCACTTTCCTGCATGTGAATGTAGATTTTATCATGGATGGATTACTACAATGCAGGTAAATGTGTTGTCCAGTTTCCTCCATACCCTGCTTTCTCTCAGTAACCTGGTTTCTCATGTGCATGCAAATATACTCAATTAACCATGTTCATGTCGACTCCCTCTCCCTGCTCTTTTCTATAGGCTCGCTTGTCATTCATCCTCTCTACGTGTCCCCCTCTTTAAGGGGTAGAGAAACAGGGAACAGTCTACCTGTTCAACAGTTACCCATCTTCCCATGGCCCTGTTGGCTGGCTCTTTGCCTGCTTCCCCTTCGGCTAGCCCTCCACCTGTTTACCCTTAAGCTAGTTCTTTGCTTCAATCTCCCCCGGCCGGCCCCCTGGTTGTACCACCACTGGATACAACTCCACCTGCTTCACTGTCAGGTAGCATTATGGCTGTTTCCTCAGCTCCTGCAGTCATGTTCTCTGTTCCCTGAGTGTCTCAGACTCCCAAGAACCACATTTTCTGTTGCTCAGCCTGCTAAGCCTTCAGCAAACCATGAGGACAAGCAAGCATCACCTTGGGTTTCCCAGCTTCCTGTTGAGTTCCCTTGGTACAGTGTCACAAAGTACCATTACTGTGGCTCAGCCTGTCTATGTTTTCAACAGGTCTAGATTTCTAGCCTGTAGGGCTACTGAACTTGGTACCGAAGGGGACTGACCAAATTACATCAGTATTACCAACTACTACTTCACGTTAAGTCAGTCTGTACCAAATTTCATCACATCTCAGTGAGAGAGTGCCCTGCAGATTGTTTGAGCCACAGTGATTCAGGGCAATGTCAAGCCACAAACAGTTGCAAGTGTAAGTGCAACACTTTTCAAAACTCAATCCAGACGACACTCGCTGTAATATTTGTAATGCTAAATACAAACCTGATCAGGTCTAACCTGAGCAAACACCTGGTCACTAACAAAATTTATCTAAAAGCTGAAGAGTGTACCACGTTTCATGAAACAGTCTGACAACCAAGTTTTACATAGCACCCACAACATTAGTACACCTACAGCCAGTGCTGAAGTTTAATCCTCCATGGATAACAAAACTTTCATTTAGCCACCAACGACATTGTCACCATCTTCAGGTGATTAATTAGCTAGTTGGATTAGTTGTTATTAGAGATAACTGGACTTTTTTCAATGTGTTGGTGGACAACATGTTATTTAGGATGCTAAAACAGGAGGTGAAATTTATTAGTATGTCTGAAACCTTAGTATGAAACCAAGAGTACATGAATTCCATACTACTTATGGAGAAATATATAATACAGTATGCACTACAGTGGCAATGACAACAATGCAGTACAGTAAGTGCTGCAGTAGCAATGTCAATAACAGTATCATAACAGGAGATAAGCATAAGAGCCTTCTTGGCAGACTGTGACATGTTGAGAATGTCAAGTTGACATGAAAAGGTTTCAATTTTTGTTATGACAGAGAGAGTAAAGTACTGTAAAAAGGTACCATACCCTTCTACTCAGTGCACTAGTTAATTTCAGAGATCTCTGACCCAGCACAGATCTTTGTTACAGCTTCAACATTCCTACAGGCCAAAATTTATGCAAAATCATAGCTACAATCTAGCTGTCTTCTGTGTTGTTTCGAGCTTTCAAAATGTTGCATCTTGATAGAACTTCTTCCTCAACATATTGAAAAATTAATTAACAATCTCAACTCTTATACACTTACTTTACACTTTACATTCACTTCTCCCACTGTTCCAGTTTTCTGCCTCTTAAATGGGGCTTGAGAGCCCCTTTTCTTGATTAGACATGTACTTGTCTTGTTATTGTCAACTACCGTCCAAATATGGATAATGTGACATCATGCTGTGATACTTGAAGAGCAGTTACTGATGGTAAATGACTAAAACATCAACAGTAAATGACTTTATTGTTCCTATAGACAATTATTCAGGCATCAGAGTAAGAGATGGCCAATTTTGCAGCCTTAAGCAGATCAGGATGCAGTGAAGTCTTTATGTGTTCTTTTATCCTTTACTGCCCTTTCTCTGCCTCTCTCGCTGCTACCATGGTGTCAGTGTCACTATACTGCATCCTTACTTGCAGTGACACACCACAGTCAAAAATATTGCACCTGTTCTCCAAGGGCTGTTGAAAATAATCACCAGTGCGAGAGTGTTTGCAGGTGGATTTTTCTTTTTCTTTTCCCACCGACCCTCTTTTTAAAAACCAAAACATCTTTGGTTTTCTCATTAATTTCACTGTGGAATTAGTTGTAACCGAGATGAGAGACACCCAGACAGACAGACAGATGACCAGATGCACATATAGCTAGACAGAGAGACAGATGCAGACAGATAGGGATGATGAGAGGAGAGGGGGACAGATGGAAAGATGTAGATAGATGGAGACAGCAAGTCAGGGAGGATATTGGAGCATTTGGCCTTGAGCCTGAATCAACACAGCAAGCTGACAGCTATATCTGTAGGCTTTATTAACATGGAGAGGCACAAATCCATGTGTGCACAAACACACACACAGATATGTACACACACACACATTAGAAACGGAGTAAACTTACAGGAATATGTAAGTGAGGTTTGCATAACACGTGAAATGAACTCTGAGATGTAGCCAAGGTTCCCAGGCAATCATCGTGTGTGTGTGTATGTGTGCGTTCGCACACCACGTGTGTGCTTGCAGGCGGGAATTGGCACCCGTGTAAATGTGCGAGATCAGGTATCCAGGTGCATCATTTATATCTCTCAGCAGATGTTCTGAAAGACAACCTCCAACACACACAAACACACACACCTTCCTCACCTCTCTGCAGAGACACACATACACACACACCAACCCCATACTGATGGCTTTCCAAGATATTCACAAGATCCCAATGACATAAAAACACAAAAGTAAACAACAGGCAAATAAGGAAGAGAAAAAAGACAGCAAAGTTTATGAGTACAGTCCGTTTAAGTTTTTTTGATGTAGATTAAGCTACTGTATAATATAGATTTTACTTCAAAAGACTACAGGGAAACCTCAGGGGCTTCATATTTAAACATGTGGAAAAAAGGACAAAAGTATGAAAATTACTCCTAATACCTACTCTATGTCAGGCCTGCACACTGTGGTGCTCTCCGTGGTCCTCATAATGTTGCTGTCAGCAGCAGCAGAGTTGTCTCTGGAACTTATTTCTGTCTGCATCTGCTGTACTGGTTCCCACCACTGGGACATCCAGTAATTACCACGTCTAATTATTCATTTCTGCAATGTTTTAGGTTATATCCAGAATATCCTTTGCCGGTTAAAGGAGCAATATGTAGCAATTTTGCGAGTAAAAGTAAGTACAGCAGTCCAAATAGTGAGTTGAAGCAATAAAATGCACATACAGGTTAAATATATATAGGTAGGCTGTCTTCCACTGTAAGTTGATCAGCTGTTTATAACTGTCAATTGTAATCCTGAAAACAAAACCCCACTGCTCTGAAAATACACACTCCAGAGAGACTGAATTTAACTGTTACAAACATCTACTCCTTCTGAAAGATTATTAATAATTCCTTATAGACACTTTTTCATTCAGGGAACATTCAGCATAAATTTGAGCTCTGATTAATGCGAAACGGGCGAACAAAAGCACAAGTTCACAGAACAGAAATTTCAAAGGAGGATTCTGTGGCTGCAGTATTGTTGTCAGAGAAGCAAATGTTTCCTTAATCTCTGATGACACATCATGGTCATTTTCTGATTAATGTTCTAGAGTAATATCTGCAAAGCCTTCTTAGTGGTTCTGTCTTGCCCTAAAAGTATTCATCTTCCCCAGAGGATGACTCAGATTGCTTCAGTGATCTCTTCATCTAGTGCTTCAGACTGGTAGTTTTGGCTTTTAGTCTTGACAATTATTGGATGGGTTGTCCAGAAATTTGGTGCAGACATTGATCTTCCCAAAAGGATGAATCCCAGTTTGGCAAATTTCTGATTTGTCCTCTTGTGCCATCATGAGGTGGAAATTAGTTTCTTTATTATCTCTGCCAGGTGTAAAAACACACTTTTTTCTATGGCTCCATGCTGGTGACAGCTGTGGCCAGAGGCATTGTGTTTTTGGATCATTCTTGTGAACGTGATATCTGAGGAATGCTTGAACAGAATTTCTTCATGCTTTGCACAAATGACCATTTAGAATTCAAGAGTAAAATGATTAAATTTTGGTCTGGCCCATGCTTATGAGCACGATATCTCAGAGGGCATTTCTTCAAATTTGGTATAAACATTCACTTGGAGTCAAGTCAAGTCATGAACTGCTTGTATTTTGCTGGTCAAAGTTGCAGGTCACCTCAACTCAAGGCCATAACTAAAGGATTGATATACTAATCATGACAAAAATCAGTCAGAGTGTTGGTAATTACTTATTGTTTTCAGTTTTCTATTGAATGCACTCACCTTGTTCTTAGATTTTGTTGTTTGCGAAAATTCTCAGCAACTGTTGGGTGGATTGCAATTCATTGTGTGAAAAGAATCCATATTAGATTGACTTGGGCAAATACAGGATTTTAAATTGTGTTTTTTACTTCCAGACTGTGTAAATAGATACTCTCAACAAAATAACCTGTTGAAATGTGATCAATATTTGCAGTGAAAATTTGCGAAATCTGTATTATTTTCTCTTCATTTGGAGAATTTAGGGGGGAATTTGTGTGTCTGTGTGTGAGAGAGCGAGAGACGTGGCAGCTGGCTAACACAGTGGGCATTAGGATCGGTATTCTGTCAGAGTTGGCACTGGGAAGTGACATCACCTGTCACAATGTTTAATTAACACCTTGGAGTGTGTGTGTGTGTGTCTGTGTGTGTGTCTGTGTCATCTCCAGGCCTGTGTGTGCTTACTCATGTGTGTGTATTGATTAATTTGTAAAGTGGCATGTTCATGTAATTTGCTTTTTGGTTGCATACATTTTAGCACCTGCATGTGTGTGTGTGTGTGTCATGTGTGTGTGGAGTTTAATGAGTATCACAGTGTGTGTGATTGTGACAGTATGACACACGCTTCCTGTGTATGTTTGCATACATGCCTAGGTGTGTGTGTGAGTGTGCGTGCGTGCATGTGTGTGTGTGAGTGTGTGTGTTTGCGTGTCATTGACAGCTGAGGTCACTCCTGGGGGTTTTAATCTGGACTCACATCAGGAAGTGGGATGGCTTCAGCTGGTCTGATTGGAGTTTCCGCCGGCAACCCAGAGGTTCACCAGCTGTACCGATGATACGCTTCCTGTTACTGTGGACTCCTCTCTCTCTCTCTTTATTCCTCTCTAACTCTCCCTCTCTTGCTCTTACACACACACGCACACTCAAAGGCATGTACGTAGACACGCTCATGCTTTATCTCTCATTATCCAGCAGTGAGTTGGACCTTACGACAGCCTTTGTCACACCTTGGACTGGTGATTAGATTTTCTTCCATTTCTTTGTTCACCTTCTCATCCGGCTAAATACTTTTCAAATCACACTGTTAGCTGTTGAGTAACGAAACTTAATTCTGGGTTAATTTCAACAGTTATGGCAATAGTTATACATTTATGGTGAGCTACAGGGCAATTCTTAATACAACAGGAACCTTTTATAGTGATGATGTCCAAAGCTTTCATAAATGTAACTGAAAGCAGTTTCTACTGTATATATATTAGGTACATCAGAATATCAGATTTTCATGATTATCGTGGCCAGAAGAGTTCACAGTAACATTTTTGTAATATCTATAAATAATTGAAATAATAATGCTATCAGTCAAATTCATCTTTAACATTGTTTATAGTGTGTTTTGTCTCATTTATCACATGAATTACACTCAAAATGTGCATGTAGGGAGGTGGAGAGAGTCTGCAGCCATTACTGTAAAACAGAGGATAAAAAGTGCAATTACACTAAGAGCATATAGTATGTATAAGAGGTGTTGGGTTGTTTGCATAATATTATCATCTTTCTTGGATGACTTCAAGAAGGACTTCAAGTCTTCATAGAAAGATGTTTCCTTAGAGATCCTCCTATTCAGGCCAGTAAAGTTAACTATTACAAATATAGGAGAGACATGAAATGTCCTAGTTTTGACTATATGATTTGGCTGTGATATTGGTTGTGACATAATAGTATATATATAGTCTGGCATATTACTCATCTCCAGCACTCAGAGTATAGAAACCCTCCATATCTTAATCCAAATTGGCATTTTGCCCCCTACATCTATGGCTTCTTTGTTATTTCCTCTCTCCTTAGTGTTTGTTTGTCTGATTTCAAATTAGCTTTTGTTTCTTTTTATTTCTTTGTCAAGACACTTTTCATGAGTGTTTTCCTGCCTCTGACACTATGGCTCTCATCTGTGAATTTATATTTTAGGGTCACCCGTTTGCAATTTAGAAATACAGCTTATTTTACACACTTTGTTGTTTTGTTATCTATGAAATGCCTCTTGGTTTTAAACAAAACAATTTATTTGTTTACTATTCACCTGATCAAAATGGTGGGATTGAGAAATTTTTTATGTTTAACAGAGATTTTTCTGTAAAAGAAACATCTTCTCCGTGATCTTTTGCTTCTTTTCATCTGTCTGCATTTTGATCTCTCTATCTTACTCTGACTTTTTTTTTCTTCTTTCCATCTTCCTGTGGTTTGACTACTTCATCATCTGGGGCCCTGTGACAGCAAGGCATTAATCCTGGCCCCTCTCACACACACACCCATGCACACGACACCGTAACACACACATGTGCATGTACTGTAGTAGCCCACACACAATATAGCCACACATAGACACCTGCACAAACACAGATATATATTTATATGAACACACACATGTATGCGCATAATGCGCCCATATTCCTGAATATAAACGCATATGCAGTCGCATGGATGAGCACAGAACCTGGTATGGATGACGGCTTTGGAAAGAGATTCATACCCTCTTCAAGCACATAGCTCGTGTTCATTTTATTGCTGCACAGTCCAGCCGGTGCAGTGAAACAGTTCTGACATTTACAACATTAGACAAACTTCAAACGTCAGTGAAGCAATGAAAGGTAACACAATCAATAGATAGTACAAAGTGCTACAAGCAGCATCGTACATTTCCATATAAAACACATCCACTTTCACAGATTCATGTAGACACTGAAGTGGCAACTACCGTGATCAAGGGTTGAAGCCGATACAGAAGAAACTTTTAGTCACTTAAATTGACACTACAGTAGATGCTGGTTCCAAGAAAATATCTGGATTTGAACAAAACATGTTTTAAAAAAGTCATTTTCTCCCCCTCAAATGCAAAGTCAGTGATGTCAAACACAACTACAGACGACAGTAAAAGCCTCATGGGAGCTTCAGTTTTAAATGCTAACTAATACTTGGCACTTTACCTTTGTTCCCGAGATGAAGCCAGTATTTAATGGATGCCTATTTAGCTTACAACATTGACAGAGAACATCAATGTTCAAGCTTTTCAGATATGAAAATGGAGATAGCCCCCTTCACGTGAGAAGAACAGAAGCTAACTTGAAGTGGCATGCAACTTCTGATACCAGTTCCCAGCTCCAAAAAAAGAGACATTAAAGTGGGTACAGACAACTTTTCAGCCCCCAGCTTTTCCAAGTGTTATTAATGTTGTGCTGCTGTGGCAAACACAGCAAGTGTTGTGTTGAGAACTGTTTCTCCATCTGGACAGAAGCACACTATGATGGGATTCCTTGGAAATGCACTTGTTTTTAAGGTATAATTTTGGCTACTGTCAAAACACACTGATCATATTTAAGGCAACACTATATATAACAAGGACAGATGTTGGTTCCAAAGTTGACCACTTTAGTCTATTATCTGGTGGCATTAATAATATCTGAGGAGAACCCCATTACAACATTTAATCATCATTATAATGAACATAATAGAAACTGCATGCTGCATGCAGCTCTGCCACTGTCTAACTGAACAGCCTATTGGAAGTGATACTTTACAATTTTTCATATTGTAAAGAAAAAGAATTCATTTAAACAAGTCATTAGGTGTTTTCAAAGTTATTCTATTAAGCTGAGACAGATTTCGCATTGTGTTCATGTTCAGAGGCTGCGACTCCAGCAGAGGGCTCTCTGTGTGCGAGCAGCAGTGTTAGATATAATCGGCCTAATAGAGTTCACTCACTCAAAGTTAAAAAGCAAAGCAAGATTTGGGGCATCTTTTTTCAGTGAGAGGCTTATTTCACCAGAGCCAACTATTGAAGGTAAAGCCATCATATGCTGCCATCTCTGCCAGCATTTCACCCAGAAGTGTTTTGGATTAAGTATGAATCCGGCTCGCATGCTTTGGGCTTTCACTTGGAATTCAGTCTGACATGTCGCAGTAAACACGCTCCTGAACCTCAGTCCAGCACATTTGATGATTTGGTCAGAGGCCACACTTTGAATCTTTATTGTTTAATCAGATTTTTTATGATGAAAGCAAGGCTTATAGGCAACCAATCTAAACACAGATGGTGTTGTTTTTCTATAGCCATTTCAGTGGGCAATCAACATTTACTTCATAATGATAAATTAAAGCAAAAAAAAAAAAGTCTATTTACACTTTAGGCCAAACTTGAAAGCTTAAGCCTACTCAAATCCAAACTTCTAGGTTATGTACTTTTCAAAATCCAATGTTAAATCCCTTTAGTAGGCTGTAAGAACTTTTGCACATGTATGTATAGTAACCAGAGGCTTCTCTAATATCTATGAATGTTTAAGAGTTACTTAACACTTACATTAAAAAAAAAAGGTACATAAGGCTTTTCAGGCTCTTGAAGATGTTGATTTTAGGAAACAAATGTTAATAAATGCTAGTTGTGCAGCTGATTGCTCAGCTGAACCAGTCAGCTTGATGATGTAACAGGTATTAAGATATCCTGACGGTATGATTTTCAGTACCGTCATAAATACAGATGCTCCTCTTTCTATTAAACCGATACTGAAATGCACTATTCTTCTACTGAGAAAAAGAGTAGTGCATCTGCTCCTGTTCTGGATTATACTGGATTCTGTCCTAAATAAAGGATAAAAATAAAAGTAAGCTTGCAAACAAGCACTCTACTGACTGGTCAGAGTAGCATTTGGTCATGAGTGTGTTAGTTTAGTGAGCATTACAGAGAGTAACGGTGAGTGAGTTGTCATTCTGGCAGAATAAGTACAGAGACAGTGCTGCATATTTACACTTTAGGTTTGACTTTGTCAGTGAATAAAGGCTGCATCCTCTTGAGACTGAAGTGGAGCTCCTGTGTGTCCAGACATTGTTTCCCAGCTGTGGGAATAGCATTGCTACGATAATCAGCTCCACCTACATTATGGGAGTATTAAGTACAGTAGAGTACAGTGTAGTTGAGCCATTTTACAAATTTTAACACAAATATCGCATAGCATATACCCTGTTAAAATGTCAGGGGGGTACGAAGATATGAAAAAATGGATACCGTCCAAGCCCAGTCACAGGCCTACATTGTTTATAATGTAGCATTCAGCTTTCAGACCAATACAAATTTATATCTGGTGATGACAAATGCTTCTTTATATCTCAGTATCTATTTTATTTGGTTTGGTTCTGTAATATCAATGATGCCGTTGAGCATATTGAAAATGTTTGTAGCAATTTATATGCTCTGTTTTCAGGCTTTAGAGAATCTAGTCTGTGATGGAAGACTTTGCCAAATCACAGGATGGTAAGATAGTTGATTGTTGAGTCTCATTACCAGATTGTCAAATATCAATGCTTTAATCCCAAAGTGTTGGTATTTGACAACCTGGGAATGAGGCTCAACAATCAACTAATTTTCTCCAGAATCACTTACTGCAACTTCAATAAAGACAGATGGATAATTCATGAATATGCAACAAAACTGGGACTGTGAAAATAATATATATTGTTTTTACAGTATACCATAACTTTCATGTAGTCATCCATTCATCCAGCCATCCTCAACCCTCACTGTAGACGTCCACAGTTGATTTGCCCTGAGTTGAATTTTTGGAGGAAGTAGGATTGTTGGACCTTGGCACTTGAGAGGACAAGGATGGAGCTGCTTGGTGGCCAAGTTTTTCAGACGTCAGAGCACTAAGCAGCCTCACCAGAGCAACTATCATTGCGCCTTTGAGCATTGACTTAATTAGCAGCTGAGCTCCCAGAGTCATTATCAAGGTGGGAAGAGAGCTTACTCTCCCTGCAGATTTTACTCAGTCTGTCCAGGATTTGCGTAGGCTGCCCCCGGTCACAATCATGCTGCTATAACTCGGCCACCTCCTAAATAACATTTTTCACTTTAGAGTCAAAGATACTGCTGCATCCCAGCCCAGTCCTCACAAGGGCATAATAGATTAAAAACACAGTCAGCCAGTAATTGAATAGCAACATTATAATGAGAATACATGTGAATATAGATTTTATTTTGGCGTGGAGGCTCTGTTTCATATCACTCCATGTGAAGGCTAATTTAAAGACAGCAAAAAGTGAGAGCGGGGAGAGATCAATGCAGCCCCCAAGGGAGAACCAGGAAGAAACAGCAGCATTTTAAATAGGCCGCTCGGCTGGTGATAGTGATATGGAAGCTAAGCTGACACATCAGCTGATCCGGAGCACTCCAGTTGTCTCAGTTAAGTAGCTTGAATTTATGACATTTATGCACATTTTTTCTGCTGTCAGAGGTGACCAAGTAAATTACTTTGGGTCGGGGCTGTAGTTACTATGGGGGCTGATTAAATTCATGAAGTTGGACTTTATATAGGCTGTTATATAGGGGAGGTTTACATCAACCTTGTTTAGTCAGAGCATTGCCCCCTGGGTGCAGTCGGTTTAGATTGGTGTGAACACCGAACTCAAACTCTGGTACAAACCAAACAAACTGCTTTCTGGTCTGTCTGGTCTCGATGGGGTGTCGTCGGACTCAAATGAATTTTGATTTGGTTCATTTCTGGTGTGAAAACCATTTAAACCAATCGCAGAAGCGTACCATTTTTGTGTAATTTCATTGGTTTAAAA
Source organism: Lutjanus erythropterus (assembly GCF_056507025.1). Lineage (NCBI taxonomy): Eukaryota > Metazoa > Chordata > Actinopteri > Lutjaniformes > Lutjanidae > Lutjanus > Lutjanus erythropterus. The sequence goes on along the minus strand of NC_139326.1, from coordinate 17,112,652 downwards.
AAATGTTTCCTCAAGCAGCACATTTGCTGCCAAAATCTGGACAGGCAGAGGACAAACCTGGATTCATGACAAAGTGAGTAAGCCCTGTTTTTATTAAATTATTTAATACACCCTGTCTGACAAGATGTTCATATGCACGGTCTTCTAAAGTCCTCTGATATGCACCTCTGAATTATAAAATGGACTTACAGTTAATTTTGGTCTTAAGTATGACATAAGCAGAACCTTACATACATGACGTGGAAATTATCTTCTCTCAAAGCAAAGTCTAGACTCAAGACGATTATTTAGGTATACTGCAGTTTGAGACATATATGCATATAGGCTGTGTGAACATTGTGTTAGCTTAATTAGAAATGTCATGGGAATTATCACTTTAAGGCGTGAGGAATTAATAGAGACACACCTCCAAGCTGCATGTTTGGCTTTGTTTGTCATCCCACCATTTAGTCCACCAAATAATACGTGTTGTCTGCTTTCAGTCTCTCTCTTCCTCTTCCTGTGATCGCGTCTTCCAAAAGCTTTTCTCTTTTGGGCTGTGACTTCTGCTGACAAAATCCTCCTTTATGCTGCATTATATAAGAGAAAATCAGTTATTGTAAGGCAATTTTAAGTTGATTTGAGATTTAAGGATCATAGGTGCTTAAATTACTATTCTTTCTTCTCGGTAAGTAAGGTCTTTTTATGCTCATTATCTTTTTATGAATAAAATTAATATTATAAAATAAAATTATATTAAAATAAAATAACATAAAATTTAGGCACACTGTCGGAAATTATCTTCAGACTAAGTTCAAGTGCAAATCTAAGAATATTTTTCTTAATGAGGCCACCAGTATGAACAGAACCTGACAGAGCTCCATGATGTATGATATCCAGCTAGAAATTGAGACGAGTTTGCTGTCTTTGTACCCACTGACTGTATGACCAATAATCAAAATGAATGTCCACCACATGAATTGTGGTTGCAGTTTCTCGCTTTGACTTTTGCCTTTGTTGTGTGAACCTGCCCACAGTCTAACGTGACTTTATAGATCTGGTTTGGGCCAGAGATTCGTTGGTGGGGGGTTAAAAATCCCATACAAACATGGTATTCAGAGACGTGTGATTAATACTGAAATGATCCTACTTCTTTCACACGGATGTGTGCGGGGATGAGTGGGCGGGTGTGTGTGTGTGTGTGTGTGTGTGTGTGCAGTTCCGACTGAAAACTGAGCTTCCTTTGACTTGATTAAGCAGCATAAAAGCAGAGACAAGAAGCGAGAGTCAGGTCCACTACTGTGAGAACAACTGCTGTGTCTATGCCATACAGTATGTGTGGGTGCTGTGTTTTGGTGTAAAATCAACCCTTAAGTGAAAGGTAGCCTTGAATACAAGAAAAGCATACATGGTGGTATGCTTGTATATAGTGGACGTACAGTATTTATTCCCAAGGAAGGCCTTCATGACGTGCAGTAACAACAACAGAATACGACAGCCAATAAAACAGATGAGACAGAACATAATCAGTAAGTGTGCACATATGTCAGTTAGTACGTGACTGCACAATAATGTACACCTGTGTTTCTCCTATGTCGACATATGCACAGGAATATATCTAGTTTGTACAAGGAGTAAGATAAATAAACAGTGAAAACACTACAACAAGCTAAAGAAATAATACAAAAATGACCAGAAGACTCAAAAAAAGGAAATTCTGAACAGGTGGGTGTTGAGCTGCTGTTTTTCAAAGGTGTCCAAACAGATCAGTTCCTGTGGGAGTGATTTGCAAAGTCTGGGAGCCAAAACTTCAAAAGCATGAAGCCAAGCGCCTTTGATTTTAAGTCTGGGGAGAGGTACAACTAACAGGCCCTGGGCTGTAGTAATTCTGTAATGTAAGAGGGAGCTTGACCATGCAAAGCTTTCAAAGTGATAACAAGGATTTTGAATTGAATTCTGAAGTGAGCGATAAAAGAGGGAAAAGGAATTAGACAGATAAAAGGACCAAGGAGACAAAAAGAAAGAAAGAGACACAATGAAAGAGAAGGAGGGAGAGAGAGACACGGCAGTCTGCAGACAAATTGCTCTCGGAGCTGCTAGCTAGCTCGATAAAAGACAGGTCTTAAACTATGACCAAGGTCAACTCCCCTGCTTTCCAGCTCGGCCACACTGACATATTTACACCGTTATCGCCACCATCTTTGTGTCTTTGCTCTTTTTTTCTTGCTTTGCTCCTCTATCGCTGCCAGTCTCTTCCTCTTTCAATCACTCACTCACTGCAACACAACAACACCGCAGCTGCACAGGGCAGAAATGCACCATAGAGATGTTTTTTTTCTTCACCTACACAATGAAGCCATTTCATTACAAGATGCTTAATATTTCTCTTTATGGCAAGTAAATATACAAGGTAGAAACACCATATGTATTGTTCATACAAAAATCCTGCATCGATGCTGTAGTTATGACCCCTTAAAACAAAGAAATGTGTATTAGCAAACCCTCATCAAGGTTCCCTCAAGCAACCTTCGGGAATTTACATTATGCAATTAAAAACTTCAACATTAGATTCAACTCTATTGTCATCACACTCAATAAATGCCAGTAAAACGCAGTGGTTCCTATTTTACCCACTTGAGATTTTTTTTTCCCTGGCAGTGTGCAGAAATCTTAATTTCTTGTTTTTATTCCAGGGTGTTGAAAAAGACCTGAAAACAATCAAATCCATCAATGCATCCTCAACGACCAACAAATAGGTGGGTTTTTTTGTACATTTAAGTGCATAATCTATAGCTGTTACAGCCTTAAAATTAATTCACATCAAAAACAGACACATGATGCTAAGTCCAAGGAGCTCAATAATGGACAAAGCTACTTTACTTTAATATCTCTTCATTATGTTTTCATAATTACACATGTTAAATGTCGCACTAATTAAAAACATCAGCTCTCGTCATGATATATGATGGCCTATTGTTTGTCAGGTTTCTATTAATAGCTCATTTAGCGGTGGGCTTAATTGATTTCCTAGTGCACTAATTGACTGCACGGCCAGAGGGAGATTTGTTTTGGAAGGTGAATCGAGCTGATTGTCTTAGAGTTTAGAAACTGAGACAGTGAGAGAGAGAGAAAATGACATCCGAGTCACACGGATAATTAAGACTGAGTCCCTGACCTCTGCTAACAGTGCCTAATTATAAGTTTAGTTTGGAACAGAGCCATGTGGCACTGTGAGATGTTTATCAAATTTAGTTAAACTATAAATAACGTTCTGCTTTTAACTGTGCAATCTGCATATTTGTTTATCCGTTCGTTTATCTGGTATCATTTGAAAAACTGTTAGAAAAATTAAGTCAAACTGGAATCTGATCTTGAGTTAACAATGATTGATTGGAAACTTAATTATCTAGTTTAGGCGGTGATGTGGGGGAGTATTAGAATTAAAAGGGACCACAGACTGATTTAGTTCAGTCTGAATTTAGGAATCTATCTCATAGAGCGATTAAAAGCCAAGAGAGCAAGAATACAAGATGCCTAATTTTACAAATGAAGTACTGGTTGATCATCTAGAAAGCTGCCTAACTAGCTTAAAGGGTGACTCTGGTATTTTTAAACCTGGACCCTATTTTTTACACATTTTGGGGTCTAAATGATCGCCTCAGTCAATAGGTCAACACATTAGTTTGGACCCGAACTAACCCCTGTTTTTGTCAGCGGAGTCGGGTGGCTTTCAACAGAGTGTTTCTGTTTCTGATTTAACAAAAGGGATTCTGCTCTTGAACAAAAAGGTCTCATCACAGCCAGCTTTGGGGATCCACTGGGCTAATTACAATTTATTTTTCTTTTTATGTATTAGTCATTTAGACCCCAAACTGTGTTGAAAAAGGGTCCCAGTTTAAAAAAAAATACTAGAATCACCCTTTAAGTGTACTGTATATTGCTTTTGAGAAGTACTATTCAATTAAAACCACACTGGGAATAAAATGCCTAATTTCCGATGTTGCCTGTGGGAATATCATCTGTTTGTTTGTTTAGTCTTCATTATGTAGAGTTCTATTGCCATTAGACTCAGAGAAAGTTATTGCAAATGATATGTAAATATATTAAATGAAGCAAAAATCGATTCGCTAACACAAGCTACAGATCACATTCACTCATTATCTTTCACTAACATCCACAGTGACATAATAAATGCCTCATCATTGTGATTATTAAATGAATCCTCGTAAAGCAGCTTGTTATCATGTAAATGATGCAAACACTCATTAGAATATTTCTCATATTTGATTACTGCAGGTTATCAAGGTTTTTGTTGGTGGGAATGCAAATGTATTTCCTGTGTGAGCCCACTGGCAGATAACAGGGTGGTCATTACTTTAGAAATAGCTCGCCGTCCTATCTTTCAGTGCATCTTACGGTGACATTAATCTGCTCTCCAGTGCTCTGTGCAACCGTGTTAAATCCGCTGCAGCACCTGACAGTCGTCTGATCCCGTTGAATAATTCCACATTTATTCAACTGTGCAAATCTCAATTACCAAACTGGGCAAAGTATGCGGCTGCCCCAGGGCCCAAGACGTCGGAACCCAGTAAACATGTTTGATATTTGCGACTGACATTGGCGACCAATGACATCACTCGTGTTGCCTGAGGAGGACATACCTGTAAATAAACAGCTTTACCTGAAATTTGATTCATTTCACTCACCTCAAATTCCCTCTGTAGACTAAACAGCCACCTCTTCATCCAGGATCTCATCCAAACTCTGTGCTTTTTCCTCCTCTTTCTGCCCTTTTTAAAAGTACAGGCTTTATTTATTTATTCATTCATTAGGTTTTTAAATTATTCTGTAGCTGTTTAGTAATATTCATTATGTATTGATATCTAAACATACAGATTGTGGTCCAACTACATATGTTACCGCCTCAAAATGCTGTATTCCTAATCCTTCAAAAACTTTCTTCCCACTGAGGAGTAGCATGTCGTAAAGCGGAGAGAGGCAGCGAGGAACCACAATATTTAAGGACTGAGAATTTACTTTTTAACTAAGCCAGAGCTTGTGATTGTTTAACAGTGGAGAGACTAACAAAGAGTTTTTGGTGAGTTTGAAGTTTGTAGCAGGCTCGTCTTACTACAAGACAGAAACTTGAATTCAGATGGTGTAAAGTTTATTTATTTATAACAATCCATATTGGTACAAGAACACACCACAGGCCTCCTGCATTCTTGGAGATATTCGGGGTCGTCTACCACCAGAACTCTAGTCAGGTACTGACTGTGTGTTGTTCACTGTGCTTGCACAGATATAAGGCTTATGCTCCTTCCTGACTGTCTTACTTACTTTAAAAATTTGTGTATGTTGGTAGAAGCAGTCTTTATGTCTGGTTTGTCCAGTCTTAGTTGGTTTCAGCCAGTCTTTAGGTTTATCCCAAGCTTAATTTGACTGTTGTAGCTAGTTGATTCTTTTTTGAAGCCAGTTTACTTTCTAATGTCCTAATTATGTTTTACTTTACAATACCTTTGGCTTACTCTTGTTTTACTTGAATCTCATGAATCGATACTAATATTTCCAAACCCCTAAATTTAGTGGTCAAAGTAAATTTTTTGCATAGTTTCAGATGAAATATGAGCTAGACATCTCAGCTAGTTGCAGAAGCTAGTGGCACACATTGCAGTATATACCTCCTTATATTCCATCTATTTAAACTCCTTCTATTCACACCTAAATCTTCAATGCTGTTTTGTTTCTTCGCCTGTATTTTGTGTTTCTGGTTGTTCTGTAAGGATTATGTCAGCAGTTTGAGTAGTAAACCCAGACTTCAGTGGCCCCGACATATCAGTAGCTAGCAGGAGAAGAAGAAGTAGTAGAAGGAATCTTGTTGTCCACAGGGGGGCATCTACATATAATATTTGGTGGCTAGAGTCTAACTTTTTGTGGTCATGAGCTGTTGAGCTGTTTCTAATGTTGAACCCTTAATTTGCTGTCTGCTGGCTTTAAGTAAAAGCTTCAGAAGAAAATTCCTGTCTTCAACTTGTATTGTGTGCTTCACTGTGTAGCTGTGCACCTGCAAAAATAGTGATGGCAAAAGACTGTCGGATTTGTGGTCTATTTTTCCTTTGCACAGCTTCCTGTAGTAGTCTGTTTTCTTCCTTGTTTCCCCTCTCAGTCTGTCTCTCCAGCCTAAATGGATCTCTCCAAGGTCTTCTCAATATACCCTTTGTGCTGTTTTGGACACTTCACTATAAACCAATTTACTTAAAGCAACTGTCAAACATCTCACCTTGGGAGGAGACAAGTGTGGCAGCGAAAAGGATGAAAAAGATGTAAAGAAATAGAGAGAGAGAGAGAGAGAGAGAGAGAGAGAAATGAGAAAAAAGGGTGCAAAAAGAAGAGAGTGAACATATCAGGAAATGAAAAGATAAATAAATGAGCGGGTTGCAGGTTCTATGTGAGCACATTTCAGAGTGTGTGTGTGTGTGTGTGTGTGTGTGTGTGTGTGTGTGTGTGTGTGTGTGTGTGTGTGTGCGTGTGCCCAGGCATCATTTAGCGTGGGTGCGTTGTTCGCCTGGTCCACATTTCCCACAAGGCCATGCATGAGCGGGCAAGCGGCTGGTCCCCAGGGACGATGACAACAGCAGTTCCATTGTTGCCACGGTGATATATTGCCAGGAAACCCCTGGGGGCAGGAACCACTTATTTAGACATCAAATTAAGGCTAAAGACACACACACACACAAGCACACCACGTAATAGGTGCACACATACAAGATGCTTCTTCAAGCACACATACACACAAGCTTATTTAGAGGCATTCGTGCACACGCACACACACACGCACACACACACACTAAAATAACAAAGTCTTGCCACTACCTTACACAAACTCTCACATGCACACAAGACAACACATAAATACACAGACACACACACACACACACACACACACACAGGGTCTCAGCAGGAAGCTGACTAAGGATGCAGACACATTGCGGAGACAAATCTGAGAATCTGTGGTTTGTGCTTATTTTTTCTTTGTGGTCAAAAAACACACAACTATACACAGTTAAAAATATAAAAACATGCAAATGTCATCATAACATTAGATAAAGGCTTTCTTAAGGGGCATGGACATGACTAGGACTAAGTCTGCTGATAGGTTAAAAATGAAACGATGAGGACTGAAATTATTTCTAGTACATTTGACAGTAAATATGAAGCTCTATATGGAAACAAGTAAGTGATTATAATCCTAGAAATACTTCTTATCAGATCGATTGATCTGTTAAAATTCTGGAATTGTATTGATTCTGCTTCACTACATTTAGGAGGCAAATATTATATATTAAGCTCAACAACATTATTTGATACCTTCAGTTACTGCTTAAGCTAACTTTTGTTTTTGTTATTTAAAGTATGTGTATTTTGATGCTAATTATTTATTACTTTTACTTTAATGAATGCAGGACTTTTACTTGTAGCAGAGTATTTCTTTATTGTGTTAATCCTACTTTAAAGGTAGAGTGTGTACACTTTATAGAGATTTCCTGGTAGAATATGACAGAAATAGAAAAGATTTATTCATAAGTATGTGTTGATTAGTGTATAATTCCCTGAAAATAAGAATCATTGTGCTTGTGTTTCCTTAGAGTGAACTATTTACATCTACAGAGGGCACAGGTTCTCTTCCATGGAGTCCGCCATGATGCACCGCCATGTTTCTACAGTAGCCCAGAACAGACAAACCAAACAGTGGCCATAGACGTGGAAGTTTCACAGCCATCATAGGTTCTTATACATGCTTGGAGAGTGGGAGAAGGTGCAAGCTCACCACTAGATGCCACTAAATCCTACAAACTGGGCCTTTGGGTAAAATTATTTCTTCCACCACTTATGCCTAAACCAATAATGGGTCTAAGTAAAAACTTATGTGTTGTGCATGTGTGTGTGTGTTGTGTATGTGTAAAGCTCATTCATTTATTGCAGTAAATGTTTATGATCAGGTGCATACAGGTCTGTGGCACACATGAGTTACATTCAGATAATATCAGCTATTTTTCATGTCTTTTTCTTCCTTCTCTCTGTCCTTTCCATTTTGTGTCCAGTGGAATTTGTGCCCTGCCATCATGTCCTTCCACATTCCTGTGGAAAAACCTCACTTTTTTTCTACACTGTGACAGCACCACAGTTGACACTTGTTACATACTGTAGTTGAAACTTTTTAATGGTAGTTTGACAAGTTATTTATTTTAGAAGACAAGGGACAGGGCCAGGCCAGGACTCCAGGGACACAAGACAGGACAGAGTAGTCACTCTCCATTAGAGGTGAAACGGGAATAAATCTATCCACCTGCCTTCTGTGGTCCTGCTTATTTCTTTATGTCCCCTCTCCAGTTTTTCTTAACAAGAAACTAGGTATGCATTAGGACATGTATAAAATGAGTTTAATAAACCCTTGCTCTGCTCATGTTGGCTATTCTGGGTTGAACAGACTCAGGAACAGCCACTAGTCTCCTTAAGGGGTTGGCAGTGGTGACAAGGAGAGCGCCATCTCCTTTCTGAACCATCTCTGCTCACAGTCACCAGACATTTTTATATTTATCTTGCCTACAATTCCCAGTGACCATCAGATTCCACTCACAACTGTTTCATATTCCATCTCATGCTCATGTTTCCACAAAATAATTGAAAATCACTTTTTTCTAATGTTGAACTTCTTTACTCAGCCTCTGCTCTTATCAAGAAAAGTCTTCTGCTTCTCTCCTAATTCCTTATTTTTATTTTCTTTTTAGTGCTTCTCCTTTCCTGACTCAGTGATAACCTTTGCACTCCTTGTTTGTGATCTCACTACAGTTTTAGTTGTACAAAACAGACCACTATTTTACCACTTAAAATAAGCCAGACATGACCTTTATGCCTAACCTAACATGAAAGAGCCAACACTTGGTCAGCTTACATCTTTAATTCAGTAGCAGTATGACAATATTCAATTACTGTGCACAGTTAACAGTTTAATGGCTTTTTTGTATATTTTTTTCAGTCTTCTGAATTTTCGAAATTCCCTTCCTCCGTCGGTTCATTAATTTGTATGTTCCTCTTGACTTTACTCAGCTGTCAATCGCTTCTTCTGACTTAGTGACACTAGTTCTACTACGATTTGTTAGATACTATTAGGTTACTCCACCTCCCTTTACATCCGTATTAAAATATTTCCATGTGTCCGTTTTTCTTCCCATGAATGAATCCTTTTATTTCTCCATCATTATGTGCATGTCATGTCCAGTCAAACAAGGGGCCATCCTTGAGTCAAAGCAAATGTTTGTACCAAATATTAAGAAATTCCCTCCAAGCATTAGTAAGACTTGAGGTTGGACCTTTGACCACCAAAATTTAATCAGTTCATTCTTGACTTCAAGTGGTTATTTGTGCAGAGTTTGAAGACATTCCCTCAAGGCATTGTTGCGATGTCGCATGCAAGAATGGGCTGACCCAATAACATAATGCCTCCGGCCATGGCTGTCGCCCGCATGGGAGCATAAAATAAGTTCTTTTTATGAACCACAGAGTTTTTTTTCAGCATACAGTCATTGATTTGCACAAACCAAAATTAGGTTACAGGAGTAGGCAAGGTTAGCTGTAGACGAGCTCCAGGTCTGCTTGTTAGAAACACATGAACACATGCACACAATGCCACCAATAGACAAAACGTGAGTAGTGGCCATTTTATCATGCTACAAGTTTTTAGGCTGCTTATACTGCAAAGTATTTTAGTTTTGTCTCATGTTGAACTAGCAAAGTCTCAACATTGTAAAGACTTGGTTTTGACAGTCTGGGAAAACATTAACATAAACAGCCTTTACTGACCTGGTGTCTTAGTCCTACTTACATGACCTGTCACATACTTTTACACAGTATCACACAGTCAAAAGCTTATATTTCAGTCCAAATATTTTCAGACTTCTCTGCATCTTACTATCACCACATTGTCCAAAACCTTTTCTAGCCATGCGCATGAAAAAAATGCCTAATGGCACAATCACCTGTCATAAAAAACAAAATATACCTTTATTCTGACACATAACTGTACCAGTCCATCTATATTTCACTATTCAAAATATACATAAACTTAAATATTAGAACTTGTATAACATGATAACAGCATAAACATTTTACCTGAGCTTAAACCTGAGTTTTTACTGTAGTTTGTTATTGCTGCCTGTTGTAATGAACGTGTTGTAAGAGCCGCTAAAGACAGTCGGCCAGGATGCATATAAAAATGGAAATAAGAGTAATGGACAGAAAAGCTTACAGATAAGTGATACCTTACAAGAAAAACAAAGCATGGTGAATTTTCTGAAAATTTCTCCTTCAGTCTGCTCTTGTTCTTCTCTCTTTTTGATCATGTTCATCAGTAAAACACACTCATCTGGAGTGGCTTGAGTAATTCCCAGTAGATGTCTTCCCTGAAGTTGAAAATGAAAATTACACCCCTAGGCCACTGCAGTCCCAGTGAGTTTTAAATTACAATTTAATAACAGGTTTGGACTGTTTAATAATCAGGAATAAATTTGCTGCAGAAAAGTTAGCCATTTATGGCAATTACGGCAATACTGTTACTACTACCACTACACTTCTAGATTATTTGTGTACCTTTTGCATATATGTATAAAGTTGGAACGGCTTGGGAGGGAGAGATGAATTATGGGGGATTTCTGTGCCCAGCATTGCACTGGATACTGCAGAGGAGAATGAAGAGGTTATTCTGATGCGTCTTGGGAGGAGAGTGGGAAGGCGATAGGATATTAGAGGCATGTGCGGTAAATTGACTGTGAAGGTGAGTGAGTGAGGTGAGGAGGTGCATAGTGGGTGATACACCCGACTGTGAGCGCACTGATTGGATAATTGGATGACTGGACCTCACCAGCATCTCCCTGCCTGGAGAAAAAAATAGAAAGGGAGAACTGAGTGGAAGAAAGTACAGCCCTGTGAGGTCAGAAGAATAAGATAGTATGAGATTGTTTCCCACATAAAATCCATTTTGAGGCAAATCTATTTCTACCCATCCTGTAAAAGGGATCCCTCTGCTCTTTCTGAGGTTTGTTCCTTTTCTGAATCAAGGGTCAAAGAACAGAGGTCGCAGATCAGGCCACTGTCAAAGTCACCCTCTTTAGTTCATACCTGCTGATCATCTATTGCATTTTTGCTCAGTCTTACATAAAAGGAAGCACATATTTTCTCTGTCATTTAAAGGTAGAATACAGTATGCAGCACTGTTTGTAAGTGCAAAGTTGGCCCCTCCTCCTCGGCTCAACGAATGAGAAAGAGGCAGAGAGAATTAGCAAGTAAATTAAGCTAAAGCGATCCTCAGTCTGCTCTGCCCATCTGTATATTGTATTTTGGCTCACATTACAGACACTGAACTTCGTATGGGTGATACTATATTAACCATCAGTCATTTAATTGTGCATGAAAGCTGTCTTTTGTTTTTTGGGACACTTTAACTGTGCTTCGGTACATGTGTTACATATGAGTGTAAATACTCACCAAAGGTCTGTTACACTATTTAACATTATATTCACGAAAATGATTATGAAACATTCTGCATCATTGTAGAAGAAATAGTCTCTTCACCCTACGATTTTACATTTTATCATGTATTCAGTTAAATACAGCTAATGATGTCCTGTTTGTGTCTCCTGAAGCAACACACTCGACAATTTTGAAGTCACATCTGTCATTGTTGATCCTCACACAGTTAGAGCTCTTCAGTCTGCAGAGCAGTGGTAAGATTAGCATTTTAAATAACCGCAGGTCTACAAAAGCACTTCCTTTCCTCGATGATATAAGCATTTTCAGTCTGAGTATCCTCGACCTGTCATTGCTTTAGCCACACTATAAAGAATTACTTCAAGAATGCTGCAGGGAATTTAAATTGCAAATCTAAGATGCAAAATTCTAATCTTGACTCCTATTAGCAGAGTACATATGGAGACTAGATCTGAAACTTGACTTGGGACCAAAACCATTCATTAAAGATTTCTGCAGGGTCCCTTAATCATTAAAGTGCCTTCATGTGTACGTGTATATATCCATGCTTGTATGCAATATGTCTGCAAGTACATTTGATTGAATATGCATCCTTACATCTGTTTTTATGAGACTGAGTTGAGTTCTACTTGATTTTCTGCGTAAGTGTGCATTTGTGTGTGCCCTTATGTATGACTCAGCATGGAAGCATATGTGTGTGTGTGTGTGTGTGTGTGCGCGTGCTGTGATTGCCCATTTGAAGTAGTGGCCAGAGCTGAGCAGGTCTATCAGGGCTTGGCTGATTCAGCACTACACAGCACAGAGAGAGAATTAAGTGCTGGACACACACACAAGCACACATACACACACACATACACACACACAAACTTCCTCCTGCCAACTCACCTTACGGCATGCATGCTCATACAGACACTATCTCAGTCTTCACGCACACCTAGACACACATGATTAAAGAAACTGCACATGCACTTTAAACTCATACAGGCAGACGCTACATTACACAAGTGCACATACACACACACACACACACACACACACACACACACACACACACACCCTCGCTTCTGGAGCGCACACCTAATGGAAATAGGATTAGATGTAGCACTAGTTATTACAGGAAAGTGGTGTGTAGTTCTTTGCTCGCACAGGTCGCACTGTCCTCATTGACATGTGTGCGAGTATATGTGTTTGAGAGAGAGAGAAGTGTGTGTGTGTAGGTGTGTGTGTCACTGCAGTCTGTATGCTGTGCGCATTACACATTATGTCCTTGTGCAGGTATAAATGCTACTCACTACAATATGTGCATGTATAGATTTGTGTTCAGACAACTTGTGTCACAGCCGTTTCTCCACAACAAAGCAAATTAATGTCTGGCTGCATCAGAAATTAAATTTTCTGCTCTGTGAGTAGTTACTGTTTAACTTACCTTTTGAATGTCATTTTGTTATGAAACAAACAAGAACCAACCAATACATTTTCAATACTGAATTCATACAATGTTCAATTACATGCTGGTAACTGATGTAAAAGCAATTACACGTCTTTCATTATCACTACTGACAGCATGCTGAACCTTAAACTACCAAACAAAAGTTGTTTTTCTGCAAAGGACTTTACCACTTTACACTTCACACTATGATATTTTATATTTTTATGTATGTGAATGACTTGTAAGTATGTTTAGGGGGTTCTTATGTTTTTATGACCACGGTTAGGTGCAGTCTGTTGTACCGTCACACTTCGTGACTGTGGACTGCCTGTAGCTGGTCAGAACATCTCTAATAAAATTAAAGGAAGCTGTGATTCCAATGTGCTGATTTAACTTATTCGGTTGTTCTTGTGATCACAACCCGCTGTGATGAAGTGCTGAACTACAGTGTGCATTATTATAACAAGCGCTTCAAGGAAAAGAGCATGTGAGCAGTAAGAGCAAAGTCATTTGTCCTGCATAGTGCAGTTCTCTTTAAAGCACACAGTGCAAGTTTACATCTTTGCTTTGCGTAGAGTTCAGCTTTGGTGATCTAATCTCTGACTGACATAGATGCAACCAGTAGCAAAGACCTGAGTGTGGTGTGATGCACATTTGACACGGAAATATCATGTAGTCTATGTTTCACCTGCCTATTATTTAAATGCATCATATGTAAAATCAGTAAACATGTAGTTTCATGACATTGTGCAGTGGTGTGGGATCATGAGAGTTGTTATCTTTACTTTAAAACAACCACTGTAGCCTATGAAAAATCTATCTGACATGACTCAGGCAGAAATCATGTTCATGGATGAGGTAATATTAAAGTTTTAATCATATTATGTTTAGTCACATTCACCACCTTCCTTCATCACTTTTTCTCATATCCGACATGTCCTGCACTGTCCCGGAAGGTGTAACATCTAACACCTAGGTAGCAACTGCTAATAGGAAAGTCACCGCTACCCTGAATGAACTACTGACTTCTCTGCATTTGAACACTGTTGGACACATCTGGCATAATGTAAGTACACAACTCAGCAAACATAATATGAGTATAACATATATCTTGTGTATATTATAGCTTCAAAACACTGAGTTTTGTTGTTTGTTTTTTTTGTTTTTTTTTAGAAGAATCAGCTTATTTAACCATAGAGCTAATAAGTCCTGTAGTTGCATATAATAAAGTTACATGTTACCATGGCAAACATATCGGATACTGCGCCAATCAGATATAAGACCTTGGTTGTATTGCTTCTTATAGGCAGCGACGAGCTATAAACAAGAGTGAAATAATCATATCCTGCTCAAAATAAGATTCATCCTATTACAAAGCATAGAGAACAATCAGTATGCCATCAAGGCCACAGGTTTTACTCTAAAAAGGCACTACTACAGCTGCCCACGTATTTACACTGAGACGAAAGACATAGTAACAGTTTAACATATTTGTTTGTGCTATATATGTTAATATAATCATGTACACACACTTGCATGCTCTGTGCAAGCTGCTGCATATCTGCAAGAAGCATTGATTCGTCTGTACGTGTACTTAAATATGCAGCGACAGGTACACACACACACACACACACACACACACACACACACACACACACACACAGAGGAGGCCTAATGATCAAACTCTGTGGTTTGTGACAGCACGGTCTGGCTCATTGGGAGGGGCAGCTTCAGTGTGTGCATATGTGGGTGTTTTGGCTTCTAGTTACCTATGCATATATTTGTGTATAAGTGTGGAAATCCTGTGGTGTGTGTATGTACAGAAGATGTGTGTGTGTGTTTGTTTGTGTGTTTATCATTACTTAAGAAAGATGTTTGTGTATCAAAATCTGAGTGTAGGTACTCAGGTGTGTGTGTGTGTATGTGTGTGTGTTTGTAGGTGTCCCACGGGGATAATGTGACGAAGCCTGCGGTGTGATGTGTGATGTAAACAGGGATCATTAGCATAGCGACAGCCACTAGCATTCACACTGTGTCTACACCACCTGGGAGCTGATAAACACACACACACACACACACACACACACACACACACACACACACACACACACACACACACACACTCACAAGAAGAATGTGCATAAAGATATGCACCTGAAAAGTAATACAGAGTCACTGCATGTACATTATAAGTAAACAAAACCAGACCTACACACATACACACACATGCACACATATTACATTACACATAACATACATTCAATCCCATCTCATCCCATCCTGGAGCATCCCCCTTGTATCTTTATGGAAATTGACTGCAGACAAGGATTGGCTTTTTATGTCTGATTTATGTTGCCGCTGTTTGTGTGCGCATGTGTGCGCATGTGTGTGTGTGTGTGTGTGTGTGTGTGTGTGTGTGTGTGTGTGTGTGTGTGTGTGTGTGTGTGTGTGTGTAAACTGAGCCCAGACAAGGATTGTGTTTTTATGCCAGTTTTATTGGACAGCCTCTATTGCTGTCAGGACCGGGTAAAGAGAAAAGAGGAGACATGAGAGAATGAAGGAAAGGAAAGGAAAGGAAAGGAAAGGAAAAGGTGTTAAGAGGTGATTCAGAGAAGTGACATTAAATCAGAAAAGGAGGAAGAAGAAAGGAGACGGATTAGGAGAGTGGGTAAGGGAAAATATTTAGTGAGAATAGGTGGCAAGGAAAGGGGGAGAAGTGTAGACATTAAGAGAGCATTGAAGGAATAAATGGAAAAAGATGTTGGAAAAGAGGGAGGAAGGCAAACACAGGAAGTGAGAACAAGGATGAGAGAGATAAAGCACAAAAGCACAAAATATTCTCTTTTTTTTGCCACTAGTCCCACAAAGACAATATTCCTACTAAGCTGTATACATGGTTAATGAAAATGAATATTCCACTAAATATCCATGCAGCTGTGCATACATTATTGAGCACAGATCCCATGAAGCCCCCCCCCAAGAAATTATTATAATATAATAAAATATAATATTATTATACACTATTATTATGACACTTCAGACAGGTTAGTTAATGATGTTACTGAGTAAATGATGTATGCCGATTGTGCCTGTAGATCAAAACAAATCAGAAAAGAGTAAAAACATAAAACACCAGCTTTTAGACTGGAGTTTGGTTTAACAGTCTGTTTTCTTGCTGGGAGCAGAGGGTATTAAACGTAAATCAAGCTAACCTCATAATAATGCTTAAAGTAAACAAGCTAAAACTGATCAGATCTGATTAACAGTGGCCTGCTAAATTTTACTGCTGTCCGCCCTAAGCTGTAATGACATCTGCACCATTGCATACTGTGATTACGGAAAAGTGGAAGCCATTTTGCTTTTTTATATCAAAACAGTTTCACAATTTACAATTTCATTTAGCAGACGCTTTTATTTGAAATGACGTACATCTGAGAGCTGATACAACACATGCAAGGATCTAGTCAGGAGAGAACAACACAAGGAGCATGGCCATGGAGCAAAGTTCAAGTCTGACAGGATGGAGGTGCCTACAGTCAATGTCAGTGGCAGTGCATAGATAGTGCATAGTCAATGAGGAGAGAAAAAGACAGGGAGAAGAGAAGGATGAAAGCACGTGGAGGGGAAGAGGAAATAAAAGAGGTGTTCGGGTGATCAATCCTCGCCTGCTCACAGGAGCTGCCCATTTTTCAACCCCTCGTTTAGCAACCTGTGGCACTACACAGTGGAACTCAACACACTGTGTTCCTGAATGACCCCTCTACCCTCCACCAACCAGCAACCACCCAACACCTCAGGAAAGCATTAAGAGTGTGTGTGTGTGTGTGTGTGTGTGTGTGTGTGTGTGTGTGTGTGTGTGTGTGTGTGTGTGTGTGTGTGTGTGTGTAAGACAGAGAGGCATGAGAGCACATTCCCCTCTGCTGTTTATTGATATTCTGTTTCCCTAAATACAGACCGATCCGTCTCTGCTGTCACACACTTACAGACAGACACAGTTACAAGCATGCTGTATGCACACACACACACACACACTTCCTGGATGGGTCTTGAGGGTTGGAAGAGAGGAAGTGAGAGGATAGAAATGTAAGATGAGGAAGAAACAGGGAGGTAAAGAGAAGTACAAAGGTGAAGAGGAAGATTACAGAGAGAAAGAAGAAACAGAGGACAAAGAAGAGGAAGACATGAGGAGGAAGAACACAAAAAGAAATGGGGATGTAGAACAAGAGGGGAGTGAAGAGAGGAAAGGATCTGAGCAGAAGGTGAAGAGGATGTGAAGAGGAGAAACGCAATCCAGTGTGATTGATAGGCAATCTGCACATCTGTGTCAGCCACGCCATCCTTACCAGATAGAAAACAAGGGATTTTTCTTCCTCTTCTCTCCCTTATTTCTCTCATTTTTCTTGTTTCCACTCACTCGTCTCTGTTTTATCATTATATCCTCTCTGTCTCTCTAGAGTAAGAGGCATTAATTTGCTTCAGTTGATTGCTTTGGAGCATTTCATAGAGCAAACATACTCATCATAACTCTCCTCTTCCACTTCTCTCCCCTGACTCCTCTTTCCTTCTCATCCCCCCTTCTTCTCCCTCTAGTCTCTTTTTCTCTTTTTGCATAATTTCCAATTTCCCCCCTCATTCAAAAAAAAAATCAACTGCAGCCACTGACTATCTACTCACATTTATTTCTCTGTGCTCCTCACTTATTCTTTTTCTTTTTTTAATTATGGTTTGAATTATTTAGTGGCACAAAGTAAACAATAACTTCAGAAGCAGAGTACAAAGCAATTTCGAAGCTCAACTATGAATTATATGAACTGCAATAAAGCATCAGCTCTAACTGGTTAACAATAATATTAGGTTATCATTTGATTTAAAGCTCCAATAACTGATTTTTTTGGGTCACTTGGGAAAGTGAAAACAAGTTGTGAACGCAACACTGACATATCGTTACCTTTTAAGCTGACATGGAAAACTTTAAGGAGCAATATTGTAATTCATTTGGAGTCATGTTTCTAGCTGCTTGATCACTCTAACACTAATATTCACACCATTGAGGGAGATAACTGGCTCTTAAGCTGCTAAATCCTCCATTGTGTCCACCAGCTAGTCTCCAACTGTGTCTGTCTGCTGTATGAGCAGGTAGTATTGTGGCTATGCAGAGCTTTTTTCGTGACAGTAGCTGCCTACTGCTCCCAAAAATAATGCTGTGAGCGGTGAGAGTGAACCAAAGAGGTAAAGTTATAGACTGAGTGGCCTTGTGCCTACAACCGAATCACAGCTGTGCTGATGTTCAGTACAACAGCATGCTTCAAGTGTGATATTGCTTTTATACAACGGTTCTGCAAGTGCCATTTGTTAGTTAATAATAATAAGCAATAACAAATTATGATTGAATGTTTATTTAATCATTTATTTCACTCTGCCAACACAAATAGTTTTGCAACTGGACTGTTGCTAAACATTTTCCTGCACACTAACATTAGCTTGAGAGCTACTTTGTGTAGGTCTACACAGGCAATAGAGCACCCCTTTACTTGTCCAGATGAATCCATAAAATTGCCTCAAGACTGTGTTCAGCTTGGCCCTTTTAACAGACAAAATGTCCATGTTTATTTTTTTGAGGCTCGCCCTGGTGCGGACCCAAGAACCAAACCAAGACTGCTTGAAAAGGGGCGGTCTCAGTCCACAGTCCACTTGGAAGCAGACAAGAATACCCTTTTCAGGCGGTCTTGGTCCACTTCCAAGCAGACTCTGCTGAGGCTCAGTTGTGGTCTGAAAGCAAACAAACCAATGACAAGGTTTTATGATAACAGATGATTTCAAAAACTAAATTGCTGCAAAATCCACTTGATTTGGTCATTTTTGTACCCATAGTATGCACTTAAGTGTAAAAAAAAGACTACCTAAGTACCTCCATCAGTGCATGGTATGGCAGAACACACTGAAAAGCTGTTGATCCAAAGATTCTCGTGGTCAGATATAATGTCTTGCTCATTTCTATGTTATGGGTCTTAACTGTTTAATCCTTGTTTTTCTGGATCCCAATAAACATGCAGACACTAACACTACTGTCGCTCCAGCTGACATGCTAACTGATGTGTTAAAGACAATCTGACAGCTGTGATCTCGCCCCATGCATATTTCACAGGTCTGTTGAGATTTATTAGGCTTTATAATTACAATAACAATTCCTTATTCATTATTAGTCAGAATAATTTTAGAGACACACATGCCTGAGCTGTCTATTTACTCTTAAATATGTAAATACAAAATATGTTCAAGTAACACTTTACTAATCCACACTCCTGTGTGAAAAAAATATATTAATTTTTAGACCTCCTGGCCATTCGCACACAGAACGTGGGGAAAATGTGGGGAAAATAACAACTGCGCCGGTGTGAAAAAGTGTTCAATGACAGTGTTTCTGATGTTTCAAGATTCTTGCCATAACATCTGAGCATAACAACTACTATGTGGTTAAGGTGTGGAAAAGATTGTAGTTATGGGCTAAAAAATATATATATATATAAAAAAAAAAAAAAAAGTCCAGTCCCCCACACCAGAGTCTGACTTATGAACCCCCTGAATCAACCAAATTGAATATTATTCAGGGGGCCAATGGGCCGAGCTGGCTGACACTGTACTCACCACAAAAACAACAGCAGTTTGTCTGTTCAAACATTTAATATGTCGTGTTTATGTTTTCCTGGCAAGAAACACCTTGTTTGCTGAGAGTAAACAGACCTCTCTAAGTAGCACAGATGGGAGTAGCTTAATATTGTTACACCATCACAAAACATCTCAGGGAGGATGCTGGGGTGGATGTTTGGGTTTAATACTTTTTTTAACATGTTTTTTCTTTGGTTTCTCTTCACCATGAGAGGGATGTTAAAAGGAGAGTTTGGATTTTCATTTTTATCAATAGCCAGTGTATCATCAGTATCAGGGTAAAGAATTTTCACCACTTTACCCTGCTGTCAGACAGCCCTTTTCCAGTGGGAAACCACACTTAAATAAGCCAAATATCTCTGTCTCTCACTCAACCAGACTCCTTTGACAAAATCTGTAATTTTACCTTGCAGAACACAGGAGTTGCTGGTCTACCGCTGTGTGACTTTCATGAAACTCAACTAGGTTTTCATAGCATAGAAGTCAAGCAATAAACTAACCACTCGAGGCAGTGGTAGATCAGCAGCTCCCATGTTCATGTTTTTTTAATGGAGTCTGGTTGCCGTCTTACAGCAAGGTAAAGTAATGAAAATATTCTAAATATGGCATACTCTTAAACTGATATTATTTTTTTAGGTGGCTAAAATAAGTTTTGCTGCTGACCTTGTCCATATCAGTTCATTGCTTAGCGTCCTACACCGTACCCCTGCTGCTTCCACAAACTGACTGCCATCTATTCCAGATAACACACTAACTGTTAATAATCGCCTCACACAGACTCACTTCAAAAAACCTGAACTATCCCTTTAACCATGAATTCACCTCTTCTAACATTAACCAAATCTGTTAAGTTACCTAAATGTTTTTAAGTATTTCCTCTGGTATTTTGGCCTTTATTAGATACTGTACCACAGAGAGCTGACAGCAAAAGAGGAGAGAAAGAGGAGGGAATAACATGCCCAGATGAGATTAAAATAAGGGATGTTAATTCATTTTATTTTATTTATTTGTGTATTTGATAGGGGCAGCACATATTAATGAACTTAATGAAGTTGTAGATATGCCAGATTATACAGCAAGTACAAAAACTTACAGTTCATGAGCTGGTATTTAAATGTTGCAACCACAAGTGCATAAAAAAAAAAGATTTTGTCAAAATGACTGCATTCAAGAGGCAGGTCATATTCAAGTCTCAACACTGGTGACAAATGTGTGACTTATGACACACATTAACAAATATTTATGGGGATTTTTAGGGAGTTGATTGTCCTTCTTCCTCTGCCTTTTTCCTGGTAAATGCATGTCAAAGACATAAATGCATCAACTCCTGTGTGTCACATAAGTTTTCCCAGGAAAATCAGCAAAATGTCAAAGCTTTCACAGCGTAGCACACAGTAGCTTGTTACACTGCTGAGTATATTCGCATTCTATGTGACAGTAGAAAGTAACAAAACTAATAACATTTGATTTTATAAAAATGCCACACTTACGTAAACATATTTAAAGAATTAAATATATCTCCTTGTGTGTCTTCCCTTTCTTATGAATATCACCCAGTGGAGATTTATTCTGACCCTGACAAAGGAAGCATTTTTTGATACATTGAATAAAAGATAGATTTGCATAATGGCCACTGTTATGCAGCAGCATCCTGTTATTGAAGCACTCTTTTGACAGACAGGGACAAAAGGAAGCTGGAGAGATGTGGGGACAGGAGAGGAGAGCTGGAGTGGAGGAGAGGCGGGATAGAAAGAGGCTGGAACGACAGAGTAACAGGAGCGGGAAATGTATGGATAGATAAAGGATGAGGGCAAGAGCGGATGAGTCAAAGAAGAGAGGGGTGGGAGGAGAAAAGAGGAACTGGAGAGCAAAGGAGACGACGCCCAGGAGTGTAGACTACGAGACGAGAGAGGAAACATTGGGTAGGAGAAGAAAAAGGATGAGAAAAGACCAAATATATCTAAGGTGCTCTCCAGAGATGCAGTTTTTCATTTTTGTGACTCATCTGTCATTATGACAATCATACAGTCAGTCATGTGTAGAATTTCCTTGGGGTTCATTTCTGGAAAAAAGTAAAACACAAAAGAAAAAGAAAAAATCCTCAAAAAGACATTGTCTTCAGTAACTTTGTGACTTTTCTGTTCAAGACCTGATGCAGATAAACTGGCTTCAGCAATCCAAAAATAAAAAGTATTGTTAATTTTAATGTTGTCATAACCCTTACCTGTCCTAGGCAAAATATCCCACTTAATTTCTCCCCAAAAAACTAATTTTATACCATTTGGCCCACAACAAATGCTGCTTTTTTTGCTCATACATTTAGGTGAATAGAGTAAAGATTTTGATTAAACATGCATAGAGTAACAAATAGTAGGAACAACTTTTTTTCAAACAAAATGTAGTGTTTAGGGATTTAAAATTCAGATATTAATCCTGAAAAAACAAATGTTACAAATGGAAGAGAACAAATACCCACCAGCTGCACCATTTACAGAGTTTAAAATTAGCTTTTCTTCTGCTTCTTCACATTATTAGAGTGAACTTCAGATCCTTTTGTCTGAAATGCCCTTGTATCTTTTTACTAATATTTGGTGGAGCCTTATAAAACTTTTGTCTGTTAACATCCTCTTGCTCTGTCATTATCAGAAAATGATGAGCCCTGCTAGTTAAACACAGGTCAATAAAAATCCATCAGACGAACAAAGATGAATGTAATTTGAAGAAAGATGAGGTTAAACAAAGAATAAAATGACTAAATGAAATTTGTCTAAAGGGATCCTTTCTTTTCCAAATTATCGTGGAGAGACGGTCATTCATTTTCCTTTATGAGAAACGTCAGAAAGAAGTCCAACAGAGTAGACACGGAGTACACACAAAGCCCGCACCTAGTAAGAAGTTTTTTATCTACTGTTGAAATTAACATTCAGTTTATACAAGGTGTAAAACATTTGAGAGCTACAAAAGAACAATTAAAGCACAAACTCGAACACACAAGCACTAGAGAAATCACATACACACAATTAAAGTGTGTGACAAAATTTCACCTGTGTGTCTGTGAGGTTTTTCAAAAGGATGTGATTTTCAGAGTAAAAGACACCAGTTTCTTCACTCACACTCAATTTGCCAAATGTTAGTGAGGCTGTAAAGGTTCAGTAGAAGTGTTTGACTGCCCTCTCTGGTGGAAAGTAGAGCTGAAACAATTAATTACATAGTTGGTCTACATTAAATGAATCTGCAATATTTCTTAAAATATTTTAGGCATTTCTCTGTGCTGGGTCTTGAGTCGTGAGAGATTGCCACATCGACAGCAGTTTTTCAAAGGATGTTGCAGCTTCAGCACAGAAACTTCAGAATAAAAGTACACAACCAAGTGAAACAACAAAAAAACAATCTTGCACTCACATGATGGTATCACAAAAATAAGGATAAAATTGAACACCTAGGTTATCTGTTTGGAGGCCAAACCTTCTTCATGTTGTGATTTACTTTCTTTTTCTTTTTTCTACCCACTTCCATGCAGCGCCCATGTTGACCATTTGAGTTGTCCAGACAGACTGCAGCTGGCTCGCAATCTGCAGTGAGAGTTTCGGCATCTGTTCAATTTATTCTACACACCACAAGTGAATCTAGCAAAAAATAAAAACACTAGTCTCTATAATCTATTTTATAAATGATATGCCACATATGATGTGATTCTGATAAATGATAACATGTGCATCCCATGCTTTCCGACTCTTTTGACATCTCTGACCCTCTCCCAATACTTGACAACCTCCCAATTTTCCCAGGAGACTAGCAATTTTCGTCACCCTCTCCCTGTTTCTTCCCGAGATCACAGTTCTCCCAATTCATGACAAATTGTCACACCTTTTGTTCTTTTTCATTATCACAACAATTTTTTCTGGCACTGCACAGCGTTTAATCTTGGGGGCAGGTCAAAAAAATAAATGAATGAAAGAAAACTGATGAATATTAGTTTATAACAAAAATGTACCCAAGTTCATCTCAGAAGGGCAATGTATTATATATTCTCTCTTAAGAATTAAAAGTCAAATAGAAAGTATTTACTATAAAAACGTTGTTACAGTGTTCCTTCCTTTAAATGTCCCCAAAATGCGGGAAACGAGTAGATGTTTTACTGTGAGTCTGGCCCTGTTCAATTTAACAGTTTGTTAATGGACAGCACAGCAGTATGCCCTGAATCCACGCAGAACTTTCTGCTACACCAACATTACTTTTAAATGAATCGACACACATATTATGGAATCAGTCCACTTATGTAACTGATACTTACCAAGACAGACACTGCGGGATGGTGTGTTTTCAGGTGTCTT
Source organism: Lutjanus erythropterus (assembly GCF_056507025.1). Taxonomy (NCBI): domain Eukaryota; kingdom Metazoa; phylum Chordata; class Actinopteri; order Lutjaniformes; family Lutjanidae; genus Lutjanus; species Lutjanus erythropterus. The sequence goes on along the minus strand of NC_139326.1, from coordinate 17,088,700 downwards.
TTGTGTTTTTTCTGCAAGTGTTTAATCCACAAGGTGCTCGTCTTTGCAGGGAGCGATACACTCAGTCTGGCTTTCGGTTTGAATACAAGAGAAAAGCGTCCACAGACAGGTCGTCTCTTCTCTTCCTTTTTTGTTCCTTCCCACCTGACAGGCTGCTGGTGACGATGAAGCACTTTCCTAGATTTATTAGTACTTTGCGATGATTAGTTATTGCAATCTAATTAGGTTGTCCACCCTAACAGAGCCAATTATTTTGTCTCGTCTTTATTCGTTAGAGCATATTGAACAGAGATTTGGTCCTAATTTTTGTTGCCAATATTTTTTCATTTGCGTCATTGTCACAGTTTAGTCATGGAATAAAAGGACATCGACAAATACTTAATTCATTTTTATTGACATAATTAATTCTGACACACCCACATAGTCCTTTTGACTTCATAATTCATAAGGTTAAATGAACTTCTGCTGTGAACAGCCAGGCTACTGATTGTGAATTGACAAGAATTGACGCCTGCTGCGTGTCCCTGGCGTCATACTTATGTCACACATGTCTTTACTGGCGGATGTGGTTGGTGCAGCGCTCTGTTGCACCTGTGACCACACCCACCAGTGATGTCACAGTGTACTGACGTGTCCTGAGGTACAATCATACATCACTGCTGCAAAGAGTAAAGTTAAACCACTTGAGGTCAGAGCGAACAGTGTTTTGGTTTGGTTTTGAGCAGGTGTTGCTCGTTGAATTGATCTTTAAAGATGTAATCGGTGAATGTTCTGTACTGCGCTGCGTTTGGGGGACAAGTCATAGTATTATGCTTAAAGTTATGCATAGGCCTGACATTTTTGCCCAAGCCTGACAGCTAAAAAAGCCATTATTTTAACGTCAGAACTCTCTCTCACACACACACACGTTCTCTCTGTCTCTATAAGAACAAAGCATTTTTCACTATTTTCTCCTCGCTTTAACTCTGCTGACAAAATCTATTGTTCAATATTTCTGTTTTCTGACAGATCATTGTGACACACATATATGGAGAAAAGAGCCAGTCAGAGCGAGCTCATATGTGGAAAAACATAATTATTGTGTTCTGTCTCACAAAATCTCACACACACACACATACACACACACACACACTTGACATTGATGTCTCTGAAATAGGACACAGTTCACTTAGCTGTAACAGTAATCAGCCATTAGCTTTTCTCCCTGGGGTTTCCACCTTCAGATGCCTTGAGATGCAGGGGCTGAACTCCACCAACTATATGTCTGTGTGTGCAGCTAAACTGTATATTGTTTGTGTCCGTGTGTCTCCTACTTATGTGGGCATCTATAGTATGCATGCTAACCTTGAAATCGCTTTGACATGATCATTTTATACAGGTGTATTTAACGCTTTTCCCTCCTCCTTTCGTCTCTGTTTACATTCACCCCCTCACATTTCTTTTCTAGTTCTCCTCTCCTATTGAATTAGTCTTTCTCTCATTTAATAGTCCTCTTGTCCATCTACCCTGCTCTCTTCAGCTGCTGTTGACACTTATATCTGCCTGTCTACATCTCTTTTCTTCTCTGTGTATTACCGTTTATCTGTCAGCCTTCTGCCTCTTCCTCTTCACTTCCGTTCCCTCTCAATCTCTCAATGTCACTCTATGACATTGTCATGAATTGTCAGTTTCTTTTTTTCACTTGCCTGCTGCTAATTCAATTAACAAGATGCCATCTCCCCAATTAAGCTTTCCAATTACCGCTCCGCTCTCAGTCCGAATGAGAGTTGTCCCTCCGTTTGGTGAAGGTTTTTCTTTGTGCTGGATGTTGAATTGAAATGGACTTGCAGCCTGTGTGATAAGACCTGCTCATCATCATCAAAAAAAAGAGAAACTATTAAAAAAAATGTTCACAGCTCACTCACTCTGATTGCTCTTGCTCATTACTGTTTGGGCGGTAATAGTGGGTTTGGTTCCACTTTACTCTGACCTCATTCAGACGTACCGTCCTGTGCATTAACACGTAATGTAGCAAAAGTGGTTAAAGAAAATCTCTGACTCCGAAAAAATTGTGCAAATTTAATCGTGACTCCCGTGAGGTGGAAGAGCGCTGCTCTCTCTCACTGTATCCAGTTCTCCATAATATATCCATGCTCAAGCCCTTCTCAGTGAGTGAGCTGCCATTTTGGCTCTCTTTCTTGTTTTACCACTAAACAGTCACTAAAATATGATTCTGCAAGCATTTTTAGCGAGATTTAGGCAATGTAGCAACATAATCTTGATCCATATTTGATCAGCACTGTCTAGTTTGACAGTTTGATCAGTTTAGTGAGCAGTGTACACTTTTTCCTCCCAACTTTATTGAGGTAATGAAGCTTGCATTTGTTTTGGTCTAAGATTGCTGGTGCTGTACTTCTAGGGTAAATGTTGGATACAGCACCTTTAAAGCATCAAAACTAAAGGTACTCTTGCAGAAAAAATTGCCCCGGTGACTGGTGACATTATTAGATTGGTCACATAAAGGGTCACAAGATAAACCTGAGGGGCATGTGATGATTAATGGGGTAAAAAAAAAAAACAGTATGAATTTGAATTTGTTTTCAGTTTTGGACCATTTTTTATTGTTGTTAAATATTAGATTGTTTTACTTCCTCCCCAAAATTGTATTTGACTGCAACATTTTCCTAAATAAACAAGTCAGTTCTAAGTGATTTATGACCGACCTGAAGTGTTTGGTGGTGGATGTATCTGCAGAGGCCCTGCCCTCTGCCTGTATTTCCTTATTTTGTCATTAGTTTGCTGTGCTCGGGACATTTTACCAACCAAAAACATCAATATTTGATTTGTCTTTGTCTGAATATTCCTTCATCTACCACATCTCTTTCCTCTCTAAGCTGCATTATAGCAGCTTGTGTGATTTGCCAGAGTTACAAGCACTGTGTTTATTTACAGCAGTCTATAGAATTTATACTGCACTAATCATTATTCAAATAGTGGAGTAGCTCAAACTGAGGTAAAGGCAGCTGATCAATAGGGAGCCAGAGAGCTGTTATCACTCATTCAAATAAACTGATAATTAATTAGGACTACATGTCATCGCCACAAATGCGCCATGGGACTGGGCACTGTTGCTGTTGTTATTTTGGGCGAGGTGAGACAGCGTCTCCCCTTCAACCTTGATTATCTTTGGTGTTTGTCAGAGTAACATTGTAGAAACCAGCAGCAGGTGCAGAGAGCTGATTAGGCTCTGGCACAGTCACATGATGATGACTCATCGAAACACATGCGAGAAGACGAGGAGGAAGAGGAAGTGGAGGGCAGGACCAAATCATCAGCTTCTCCCTGTATCTCCCCCGATCTCTCTCATGACTTTGTCAAAAGGCACACAGATTAAGAAAAACAGCACTAATTAAAACTTTTGTATAAAACTGAATCTAATTGAGCGGGCTGATTAAGTAGCTTTTCAGATGTTCGCAAGGCCATCGATGTGCCAGAGCTACGAGCAGGGGTAAAACTGCATCAGCTCGGATTGGATCTGAGGTTGTCAAAACACGGTCCAATTAAAAAAGTTAATTCATTAAAACTTGCTGGACTTGTAGACAGACCTGCAAGATGACTGATTTATCTGATGTTTATTTCAGCACGGCTCCCATTCTAGTTTTTTTTTTTTTTTTTCTGAGCAGCTCCGTGTCCTTGCTCTTTCAGGAAGGGATAAGAAATGCTGTACTTCTCAGCAAGTTAACGTGCGGTCTAATTAAAATGTTAAGAACATACTGGGCTCGCAGACATGTAAGATTACATAACTGCTAAGTTGTGCAGCAGCAGCCGTTTCAGTCCACCTTGAAGCACATATCAGATCTCTCTGACAGGATTGCTGCAGAAGGGTCTTTATTGAATTTTGTGCAGGAGTGCAAAAATTGAATACTGCGGGAAAGATTAAACCAACAAATTATTTCTTCAATGGTCTGACTGCTGACGTGAGAGTGAGAGATAATTGTTTAACAATTTTCTTGGGTTTGTAGAGCTGTAACGGTTCAGATCCGCAGTTCAAAAGTTTAGCTTAATTATTACTTAGTTTTTACTAAGTGAAGACTTCAGCTTTCACACAAACAGTAGCTTCGTTCTTACACAGAGATTAATTGTTTATACTCAGTACTGCCAAGTGAGACTGTTGCAGATAACTGAACCAACTGACAAAGCTAGCTAGCAACCTGTTTGGATTAAAGAGAAACAAAGTTAATATGGAATGAGGTCAAAAATGCTGTTTTAAAACCATGCTACTCAATGACATCATCAAAGTCCACTTTACGTTATTGTTTTGATTGAGAGAAAGCTTGCGGTGGAAATTACACACTGCAGTATATCTCAAATTACAAAACATCATGCCAGCAAAATTATGCTAAATGACCAAACGGCATCATTAAGGTTAGCATAACTGGACATTTCTCTCTTATTTTAAATCACATAAATACCTCTAACTCTAAACATATACTTCTCCATGCATTCTCAGATCAACTGTTTCTTCACATGTGGCAAGTCCAGTCCATGTAAATTATGTGCTAAGCACAACACACACAGAGAGGCACAGCTGCATGAGAGGCCAGAGCCTGCTTACTGCTTTATGTGTGAACAGTGTAACAGTGTCTGTCTGCTCATTGGTGCTGAGCAGGAAGTGCACACTGGGTTTTAGAGCTTTCTTACTGAAAACAGCAGCCTGCTGTGGCTGAACACAACATTATGAGAAAAGTGAGAGTGAACCAGAACTGTAAATTGCAGACCAGACAGCTGAACAATGATCCAAAACTGACTGTACAGCTCCATGAAATGTTAGGAGAGCTGCAGATTCAGCTGATTAGCTGATAGTTTTAAACTTTTTTTCTTCTTCCACTGTTTCATAAAAATATCGACTATGGTCACTGCAGCTAGTTATGAATCTAATCTCTAGTTTGAAACTAGCTAATAGTTTCTAAAACTTTAAATTACTGGTGTCCATTGATCTAAAAAGATGAATTAATCACAAAAGTAGGCTTTGATTAATCATGATTAATCAGCAGTTTAAAAGGCAACTATCTACTTGTATTTTTGGGGGGAGATAAAATACATGTATGGTGTTGAAATACAGAAATTTCTAAGTTTTTTGTATTTGACTTTACATCTCTGTTTAGTTTTGACGATTTCTGAATTAGAATCTCACCGCTCAACCACCACTGTGGTGGACACGCCTCTGAGCTGAAAAAACAGTCCAGGATTTTTAGGTGCTTCATCATTAGACTGACTGAAAAAAAGTCTCATGAAGCGCTTTACCCACAACATCCATAATGAACTGCAAACTTAATTAGCAGACTGCATGAAGAGCATTGACAAAATAACTTCTATTACAAAGTGAATGTCAGCAGCATGTCTGTAAATTGTGAAGTAAAATTTTACCCAAATACACTAAGTAGTCTGAACAGTAAAACGAATTCTCCTCTTCACCCCTTAACCCCCTGGCAGGTAAACATCTGTGCTGGAGGACTACAGGAAGATGTTGTGGTCAAATTTAGTAATACACAAACTATAAATACTAATTTATTAACATTGTGCAATCCAATGTAGGTTTAGGTTTAAAGGGGTAGGTTTAAAGAGTATTTAGAGAGTATTTATAGACAGGAGGCATGTGTATTCACACCTGATTATTGTGTACATATTATGTAAAAGATAATTATGTTTCTTTTCATTGTGTAAATTACCCTGACAGCTTAATATCAAGTTTAAAAAAACATCCTGAGAAATCTTTTTAATGAGGTTTCTCATAATACCACATGGAGGTTTGAAGACCCAGAACTATAAAGCCTTTACTGTTGATGTATGAGAAATGTAGGAGATGTTAAAAAAGAAAGTAATAAAAGTAAATTGGGTTTTTCTTTGTATTTTTTAAGACTGTATGCGTAGTATTGTTCTCGACAGACTAATGGACTGACTGGATAATGACAACAATAATCAGCACACCTCAATGAGTAAACTAATGAACAAACGATCTCCGGATTAGAGCTTTACCTCCTGCCGGGCCCACCGACACTAAAATGAAATGCTCTTGTGCTGCAGTGCCGTGAATTACTCTGGATTGGAGCGTCCACCAGATGGCATCGATATGTTCATATATGACAGACCACAGCAGATGGAGGGAGAAGCAGTCAAGGCGACATACTGTAAGAGACACAGAATGGCAGAGTGGAGCAGATGGGGAGAATTACTCAGAGGAGAACGAAAGGATTTCAGAGTAAAGAAAATAAAGTGTATGTACAGAGGGGAGGGAATGTGGAGGGCCATGTGAAAAACCTTTTCAAGTCCAGTGCTATTACACGAGGTGATTCAAAGGAAGCCAAGGGAGAGCCATCCTTTTTACTTTTAAATTCAAATCCCACAAAGTTCCAGTTCTCTGAACAAGCCGCGTTTATTCCAGTCTGTGAAATACTGTTTTTCTTTATTAGTTTGTGGTTTTAAGTATCACATGGAATAATTTTATGGAACAGTCCTTTTTGCTTGTAGCTTAGCAACATATAAACGAAAAATGCCGTTTTGAGAATTGGATCTTAGAGTAAAAGTAGCTACGACAAGTTTGTTCAAGTGAAATGACATGTTGTCAAACTCACTGCTCACTCGTATTGCTGTATGTAAATTCCATAAAAAAGATTCATGGATTTATTTTCCCTTCAAAATCTGCTCCTGTGATACTGTGCTACTGTGCAGCCCAAATAACAAGGTGAAGCTATAGATGGTATATTAAATAGATTGAAATATGTTAAAATTCTATTTAATATTCAGTCTACGGTTGGAGCAAGTTTGAGTTCAGTGACTGTCTGCCTCACTGCCTGCCAAACCCATTAACGTATTGCTCAATTTAACCGTTATAACAATCTACTCCTTCCAGGAAATTATTAAAGATTTGTTACGATTCATAAAGACACTTAGTCATTCGGCAAACATCCTCCATTAATTTGAACTGTAATTTACGTTAAAAGGGCAAACAATAACACAAGTTACAGAGCAGAACGGAAATTTCAAAGGAGGACACCGTAGCTGTACTGTTGTACCATGTTTCCTTAGTCCCTGATAACATATCATGGTCATTTTATGATTTGTTATAGTGACTGTATTACATATTTCTCCTTTTAATAACACCATGTTCAGCCAAAAAGCACTCTGCTCAACCCTGAAGCTGAAATATTTGACTTTTTAAGTTTATCTTTCATTTAGACATGAATTCTTACGGCCTCATGCTCCTTGTCTTTCGCAGTGAATCCAGTCATCAGGGGGTTTCTCCTTCCTTTTTCAGCCCAACGTCTTTGGTGACCCATGCATGCTAAACACATCATGTCAGGAAGACAACAGGAAAAAAAAGAGAGTGGATTTTGAAACCAGCTCAGAGGAAACTGGTGAGCTCTGTCTCTTTTTCTTGGCACGTGTGCTGGTTCTGAGGATTAAAGTTGAACACTGGATGCTCAGGTGTGTGTGTGTGTGTGTGTATGTGTGTGTGTGTGTGTGTGTGTGTGTGTGTGTGTGTGTGTGTGTGTGTATACACCCACACATACACAGCCACTGGAAGTGTAGTTTGGCAGTGGGGGAGCTAGCCGTGGTGCTGAACAGCCGAGCTCGGCCTGATTGTCTCTGTCCATGGTGCTGAAGCCCGGCAGTGAAAATAGAGGATTTTTGCCCTCAGTCAAGTTTGTCAGACTGTTTTTCCTCAGCCTACAAATCTCACACAGCCAGTTGGTGCCATGCCATAGCCAAAGCCAGGCGCATCAGGTAGTGACTGATCTCACCAAGGGTTTATAATGCCTGCAGTATTTCTTGGTTTTCATTGTGGTGCCAACTGTTGGCAACGTGCAGGACTTTGACACCTCAAATCGTGCTTCGCAGCCGGAGTTCACCAAGCGATTAGGTTGCAGCTACAAAAGCATTTTGGGTTTAGGTAAGGGAAAAAGTTATGGTTTCAGTTAAATGTTACTAAATACATGGATTCTTGTGCTTTTGGCTTTTCAGTATTTTTGCCATGTTTGACCAGATATGGTTGCTGCAACAAAGAAAATATGTTGTCAGTCCACATTTTGCAACAAACATAAACATAAATAAAGTATGTTCACTTGAAAATTGTTGATTAAAAAATTCAAGTAGCATTATATTTTGCAATAAAACACATTTGCTGTCACAAATTTGTAATAAATAAACATATTTTCTCACACACAAAGGGTTGGAAGCTGGCAGGTGCTTAAGTTTAATGTACAGCTTTGGATTGTGTTGAGCAATAGTGTGTTTTAATTTGGTTTAAAGCTTTTTTACATAGCTCCAACTTTCTTTACTCTTCTTTGTTTGAATGATAGCTCTGTGTTGGTTTGTGTTACACAAGTATGCTGCCACTTTGGCCAAGCTTGTCGCAAACAAAAGGAGATATTGATTTCAAGAGGCAAATAGTTGTTTTTATTAACCTTAAAATACTTATCATTCAGGATTCACCTGACACAAGAGGAAAAGTGTAGGCCTCCTGGCTCCAGACTACAGTATGGCAGCTTCAGACAAAAAGTGTGACCCTTCTCCATTAGGCACACTGATGTTTGCGTATAAATGCTATATTATCCAGCCACTCCCCCATACTGTCATTCAACTGTATGACGACCTTCTTCTTCACCCCTTTCATGTTTTGCTCTTCAGTTGTATTAAGTGGTTATGGACAAAAATGATGGAATGAAATATCAAAAGTAAAATGTTCATGTTTGCCCTCCCCTTTTTCCCTTAAAAAAAACTAATTTCAACTACAAATCAACTGAGCACCGGACTTCTATTTTTTTCAAAAATGTAACAAATAAATGTAGTCTTTAATTTCCAAAATGAAATGTGAAAAACCTGGCATCTGCTGTGACAAAATAATTACTGGCATGAAAGTGAAGCAGGGATGGGCTATTATTAAAGTTATTAAGACATTTTCCCAGAAAATACTTACTTTTGACTTTAGACCAAATGTGTTTAGAAGAATTAAACGAGTCGCATTTACTGACTCATTTTGTCCATTTCACAGACATTCACAGTTATTTTCTTTCACAGTTATCACAGAGAAAACACGGATGTCCTGCTGTGCACAGGACATATGTAAAGGTGTTTTTTTTTCTGATCTGTTGCTCTACATCTTTTCTTTTTAGTTTTCAATTTCCACACACAGCAGAGTCATCATTTTATCTCTTTTTCCAAATGCAATTCATTCTGAACTTTTATTCATCAAAGTTTATCCTGCCACATATACTTTACGATCCATTTTTATAAGAGTGTGATGGAGATGTCCTCATCTCTCTCATATTTTACAGAACAATCAGTCCATTTCACGTTGGCTGAGAAAATACATTTTTTCTTTTATTGGTCTTCAGTGTATGAAATGAGCTTGGAAAGTAATTTTTTGTCTCTCCTGCTCCTCTCCTATCTGATCTTGATAGAAACAGTAGGAGGATGATTCAGACATTGCCCATTGTCATTTAGATGCTTTTTTATCAGCTGAGTTTCCAATAAGAAATCCACTATTCTGTTGCCCTAAAAGTCTCTTTCCCCAATCTTTTGACTTTAGGGCATCTTGATATTAAGGAAAATGTGACATGTACATCATCTAAGGTTAATGAAAGATTAGATACATAGTGATGAATATATAACCAGGGCTTGACTTGTCATAGTTGATGTTCACACTGAAACCTCACAACACAAAATTTGAAGTTTTCAGAGATGTAAAATAAACTGAACCGAGTAAACCTGACCAACACTTCCATCCAGCCAAGGTATTAATCTTCTGCTAATCTTTTCCAAGACAAAAATCTGAAAGAGAAACACATAATTCAAACAAGGTATTGACTCGCTTGGCATTCTGATTAGCTGATATTTGTGTTATAATGTGCTGAGCATTTGCTATGAACATGACATGAACCCAACCCAAATGTACCCAAATCTTTATCTGTACATGTGTTTCCAGCCACCTGTTTTTATCCACATTTTATGCAAATTTGCACATAAAAAAACAACTGAGTAGAAACACCAGGAATTCAAAGAAGAAAAAAAGTCAAAAAATTGCAAAACATCTTTTTATACTTGTTGAGATGGAAATTGGCATGTCTATAAAAGCAAAATGTGACAAAGTGCAGTGGAAACAGACTTAGTGAATGAAATATGACGTAAATGCAGCATGTGACTTTAATACCATCATACTGTTGTGCTCTGTTGTGCAATGGTTTAATGGCATCTGACTGGAGTATTAGTGTTGTGCATTCATTTCTTCATTGCATTATATTTATTGCATTTTCTTTCACCAATTCTCCATTTTCCATTAGCTTAAGTATTAGTAGTGGTGGTAGAGTACCAGTAGAGAGTAGTCATGAAGTCACCAAACTGACTGTAATGTCAGTTACACAACAATAAAGCTAACACTAATAAACTAATAAACTCTGAAAACTCTTGAATTTTAACTTTTGTAGTGTATTCAAGGTTTAAAAAATGCTTGGACTTTGGATAAAGACTTGTGTAAAGTCACCAAATATCATGAACCAGTGAGAACAATGAATGTGTAACATCGCTCCCACTATCAGAAACAAAACTAGTAAACCAAAACTGCTTGAAGAGAGAGAGATACCAATCAGGCACAGTCTGAGAAAAGACCCAATGGTAGAGCAGAGGCAGAGCGGGTCGTCGACTAATCAGAAGATCTGGGATTCAATCCCCGGCTCCTCCAGTTGACACTGAACCCCAACCTGGCCCTGAAGGCTGTGCCATCGCTGTGTGATTGTGTGTGAATGAGCATTAGCTGCTCCTTCTGATGAGCACTTGGCATCGTGCTGCAGCCTCTGCTATCAGTGTGCGAATGTGTGTGTTGACATGTAATGTGTAGCACTTTGAGCAGGCAGAAGACTAGAAAGGCGCTATACAAATGCAGCCCATTTGAGTGAAAACACCTGTATTGGTGAAGCATGGGAGTACAGGGCAAAGGCTTAAGACTCCAATTATGGCCCATCACCCATCTGCCTTGTCTTCTACCAAAGATGTTTCCCTTAGAAACGCTATGAACATCTGATTATCTGTTCTGGTGTAAGTGCCGACCTGTCTTTGTACCTTCCACAAGCGTCTTTCATCTTCCTTCTCATCATTTGAAGTGCCATGAAAAGGACAGGTCATGAGAGCCTTGGATGTGAGGCTCTCTGTAGGTAAGGGGGCTTAAGAAGCTGCCTCCTCTCAGAGGCATGTCGAGTTGTATACGAGCTGGTCTGGACCGCTCATAACATTAGCGGCAGGAGTCCTGGGCTGCTAATACTGTCACACTGAGAGAGAAAGTCAAGCAGGGAAAGAGGGAGACAGAGGTGTGAGTGTGTGTCTGTGTGTGTGTGCTGCAGTTAAATTACAGCAAGATATACCTCATTGGTTGATGGTGACTACAGGGAATCATGTAGAGAAGCGCTGACATGTGAGTGTTTAAGTGTGTGAACACACACGCATGATTGTAGTTTGAGGGTTTTGTGAACAATATTCTCCATGTGTTGGTAATATAAACAGCCACAGCAGGCAGTACCTCTACTTGTGTGTGAGTGTGTTAAATCCTTAATATAATCACACTGTGGTAGTCATGCACACACAGAGAGCACATACAGAGAAATACACAGAGGGGTCTGTGGGATGAATTAGATGCCGGCATGTGTAATTTACACATTCTGCAGGTCAATATTTTCCTGTTTTGCTTTTATAAGCCACTGAGATTAATTTATTTATTTTATGTGGATACATTTTGTTTGTAGAGGACTTTTTTATTTGCATTTTCGCCCTCTTGCTGTTCTGATGTTGAGAAAGTGAAAAATATATTTCTTTTTTTCCTCTTCACCTGTTTGCCTTATAGAAACCTCTGGTGTTTACCGTTACAGGGTACTGGTTTTCTTTTTGCTTACAGTCACTTTTGTTTACCCTCTGGCTCCCAATGCGCTGCAATACAGTTCAAAAGGGTATAAATTGAAATTGAAACACTGTTGGCAGTGTTCAGTTTGAGTGTGTTTTACTGGTCTATCATACAGATCACTCTGGACTGCATGCTTACTGAAATACCACTTTTCTTCCATGCACCAAAAGAAATAGCCATCAGTGACATAGTCTGGTAACTAATGGGTTAAATGTTTGTTGGTTAGTTAGTTAAAGAAAACAGCATTTTGTGTTAATCATGAAAGAATTTCCTATATTTAATTTAAGATTAAATGCATCAAGATGAGCTTTAACAGAGACTGAAAATTGAAACCACAGTTAAATGAATTAGACTGTATTAGTCAGATTGTGTCTGAGGGATTTGTTCACATGTAAAGGAGCCGGATGGCAACTAAACTAGACTTGACTGCATTTCAAATAAAACTTCTTTTCAGTGGATTTTGATCATTCAGTTTTTTGCTGTTTTTGTTTGTTGGGTTCAACTCTGAAATTTGTCCCTGTAAGAGGTGAAATGCATTGTACAAAAGACACTTATTCAACTAATAAGAGCAGAGTATAAACAGATTTGTTAGGAGAGGTCAAGAAACCATAGTTTTGTATTGTGAACATCTCCCCTAATTAACATATGAGCATGGAGCTAAATGCTAATAACAGCTTGCTAACATGATCACAGTGACGATGCTAACATGCTGATGTTAAGAGTAACTGAGATCATAAACCAAAGTATTCAGCAAAAGTTAACTGATGATGACGCTACATGAAAAGTGATGAGATCAACCAAATTTCTTTATTTCATTCTTAGGGGTGCACAAATGTCTTCACCAACTTTTATGACAATCAGAGACAGACACCAGTATTTTCAAGCACTGTGTCCACAGGCCATCAAGCTCCTAAATTTGGTGGCCAGTGTACATTTTTGTGGTCCAAATGGAAAACCTGTGCAAAAACAATAGAGAGAAGGCAATTTAATGCAACTTAACTCAGCATTCTTTAAGTGGAACACTTGTGTTCTCCTCTTTTCCCATGAATTATGATATGGTGTTTCCTGAAAACATTATTTCCAGTGAAAATTAGTTTGATTTTTTTTTGTCCAGGTAAGAAAACTGGCGACACACATAGCAGTATGTTACGGCCTTAGATGTGTCAAATTCTACCCACTTAAACTTCTGTTTCCATTCACTCCTAAACTTTTGTTGCCATTTTGTTTTTTCATAGACCGCCTTTTGTGATTCTGGTTCTTCTGTAAGGTTCATGTTAGCAGAGTGGTGATTTCACAGGTTAAGTGAACTAACTTTATCTTCTGGAGTTGCTACACCAAAAATCAAGGGATCACCAGTGACAGTAGGCTTCCAAGAACCACGAATACCTTTACTGAATTTCCCGGCTATTCATATAATAGCTATTGAGTCTCTCAGATTTTCTGCTGGAAAATGGCAGTGGTGGGTGAAGTGGAGCATGAGATCAACAGGCAGATTGGTATGGCATCACCAGCAATCTGGGCATTATAGTCGATCTACGTTCCAACCTTCATCTATGGATATGAGCTTTGGTGTCGTGACTGAAAGAATGAGATCACGGCTACAAGCAGCTGAAAGGCGTCTCCTCTGTAGGGTGGCTGCTCAGCCATACAGATAGCGTGAGGAGCTCAGACATCAAGAGGGAGCTCGGAGTAGAGCCACAGTTTCTTAATGTCAAAAGGAGCCAGCTGAGTTGTTTCTGGCATCTGAGGAGGATGCCTCCTTGGGTAGACCCCACGGAGAGATTATATTCCTCATCTGACTTGGGAACATGCCTGGATCTCCCAGGAAGAACTGGAAAACGATGTTGGGGAGAGGGATGTCGGAGCTGCTGCTACGGTTTTTTATTGCCCCACAGATGACCTGCTGCACGGGCCCTAATATTGATTTTGTTTTGGTCACAATGCTGCACAGAGTCTGACCAGCCTTGAGTCATTAGGCTTCAACAGAACAAACCCTCAAGATAACACTTAAAAAGGTCACTGGTTCAATTACTGGCTACACTGGTTCCCCAGGCTGGGCTCTTAAGATGTATTATTTCCTCTCCTTTTGCTCATCAAGTTGGGTCTTAATGTAAAACGTTAACCTTTACATACATGCGTTGCCAATTACTGTCAAGAGTCGCCGACTTTTGAAGAGGTGTGGGGGCTGGATCGCCTGCTTGATTTGTTACCATGGAGACATATAAGGAATCGAAGGTCAGTATCATGGGTGAGTGAGAGTGGGATGTAGTGGCGATCTCTGAGTTAATGTTACATACCAGTTCCTGACATACACTGCAGTGTTGAGTCTGTGGGTGCATGGGTTCATGGGAGCTGGATCAAGTGGTTCAGATCTTTTATTCTAGTCAGAAATTTTGTCCTTAAAGGGAAAATTGCATTCAGAGTACTTTACAATAACATCTAAATACAAAAACACCGTACGAAGTACACAATAAAAAAAAACACTTACTTACATATTACAAGCCATATACAATCATCAGGAGGTAATAGTTCAACATGGTGCAATATAAAGTCACTTATCAGTGCAACATACACAGTACTTACACAGGGATAAGATGCTACTTCATTTCATGTGCAAATTAGGCAATCTAAATGCAGTGAGGGCAGAATGAGACGCTGCTTCTGTTGTACGTTTGGTAGCAGATTTTATACAAAAGGCCTCATCACTTTTATCCAACCACCTTATTCCAACCAGCGTCAGCTACTCACAGTTTTCCTCTCTGCTTCTGACAATACAACGTCTGTAGAAAAACACACACAAGCATCTGCCCATCTATATTCACACACACACACACACACACACACACATACACCAGTCGTCCTTTGAAAGACTAATATTTTAAAAGAGGAGTCAAACTTTGAATAGGTGAGGCCCCTTTTTTACAATCACATTTGAAAATGCTATAAAAATTAAAGTGTCACATAAGGGGTCTCATTCAAAATGCCACAGATCCATTAATCTGAAAACTTTTGGAATAAAAAACATAGTTGTTATAACATAAAAAAGGTAAGAAAGTAACAAGAATATGCTTGATTTTATAGCAGTTTTTTTAAACAGTACATCTCTCTCTCCAGTTGTGCATTGCATTGTTTATAATGTAGGAAAACATACACAAAACATATGGAACTAAGACGAGTAACATGATTTGTTGTAAGGGTTAACACTTGATACACAGCATTTGTATTTGTGCCATGGCAGTTAAAAATGTAATGTAAATATACTTATGTGGGTTTCTTGTCTATCAAAACATTTTGAGACATTTACGTTTTTATCAGCCTAATGCATGTCTTTAATGAATGTGTTTGACAAGTTATTAAATGTTATGACTGAACGTTACTGCAGAATTCTAGTTTTCGTTTTTTTAGTTTTAGTTGTATTTTGCACAGTTGAAAAAAATGCACTAAAAAGGCAAAGATGACAAATGATATACAGTGCAATGGCTTATTTGAAGCTTCCACCTAAATAACATTTTCATTTAAATCCAGCTTTAGTGAACGTTTGTCATCCAGTAAACATCCACAGTATTATGTGAGAAAAGACTGAAATATTTCTGATGAATTTTAGGAACCACTTGTTTGTTGGTTTTGTGTGTCCCTGAACTATTGAATTTCTCCGTCCCTTACTTCCGTCACCATTTTCGAATTTGTTCTGCAACTATAGCAATGAAATGATTTCATATAAGCTGTGGTTTAAATGAGGCAGTTGTCGCTCAGTGGCTATGCTGCTGCCAAGTCACCAGAGTGTAATTACCAGGCACAGCAGGGAACGTCGTTTCATTTTGAAACACACTTTAGACAAATCTGCATTCCAGTAAAATGGAGATACCTCAAGTGTTGGAGGAAATTGTCATTAAGTGTGCATCTAAATAGACCCAAGGGTTTCAACTTGTGCCTGTGGGGGAATTTGGAAAGGCTGAGAAGTTCCTGTTAGAGATATTTGAGAAGTAGTCATTACAAAGCAAGAGAGAGAGAGAGAAAAAGAAAAGGAAAGAAAAAGTGAGTGCAGTGAGTCTGACAGAAAGTTAGAGGAGAACAAATAAAAAGGGAGAACTGAGAAAATTATTGTTGATATAATGAAAGAGAAAGAAAAAAATGACCATCTCTCCATGCAACATCCTCTCACCGCCTTCAACTCCCGGAGTGATGAGGTGTTTGTGGCCTTGAGATGCAGCTGAGTCAGTCGTTGAGCATTTTCTTAATTAACTAGTGGAAAAACACACACACACACACACACACACACACACACACACACTGAGATACAAATTAGAAAAGCACACGTAGCAGCTGAAATATACACCAAAACAGAGGACATGCACCTGTTACCACAATCTTTTACAACAGATTGGGGTTGTAGTGGTAAATATGAAGATGAGTGAACTGTAATTTAACATTTACCTTTTTCTCCTCATTGATTTTTTTCAGTTAATCTGAAAATGTGTAAATAAACTCTCAGCCTCATTTCAAAGAGGTGATAAAAAGTTTACTTGAGTTTAACCTCCACTACACCCCCAGAAAATTCACCTTTGATCTCTTATGTAAAGTCATATTTAGAAAACTTAACACAAAATGACCTCCATGTGATCCCTACTTCATTACTGTGACTTGAGACATCATTTGCCAATTTAGTAGACATCACAAACATAACATCTCATAGGTATATGTGGAATATGCATGTTTGCCTGACAAATTTGGATAATTCGATGCATCATTTTGCATGTGATGACTCAAATGATGAAAAAATGTTCAGAAGTTATGACGAGTTCGACAGTTTCGCTGAGAAATGACTCATCAGTTTTGATCGGCGATGCCATGTGTAAGTGGATATTGTGCAAAATTGTAGAAACTTGTACTCTTTTGCACACATGAGCCAAGAAGTGTGCAATTTGCTTTAATGCAGAAATTCCAGTCTGTTGTGAACAACAAACTAATTGTTCTAAGAATTGAACTTACTGTTTTGTAATTCTCATTTGAGAAATGGACCAAAGTGAATGAGAAAAAAATGTAATGAAGAAACAATTTGTTTTGGAGCATGAATGAAGTGTTTCGGGTGAGTAAAACCTTTTGCAAACATACAATAGAGTTTTGATGTCCCAGGAAACAGCTGTGACAATTGCACTTACAGTTTAGAAAATGTTAAGACTGTTCTGAAATGACTGAGACTGAGAAAAACTGTAATCCTCCTTGAGGGAATTTTTTTTTTTTTTTCCACTCCACTGTTAATTACTTTACACACGGCCTGTATACACATATGCAGTTTGTGGGAGAAGTGGTGGATGCTCAAAAGTGATGGATGCTGCCTAGAATCAAGCACCCTGAGCAGTTTGGGTTTCAAAGCCTTGCTCAAGGGCACCTCAAACAGGAGGTGAGCTGGCACCTCTCCACGCTACCAGTCCACACTCTGCACTTTGGTCCAGTCACCTCTATGTGGTTTATATTCGAGGAATGGCAGACATCTCTACCACCAATATGTCTCGGCTTTCAGCCTTCCCCTGTGAGGACAGTAATGTCGTGATTAGGCCAGGTGAGGTCATGTTGTATTCTACATTTACAGAAACTAATCCATGTGAATTGGCCAGTTAATATAATGTAGAATCATTGTGCATTTTATGAGAAGTAATTTTGAATTTGAGAAACACTATGTCGAGCAGTGATCCAAGTAGCACAAACATTTATCCTTCCATTTTCAGATCCATAGCCATCGCTATAATTAGCACTCTGAGTTTCAGGGTTAATTTGACTGGCGACTCTAAACAGACAGCTGGCCCTTGTCTGGCCCCTGTGGTTTAAATGGGCCACTATTTGTCTTTCTTTGTCTTGTTTTTGACTGATCTGCTGTTTCTGATCTGAAGTTCACATCCTCCTGAAGCTCTCAAGGCCCAGATGAAGCTTGATAGAGCTTATTATCTCTGCATCGACTGTTTCATCAGCCTAATATCAAATAGGTCTGCTTTTTACGCTTAACTGAAATGGCTAAATGGAAACACACAAATAAGACACACCAGGGTAGAAATTAATGAGTTCTCTGGGCAAAACTGCCCTTGAAAGTTCATAAAATGTCTGTGAATTTTAAAATGATGTGCAAATATGGTACAGGCTTTGACGAAAAGTTTGTTAAGTTTCTTGTGAACAACAAAGTTGATGATGAACAATTTGACATACCTGTCTGTAGGTAGGTAGGTATTGTCACTTCTCAGGTTTCCTCACATTGCTTCTCTTGAAATGAAGGAAGGGGAGAGGACAGACGAGGCACAGAGCAAGGGAGGGAATGATGAGCAGGGCAAATAGAAAGTGGGAAGGTAGACATGGGGGGACGAGTTTTCAGAATAATAGTCCTTTTTATTCTACCCCTGTATTTGTCTCTTCTCTCTCTATGGGAGTCTGGGTGTGTGTGTTTGTTCAGGTATTGCGGGCAGTCGTAGAACGTCCATTTTGGTTTTGGGGCTTCAATAGCATTTCAATCTGTTCTGTCTGCCTGATGGGTGTGTATGACCAGCAGACACACACACACACACACACACACACACACACACACACCAATCTGTCCATCCCTGTCTAAGACGAGCTTCTGTTAGCATTTCACTAAGGCTGTTGACAGTTTCTTTTATAAGCACAAAGGCATGTGCACAAGGTATGTACAATAGCTTCAACACATCAGAGATAGATATATAGATGTATAGATAGATAGACAGAGAGAGAGAGAGAGAGAGAGAGAGAGAGAGAGAGAGAGATTTCAAAAATTTCAAAAGAGAACATACTGGCTGTGTTGCCAGTATTTCAGATGCCAGTATTTCAACTTGGCATGTTTCCTCAATCTCTGATAATATATCATGGCCACTTTATGATTTAGTACAGTAGGCCTAATTACATTACGTTTCTCTTCTAAAGATGTTACGTAAGTAAATTAAATATAAAAAAAACTAATTCAAATTCATTCTGTTTACTGTATCATCATTTCATTTGAACTTGTCACACTCATAAATGAGAAATTTACAACAAGTTTGCGCAACTAAGAGTTTTGTGAACCAAACTTGGAGCGCTCATACAGGCAAACTTTAGAGAAAAACATCAAAGAGGTTTAGGATAGTGTACATGCATGAACCTCAGTTTGATATTGATTGTAAGATTGCACAAACTTTGCCCCTCTCCACCTCAACCTTTCCTATATGTCTACAATTTAACGTCAAAATGAAAGGGATACAACGTCCAGAAAACAATGCAGACAAAATGAATGCTGCATGACATCCTGGATACCTGGATGTTTATGAAATTTGACATACCTTTTTGGGTGTGTGTGTGTGCATGTGTGGGTGAGAGAGAAATGGGACACCAGAGTATTTCTGTGTGAGGAAAAGGGACAGGAGGAGTTAAATCAGTGCCGTGACTTCAACATTGATTCAGACATGCATACTGTTATGTGCTGACATAATGACAAAACACTGAATGTACAGTACATCTACACAAAGATGTTTCTCACTTACAGCTACGCATACACAACAAACCCCCTTTGGTCTCCCTCGCTCAAGTGTGTGATTGCAGCGTTTGCTGTGTGACTGTCAGATTGCAGTGCAGCATCAGCCTCATGCATTTTGATAGCATCATAGCTCCTCTTCTCTTATCCCTCTTTCTCCCCCTGAAGCATCGTTTTATAATATGACACATGTATCTTGCACTGTGCGTGTAGCGAACATGTTGAACTGCTTTTGTTTGGTATTATGAAGAAATAACTAACTTTTTTGATTATTGAACAATTTTGTACTTAATTAACGATCCTGGAAAGGCCCAAAAAAGTGGTGCAGCAAAATTTATCTGTGCACCTATTTGCGAGATATTTAATTTGAGAAGTTTGGTGACTAGGACTAGTTGGTAATTGTAGCAGGTGAGCAAGCAGCAAACAGGCTGCATTATTCAAAACAAAATCCAATCATGTCTTCCTCTTGTAAAACCAACCAAATTCAACAAATAATACAATGACATCCATGCATCTGTCAAACTTCTACCGACACAGAGCCAGAACTCAAGACATAACCAAAAACACCCACTTTTTGACATTCCTATCAAATTCCTCTCAGCTTTATATTCCAACTGCCTATCCTGTTTCACTCAGAACCACGACACGAAAAGGAAGATAGATAGGTTACTCTCGATATTCCGTTTCATCTCGACTTTATTGAAAAGTCAGGAAAAAGCTTAGCTAGCGATCTCTCTAATTGTTATTTAACAAGTTTATTAGCTTGGTTGCTAATGGGTCAGTGACTTCTCACCATTTATTACACACAAGACAAGTCTCCATTTAAAATGCTGGTGCACAAGCAGGGATAGATGTTAATATTTTAAGCACTGGCCCCATGGGACACCAAGCAGCTAAATTTGGTGGCCAAATTACATTTTGACCACTTTTCACATGAATTTTGATGAGTTGTTTGAAGGCATTGTTTCTGTGGAAAAGCAAGCTAGAGCTCTTGGCTATGTTGAAGGTAGTGGCACATGCTGCAGTACATTAGTCTGTAGATGTGTTACATTCTCGCCACTTAAACTCCTGCTTCCATTTACGCCTAACTTTTTGTTGCCATTTCATTTTTTCATAGCCCGCCTTTTGTGTTTTGTCAGCTTAGTAAACCCATAGACATATATACGTAGATGCCGCATGTGGCAAGAGCGAACGGAGAAGATGCCTCATTCATGTGCTGCATGGAATTGTACCAACCAGTTTACAGTCCAAACCAGATCTCATGGGATTACCTTTCACAGGTAAGACTGAAAAAACACTTTTGATTGTATTTGGCCATTATAACGTATTTTTACGAACAGAATTTGCTGACTTTGTGGCTAAGTCCCGCACATAATACTGTGGATTCCCACGGTGAAACCAGCCTCCAAACAACGAAGAAGCCTTTCCTATTTAACTAAATTGGCCCGAAGTAAGTACTCTGATTGTTGTTAGTTGCTTAGCTAACTTTTCACATGCTATGTAGGTTTTCCAAAGATAAAGAGCTGAGAAAGCAGTGGGAAACAGCTGTCAGACGGGAGGGGTTTTCTGCTAGTCCATCATCCATGCTCTGCAGTGAGCACTTCAGACCGGAGGATTTTGACAGGACAGGTCAGACAGTCAGGATAAGAGATGGAGCTTTTCCTTCAGTATTCAGTTTCCCAGCTCATCTACACAGGGTAGGTGTATAGGCTGTAAGGATTAGATAATTCAGTGCCACACTATGCTGAAAATGTTTTTCCCTTTCTGAATATGAAGGAATCAGTGATGTATTTTGTTTTACACTGTGAGATAATTTCTATATTTCATCCTTCACTTCACCAGAACGTCTCAGACCTCAAAGAAAGTACAGGAGACCCTGTCACTGGACTGTCCCAATGTGTGTATGTGTGTTACAGTGCCCCCCCCCCGTACAGATATATGTATGTATATATGTTCATCAATCACTGAATATCAAAATGATTAATCAAAATCAGTTAAATGTAAATGTTTGTGCTCTTTATTCAGAAAACCCACCTGTCACATCTACGTTTCAGGATCTGGTTATTATAAACACAGATGTTTAATATTAATATTTCAATATTTGTCATCACAATAACAGTGTTACGTACATTGGTAGCTGTAAAAACTCATAAAAACATTTTTAAAAAAAATACATACGTTGGTTTGGTGCTTACCTATGTTCTAAACATATAAAGAGTAAACATTTATAATCATCACATTAAAAGTTACATACATTGTTTTTGATGCCTGTTTGTTTCCCATATATATTAGTGTGCGTGTGAGTGGGTGAATAAACTGTCACTTTGTAGACAGGTGCTTTATGAAGTTTGATCCATTTCCTTGCATTACTTTATGGGGCTGATCTGCCACATCCAATATGGCGGACACTGCGATGACGTATCGCAGCAACGGGCCAACCCGCTCAATGAGGCGTCTACGTTTATATGTCTGTGAGTAAACCCATATGGTCATATGGTTAATGTCCTGACAACCTGAGAAGTTTAAACAACCAGTTATGCAAGAGAGAGGCACACGATGCTGTATTGATTTTTCCCCAGCTCAAATAAAAAGTAGCATATGTGATTTTTGCTTTATTGGAGAGTTCTTTGTCTGTCCCTAATACAGTATGATGGCATGTACTTAACAATCAAGCTAACAGTTAGACAGCCAGCACTGTGGTATTTATGCAGGATGCTAAAGTTAGCTGTGTTTACTGTTGACCCATTAGTACAGCAGTATGGATTTCCCATCAAAAGATATGAGGCAAACAACAAACTGCTAGCTTCTGGTTATGAGTCTTTATAAGCCTTACTGTCAGACTAAAGAATTAAAACAATGCTTCTGTAGAGTCACTTCAGCTCATCGTGAGGGAGAGAAGGAAGATATGAGAGAGACAAGAAAGAGACGGAGAGAGAAATTGCATCATAAAGCAGTAAAGCTGGCAGTATACTCCAAACAAATCAAATTTGTAGTGTTCAAATCAAATACGGCACTGTGTGCAAATGTCTGTGACTGAGATTTGTTTCTCTAATGGCATTCATGCAAGAGAAGTAAACACACAACAAGAAGGACACACTTAGAAAAAATAGCTGAAGTTGGTAAAAGGTAATTTAAGAGGTCGTGAACTAGATTGTCAAGATTATCTTCATGAGAAAAACATCATGCTCTTGTGGGCATGCAAATCATCACTTTTGTGTCCCAGAAGCAAAGGCAGAAATAGCGTGACATTATTATAACCCTGCAAAACCTCTTAGGAAATGCCTCTTATGTCATTCAGACAACTGGGGCACCAGATCAGAAAATGCTCATATGGTTTGCTCTGGGAGGCAGTTTCAAATTAGCTATTACATCATTTAGTGTGGAAGACTTGTTGAGATCATCTGAAAGATTTCAACTGGCCGGTCTGTGTGCACTGTGGCCATCAAAGAAAATAGGACAAACAAATGTAACTCTGTTTTTCCAGACCCACTGTTTTTTTTTTTGTTCAGTCATGCAGCACTGGCTTGTTGTCATGGATTCAGTGTCAGACAGAAAAGACTCACCGGAAGAGAACAAATCTCACAGTGTCACCTGTCACCTCTCACTCATCACGGTGAGCATGTCAGTGCTAGCAAGCAGTTTGCTCTGTAGCAAACATCGTGTCAATAATCAAACCATGCTATCTCCCACAATTAACGTGACATTCTTCCAAGCACAACTTCTTGTTTATATATATATATATGCTCATTTATGAAAACAGATACAGTGTGCATACTTTCTTTACATTGGCATGGATGTTAAGCAATACATCCTCTAGAAGGCACCCCCCAGAGTCAAAAGTTTCTGACAACAACAACCGTAGCAACACTGAAAGAGGTTGTAATAATGTGCCTGCTGAGAAAGAGACAAAAGTGAAGGCAGCATTGTTGGTGGTGGGGGGTCTGTGCAGGCATCAAATACATTGCAACAACAGAAAATTCTTTTCTTTTGCTAATTTACGACAAACATAATTTCCAATACTTTCAGATTTTTAAAACTTCTTTGTTGTGTCCTGCGGTCATGCTGAACTGCTGGCTACGCTGCTCTGCCCCATGACTAACGGAGCAGCAAAATACTGCATAGCTAGCCACACTCCAAATAAGCTCTCATTTACATAAAGTTTCCCATTGTTGGTCAGTCCTGCATCACGAGGTATTCCGCAATGCCTTGCAAAGCAATTCGCTCATGTCCCGTGGAAAATGGCGGTGGATATCAGTCTTTTCCCCAATGCTTTATGCTCATTTGATAACGTGTCACATTTACTAGAGAGCAAGTCTACACATTGAAGTCAGAGCAGTGGGCCTACAGAGACTTGAGTGCAAATAAGAACACACGTATGTTTTTGTTCTCTCCCTTTTTATTTTCTTCACCCAACAGAA
Organism: Lutjanus erythropterus; assembly: GCF_056507025.1. Taxonomy (NCBI): domain Eukaryota; kingdom Metazoa; phylum Chordata; class Actinopteri; order Lutjaniformes; family Lutjanidae; genus Lutjanus; species Lutjanus erythropterus. The sequence continues at coordinate 17,064,849 of NC_139326.1, read as the reverse complement.
CAGAATTTGCCCATTTGTTATATACTAAAACCTGATGAGGAAGAGAGAACGAGCTAGACAGAGCCCACAAGAGAGACGGAGTGGGCGACAGAAAAAGTGGAACTAAACAGAAGCTTAACTTCACATAAGTCATTGAACTTAACTTTATTTCATCCAGATTCCAGGATGCAGTTGAAATATACTGTGAAAATATAATTGGTCTGAGCACAGTCTGTGTCCTGTTGCATAAATCACCCATGTTTGATACAGGAGCGACTTGCTTCAGACGTGGTTGTGACACTCAGAAACAATGTTGGGGAGCCGACTTTCTCACAGCCTGGTGACATTTAATTCCAAATGCTATGGGAACCAGTCCTGCCGCATACTGGGCACCGACTCTTCTTGAAGACACTCCAGCAGGTTGGCTTATCACCCAGAAAGTTAACTAATTCTTTGGTTCTTTAATTTACTAATTTATTTAGACAGGCAGTCTCATCGAAATTAGGGATGTCACAATATACAAGCACTGAGAGCGCATCCTCATACTTTCACAACACAACAAGTCAATTGCCAGTGACTCCCAAAACAATATGTGTTACCTGTGAGTACTGGCAGGGACAAGCTGAGCAGATCTTAACTAAGTTGCAGAGTATGTGTGGGAATTTGATCATTACAGCATCAGCTATGTGACGCTGACCGATCAGGTCCGGTCTTGCTGAAAACTGTCGACCGGTGCATCCACACTTTTCACTATCCAGTAAATGTAACTACACTTTTTGTGTGCTTTTGTACAGTTATGGTTGCAGCCTCTCTCTCCCCCTAGACTTGTGTTTTGAGTGTAAATCATATGCCAAAAATAAAACAAAGCACACATTAAACAAAATTCTAGATGAATTGGCTCATGGCTTTTTTTTTTTTTTTTTTAAATTTCTGTATACATTACACTAATATTATTATTGTGAATTCATTTGACTACCTGTTTTATTGAATTATTGTGGCAGCCCTAAGTAAAATAAAAGTGTCTTGTTCAAGAGAAACCTGTGCACATTGGTGCGAGCAGCAGCAGAGAGGGTTTCCAGTAACCAGCTTTTATGATCTGTTACAGTCAGGCCACTGAAATGAAGCAAGTACACAAACACAATGTGGAGCAGCCATCTTTACTCTGAACTAAGTTGTCCAGTCTTTAAAAAGTTAGTTTGGTAATGATCAATCCTCCTCACCTCCTTCACAGGACGTCACTAATTGTCCATCTTAAATGAGTTTTTCTCAGACTTCATTTTAAGTTTTCCTCAGAACTCATCTTGAAACTGAATGCTTTGCGCAACTCCAAAATAAATCAAGTAAATTCATTCCTTATCTCATTACCGAGATGTCAGCATCTTTGCCAGGATGTGAAATATGGAAACCGTTTTAAATTATATTAATAATTCTGTTTTCCACCAAACCATTACTGGACTTCTCCAACAGAAACTCAACAAAAAAACAAACTTGGACTTCAGCTTACATTAATGTCAATAGATCACACATTTGGGATGCAATGTGTAATTGAATTTGGGATGAGAAATTAAAGTAGTGCTAGTTTAATGATAAACTGTTCATCAACTGGAGTCTCTCACACCAACTGAAGCTCAGATTACACTTGTAGTGTATGCTAATGTGTTTGCGAGTGTGTCTAAGTGTGTGCATCTCTTTCCTACCTGTCACCATAGTGTTGCAGCTCAGTGACTGACTGATTGTGTGCTCTGATTGGGTCTCTGTTGCCAGGACACGGAACATTAGCTCTGTGATTGGTGGATTTTTTCCCCCCTTTTTTCTGACACATCACAGTAAAAAGTCACAGCAAGAAAAGCATTAATTGTAGTGATGGAAAGATTATTTTCTCTTTTAGAGTCACTTTTGTAGACTTTTTAAAACAAATCCAACATGAAAACTACTTTATTAGGAGTTGTGAGAAAGGAACTTTATTTATCTACTTTATCCAGTGGCTTAACACATGATTTGATCAGGGCTTCAACTTCAAAGACCAATAAATGAGACACAAACGAATCATTGCCTCTTTAGCAACTTAATGTCCAAATTCCAGCAGCAATTCACCACATCCTGGCATCTAGTGGCGCCCGGATAACATAACATCACTCACAATACTCCTAATGACCCCATTCGCAAAAGAGATTACTTGCAAATGAACTAATCACTCGCGAGTTGCACATTGCTACAGGGAGAGGAAAAAAAAATTGGGTGAATTAGTAAGCAGTTATGATGATGGAGAGCAACTGACAGTTAGTTATGCAGCGAGAGAGATTCGAAGTTGTGTTTACCCGACTGTTTTATGTCTTCTCCGCATGTCTTTCTGCTTCGATGAGAGAACTTTCCCAGGGCTTAATGAGTTTGGAGCCTTGGGCGTTTTAGATTGATGTGATGTGGGTTGAAGAGGTAACTTTTAAAATGTATTCTGGTGCAGTGTAATCATCAGTGTAATCCATGTAGTTAGTCCTATGTAACATGGTCTGTGTTTTCATTTAGATGCAAGTGAAATGTGATGTATATAATACCAAGAGTTGAACATCAACTCTTTTTTTGAAAGGTTGCAGAGAATAAATAAAAACTTACCTGGTTAAAATTCAGTGGATGTTGCAATACAGTTTCTTACTTATATAGGTAATACCTTACCGTACAGTACGTTACACTGTGGCATTTTTTATTTAAATGGCAAACAGATGAACAAATGGATGAATAGATGAATGGATTGGTGGGTGTGTATTGTAATTTGTGCATATTTATTATGTTTTGTATATGAATTGTAAAACCCTAATTTCAAAAAAAGGCGGTACATTGTCTAAAACATAAATAAAAACAGAACGCAATCATTTGCAAAAACCTTTAGATTTTTATTCAGTTAAATACAGTACAAAGACAAGATATTTGTCTTGTTCAAATTAATAACTTTATTGTTTTGTCTAAATATACTCTGAATTTGATGCCTGCAATGCATTTCAAAAAAAGTTGTAGACAGGAGTAACAAAAGACTGCGGAAGTTGTGGAATGCACAAAAAAACCTGCTCCACGGGCTAACAGGTTAATTGCTGACTTGGTATTAAAGAGGCACCCTCAAAAGTCGTTCAAGTGAGTGGTGTATGTATGTATATATATATATGTTATTCCACAATGAAAAGGCAGCATATTTAAAAGCTTTTCTGCTTAGTTTTGTTCCTGTCATGGAATTGTAGAAGTTCAGAAGTTCATTTTAAGCATTTTATATTTCCCCTTTTCATTCTTATATTGCACAGAAAAAAACTGAATTTTAGTTTCACTAACTACAATTCCTCAAACAGCTCCAAACAAGCACCATGTGTTGATGAAGATCATGTGATGTGACAGAAAGACCAGAACAGCTACAATACTAAATGGACCTTGAGATAAGACTGTTTCATCAACTATTATTTCTAAGGTCAAGTATGGCCTTTGCATTAAGACAAGTGCATTTAAGAGGAATAGTACAGTAATAGTATAATAATATTTGTTGACACAGAGAGGCGACTTCCAGGATCTTAATCTTTACAGGTTTAAGGATGAATGCAGCGTTCCAGGTCAAAGATTTCTCTCAGCACAGTCAGTTTTTACTGAGAGATGTCTGGAGGCTAGGTGACAGCTTGGATAACACACACACACACACACACACACACACACACACACACACACACACACACACACACACACACACACTCTGTCACACTCTCCTACATGCATTCTGTTTCATTCACACACACACCAGAGTAGTTAGCAGTGTGGCTAGCACTGTCAGACCATGTGGTGTGGTGTTAATCACACCTATGTCCATTAGCACTTCAGCACAAGGCGCCCTCAGCGTGCATATAGACACGGGTATAGACACACTCACACACGCACACCATAGAGAGAGAGGACATGCAGATAGTTATGAACAATAGAGAGAAAGAAAGAGGGCTGATGTTGACTCGTTTTTCCATCAGTATAACTACAGCACTGACTGAGAGAAGCTACAAATATTCATTATTTCCCAACTTGACAAATGTTCATGCTAAAAATATTTTACTTTTTTGTATTTTAGTTAAAATATGTTTAGGAATGTTTTAAAATATTTTTCATCATTTCATAACCCCATACTGAATCTAACACTTTGTATAAGGAGTCACTATTTTGAGCCTTTTGAGGATTAACAGCCTGTCTGAACAGCTGCGACTTCAAAGAGGTGTTAAAAGTGTCAACAATGTCAGCAAATGTGACATTATGGAGGAAGTCAACGCTTTTTTTTTTTTCTTTTACAGAAGCAGCTACACTGAACGAGTTTTTAAAAAAATGACTTCACATTCTTTCTTTAGCTGGTGTTGCTAATATTATCATCTTGTAAAGGTATGGCAAACATTTAAACAAATGGTTACTTATCATGGCTCCGTAGTGTGTGAGATGAGATAGCTGGTAGTCAGATCCAGCACTGATGGAGCTAACCAGCCATGAGCAGCTGCTATCAGACTGTTTATGTCTGCGCTGGAAACACAGAGGGCCCCATTTTACACCAGGCGCAAAGCGTATGCACTGCTACCTTACACCAGCGCAGTTTCCTTTTTTTGCCACATCTGCATGGCAGCGAATGAACTTGTGCTTAGTCTCTAAAATTGCAAATTGATGGCATGGCGAGGTGCATTGGGCATGTTGTGCACCATGCATTGGAGACAAAACCACTTGCGCCTTAGACCAGCTAAAACCTGGTCGAAGCACAAAGTCTGAGGCCCAGTACGTCCGTCTGCACAAGACAGCAACTGGCGCATTTGGCTGTAGCACACACATACTAATCACAAAAACACCTTTCATTTATGCTACATTTTCCCCACACAGGAGTGCGGATTAGTTAAGTGTCCTTTAAATATATTTTCTATCAGAAATAAAGTGTACAATGAGCGTGTGTGTCTCCCATTTGGTTGAGGTGCACACACACATCTCCACAATCACAAGATACCTTTTGTTTACGTTAAAAAGCATGTGTGTGTCTCTAAAATTATTCCCACTAGTAAGGGATCAGGAATTATTATAATTTTAAATCCTAATAAATCTCAATAGACCTGTAATTTGCGCATGTGACGGGATCACAGCTGTCAGATTGTCTTTAACAGATCAGTCAGCATGACAGCTGGAGCAGCTGTAATGTTTGTATCGGTGTGTTTATTGCGATCCAGGAAAATAACAAGCCATTATATCTGACCATGAGACTGACCCGACCCAGGGAGAAAAAGGTATGTGTCAGAGGATGATGTTGGATGTGTTTACCCGTTTGATAACCCGTGTTCTGATTCTGTTTCCTAAACCCACCGTGGTGTGGCAGAGGAGCAGTGGAGCTACATAACAATGATGATGGTAATAATGAATTAGAAAATACTATGTAATTTCAAGGTGCTTCAATCTAAAACATAACCAATTACATATCTGCATGACAATTATAGTTCATGTATTGTATTACTTTTTGCAGTTAATGTAAAATAAACTGCTGTCTGTCTGTCTCTGTCTCCTCACTTGAAAATCTTTTCTCTTTGTTTCCACCTGGTAAATCCACCGTAATGCTGCCAATGCTTGCCCTCTGGATGCACCTGCTTCTTAAAGGTGATGAGAGCTGGCTTTCTGATTGGGTTACTGTATGTTCGTCCTGCTCTGCACTGCAGGTTGCAGGTTGTGAAACAGGGCAGGATACCCCTGCGCCCCTGGCAAAGGTGGATTTGAACACGGCTTGAATAAATACACACAATTACACAATTACACAAATCGTTGCACAGTTTTGAATGAAATATTTCATTTTGCAAAAGATCTGAGGTGTTTTGCTAACTGTGCTTGGGATTGGGTAAACTGTGTGTAGTGCTTGACTATAAATGCATTGCGCCATGCACTTTTAATTTGCACTTTAGATCAGCGTAAGATAGGGCCCAAAGAGTCTGCTGGAGCTTTGACAGTCACTATAAAGTACATTCATGCCCTTTGTAAAAGTTTCTGTGTGGTAGCTTACCTGTGTTGTAGCTGAGTGAACTATTAGCAGCTCAGTGAGGCTCTCTGCTGTCTGTGTGTGTCTGTGGAGGAGTGTCAGTACAGAGCTGTACTCGCCACCGTGAAATCAGTATAAAGCACATTCAGGACCCTTTGTTAAACTTTCTGTGTGGTAATGTATCTGTGTTGTAACTGAGCTAACTGTTAGTGGGTCTTTTAACAGCTTAGTGAGACTGAGAGCGAGGCTCTCCAGTGTGTGTGTCTGTGGGGCAGTGTCAGTACGGAGCCGTGGCCACAGTGGTGAAGCTAGTTTCAAGCTGGATATTCAAGAAGACGCTCCTGGATCCACACAGTGTCATTTATGTGTATTTGTATAACCAACCTAAAACTCACGGCGGTGTCGTAGCCCTGCTGTTGGACTCTGTTTATCATGGACCATGGATCAAACCACTCAAAATCAAAAATATCAAGTGGAGGAAAACAAAAAACAGCATAACTCTTGTGAATGGTGAGTCTTGATTAGCATGTATTTGAAAATGAGTTTCACAGGCTCACACTCAAGAGTGGGGTGGGGGGCAAAGTTGTTGTTTTTTTTTGGTTGGTGACGAAGACGGCATTATATGTCACTTGCCTCCCGATTAAAAAAAACAGCAAAATTCAGTTGCAAAAGCAGCAAACCCAGGGCCACTGCAGAGGACTGACGGCCTCAGTATGTGGGATGCACACTCCACTCCGCCTGTGAGGAGCCGTGATGGTCATTTGTCACTGTTTTCTAATATTTCATAGACCAGATGATTAATCAATTAATCAAAAACATAATGAAGATAGTGAGATATTAATTGTTAGCTGCAGCCCAGCTGGGGTCAGACCAATGTCCATGTTGTCATCCCACCTTCAGTTATTATATGATTAGAACATATAAATAAAGTGCAACAAAGACAAAACTTATCTCTGTCTAAAAATAGAAACCTGTCAGCTTAAAATAATGGAAAAGATGTTTGTGATCATTTGAAAAGGGGTTGTATGAGCTACTTTTCCATAGTCAGAATATTATCCACAATATATGGTGGTCAGCATATACTGTGGATAATACTCTGACTATGAGGACTGAGGAAGCAGCAGAACTGTACTGCTGTGGACGGGGTCAGCGGCAAAGTGTATCTTAGCCTCCAACAAAAGGTTAATCTAAAAACGTAAATATCAGTTTAAGTGTTCTCTGTATTTAGAATATTTTCATCATTTCATCTTGCCATCAGACAGACTAGAAGCAGGAAAAAAAGATATGTAAGCCAAAGTCTCGCTGTCTTTGAACAACCAGATTCCAATGGCAAAATTTAGTAGTAATTTTACAAAGCAGAACACATGAGTTGCTTGTTTACTGCTGCCTTCATCAGTTTGTGTTATTGTTTGACTTGTGTTTTAAAATGTTAGTTTGGATTCACTAAAGTCACATAGAAACACAAACTAACGCATGAAGGAAGCAGTAGACCTCAACTCACATATTCTGCAACTCAAAATGACTGTTTTTGCTAAAGGATTCTGGTGGCTTTGGAGAGAGCGATGTTTGGCTTTAGCTTACATCCAGTCCAAGGCAGTACATTCTTTAGTTTCCGTGGTGGTTCTCCTCTCTGCTTCTCCAAACTGAGGGCGTCTCAACCGCCATCCACTGCAAGTAATACGCTGACTACTACTTCATACAACCCCACGTCAAATAATCCAAACTACCCCTTTAATTATGAAAACAAGGTGCCATAACATCATAATGTTAACTTTTTATGCTTCTTTTTGCTGTTTTGAATGACAACCTAATTGTGCACTGGCGGGTTACATATTCTATCAGGTCTGCCTAATCAAACTTACCCACGGATGAGCTTCAGAAAAAATAAATCTCAGCAGAATCACATGCTGTAGGTGTCTATTACTGTAGCTTCATTACAATTTCTCATTTCTGCAGTGTAGCAGGTCTCTGCTGGGCAGCTGGAATTTACATTGATTCTGTATGCAGCGTTGTCGTGTTTGTTTTATTGTCCAAGCAAGGCCATTATTAAAACGGCAACGGCTGTGATGTGTTTTCTGATTGGATGCTAAAAGATTACAGTCGCGATGAATAATAAAATCAGATGCACTAATGTGTGGCTTTCCTGGAATTCCAAATTGGCGGGCTGTCTGGGGACTGAAACAGAGCAAAGAGCGGCAATTTGTGGACTGAAAGCATGTGTCAAATTCATGCTTAAAACATGATAACGCTGAGGAAATTTTCATGATGGTGATTGCATGTTTCCTGAACTACTTTTTTTTTCACAAAAGAATGATCTTGAGCTTGAGCTTCAAAGGTGCACGGAGTAGCAGATTTATATATGTGGAATGGGCACTCTGTTCCCCGTCTTCTCTCAAAAAAAGAAAAAAATCTGTTTGTGTTAACAATGTCACTTCAACTTCAAATATTTGAAGTAGTTCAGGGGCACTTGATTTACCTCAGCAGACTGGAACAGCCGCCAACGCAGACACATTACTGGTGAGATTAAAGTAAATCAAGCACCCCAGTTTCTGCTGTGTTTGCTGTAGGATCAAGTGGCAGGGAAGGAATGGAGCTTTCTGTCTTGATCAAGATTTAAAAGGCTGTGTGTGTGTGTGTGTGTGTGTGTGTGCGTGTGTGTGTGTGTGTGTGTGTGTGTGTGTGTGTGTGTGTGTGTGTGCATAAAGTATACTTTCATGTGTCACAAGGTTGAGACCAGGACTCACCACCTCTTGCATGTTTCCCACCACTCTCATTCCTGTCACCCTCTGCCGTATGCTATTGAAAAGTAAACCCCAGTACCATGAAATAATCTTTAAAAAATTGACCTGTTTTGGTTATGGAAGGCCTCTGTAAAGCCAGCCTCCCCGCGCCCGCAGTTGAAAAAGAGACTGCTGAACTAAATAAAAAATCCACATCCCTTCACTTCACATCATGTTTTGACTCAGAGACTAAATTTCACACCCAAACAATGCCAGGGCCTTTCATATACATTTACAGTAGCCTGAGCGCATAAAAGGCTTGTGATTGGTCACACAGTGTGAGTGCCACTGCTCCAGGACTTGACTGTGCAATTTTGTCACCTCCCAGTATCACTCCAGTGTGGGTGTGTCCACATACGTGTGTGTGTATGTGTGTATGTGCAGATCAATATGTCGCCGAGTCAAAGCCCTCTACTACCCTCAAGTGGTCAAAATGCAGAATTGGCAGGACTTACCTGAGAGATACAGGAAGCTGTTTGCAATATGACATTGTGCGTGCGTGTGTGTGCGTGTGTGTGTAGTTATTCTCTGTGTGCATTTACTTGCATGTATACACTTATTTGTATTTGGGCCTTACTTATGCGCCACTGTGTGTGTCTGTATGTCACGCTTGCTTGCATGTCTCTGTGTGTGTGCCTAAGTATAGTGTGTGTGTGTGTGTGTGTGCATGCCCATGCCTCTTATTTAAACTACAGATTAGCGGATAGGGAGGGAGCGGCAGAGCAAAACGAACAAATATACAAACAGTGTGGTGGAGCTGTGGAAGTGGTGGTTGAGGTGTGGAACGGGGGAAATGAAGGGATGAGGCGTAAATGAAAAAGCAAGAGAGTTCCTGGCCGTTCAGCATTCAAAAGAATGCAAGGGGCCACTCTTGCAGGCTGGGTGGCTGTGGTACTTCATTTAACTGCAAGACAATGAAACATGATTCAGGAAGTCTAATTTAAGTGACAGATTATCAAGTTTGAAGGATTCTCAGATGCCAAAACACAGCACAGAGGTTTATGAGGAAGGATTTTACAACTTTAGAGAAAAAAATTTTCAAACCGTGCACAGTGGAAATACAGCATTCATATTCAAAGTTGTAACCTTTTTTTATTGGATATCTCAGGTTTTTTTCATACAGTAGTCCTGTGCATTGGCACCCCAGCTACATTAATGAGTGACCTCATTCAAAAGAACGAAGGGGCTGCTGTTTTTAATGCAGGACTGTTGTTTGTTTGATTTGGGGGCAGTGATACACAAATCTTAATTATGCATTATGCATATGCATGATAGGTCATTTGGAGTGTTGATTAAAACTATGTCTTCACAAGGGGCAGCATTAACATTTGGGCACTGGGGACAAAGTACATCACTCAACATTCAAATGAATGGAAATGTACCTGAGTTAGCCAAAGGCTAATTTTCACTGGCATTCCCTTTGCCAGATGTTGTTTGGCAATCTACACGCAATAAAAATATCTCAGTTTGTGAGGGAAGGACAGCAGCAGACACCAAACAATATGAGGGAAATTCAAAGAGAGCCACAAAGGACAGAACAAGCTAAAGATTTCAGACTCTGGAAAGAAAACTAGTGAGAGATGTGTCTAAAGACCCCAGAACAACTGCCAAGACACTAGTGAATGACTTAGCCAAGTCAGGAATTGTAGTCTCAAAGAAAACAGAGCAGATGAGTAAAAAGTTTACTCGATTCCTCACAGATTTGGTCTTATGTTTTATGTTTTTGAAAAAGTACAAAAATGTATCACTTATGTTAGAGCCTCATGCACACCGCTCCAACATGTAGAGGAAGTTTGACAGGCCTACGATGCACTAGTTACAGCTGCTAATCAATGATTGGACAGTTGCTGCTCACAGGAGGGGTGTAGCAAAGGGTCCGTACAGAAATACGATGACTCTGTATCACATTCCACATTCCAGCCAAAATCTCAAGACACACCTGTATTTATATCCATGCAGAATAGCCTCCATAGCCAACCTAACAAACTGAGGCAACGAGTACTAGCCAATCAGAAACACAGTTCTGAGGCTGCAGGTGGGGGAAAAAAGTGTTGATTAATCAGTCCCATTGACGATTCACACAATAACTCCCACGTCCAGCAGCTCTGCAACCAGCGAAAACTGGGGTTTGCTCCAAAAGAAGAGTTTTAAAGGATTTTTATAGAGTATAGAATTTTCCTCCATATTGGGAAATGAGTGCAATAGTCAATTACCAATTCATTTATAAATTTTTGTATAGTTGTGTATTATATAAGCAGTAATAATGTATGGTTGTGACAAAATCCCACAGCACACCAGGACTGGCCTCACAGCACACCACTGTGCCTCAGCCTCAGTGCAGTATCGCAGTTGGCCACAAATCAGTAGCATGACTTATTGGCACTGTCCAGCTCTGCTAATACATACATTGCAAAATTAAAAGTTTGAACGGTAGAGGAAGGCTCTAATCTGCCATAGTAGTTATACTTTTTTAATTCTAAGGAGAGGAACATATGAAATTTTCATTATAGTCACTTGTCTGTGTTAAGTGTTGGTATAAAGAGAGTATATAAAGAGTCTTAACAAAGACAAAAAAAAAATAAAAATATGTTAAGAGAGAGGAAGGGACAATAATACTGGGAGGGGGACTAAAAGTAGAAGAAAAGCGGATAAAAAGTGGACTAAACTAGCAAGGGCAGATGGACAGAACGATAGAAAGAGAGAGTGAGAGGCTGAAAACGGATGAGAGACAGAAAAAGGGTGATGAAAAGGGAGAAAGGTTAAGTGGGCAGCGAAAATAGAAGAGCGAGAAGGATGTGGGCCAAAAAAGAAAACACAGCCAGAGAGGACGATGTGGAGAAAAACAGCAACGCTGAGTGAGAGATGGACAGAGTCGCAGAGAGAGAGAACAGACAGAGGAAGAGAGAAATGGACGGATGGATGGATGGATGGAGAGAGAAAAGAGAGACAGAGGCAGCAGAGGTGGTGAACCGTTCATGTGGAACTCATCTCTCTCCATTGTTGACACTCTGTGACCTGTATCACACACACACACACACACACACACACACAGATAGTGCTCGCTGAACAGGTTGGAATGCACACACAAATATGCAGCCAAAAACTGGAGGGACAGGAAATAACCGCAACATTTAGTCCAACGGACAACAACAGATATTTGATTTCTGTTGATCTGAAAACAAACCCGATTAAGAGAAAAGGGCTTTAAGTAACTTAGTTTCTGATATTAAAACACATCAAAAGTTTCTGTCTGCAACATGAAGCATTGTTTTCAACTACAAGTAATTATGACTATGCAAAACGTTATGGGCGGGGCTATGTCAGTCATTGATCTGTTTATGCTATTGATGTATTTACACTGGAAAGAGAAATAATGCCCTTCATAATATGTTTTGGTATCTGAGCTATTTTTACTGAGCACGGTCACATTCATTCTCAGCATTATTCAAGTGTCTATTTTCACATATACATATATTTTATTGTCCCCGTAAAAATATTCTCCTTACAGCCAGATGTGTTGTGACAAGCTCGGTGAGATATAATACAGGTAACAGGAACCATAAGTTACTCTGCGAATATAATCCACTGAGAGACTTTTGAGTAAACGCCATCAACATGTTATTAATAGTAATAAAAAATGAAGAGTTGGTGTGAGTTAATTCCTTTTGTGCAGGGAGGAGAAGTCGTCAATTTGTGTGGCACAGCCATGTTTCAAACCTTGGAGGAGAAAAAAACTTGACAATCTGATAGCGTATTCTGCGTTGACTTCATAAATGAGGGCTTGTGTACAAAATCAGTGTGAATGATAATGTTAATGATGTCAGCAGTGGTTGCTGTTCAGCAGTGCTCAGCGTGCTGCAGTGAAGCCACAGGTGCACCAGCCAAAGAGGACAGAAGGGCCTTCCAAGGTTTCCGAATTTTTGAAGCACAGTTCAGCTTCAGTCCAGAGGTCACGTTAACCGCATATTATAAATATCCACTTGAACTCAAAGATGAACTAATCAGGTTTTGGCGGTCAAAGGGCCTGGGTCACTGTGAACTCATGTCCGTCTCATTCTTGTGAACTTAATATCTCAAGAACGCTCTGCTCAAACATCCACTTGCATCGACTATGAATCACTTAAGACTGAGCGATCTGGGGCCGTTGGTGAGTCACTAAGTATCTACATTTCCAAAATAACATTGATAGAGTATTGAGGTTTTCCAATTAATTTGAATTTATGATAACAATGTAATAAACCACTCAGTTTGATGATTAAAATTATGTTGATGACTTATTCCTGCTAGAACTGCTGTTGTAAATTTATTTTTACAGATAGAGGATAATTGATTGTCTGCTACAGCACTTGCTATTAGAATTTGATTTGAACAAAGTATAATAACAATTAACATACAAAAAAATTAGTTCCCATTAAACCATCAGGTACCAACCGTTCCCTCGTAGCAGAGAGTGCAGGGGCAGAGGGGTTGTGTAGTTGATTATGTCCGTCTGTCTGACTAATTGATCCTTTATCTGACCATTGCTCTGAAATATAAGTCACCTGTGCCTAACAGTATTGATCAATCCATGCAGGAGACGGATTTTTAATTTCTCTTGATGAGTTGGTTCACCAATCGCAGGTGAACAAAACCAACTGGGTCCATCCCCCAGTTAAAAATTAACAAATCACCTCCTGCCCCCATTCCCATTCGTCAAATAGCAACATCTTTGTCACACCCCTCGGTGTCCCCTCTTGATGCATAATGTACCTTTTAGCATCTGCATGAGATGCTGTCAGAAAGACTTTTTAACACATGATTAATGTTAATGTACGGTCAGGCAACAAAAGTACTTGGTTAGGTTTAGGAAAAGATCATGGTCTAGGTTAAAATAAGTATGTTCCATGTTTGTCACATGACATAAGTGAAGCAAGTCACACACACATAATGTTCTAGTTTAGAACTTTGACATTTGGTTTCACATGGGACAAACTTTTTCTTTTTGTTATTTATTCAGCTAATTAAAAGGAACTATACACGGTTTGTTTGGATAAGGTTTCACACGTTAACAAGCTGTTATATTGAATATGATTAAAAAATGGCTAATTTAGTCTTATTCAGGGTACTGTTTGTTTGGTATGAGTGTAATGTTAGCAATGGTGGTAACAATCATGGCACATTTCAGCACAAGTCTACATGATTTGGGAATCAGGAACATTTTTTGTACAGCGGGAGGTTGTTTTGTATGCAACATGTATGTGAATGCATCATTTTCCGTCTGAGTAAAATGAAATCAACAATGTAGAAAATGTTACATGTGAGAAAACAGTAATGTGTCTTACACAAATGTGGTATTTTAAATTTTGAGTTTTGACTTCAAAGGTGTAAGAATGGAGATGCAAAAGACTTGTTGATGTAATTTGTGTACTTGTCTGTTTTTCTTGCGTCTGATTTAGCTGCTGATGTAAAGCAGTTTAAAATGGCATCTCAGTAGTGTTAAAGGCAGACTCACTCTCTCTCTCTCTCTCTCTCTCTCTCTCTCTCACACACACACACACACACACACACACACACACACACACACACACACACACACACACACACTTAGGTAAATCTCCAACAGACAAGACTTTAAAAGGTTTCAGAGTGTAGCAGCACTTACACAGATTACCTCTATCTCTTCACTATAAAGGCTCACACACACACGCACTCTCTCTAACATTCAATTACCTCTATCTATTCACTATACAAGCGCGCACACACACACACACACACACACACACACACACAGACACACACATAATCATTCAATTACACTAAACTTGCTCTATCGATTTTCATTCACAGTGGCACACACATTCTGTTCAGCCTCGTGTGTATATGTGTGTGTGTATGTGTGTGTGTGTGTGTGTGTGTGTGTGTGTGTGTGTGTGTGTGTGTGTAAAAGTGGTTTGGAGTATTGATGGGCAAGAAGGTGGTGTGTGTGTATCTTGCATTTCTATGTTTGTGAGGACCAATTTGAGTTTAACACCTTGCAAGTGAGGAAATGTACAGAAAGTGAGCACATTTTGTCCAGTCCTCACTTCTACAAAGGGCAGTTTGAGGGTTAAAACTTGGTTTCAAGCTTAAGGATATAGTGTTAGGGATATAGCTGTGATTGTTAAATGTTAGCAGTTGACTTTGAGGTTGAATCTAAGGAGTGTTGTACACCATAAAATCTCAGCATATCTGAATCCGACTGGGGTGAATAGGAACAAAATGCCAGTTGATCATTGTTAAAGAAAAAGGCAAAATGTTACTTGTGCAGCCGTGTAGTGCAGGAATTGCTTTGTGGTTGGGTGTTGGATTCCACTCCCATTGATAGTACACAATTGGTGTGTAATTAGATATACTGCCTGATGTCGTCTTTCCTATCAACATGTTCCACAGATACTGGAAACTTGTAGGAGAAAACAGAAGCGGCATTAGATGACCTGTCACAGTTTTTGCCAATCTCCACATAGCATCTCCACAGTTCTGTTAGATTTTTGGGAACTAACGACAGAGCTACGGCAGCTGTGTGTGTACAGTCCTTGGTTATTTGCACCAAATAGCCAATTTAACAATTACACATATGTTAGCTGTAAGGCAAGGTTTATTTAAGCACCATTCAACAACAAGAATAACAACAAACAATTAAACGTGCCTTACATAAGACATGAAATGCATTCAGAGGAGAAATTTTCACTGCAGCTTACAGCTTCTGGTCGGTTTTTCAGTTAAATGCCTCAATTCATGCTGCACAGGACAAAAACTGTCTCATCCTCATCCAAGACACCTTCGCACCATGGGTCGGCCATCTTTCAATAAGGTCCTCACAAGTAGTGTGTGCATGTATGTGAATGTGAGACCTTGAAGGAACAATGTATTTGAAAGGTGTTCAGATTAAACAATAGAATGCTTGTTTATCTGGTCTGTGTGTGCTGAATGTGTAAGGCCTGCACTCTATTCACACACACACATGCACGCACACACACACGATTGAGTCAATTTAATGCAAGAAAGCTATCATCAAGTGATTCACATCCACATACAAGAAATGTAGTCGCACGCATGTATTAAGTAATTAGAGCCCAGTATACACACTCACACACACAGACACACACACACAAATAGCTTTTGTAACCATCTTTCCATCAGGCACTGCTGTCATGAAAAAGGTGTTGTGGTAAAGTAGCAGCTCATAGTAATGGAGGCTGGTAAGAGTCCAATACGTCTTTGAAGGCTTTTACAATCAGGGATCAGGGGTGTGTGTGTGTGTGTGTGTGTGTGTGTGTGTGTGTGTGTGTGTGTGTGTGTGGGTGCGTGTGTCTGTGGGTCACTGCTCTCAGATCAGGTCCTGCTCAGCACCATTTTGATTTCCCCACTGAAATCACCACCTGTACCTGCTCAACACACAGACACACACACACACACACACACACACACACACAGATGTTTCTCTGCTACCTCTATTTACTCTGTGCTGTTAATTTTTTTCCCTTCGTTTAGCTTTCTTTTCTTTCTCTTCCTTTTGTATTTTGTGTTTTTTTCCACCACTGGAAACCAATGCCCTGTTGCCATGGGAACACTGCATGTCAAACAATCAAACTAAGCAAAATAAAGAGTTGTTATAAAAGTCTGACATTTTTGTTTCAAATATTTTTATTATGAAGCCTGATTATAAAAGAGTAAATCAAACACAGTCAAAATTGATGGGATGAGAATTTAAAGGTCGGGATACATACAACAAAATGTCATCTGCATACAAGGATATAGTTTTAACAGTATATTCTGTGTTGTCTCCATGTATATCTGGATGGCATCGAGGCCTAAATACACACCTGCCTAGTTTCTCTGCAACAACCAAATTGGGTAGACAGTGTCCGGTTTATGAGGTTCCTTGCAGTGGGTACCTTTTTTTGTGGATGGAACACTACAACAGAATCTCAGCAATAGATATATTTGTACAGATCAATTCATATTACATTTCAGATGTAATTTGTGCGAACAAGAAATGGGCAGTGGTGGAAGAAGTTCTCACATCTGTTCCTCAGGTAAAAGCTGCCTGGTTCAAGGACACAAAAGCACACATTGTACCTTCAGTTTGATATTTTTCACCCTTAGTTGAAATTCGAAGAATAAATGTCAAGCATAAGCTAGGAGGCACGGACTGTGCTTTTCATCGCAGGTCACTGCATAGTACGTACTCCTAAAGCAACAGTGCCCAATCTTAATCAATAAATTTGTTGATACATAATGAATCATTGTGTATTCACATGTGTGAATCACAGCACTCTTTGCACCCTTTGACGTTTTATTCACAGTCAGTTGTAGAAAATATGATTATATGTTACGAATTATGTTTTTTATTTAGAGTTTTTAGTTTACTTATTTAGTTTAGCTCCCCTTAAATTGACCGCTGCAGCCAGCACGCTTCAAACCGCTCAAAACACTCAACTGTGACTTCGAAGGCCAGCTGCCTCTGTTCGCAGCTCTCAACTTACTTTTTCAATTTTCATTGTACAAGTTTGAAAATGTAATGTTGCTTTTCTGTTTAAGAAAGAAAAATGTCAGATGCAATGTTCATTTGTATTTGTTAACATGAAAAGAAAAAAGTGTTGCAATTGCTTTTCTGTTTACTGGTTTAAGAGAAAAAAACGATTGAACCGAAGTGACTGGCATTTTTCATTATACAATATGAAGAACTTTTGATGAATTTTACGTCATACACAAAGCCAAAAACATAATGGCAGAAAACTTTCAACCTTACTCATTTGTCGTAAGACGATCCATTGAGTTGACCTGAACCAGCAGCTACACTTTATTTCAATGGCAGTATTCAATCAGAAATATGGAGAAATGCTTTAATGAGCAGATCCCTGTTTTATTTGCATGTTCTGCTAGCATGCATACAAGGACACACACACACAGAAATAAACAGATTTACAGCCTGGTAAAATTATTTTTTACATAACTCACTTATTTAAATCATATCGTGGCCTTAAAGTTATGCTAGGTCGCTGCTTCATTCAGCTGCTTCAGCTTCACTCACGCTCCACCTCTGTGCCCATTTTTGATAGATATGCACAATAAATATCTGGGCGGTATTGGCCTCTTCAACTATACTGGTCTGAATCAGTATCAGCATATGTTAGATGGTTATAGTAATATCTGATATGACTGATTTTCAAAGCATTTAATAGAAATTCTAGGGCAGAATTCTCCATAAAATCTTATATATATTTATAAAGTTTATTGATGAACTAATGAACATTTAAAGAGTCAGAGCTGGTGTTTTTGTTGTAATAACGATGTCGGTCAGGTTTAGTTCAGTGAAAGCTTTGGAATATTAAATCATCCATCCTTGTTCACTGCATCTCAGCTTTTCTTAGCAAACACGATTTATGTTGCACATTTCATTCGTAGATGCTCAATGTACTGCGTGGAGAGTGGGCCACAAAATTTGAGAGATAAAACCAATTAGGTTACCAAGTAAAATGAATTAAGACCGGCAATCCTCCAGTAAAACAGTAAGGCATGAGAAGGAGGAAAAGATCCATTAGAAGCAGTTACTATCAGTTATCATATTGGCTGAAAAAAGTCCAAATTGTGCATCCCCTTTTTTTTTGATTAGCCAGGAGTCATCCATTGATACAGTGGTTCCCAAAGTTTCCCTGGCATGCCCCCCTTCAAAAGCCAAAACAAAGTTACATCCCCCTATCCAACAAGCATTATAAATAATTAACAATAATCAGGGAAGCAATTGATACAAAAAAAAGGATTCAAGTTGAACTTTGGTGACATAACATCATCAAATACATTTAATTTTGTTCACTCTGTATTTCTATCTTGATAATCTACGTCCTCCTGCACACCGTGCAGTTTGAGAACCACCACAGTAATCATAGGGCTGGAGGCTCGATCCCTGTCTCCATCCATCCACATGTTGTAAAGTGCTTGAGATAAAAGCGATATATAAATTTAATTTATCCAACTATATATTTTACAGCCTGTAACCATCACGTACACTGTTGAATTTGTGTATAAATGCCAGTCAAGGCAATGAAATACAGAATGATGCTGTTGTATGAAATCCAAAACTTGTCAGTGCTCGTAATGCGCCCTATGCATTGTTACCCCACTGCATCCAGAGACCTGAGGGTGCAGTGCTTTTAACAGCAGTCACTTACTACACAACACTTGCTGCTAATATAGGTCAACAATTCCAATTCTTGTGCGAGTGAGGTTGAAGTAAAATCGATTATTAAGTTGAGATGAAAACGAGGCCATCGTGTGCGGATATCCTGCTGTATCACCGGACAAGGGAGGAGCTGTGACCTGATTAGAAACAATGCAGTGAACGGATGACAGTGAATGTGTGCTGACTTCCAGAATAACTCAAGGTTGAAAACAACTTCATGTGGCCTTCTTTTAAAAACTTCCACGCATCTCATCAAGGAGAAGTAGGGCAGAAAATCACTAAACAACAGCCACAAAGGCGGAAGAAAAAAAAAATCACTGCCAGCTGCAATTGTTTGCTCACGTAATGTCAAGTTTTAATACCTTTCAGTGGCCCTCGCAGATGTTTATAAGACAAAGAAAAAACAGCCAAACAACCCCTCACTTTATTTGCCTGTTTTGTTTGTTATGATAGGTGTTAAGTAAAACCCAAAGGCGAGGTAGTTGGGCATTACACCTGGATCCCGTTTAAACCCTGCAGTGTGTTCCTGCCTGATTCCTCATGTTGTTGTTTAGCTTTGCCGTTATTACTTTTCCTCCCAACAGATGGATCCAAAATGCAACAGGAGAGCCATGGAGGAGAGAGGGGGGCGGGGGAGGCGAGAGAAGGGGATTAGAGAGAGGAAGAGAGGCGATGTGAAGTGAGGTGATGAGAAAATGAAAAGAGAACAGAGACAAGAGTGCATGGGATTCAAGAAAGAAAAGCTAAGGAGACAGAAGAGGAAGGGACAGTAGATTCGCCTGGAGGATACAGAGGCAGGAAGGCGAAAAAAGGGCTCAGCTTTGTTTATAACACCCTCCAACGAGTGTTAGCGGAGGGCTTTCGTTGCCTCAGGTATGACTTAGCATGCACTGGTGAGTCACAATGCTGCCAGAAGGTGTGTGTGTGTGTGTGTGTGTGCTTAAGGGTTAGAGGAGGACCTTACAAGTATCAGGCAAATATTGTATGTGTGAGAGCATGACTTAGCCCCTCAGGCCTATTATCAGCATGTGTTCATGAATGTTATAGTATGTGTTGTTAGTATGAGTGCATGTTTCTTTGTAAATGTTGGAGGCACTTTGATCAAGCTGAGGTTATACAAACTGAACAATATGTGATTGAGGGAGTTGCCGCTCGGCGAATGGCAGAATAGGTAATGAGTTAGAGGAGCTCTGCTGTCGTTCTGCATGTTGTTGACATTTGTTGTGTTACTTACCCGTCTAAAACTGGGGAACTTGCTTCTGAAACTGACGTCTGACTCAATGTGCACTGTATCCAGTTCAACATGGGCAGTACTACCACAACTGAAAGTAAAAAAAGCTAAAAATGAGACCGACAGCGGAAAAAATGGTGCCTAGCAACTGACCTCCTAGCTAGCAATGACCCCACGCATGGCGACCGCCGCAAGCCAGTGGTATCTCTGTCATATATACAGAAAAAGGAGTGGATTGATGCAAACCTGACAGCACAAATTTCATCCGGTCACACAATTCAAGTCATTGAAACATCAGTGAAGGACTTCCAGGGAAGAATTATTACACTGGAATCCACAATGAATAACCTTATGAAGGAGAACAAACAACTCATGTTAAAGGTCGACGACCCCAAGGTAGATCGGAGAAGGCCGAGGCCATCCAGCCCACTTCTTTCATTGAATCCTGCTTAGGAAAAATATTGGGTGCCGATGCCGATGCCATGGCCAGAGCGCTCAGGCTGGCCATTCAGCGGATATAGTACGGTGCACCTTGTCTCTTCATAGCCTGCATTCACCACTTCCTGATGAAACACAGAGAAATACAGCTTGCACGAGAGAAAGTGCCCTGTCTTGCAAGAGCTTGGAGATCCACATCCACACAGACTGCAGTGCTGACTGAGAAACGCCAGGTACTGCTTCAGTTGGCTCGGGTGATCATTGATGGAACCAGGCAGTAGTTGAACGCTCCGGCTGAATCTGCTGCTTTTTTGGAGAACAGACAACCTAGTGGATAAGACCCCTTTATTAACCACAATATGAAGAAAAACTCAGGGGACAGAACTTTTTTTCAACTTAACAACTTAAAACTGAATAACATTTCCTACTGCTGTATTTTTGTTGCTCATGTTTTTTCTAATTTCATACAACATGTTCAGAAAATAAGGACATATGAAAAAGGTCAGAGTTATGACCACTTTATGCGGAGCAGCATAACATTTTTTAGTTGTTTTTCAACTCCATGTCTTCCAATTTTGTTACATACATGTTAAACTGCATCTGTTGTGGCTGATACCAGATGCTTGTCATAGCAGCCTCCCTGTTTGTTAAACTTTCAACTGATGAACAGGGTTTGACCAACTAAACTATATGTGTGCCTTGAATCTCATACATAAGTTGACTGTGGGGCAGCTTATTGTGTTTAAATGTGATCAGAGGGCTGGACTATTTTATTAAATCCTGACGGCATTATTTCTGGCTGTACATGAAAACATCATGACTAAAAACGTAGGTCTTTAAATTCTCCTTCAGCCTCATCTGACTCAGAGTCTATATATGAATTATAATTCATCTGCATTTTTCTGTTCTTTAACCAGCAAACAGAAAAGCGATTGCAATTCTTTTTTAGCTTTTTCTTTTTATCTTAATAAAATACAAATTGTACATTGTACCATTTTTTCTCTCTTAAATAAGGCAATGAAAAAACAACAAATAGCAGTTACAATCAGCTTGTTTCATTATCAGACTTGTGCAGTGAAAATTGAAAGTCGAGAGCCGTAAACACAGGCAGCTGGTCTTCAAAAAAGTTAAAAGTTTAATGTTTTGAAATGATTGTGAATAAAATGCCAGTCGGTGCAAAGACTGGGATAATTGTGTGTATGTTGTGATTCATTATATTCATCAATTAATTTATTGATTAGGGTTGGGCTACTGTTACTTTGGGTGAACGTCATGCTATGTTGCTACCTGTGATGAGATGCACAATCCGTGTACCTTGCTGTGCACTTGGCATTTATTGTTCAAATTTCAACTGAGGGTGCAAAATACTAAACTGATGGCTTTTGCGTCCTCAAACTGGAACTGAAAGTTTTCTTTTTTCTGTTCTTAATTTTATGGGAACCTTGCAAAGCCTATGCAAGAGGGTTGATCATGTCATGTTCTACAACTAAGAGGTGCCAGAAATTGGAAAAACAAAAGTCTGTAAGGCCAAGTCAAGACAAAGTGTAGTTTAGCTTGCCATCACTTACTTTATTACAAAAAATTTCTGCTCTCAGATGAGGTGTAGTTTGTCTTCTTCCTAAAGATACAGAGAAAAGAATTAATAATATTTAACAGAGGTTTTATGAATACAGAGATAAACCAGGGAAATGTCATGCATATCTCGTCAAAAAAACAAGTGGAGTCTCAGTCTATAGCAGGTATGGCTGCTGCTGAGGGCAACAGGGTGTATGAAAGCAAGTTGAGAAATGATTCCTTCATTGTGTTTGAGGTGTTCAAAAATGCTAGGGAAGTGTGGACACTAGATGGAAATGTAGCAAAAATATGCTTTTTAAAATGAAAACGTAGTAGTGTGGATGTAGCCTAAGTCCAAACTGGGTTAGCTCTTGTCCCGGCTCAGGGTTAGGTTTATTTATATATCATATCACTTATCAAAACCAGACAATTCGCTTTACAAGGACAACATGAAACAAATGAAATTTACTCAAAAACCAAGCTGCATTAAATTTGAACTGAATACTGAAATGAAATGTACAGACGCAGCCTTCAATGTGTGGTTCATGCTTTTTGTTTGCCGTCTGACTGACAGTGAGTTTGGCACCGTGAGGACTGATGACTAATCAGTAAGACACTGGCTAATCAAACACACAGACACATGCACAAACACATACGTAGAATAACACACATGGCTCAGGCTATAATTGTCAGTGATTGCATTTGAATACCTGCCCATGCTTTCACTGATTAGCATTGTTGCACAAATTGCTGTTGGATCCCTTGTTCCTCAAACCACCAACCTATCACTAAAGTATCTGGTATGTAGCTATTTTCCAATGATGTCTGTAACATCTCTATCTCCGCGTAACCTCTGTTTCCAACATGAAAACACAAGTACTTTTTGTTGTTGTTGTTTTCCACTCCAAGTGACTGCTAGCTGCCACAGTTTCTCTGTAGTGTGTTCAAAGTTGTTCATAACCCCAAAGATCACCGCAAACCACAGATAATTCACTGCAAAGAGAAAAACATGTCAAAGGTATGCTTGGGAGAAAAACAACTTTTCATTCTTTTTATGAGTTGCACAAATGCTGTCTTCTTGGAGACTGCAGGTTTCAACAAGGCAGCAGTTACAACTGTAACACGTTTTGGCCTTTGGTGTGTAAAGATATTATCATACTGATTATACAATAATAAAATAAAGCATTTATCATCCCTAAGAGACAAACAGAGAGAAAGAAACAAACAGATAGACAGAGAAATGAGGAAAGGAAGGGAATTTCTTTTCCATCACGATGCAAACTGCTCCTGCTCCTTTGAGAGTGCACACAAGTGGGAGAGGCAAAGAGAGGAGGAGGAGGAGGAGGAGGAGACGAATAAATGAAGAGAGGAGAAAATGAAATGAGAGGACAGGAGATGACGGGCTGCTTGCGTTGATCAAAGTGTGAATATTCACAGCACTCTCCTCTCCAAGATTAAATACTAATTACTCTCAACAGCTGCTCAATGAGCTCGCTAAGACTCATTATCACAATGTACTACATGTGTACCACTTTAGAAACACAGACCTTCATTGCTAAACAAGACGTCCACCGCAAGGAAGTAAAAGCAGCACCTTCTTGGGTACAAATATTCCTGCAGGAAAGTTAAAAACTTTATTACAAACAATTTGCTAAGACCTTCAGGAGAAAGATAGAGCTGCTTTGTTAATTAAACAATAAAAGTTTATCTGTCACATCTCCAGTAATTATTTAGCAGCTATTGGATGTGACACAGAAGTGTTATTGCCATCTCAAATTGTTCCATTATGTGAATGACATAAAAACTGTATGAGTTTCTTCATATGTTCATTAATCACCCAGTGTACATGAAATACATAGTATACTTCAGTGAAATTCACATCGGCATGGATGTGTGACAGAAGGTAATTTTCAAGCTTTGAAAAATCAGTGCTTTGCTGGAAACATTGCTCTATTAAACAATAACAATCAACCAATTAAAGGGAAAAAAAATACATTCCACTTTGCATGAGAGGGTTGATACTATTTCTTTGCCAAAACCAGTGAGAAATAAATCGTCCCACACATAACACCTGGTAAAACCACTATATGTCACTTTTACAGTTTGGTTTTTGCACACATGAAATAAATGAGATATAATTTGTTCATTAGTGAGCTGCAGGGGTGTTGGAAGGTGATTTTGTTTCCTTCGGGCAGAGCCAGGGCAGCTATTCCCCCCTGTTTATAGTCTTTGTTCTAAGTGAAGTTAACCAGCTGTTGGCTATAGCTTCATAATTAATGCACAGACGTGAAAGTGGTATCAAATGGGGCGCCCCTCAATTTGCAGAGCGTGCACCCTATGTGCTGGAACTGTCACTCCTCTGCAGCCTGTGGCCCATTTGCTGCATGTTGTCCCCTCTCGCTCTCTAGCCCTTTTCCTGTCATATCTATGGCTGTACCTATCAAATAAAGACAAATTTGCCCCAAAAAACCTTAAAAACATCATGACTTTAAAGCCACTATTTGTAGAATATTACTGTCTTTGTTGTTGGTGCCCCCAGGTGGTGGCATTTAAAAAAACAGCACTTTCTAAGATGCTATAATTACTTAAAATCTATGCCTAATCTATTACTGTTTAACAACAGCCTTGACGTAAATTCTGCTTTTAAGACATTTGTAATGTTCAGTTCTTGGCAACATTGTTGGAAATTCAATTATTTTCCTGCGGTCATGGTTAAAGGTGGTGTTGTACTGGGCCACATTGTAGTGAGAAATATTTTTTTCTTTCTTATTTACTTATATGAGGGAGGCAGAATAAAAGTAACACCTCTCAGTATAATACAGCACAACAACACTATGGTGACCTCAATTCTATATCATATAATTTAATCAACTCAAAAGATGAACATTGTAGGCATCATAAAAGTAGGTTTTATGGCTGAACACTTGTTTTGCACTTTAATAGCATTAGATTGCACAGGTATACATAATTAAGTGTTATAACATTGGTCACTGGTAACATTATAAGGTTGAGCAGTTGGGGATTGTGTGAAGGGTTGCTCTTGAAATGCCAGTTGGTGGGGAGTTTTCATTCCAAAATAGAGCACAGGCCCATTGGTGCTGATCAACAACAAATTACCACGGACATACAATATTTCAGAATGGTCATTTTGTGCTGTGTGGCAGCACAAATCTTACTTGTTGCCATTTTGAGAACTCAATCCATTTCATCAATTGCACCTGCTCTTCTTCGAACTCCCTCCGCACCATAACTCTGGACAGTATCCCGAAGTAGCAGAATCACCATAATAACATATAAATAACAATAAAAGAGTGTGGCAGATGGTGGGTGAGAATGTCACACAAATGGGTCAGCTTGTTGGGGAGTGGACCACACTGCACAGTTTTCACACAACAGAATGAAACACAGTGCGGCTGAAATAGATGACTGCAGCTGAACTTGCACAATAAAGGCTATAAGAGTCTAAAAACAAGGACGGCGAAGCAAGCAGAAACTAGAATTTCTACCTTGCCAACCAGTCAAGTTGCAGTTTTAATTCTATTCCATTCAAATGGCTTTACTGGCATGGCGTAACATATTGCCCAAACAAAGTATTTCTGAAAATGCTAAACATATAAAAAAAAAAAAAATGAAAACAGACTATAACAAGTCACAGTTTACACCATGTCTGTCAAGACTCATTTAGTGTACGTAGTAAAGGTATTAAGTGTATTTTTGTCAAAATTAAGTTATTACTATATTGACATGTATGATTCCAGTGAATAATTCCTAGTGAGAAACAAACTGTCTTCACTTAGAGACTAATTTTACAGAGAACTGAGAGCTGAACATTATGATGTCACAGTGAAGTTGACCTTTGACTTTTTGCATGTAAAATATCATCACATCAACATCACCATGCCTGTCACTACTGCAGAAGCATAAAAGTCTCAGAAAGTTACCCGGGAACTAAAAAATACCGTATTCAGCTGATAAATGGTGTTCAGCTGAAACATGTTTCCCAACTCTTTCACTTATTTTATTCTACTGAATTAGCTGTAGTTTATCCTGCTATTGTGGCCATGACTGTGACAAGAATCCCGAGTGCATAATGGGTGGAAAGCAAATTGTGTGTGTGTGTGTGTGTGTGTGTGTGTGTGTGTGTGTGTGTGTGTGTGTGTGTGTGTGTCAGAGGATGTTGCTTTTTGTTTGTTGTCTGCGTGACTGGCAGTCGGGCAGCATGAGAGTTGACGGCTAATCAGTGCATCACTTCCTAATGGGCTAAAATGTACACATGCTCACACAAATGCACACACACACACAAATGCACACAGGCACAGCAAGGAGTATAATTGTCTGTGATTGCATTTGGATACCCATCCACACTCATGCTGATTAGCAATGTGGCGTTAACTGAGAAAGAGCTGCAGAGGGAACGAGAGAGAGAAACAGAGAGTGAGTGAGGGAGACTTATTAGCTCGCACAGTTGTCTGCATATTGCTATTAATGAGAAATTTTAACCAATTAAAGTGAGCCCAAATCCACTAAACAGCAGCCCAATATATTTGCACATGGCAAATTAACTCCAACACAGCTGCCATATCAGTTTTAATTTTACAGTTTAAAGTTCTGACTCGATACACTATTTTAGGACACATCATCTTTCAAGACAGACCGACGGAAAGATAGATAGGGTCAAGCTCACATGAGACACCAGTTGGTAACAGGTGGCAAAAATCCACCAGACGTGTGTGCAATCTCAGGAGACCTTTTTCACAGCAGATATTTTGACTTGTTGCACAGGTGTTGCTAATAAAATTAATGATGCTTCTATCCTCTTCAACTTTCCAAGTAATCGCCCAGTCACACAGCGTTCAAAATGGCAAAATTTTGCAACAAAATCAGTTCATTTCACTGTGATATTTATTTATTTATTCATTTTAATTTTTTTTTTTTGTACAGATAAAGTAAATCTGTGTAAATGTATCACATGAGCTTCAACTTTGGTGAACTTTGACATGCAAATTTGCACTGTTGACTAATAGCAAGCTGGCACAAATACATCTCTTGAATAAACTCTTATGTGTACTTGCTGGCCTGTTGTAACCAGACTAATAACCTTTCTAATCAGAGAACTTTTTCCCTGATTACTTCAATACCTCTTTAATAATTAAACAAGAACAAAATTCCAGATGGGAATGAACGCAGAACAAAGGAATTAGAGGGAAGTTTCGGGGGCTACTACAACTTACTTGCACTAGCTAGGACGTTCGTGGCTAGCCTGACAAAAAGTCAGCACAAGAGGAGTTCACATGGGTATCCTGAGATCAACATGTGCAGTACTAAGTATAGACTGGATTTGTGTAAAGTACATTGTATACCTCAAAGGAGCCCCCAGCTTGAAAAAGAGGTCTGACCAGGAACAGGTGGAGAAGAAGTGACCAGGCAAATATGTCTGAGAGCGGTCTCATATGAGGAGATCTTGAAAGAACCACCAACAACTGATTGAGGCAGAGAACATTTGTCAATGGTCTATACGCCACTGGACCAGAAAAAGGCTTTCCCAGCTCCAACTTCTTCATCAACAGAACGTAGTGTGGATGTTTATTGTCTGAAGTGATGAATCACAGTTCACTATCTGGCAGTCTGATGGACGAATTTGAGATAACTGCCTGAATGCATAGCGCCTGCTGCAAAGTTTGGTGGAGGAGGTCCAGGTCTCTTTGTTCTAATAAAGGGAATCTTGTACAGTATAGGGTGCTATGTTAGACAAAATGTGCATCAAACTTTGGCATAACAGTTTCAAGAAGGCTCTTTCCTGTTTTGATGTACCATGTGCAATGCCAGGCCCATAAAGAAATGTTTTTTCCAGATTGATGTGGAAGAACAGTGCCCTGACCTCAACCCATCCAACACCTTTGGAATAAATTTGAGTGTGCAAATCAGGCCTCAAGGCAAAATATCAGTGGCTTACCTCACTGATGCTCTTGTGGATGAATAGCAGCAGATTTCTGCAGCCAGGTTAAAAAATCTTGGAGGAAGCAAATCAGCATATTAATGGATATGGTTTGTTCAACAATCACATATAGTTGTACTGTTTTGGTGTACACATACTTTTATGGTGTAGATAGACGAGATAGATGTTTTGACGTATTACTCCACTCCATATGAGGATTTATTTAAATGCACCAATATTGGCAGAACTGAGATTTGTTTTTAAGGCCCCATTTTGCTATTTAAACCCTCAAGATGCTGTTGGTACTTACATCAACAATAGATTTTGCAGGCAATCAAGCATAGAGACTTCCATATTCAGTCAAATTAAAACACCAAGCAGGTCCTCTGGGTTCATACTTGAATGTGAGAGGCATATTTGTTATTAGAACGTATCATCATATCTGAATTGCAGCAAATTATTGCTAATAAGCAGATCCTGCACGTAGCATCTCTATGAAAAGATAAACAGTTTTCACCGCAGTCTCTCTCGGTCGATCACATGAAAAGACTGAAGATGTCTCGCGCTTTCTATGTGCGCAGATGGGAACAGAGGAGGAGATTGAATTGGTGAGAGGGAGGGAGGGCAGAGAGGAAGTGGGAGAAAATGGAAGCGGGAGACAGAAAGATGAGAGTGGGCAGGAGAGGAGGAAGGAGAGTGGCAAAGATGAGGAGATGAAGGAGGGGGAGCAGAAAAAGGAGTGGGAAGAGGAGAGCAGTGAGGGAATGATAGTCTTAATGTATCTGCATGAGTGACAGCCATGTATGAATATTGCATGTGTGATTAGGGAGCAGAGAAGATGGGGCATAAATGGCTTGTTAACCAGGCCCCTAAATACTGGCAGTACGATGGAAAGGAGCAAGGGGACAGGAAGCAGAGAAGGAGAGGGAGGCACCAAAGTACTGATGGAAAAGAGCTGAGACCGAGGGAGGAGGGGAGAAAGTTAAGAATGGAAAATTGATAAGAGAAAGTAAAAGGAAAGAAAAAATATTTAATCTTTTATTAGCCGATACGGCAAGACATGGTGAGAGGAGAAGTGGAACAAAAGCATAGAGGAAATCAGAAAAAGCAGCCAACACTGGAGAGGGACATACAGGTAGTCAACCTGGACACCCAACAGGCTTCAAGGACCATTCAGATTGTTTTGCATATTTGCATCAACTACAAATCACCTATTTTACATCTCTGTCAAACCATTTTACAAAACAGAAAATGCATTCTTTGTCCTCTACGTAAGGACCCTTACTGCTGTCCTGGAATGGCCTCTCCTACCACTGTTATACTGACAACACCCAGCTATTCTTATTACTCCCCACTTCAAATTCTTAGGTGGGGACATGCATCACTGCTTGCCTAGCAAGTGTCTCAGAACAGATGTCAATACACCACCTAAAGCTCATCCTGTACAAGACTGAGCTTGTGTTCCTTTCAGGGAAAAGGATCCCTGTGTTATGATCCTTTTATCACATTTCACAATACTGGGATGCTACCAACTCGGATAACAAGGAACCTGAGTGTGACCCTGGATGATCGAGTAGGGTGAGTGAGTGACCCTGCCATTCACACCAAACATTGCCGCAGAAGTTCTATTCTGTACTCCTGGAAGATCAGGAGGAGCTGTCCCTTACTGGAGATGCCTGATGGTGCTCATCTCGGTACTTCATTATCATCTCCTGTCTGGACTACTGCAACTCCTTCCATGGCCGCGCCGCTGCACCTGCTACCAGAAATCTACAACAACTGCTGCCTGTCTGGTGTCTCAAAGTTTTCCTGTACTTCTCCATTTCTCCATGCACTTCACTAACTCCCTGGTGCAGCTCAATCTTTCCGGTCCTATCAGGTCGGTGGTGCGCTCCACTCTGATGACTTGGGATCCCACCTCAGCCAGCATGCCCTGGCCCTCTCTTTCATTGCACCATCCCATTAACTCGTACATAAGAATCCTTAGTCCTTGTTGGGTGGGTTACCAACACTGCCGCAGACCCATGATGCCTTTCATGTGATCCAGTCCTGACACTGACAATGCAATGCCTCTGGGGCGCTCTAAGGACAGTCTGCCCTGGTCAACGGTCACACCCGGAGCAGGGGCTCCGTTCCTTCCCACAGGTAGTGAGGGTGCAGCCCAGAAAACAACAATGTCCAGGTGAGGGAAATTAGATCATGCCTCATTCTATTGCCACAGGTCTCAGCTCTTTGTGTCAATAATCTTCTCAGGAGAAAATTATTTTGAGACAAAATAAAGAATGTGTAGTGCATTACATTGATTTTTAGGACATATATTGCTGCTCTTGGGTGGAGCATCATGCTGTTGCCAGTTTTTGTATTCTCTCTTGATTTGGATCTGTTTGGGTGTCCACATTTTGGATCTGGATTATTTATCTTCAGGTCTATTGCAGACTGCTTTTGAGGGTTTTTGGGTGCCATTAAGTTTGGGTATTTTCTGAAAATGTTTTCAGCTTTGGGCAGGTTATGGGTAGGCCCAATTCAAATCATTTTAATGCATGAAAACACCTTTTAAAACAAAAGTACTTTACTATGCAACAATAAAGGAAAATGTCAATTGATGTACAACAAAAAAGATAAATAATTTATAGTCAAGTTTCTAAAACATGCAAACCCACTAGTATGTATATTGGTTTGTGGAGATTTATTGATAGTTACTCTCAAATATTCTATTTTATCCAAGAGCCTGTGTCATTAATTCTCACTAATTCTCACTAATTGTTGGCCAACAGTAAACAAACAAACAACACTTATGGAGTTTTGCAAGACTGGCATGAG
Source organism: Lutjanus erythropterus (assembly GCF_056507025.1). Classification (NCBI taxonomy): domain Eukaryota; kingdom Metazoa; phylum Chordata; class Actinopteri; order Lutjaniformes; family Lutjanidae; genus Lutjanus; species Lutjanus erythropterus. Next base: position 17,033,907 of record NC_139326.1, on the reverse strand, counting down.
CAGCACCATTTCTAATTACAATTTTCTTATCATTGTTTTTATTGTTTGCACTATTCTGGACAATTTTTTTGGCAACTGTCGGGTTTTGTTTGCAGCATCTCAAACTTGTTTTTGGCAATATGCAGTTTCTCTCAGCACTCTCGACCAGTTTCTGGCAGTGCTGTAGCTGTGAATGGGCAGTGTTGGACCATGCTAATCGAAAGTGGCTGCATGCCCGATTTGGCACCGTGTCACATATCGACAGAGCAGCGGACACTTTCTCAAGTCCAAATTCTTGCTGCAGGACATTTTCTGGCAGAGGGAATTAGCTGTCCAAGCCAGACATACACGCACATAGGCACACAAACACTGACAGCGCACAGACTCTCACAAACACATACAGTCGCACACAGTAGGACAGACACTCATAAGTGCAGGAATGTGTAAGCAAAAAGGACAAATGAGACACAGACTTAGTGGGGGTGGGTGGTTCTGGTGTGAACATGTAAATGACAGGCGTATGGACAAGAATAACCAGCCAACACGTCCCTCTGTTTTTCTTCCCTCATGTCTATGAATAAAAGATAGACAGGACTGCTTGGAGTGATTTGGTTACATTATCATAGGGAAATATTGAGCTTGAGCTTACCTTTAAGTTACCTTCTAGTCATTTGAGTCAGTCTGATCATCACAGCCTCTTCTCCATCTCATTCATATTTTTTTTCACTCTTATCTCTGGTTCCATTTTACATTGTACATGTCAGAGCAATCTTTTAGTTAAACTGAAACAATCTCCAGCAGCAACTGAATGAATGCATCATCAATCAAGTGTTCCTCAAAGGTTTTATAAGCTGGAGCTCACTTTAGCATAAACTAAGTTCATCAGTAGTGTGCCACAACCATTATTATTATGGGATCATAATAATAGCACGATCGACGGACCTGACGCTGGCTGTAGCTAATTTCAAATACTACTGGACCAATCAGACTAATTTGTTTCATGACTATGTTGAAGGATCTCTGTGATTCACAATTTTTGAAAAATCTTGAAAAAACATTTTTATTATGAATCCACACCTGCAACAGCTGTGGACACAGGCATTATGTTTTCAGGTCATCCTATATCTCAAGAATGCATTGAGTGAATTTTTTAAACGAATGTTCTCTTGGACTTAAAGATGAACTGATCAAGTTTTGTTGGTCAAAGGTCAAAGTCGTGGTGACCTTCATACACACTAATTCTGACAAATTTTCACACAATTATCTAATAGATAAAATGATGATGACATTTTATATCCAAAGCATCAAAGATCAGCTTCACTGTGACATCAGTCCTCTGCTCTGTAAAAGTGAAAACAGCTTGTTTCTCACCGGAAATTATTCACTGGAATCACACATGTATAGTGAGAACTTCCATTTCAGCAAAAATACACTAAATACCTTTTTCTAAATTCCTTCAAAGTTAGAGGTCAATATAGTGGTGAGTTCCATATTAAATTCCCTCAAAGTCCTCGCTCTATACATTGTATGAATCTAGACAGACATTGATGTAAACTTTAACTTGACTGGTAGGTGGAAACATACAACTGCAATTTGTTTTCTGCTGTTTTATACGACCATTGACTGCTGACTTCTCACGCTTCTCAACCACCCACTAGGGGCCGCCAGTGATCAACAACTGCTTCAGTTTGAAATCTTTTTTCAGTCATGGTCAACGTATGTGGGGGGTCATGTTAGTGTTGGCAGAACTCTGCAAATCTCTGTGGGCTGCATCTGGCTGTTGTGTGGCCAGATGTAGTAGGTGCTTCATCTGTTGCCTTTTGTGCTCTTCGGTGAATATCAATCAAATAAGTGTTGGGTTGTTTTTGTAAGATATCTCTCTTTTTTTTTAATTCTCAGAAATCATGTTTTTTTTTTATTGTGCACACAAGGAGACAGCAAAACTGGTGTTGATTTATTCGTTTTAAGAATGGTGCTTATCTGCTTCTACAAATGTCTTTGATTTCCATTTGAATTATACCAGGGCTATCTGCAACTAATGTTTATTTTGCTATTATTTTTTTTGATGAATCCATAATTCATTTAGCACATAAAATGTCAAAACATGATTACAAATTCCCAAGTCACCAATTCCCAAAGTGATTATGATAGTGGTGTTTGTCTTTTTCTCTATTTTTGTATTTTTTCTGACAAACAGTAAAAGAAAACTAGAATGAAATAGAGAAAGACAAGCAAAATTACACTTTTTACAAACTATAGTCAGCAAATAATTTGTATTTTTTACTCAATACCTGACTAAACATATTTTCAGCTGCGGTGGTGGATAAGTTAACTGCTTCTCATCTTTCATATTTGAAAATTTGTGAAAATGTTTGTTGATTTAACAAAGGAACTGATGTGCCATTGGTCTTCCTCCTCTTCTTGCAGTCTGTGTGAACATACAGCCTGGGAGACGTGCCTGGGCACTGACAGATGTACAAGCTGCCTCACATGCTGTTTAGTATTACAATAAGAGCTAAGCAACTGCCAGGATCACATTAACCCCTTGAACAAACACATACACATGCATATCAAAGCTTTAGCCTTGATCATACTCCAGGACTGACGCGGGCAGCTGCAGACTTGCACACAGAGTCACACATGCTTATATCCACTACAGTCGGAGGTATACGTATGCAGACATGTTCCACAGATGTGCACAAGAGAACATCAAGGCAACATCCTGACAGCAGAAAGACGGGCTCATTTGTTTGCTGTATTTGGTTGAACAACTTGAAAAAAATCAAAAAATAAAAACTGTGTGCAGCCAAGAACAGGGCAAAGGATGGGGTTAGGTTATCTTTATTGTCCCCTCGGGGAAATCTGTTGTGCAGGTACAACAATAAATACACCACTGTACAGTACATGACATCAAGCAACATGTTACTGTTGCAGATGCATGAGGTGGAGCTAGTATGGACTACTTTATATACAGTTAGCGAGTTTAGTCCAGTGGTTCCCAAGCTAGGAGTCAGGCCCCTCCAAAGGGTCACCAGATAAGTCTAAGGGGACAATGAGAAGAGTAAGGGGAAAATAAAGAAGAAAAGTTACACAAATCTTTTGACTTTTTCTCTAATCCTTGATTTTTTTTTGGCCAAATGTTGGAGCATTTGAGCATTTACTGAAATGAAATCATGTGAGAAATTAAGAGGGAAAATGGCTTTGCACTTTTGGTGCAACTCATAGGCATCTGAACTGTGACATGACTGGACAGAAACCGCTGGAACCACTGGTTTAATCTTTGACAGTGTGTGGTATTTTGAGAGCTTGTCATATTATCCACCGTGTCAAATTTTCATCTCAACAAGTAACTAAAGCTGTCAAATAAATGTAACAGTATAATGTACATTATTTCCTTCTGTCATGTAATGGAAAGTAGCATAAAATTTAAATATTCAAGTAAAGTAGAAGTACTTCAAACTGTTCTTGAGTAAATGCACTTAGTTACTTTTCACCACTGCAGGATATACACATAAAGATATATAGACAGAGTCCTTACAATAACCCTTGCTACAAATATAGAGATAGAATACTACTTACTATTTGCATATTCAAACTTGTTTGTTTTTTTTCACCAAGGAGGACATTGCATTGACTAACAAACATTACATCCTTTGAAGATTTACCCTAACATTAACCATAATTACTATGTACTTAATGGCCACCTCTAATCAAAACCAAGTCGTTAACCTAAAATTTAAAGGTGTAACTTGTGGGTGTGGGTGTGCATGTGAATCCTCAAAGTTAGCAAGCAAAACATGTAAACATATTGCTCCCAAAAAAATAAATAGTTAACCTTGTGGGGACCAAATTTGTGTCCCAGTATGAGTGTTGAGTATGTGACTGTGGAAACAGACTTATGTCCCCACAATGTGATGAATAGGTAGCACACACACACTTCACCCTCCTGCCAGAAATCACATCTCTCTCACAGACCATTCTGTTGTGTACTGGCGCCCCCCAAACCATTTTTGCATTTTGCTTCATTGAAAGCTAATGAAGTGGGGTAAATATGATCTTTCATGCTGAGGTGCCTCTTCTTAGATGCACCGGCCAGACAAAATATGAAGATCATTCCAGATGACAAATACCTTTTTACCGTATTCAGCATGCTGTCAAGGAACACGCACGTGTCATTTCTTTTGTGAGACTCCCATCAGTCGGGTGTTGTGTATTTTTCAGGAGAAAATGGGGCGTGTAAAGAGAGAGGGGTCGCCTGTGAAGACTTTCTTCATGCAATGATCACAACATGTAATCAACATATACTTTGAATGATTGCACTTAAATGGCACTGAAGGAAAAGTCTCCAGTGCTGATCTTTGCTGTTCTTTCGGTCAAGAAATACTCTATAGTACTGGTATAATGGATGTTATTGCAGTATCTACGCTAACCTCTTCGGGAGCTGTCATTGTTTGTTTGAGACGATCCCCACAGGATGCTGATTGGCTGCACCACTTTTGGTGCAGACACAAACGGACAACTTGATAAGATGGATTCTTGCGTGATCTACCTCGCAAGGTTACATCAATAATAAATTTAATTAATTAAATAAAATGTACAAAATTTTGTTTGTATTTGTTTTTCTATTTTGTAAACTTACAGAGAGACCAATCCACACACAACATATGAACATTTCCTCAAGTATTTGCCACAATATTTCTGTTGTGTGTATCTATTTGTAGGAAACCCCAAGTTGCCATGCTCTTGTGGTGGTATGTGATGGTATCTCTATTCAACAGATGGCAGATTCTACTGCTCTGGTAACTTTGGGACAGATCTTCATTCTGTGAGAGTTTATTGCAGTTTGTGAGGGAAATTAAGCGTCTGGTCAAACAGCATTACAGTGTTGAGAGTGGCATTATCAGCTCCGAAGAAATGGCCTCAGCATTTAGAAATGCTTCTGACCAACTGTGGCAAAACTAAATAAATAAAATTTTGAATCAGTCATGAAGCTTCATAAGACGTTTATTGTATTTGCAAAACATGTTCACGCCTGACAAGTCCCAGCGTCTATATAATTAAAGCTATGAAGCTTGAAACATTTAAAGGGTGTTATCAACAATGTTTCTTAAATGCTACAAGACTGAAGGCATATTCAGGAAACAATGCACGGATTGATACAAAAATAACTGCTCTCAATTTTTATTTTCTCATTATTTTTTTGTGTTCAGGATGTTTTACCTACCCAAAATGTCGGTATATGACGCCCTGAACATGACACTCTCATATACTATAATCTTACTGTAAATGTAAGACCCTGAAATGAGACATTCAAGGCTGTATCCAGGATTCCTGAAACACTGAGATCGCAAGTCAGTTGTGCGGATTTTTACACTTTACAGTAAGTTGTAATCCTTGAAGTCTGTGTAAAGGAAAAGGGGAATTTTACCTTCTGAAGCTTTCCCCAATGGTATGAATGAATGTATCAGTATCATAATCAGCTCAGCAGTTTACTTCGGTTCCAGCAGCCCGACACAGAAGAAAAAAATGTTATCCTGTCTCAAACATGGACTCAAACATGTCAACCACTGATTGGTCAGAGAGAATTGTCACTAGAATCATAACTTATGTGACACAGAGCAACAGAGTCGTCTCGTCTCAAGTCTGAATTAGGATTTTCCCAACTCTCCTGTATTTTTCAGCAGTCTTGTCTTACTGCATTCAGCCTTTTCTAAGACAAAATTTGTCTCCTCACTGTGACAAAGAGCCACATACTGAGAATCAAGAATACCATCTCTTTGATATTTCCTATTGTTCCTGCGTTTGTGTGTTTGTGTTGCACTGAAGATGATGTCGCAGCAGTTTCGCTTTGGCGTCGCTCTGACAATCAGCTACTGCCTACATTGAGAGGAAAGTTAAGAAAATTACCTGGTACCAAAAGTGAGTCACGGAAAGTGGAGCCAAGCGATACCATACAGTGGAAACATAACTAAACACATCACTTTCCCAGTGGCTGCTTCATAATAAACACCAACCCAGTCGAATGCAACAGTAAGAAATGTTTGTTTGACATAAGCTTAGGTAGGCCACCACTACCAATAAAAAACTCTATACAGCATATAGAGATAGGGTTTGGGTCGAATCAAACCACCCAATCAAATATGCACCATGCGCACTTTAATAACTGTAGAACATCCCCAGGTTACTAAAGATCCCAGATTCCCAGAAAAAATACAGAGGAAATGACATCAGTGTCTGAAGGCAATGTTTTCAGCATGATTTAGCACTCGTGTTCAATTATTGGTTACAAATCAGCTGAGAATGTTAGTGTTCAAATGCAGCTCTTGCATGACTGCTATGGATAAGATAAACTATGATATGACATTTCCAAGTAAAATCCGAGATGCAACAAAAGTTTAAGAGCCCTTTTCCAGAAAGGAAGGAGAGAGCGAGTGAGAGTGGGAAAGGGAGATGAAAAGAGAGATGATGTAACGTATGAGAGTAAGATAGTATAGAGCACAGAGAGAAAGACAAACAGTCAGGGGAAAAAAGAGAAAGTTTTATAAAAGTGCTCTAAGGAGCTTATCACTCATATGATAATCATCATTCAATTTGATCGGTTGGCTGATAGAAGGTCAAGAAGGCAGCTAGTTATAATTGTGCCTCCCAGCTCAGCCCGAATGAGTCGTTTCAGGTACTGTGTATCGTGTGCATCTATATGTGTGTTTGTGTATTCTTGTGCTTCTATCTCTGTAAGGACCAGTTTGAATTGCAGCCTTTGAGAACAGGACATTTTTAGAAAGCGAGGGCATTTTGGATGTTTGCGTATTAGAGTGTTTAAACCTTGGTTTTAGTGTTTTGGTAAGAGTTGAGTTCAGGTGAGGTAAGTTGTGGGGTTAGGCAAGGTTAGGAGAGAGACAGACAGCTACAGGCAGACAGGTAAAGACAGAGAGATGAGATTATGTCCAAGTCCATACTAAGCTGTAGTTGACATTATCGTGGATAAAATAAAGCACAGCTGTGCGTGAGGCAATTTTGTGGAACAGTATTTTCTCTAATCAATTATACATTTCTGTAAAAAAATAAAACTATCATTTCCATCTGATGTTTGTACTTCAGACTTGCTAAACCCAGCAAACTGCTCACATTTTTTACAACTGACAGTTTTGAATTCTATATATGTCTGAATATTTTCAGTCATCCAGGTCACGGTTATCCAAGAAAGGTTGAATTAAAGTGTTTCTAGGGCGGCCTGCAGTTTTGACAGTGAGATAAACAGTTCAGTCTTCTGAGTTTTGTGTCACTGTGGACACTTAAAGGAGGAGTATGTCATATATTTATTGTAATAAATCCTTAAAAAACAAATTAAAGGTAGGGTGAGTCATGCTAGAGAAAGACAGCTGATATTTGAACACAATATCCAAATGAACACATCCCTCCTTCAGTGCTCCCTCAGCAGGTCCACTCCTAAAATTTGTGAACGCGCAACTAAGCAATATGGCAGAATCCAGCACATCTACAGCTGAAGGTAAGTAACCAGTAGCCTCAATTAGGGTAAGCAATATTTTATTTCTATGAAAGTACAAGTGTGAGAGGGATGGAGCTGACAGACAGATGCTGAGAGCCGGGGAGGTTTTGGGGGAGAGAGCTGGGGACGGACCAGAGCTTCTGGTTGAAGAAACTCCGTAGTCAGACTGATTTAGCTGTGATGTGGACTCCTTTACTGGCAGGAGGAGAACTCAGAGTTTATTGTCAAACTTTTGGAAGTTAAAAAAAAAAAGCAGATTTACCTTCACTCCTGCTTCAATCTGTCTGCAGAGCGACCCACAGAGGAGTCACAGACCCATTTACTGGTGAGAGGAGAATTCAGTGTTTGTTTTTTAAACTTTTGGGATTAAAAAGTGGATTTATCTTCACTCTTGCTTCTCTGCCTGTCTGCTGCAGCAGGGAGGAGATGACTGTGCATGGCTGTTTGTAGTAAGCTAATTAGTTTCTCTGTCCATGTTGACTGCTGACTGGAGCAGTAATGTATTTCATTTTTATTTTTTAGTTTTCTTATTTTATTTATTTCTATTGCATGTAGTTCCTAATCTGATCCAAGTTATGGTTTAATTTAGGACAATGAAAAACACTGCAAAAAATATTGGGGCACATACTGTGCAGAAAAAGATTTGAAGGTTGGAAAATAGCAATCAATCAAAATTCAACAGTGAGATTAAAACAGGTTCTGTATTAATGCAAAAAAATCTTTTATAAGAGGTCAAGTCAGTCCTATTGAAATCCTGCTGCTTTCTTTCTTGTATTGAAATTATGTCATTCTGTGTGTCATTGAGCAAAACGGAGAATCTGTTCTCATCTGTTAATGTTCACATTATATGCTGGAATAAAGTCATTGTCACATAATGTGTTACTGAAAAAACATAAGGTCAAGCAGACATATCCTCAGCTTAGTTATTTTTCAGAAGCAATTGTAATTCTCAAAAGAGGACAACAATGTGATTTATGATGAATCATTTCATATTCACGCCATTGTACACACTTGAAACATGACCGGAAACAGTGAGAAGCCTCATCCGTCATCGCTCTGTCAAGTTTTTCTCCAACGACGCTTTCAACAAGAAAGATATTGATGCACCACTGTCACTCGTTCTTAAAAATGACTGATGTGAATAAAAAATATTTAAAGAAATTAGTTCAGTCTTGAAGAGCAGTTGTTCTCCTGTGCCTTATTTGCTAAATTGAATGATGAATTGCAGGTGAAGTCTATTTCTATTTGTGTGTGTGTGTGTGTGTGTGTGTGTGTGTGTGTGTGTGTGTGTGTGTGTGTGTGTGTGTGTGTGTGTGTGTGTGTGTGTACATGTGTTTGGCTGGGAGAGACAGAGGCGCAGGTGGTGAGTTTCAGGCATGGAAAGCCTTTGGAGACTGCTCAAACCACCAGGGGCCATAAGAAAAAACATTTTTACCTCTGTTCTTTCTATTTTTCATCACCACTCTGTCTTTTTCTCGTACTCTTTGCCTCTTGACTACATGTTCTTCTTTTTTTCTGTATGTAGTCCTTCATGCTCAGGTTTCCTCTCTATGCAAGTTGTGTACACATAGCTCCATCTAGTGGTAAGTTGTATGCATGGTTTCAGTTTCACATAGGCTGTACATCACTATTATGGAAAGGTATGTTTTTGTTGCAAGAGAAAAACCTCTGACCCATGATTTGACTTTTTAAAGGTAGGCATAAAACATCTTGTTAGAAAACATATTTGCACAAACTGTCTAAAAAACTGCTTCTTGAGTTCATTTAAATGCACCTATCGTATAATATCTGCTGTTCGTAGTATCCTGGTTTTGTTTTGTGAATGTAAATATCATGGTCCAGTTTCAATAATGAGACCTTATCCTGATTTTGAGAAACCTGGATTACTTTCATAGAAATCAGGATACTATGTCATGTAAACACCACCATCTTAGTTTCTGAACATTCCTTGTTGGTACAGAACAGAGTGCATGTAAACATAATCAATGATATTTTCAAAAATATTAAATAACTTTGTATGTATGTATTTGCTCTGAGTTAAATGATACGGTCTGATTAAAGAAACAAGATATTTACCAGTGAGCTGTAGAGGTGCTATTATATTATATATATTATATATATATATATATATATTTCTCCTTTGTTTATGCAAACAACACTTTCAGATTTTAGAGGGAGCTACACGCTGTTAGCTGTTATCCACTGCCACCAGTCTTTATGCTATGCTAAGCAAATTACCTCATGGGTCCAGTTCCATACCATTAATATTCTCATAGAATTCTTGGCCGAAAAGTGAGTAAATGTATTTCCTCAAATGTTGAACTCACAGCAAGGAGGCTCTGGATTCAAATCCTAGTTCGAGCATGGCCTTTCTGTGTGGAGTTTGCATTTTCTTCCTGTGCTTGTATGTTTTTTTTTTTCTGGGGGGCTCTGGTTTTCCCCACCATCAAAAACATGTATGCTTGGTCAATTCTCCAGTCAGTACCCCTGACCAGAGTTGGTCCCAACTAACACTAAGATGGCTTAAATGCAGAGACTGAATCTCACCATGTTGTACTAATTGACCTTTACATTTAAATATGCAGTTTACAGACATAAAGAATATCTAAACTTTTTCTGCTGCTCTCTCTTCAAGTCCTTCTCACCCTCCTCACTTCCCCTTCTTCCACAGACCCACCCTTGTTTTCTCTCCTGCTCTTTGTCTCAGTTCCTTCACTTGTTCTTCTTCCTCTATCTCTCTCCCTTGCTTTCGTTTCCTCCCTTCCCTGCCTCTCGTTCTCTTATTGTCTCGTTTTTTCTCCCTCCACCTCCTCTCTCTGCCGTGGGCAACCCGGCTGTGATGCTGTTTTAGATCCACCGAAGGGATAAGTGTTGGAGCAGAACAGACTCTGCTGTTGCTGCATGAGTGTGTGTGTGTGTGTGTGTGTGGGCATGCATGAGTGCTATAACCCAAACACCTGAGGACATCCTTAAGATATTTTCTGTGTGTGTGTGTGTGTGTGTGTGTGTGTGTGTGTGTGTGTGTGTGTGTGTGTGTGTGTGTGTGCAGGAGCAAAGACAAGTGTCACCTGAATGCTCCAAGACTCTCCTAATGCCTTTATTTGTCAAAGTGTGTGTGTATCAGGTGTTTGCCCATGGGTTTCACCAAGGGATACAAATGTTTGCCTTGCAGCAGCTTTTGATCTATGTCACAAGCTAACTAGCTAGATAGCTGCTAAGAAAAAATAAAAATAATATATATATATATATATATATATATATATATATATATATATATATATATATATATATATATATATATATATATACATATATATATATATCAATTCTATCTAGCACCTTTGGGATAAAATGGCCGGGCCTTATCACCCAACTTCCAAGACCAACCTCACTAATGCTTGTGGCTGAAGGACAGCAAATCCCTGCAGCCAGATTCCAAAATCTTGAGGCTTAGCATATTTCTGTAGTGTCCGTGGTAAATGGGATCTAACATTCAAGTGGTCACATACTTTCACCATACCGTTAAGATAGATTTATGCCCATTTATGCTAATAGTGCTGTGGGAAACACAATAACTTTGATCAGTAGCAGCCTCAAAAGTCTTGATGCTGACCATGTTAAGGAGAGAGTAGCTCAACACCCCATGTAGACCTGTGTGTCCAGAGGATGCCTTGTGCCCCTAATGCTTCTGCCTCTGATTATTCCCTACATGTGTTTAATGGGGAGATGAGCGAGAGCAGCAGGTCTACAATTGGTAGGCTCTGATGGGTCGACCTTTTAAGGGAGAGAGCTAATGGCAATGTCTAGAAAAGCACCATGAAAATGCCTAATGACCCAGCCATGCTACAGACTTTCTCTTAAAAGCTCCTCACTTTTCTAACTTTTTCTAATTTTTCTATATGTGAAATGACACTTTGGGAACACTATTTCTGCGGACACATGTTGAGGTATGATTTAGCCTCTAAACCAGTCCTAAGCAAGGATGAATACGGCAAAAAAGCATGTAAGCAGATTAAAACGTAAGCATCCATATAACTGACAAATTTAGGACAAATGAGTAATATCACAATCTACAGCCGATTAATATTATGATAAAGTTGAATCAATACCCCACTGACAAATTTAACAATAAAGTAAATTTGTTACATAGCTATTGTTCTGCATTGCATTTCATATTAAAAGTCTTTACTACTTTGTCTTCTCTCTGACCCCTTCTACAACTGTGCTGAAATCTGTGCAGCTAGTGGTTAACTGTAGTTTCGGTGGGTGGGTATTGGTTAGGTTGCTGGTTTAGTTGATTGACAAGCAAAGGGGGCTGATTCTATTTGAATATGCTGCCTTCAGGGACTCATCGTAACCTCCAAATTCTCAGAGTCAAAGTTGTATAAGTTATAAGTTGTATAATAACTTAGCAGGCATAGATATAATGAATCAAACTGTATGTGCAAATTTGTATAAGAGCCAAAAAAATGTGGGGAACACCATCAATTTCTGTGTATACATTCATTCTAAAAGAGAAGTTGCTTCCAAGTGGTAGATTTTATACATTTAAATTTTCTGTTTTGCCTTCTCTTCTGCTCACTGTAACTTGTTATGCTATTATTTTATCAGGATAATATAATATCTATTTGTGATATGATACAAACTCCAACATACAAAATCTGTTTATGGATATATTTTTAACTATTGGCTTTTAAAAACATTGTGAGAATATCAAAGTTTACTTTCATTTAAGTAGTATTAGTGGCCTATGGTGGTTAAATATTATTTTACTGTTGACATTTGAACACTTGTACATTTTAATAATAAAAGAAATGTAGAATTCTGACATTTCTGACAGCACCTGAAGGCAGCATTAGTATGGTGGGAGAGGGTGGTTTGTTGACTGACTTGGGGCTTCGGCTGCGCTGTAGCTGCCACTGGCAAACTACCTATCAGCTGCCGTGTCACAGTTATAGCTATTCATTTGACAAGTTGTCAATAATGTAACTCTCGTCGTACAGCTGTTGCCACATGTTCTGGCGCAAGGAAATGGTTGTCTACAGATGAATTCCGTGTTTTCGGACCAATTTTTATCAGAGCACGACGTGGTTTTAGCTAGCATTAGCTTAAGTTACAAGATTGACAAGATAGACGGCTGAAGTTCCTTCGGAGTGAGATGGGTAATGCTAGGCTAAACAGAGGTAGCTTCTGTAGCAGGCTAGCCAGTTGAGTGCGACATGGAAATAAGAATATTTCCAGATGGATTGCGACCATAAAATAAATTGTTATTCATTCGGACAGTCGTCTGAGTGCTGATCGTATAGAGCTGAGACAGCATTGTCGCAGGGCGTAGCTGTCAAACTCGCTCGTCCTGACTGCAGCGCTGGCCTAGGAAGCTAGCAGCTAGCTAGCTAGCTAGCTGCACGTCTGGCTCCTCTACCAAAGTAAGTGTTTGCACACGCTCACAATTTTTTGACAGTTTTATCTACGTTATCTTTTCAGCGTTCACACACGTAAACGTCTAACTTTATGTTGCTGAAATACATTGGCTTACACTATTTGTATGGCACCTAACGTTAACTCGTATAGAGGTAGGTCTGTGAGGCTGCTAACGCTAGCGGTTAAGTTAATCTATTGAAGCTATAACGTTAGCTAATGGTAGCACGCAAGATCACGGCCTTGATGAGTTTGTTCTGCAGCTAAGTTTCTGATATTTGACTGGGTATGTCCGGTTTTACTGCCATTTTGGAATTTGCTACTTGAAATAATAAGCTTTAGGTGAGCACTGAACTTATCATAACAACAAACAGCATCCAGAAACTGTAGCATTGTATACTTGACATTCATGTCTGGAATATGCCTAGTTGTAGTTGTCCAAATATAAAACTGATAACGTAGTCTGTGTGAAGATTTTAGATGGGGGAAAAAATGAAATTGTGGAGCTTCATTGGAAACCTTTAGAGTAAAGTACTGTGTAAAATGTTGTGGTATATTGCAATGTATTCTTGTGTTTGTTTTGCAGAAGTTAAGAGATTATTTCAAATCCACTAAAGTAATAGGTGGCATATCCTCTTTCACACTTGCTGTGGGAAATGTTATTACAACAAAGTGCATGCTGAATGATTCAGTGTTTCTCTGCTGACCGATCACTATACATAAACGTACTAAATAGAGTAGTGTATTAAAGGAATAGTTGGTTGACAGAAAATTAATCAACAACCATCTTGATGATCAGTTGACAGTTTAAGTCACTTGCCAAGTGGGCGTTTAGTAGTTTCAGTTCCTCTAATGCAAGGATTTGCTGATTTTCTCAGTTTTGTTATATTGTGAATTGAATCTCTCTTTTTTGCCTCTCAGGGATCTGAGAAGTTGTAATAGGCATTTGTCTCTATTTTCTTACATATAGACTCTACCAGTAATGGATTAGTCAAATGAATAATTGACAATAAAAATCCCCCTTGTTTTTTTGCGTTTGGATGTTTTGTATTTTTGAATCAGGGTTGAGGTCATTAACCTTTTATGAATACAGATCAACAAAAAAGATTCATAAAGTCTGAATGAAAAGAAATCTATAAACTTATTTAAATTTAGTATGAATATGAATCTCAACATAATGGGTGGAGTTGTCACCAACCAGTTTTGGAGCAGGCACCTTTGACAGTGATTATAGCCACAGCTGTGTACATCTTTTATTTTTTTTGCCAGTCTGCCATGAAGGGTCAACTGGTAAAAGACTTGGAGAACAAGTTTTGTGTGCAGAGTGCCTCCTTTTTCAGCCATACAACCTATACTCGTTCAGAATTGGCATAGACTTGATCGCACCTTCCCTCATAAGTGTGCTTTGGCTTTTTCTCTTGTATCCCTCCCTCGTGATTTGTAGTTTCACTAACTTGTTCCTTTTATAAATTATGTAGTTTTTACTTTCACATACAGAAGTATTTTTTCTGTTGGAGAAAAGTCTAATTACATCCACAGTGATTCAGTGATATAAAACATTAAAAACAAATAGTTTTATGTATACAGCATAAAAGAACACATTTCATCAATTGCAATCTAACATTTTTAAAACCAAGAAAAACATGTAGACAAGTTTTTATTACTGTTACAAACCCGTCTGATTTCAGTTTTGGTTAAATTAGGTTGTTTGGTGAACTGGTTACATATAAAAAGGAGGAGGACCCCAGCAGTGACGTAGCCTGTGTATTCTAGGTTATGATTGTGTAAGAAATACAGCACCCATAATTCATCTCTCAGTTTGATATAATACTGTCTTTGAGGCAGAGGGAGAAGGGTTCGGCTGAATAGCAGCAGTTTGGATGAGGAAATTTGATTATTCTGCTTTGCCTCTGCTGAGTACAAAATGTTTACATCTTCAGTAAAATTGATCAATAAACACTAAGCTTGCATTAGAAATATCATGCAACAGGGCTAAAATCTCAGTAGTCCTTTTACAGTGAGACTCTGACTGTATTTGATAACTCTCACTGAGAGTAGCCCCATTCTTTAATTAGATTTACAGATTTTATAACCTTTCTCCAGACAATGGTTCCTCTGCACTGCAGCTTTATGTAAGACTTGAATCTTCATAACAGTTTATGCAACCATTGAGACCATGTACCCTATTTAATTCATCACACTTTGCTGAGAAAAAGAAACAGGATCATTCTGTCTGCTGACATTTTGCCTTTAACTGATTGAAGCTTGCATGTTGTTGATGGCCTTCCTGCCAGCCATGGACACTCTGACGGACACATGCCCTGCGGTTCACCAAAATGGGACTGCCCATCGGGAATCTCCAGACGTGAGACCAGCCGCTGCTGTTTTGAGACTTCATTTCTACCATAGCAGTCAAGGAGCAGACGAATGCAGCTTTCTCAGCTACCCACCGGGGGACTATGTGGCTGAGGAGCTGTGTATAGATGCAGCCAAAGCATGCAGTGAGTAATCGAGTTGTAAAAGCCTGCATTATGCACCCCCCATTCATGTGTTTTGTCGTAACTCGGGGCATAGGTTCCAAGATAAGGTTATCAAGAGACCACAGTGAAACCTATCGGCAGAAAAAGTGTCTTCTTTAATCATCTCTGCTTTTTATATATTCTATCTGACTTTCTTTACTCTGTTTGAGGATGAGCTAAGATATGGTAGCTTTGCTTTGCTTGGTGTTTGTTTTTTCTCTTTTTCGCAAAGATATTTAAGAATCAATAAGTATAATGCAGCTAATGCTTTCGTTAGTTGCATTATACAGGGCTGGTCAAACCCCTGCAGGAGGAGGGGTCTGACTAGCCGGCATGTTGTAGTAATCACATGTTATGTGTTTGATGATGAACCAAACACAACTGACATTTTAGACAATCTTAATTGACCTTTTGTTCACCTGTGTTGGGACTAAAAACAGCTTGTTTTCTAAAGCATAACCTATTATGTACTTCTGAGTTGCCCTTTAATCAACAGCTTCTGGTATTTTGCAATTTTTTTTGTTCAGTTAATTAGTACAAATGAATAAGAAAGTTTGTTTTGGATAAGGCTAGTAACACACAGTATAGCTCACCTGTACTGTTTTAAAGAATATTGTAAATAATTAAACAAAGTGAAACTTTACAGAATATAATGTGGTTTCTGTTTCTGTCTTGCTCTGCTTCAGGTATATCACCTCTGTACTGCAGCCTTTTTGGTCTCTTCCGAGAGCGAGACCGCTTGTGGTTTTCACCCAACCACATCTTCCAGCTTGACGAATTGGCTTCAGAGGATGTGTTTTTTAGAATAAGGTAGCATACATTATTTTGCTTATGCATTGCCTCTTCTTCTGTCTCTTCCAGATTAGAATTTAAATGCCCTTGTGACTGACATATTTTTTTTATTACTCTTTACTTCAGGTACTACTTCCCTGGCTGGTACAGTGGTGGGGCATCTCGGGCATATCGACATGGGGTCGCCAAGGGGTCAGAAAGCCCTGTCCTTGATGATTTTGTGATGTCATACCTTTTCTCTCAGGTGAGCACTTGCAGCATACAGCCACCCTCTTTTATTATGTAAACTGGTTAGAAATTAGATGGGTTTTTTTTTACATGTGAATCAATTAAACAAATACATTAAAGAGTAGGGTTTTCAAAAGTATCGATAATTCAATACCTTTTCAATATGATGTGTTTAAAATGATACAATATCTGTTAATTATAGTATTTAAAGTAGCAAAACTGTAATAAAAATATTGTGAGTGCTGTGTACCAGCACTGTGTGAAGGTTGTTAATTAAAAAGGGGAAAAAAAAGTAGAATTAATATATAGTTATAATGTTCTATATTATTTTCAGTGCCTAGGACTGTTTTTTTTCTTTTCTGGTATTGTTACAGTTACATTCAAGAGCATGTTGTACTTGTTTGCTCATACTTTGCCTTGCAGCCCAGTACTGTAGATTAGACATGAGAAAACAAGCAGCTCATATCTTTGACACGTGCAGTCATATCAGTTTATTTTGCTAATAAGGTCACATCTTCAAATTGCTTTCAAAGGAGAAGTGTGTAATTTTCAGTGACATCTAACGATCAGAATGCAGATTGCAACCAAGCGGATTTCCCCCTACACCGCCACTCCCTTTTCAAGCGAAAGGAGGCCGTCACATGACAAAATGGCGTTAACACTTATATCGACTAGTCTTTCAAGTGATGAGGTTTGTTTATGGATAATCTTAGAAAATGTGTTTTGTTGTTAGTCTCTATAGGTCACGACTTTCGTGTAAAATGGTGAATATAACTGTTATTTGCTCTACAGTGTGGTCATATTTTGGTGAGCAGCTTTGCATGGTGATGTACACTGACATTGTCGAATTAATTGTATTTAAGTGTGATAGTACAATAGTTATGGCTGGACGTAGGGCTGGGCGGTATGACCCAAAATTCATATTGCGGTATAAATTGAATCCCTTCACTGTAACGGTATATATCGCGGTATAAATGTCGCGGTGTAAAACTTATAATGGAAGTGTTTCCGAATGGGTTTTGTAGTCCCTTAGCAAAACTAAATTGATTTGACAAAAAAAAAAAAAAAAAGCAAAGATATAATGTAATTTTTTGAGCATTTATTGTGCAGAAGAACAACAGAAGTAAGGATAGTGCCTCAGAAGTACAAAAATTCTTACAAAAATAAAGTGGATATTGTAAACAGTACTTCAAGTAAGAGAGGTTTTCTATAAGGCAAATGGCAAAAACAGTGAAAAGGTTCTGTAATCCTTGAAAAATCTGTTAAAAAAAAAAAAAAAACCCAAGTAAAGAATGTGAGTATTTTTTCCATCACAGCAGGTCAGTGATCAGTGTTTCAGTGACCCACTGTGGATCAGTGAATAGTGTTTTATTTATGGCGGCCGCCACATTAAAAACATCAACACCACGACATGATTTTCTATTTTTGGAATTGCGCATTTGCACAACTCTCGCGAGAGCAGTGTGGAAGCTTCGCTGGAGGATGAAGAGGAGTTATGTGAAGCTTTCCAAAGGACCAAAGAGAAGTAACAAAGGTATGTATTTAAAAATGTACTTTGTTATATTCCTGGTCTGAGCAATATGAATAATCCTAATCCAACACAGTTATATTTACAGTTCTGTGCTCTTCGTGTAGTGATGTTAGTGTTGTGTGTCGTTTGATGAGTAATCTCAGAATAACGTGTAATTTCTGAATAATGCGAGTCATCATTACCTGGGACGTTACTGAATGATAGTAAATACTGCAGTGGAACAGCATCATACAGCACGTGTTACTCTGAACAGCCTGTACATCATAAACTGCAGTGATATTAGCATATTACCAACATAATATCAAACATCTCATTAACCTTGAGTGTATTATTTCTTCAGAGACTTGTTGAAGAGATGACCCTGGAGGAACACAGGCAGCTCACCACTCAGTTCCTGAGGAGGCAGCCAGGACTGTTTGATGCCCTGATGATGCATCAGCTCAGGCATGGTGCCCCACCTTTTACTGGAGTACCAGGGTATCATGGTGTGCTTGTGGTAACTGTAGGAGTATGCTAAGGGGGCTGGGGTTGACAACAGGGAGTACCGTTACACAGCCTGTAGGCATTTTATTTTTTGGCAACATGACTCTTTAGTGCAGGGGAACCAACTTGTCATTCCCAGCTGCTGCATTTGGAGCATCAGGGACAAGTTCTCTGATCCCACTGGACATCACGCAAGTTTCATACCCAGAGTTTTCTTCCAGGCCCTCTGGAGTGTCAACACAGGACCACAAGTACTCACTAGCCTGTCTATATATCATCAGGGAATCAACCAAATGTTTAATTTGTTCTCAATTATATAGATTATTTATTTTGATATTGCAAAGTATGTTCCTTATTTTTATATTTTTCTGCTAATATTACATATATAGTTTATTTATTCAGTCCAATTTTTTATTCAATGTTACAGTGAATTGTACATGGAATTAATAAAAGATGATAATTAGTTATACCTGCTGTATTAATTGCAATTATATACATATATTTACTGTTTAGTAAGTTATTTCCTGCAGTGTTGGTACATTTTCATGACCACTTCAGGTTTCACTAATGTATATTATCATTACAGGGGTCAGCTGTACCTTACAATTTTGTACAAAAGATGAATCTAAAAAAAACACCACTGACAGTAATGACACCAGCAATATAAATTGTTATTTACACAAACAGTTTTGGTCATCCCTGTCAATCTTGACAATACAAGAAGAAATGCTGTCTTACAATCACAAACCTGAAGCTTTTAGTGTTCGAACAGACAAACATTTCTGCAGCTTATTCTGTCTACATCAGGGTTACTTTGATAAAGACAGAAGAAGTTGACGAGACGTTTGTCTGTTTGAACTGAAGACTAAAAGCTGGGAGTTTATCATTCTGTGGTCCTTTTATTTATGACTGAAATGTAGGCATTAACTATTAAAAAGAAGCTGATCATCAGATGTGCATGATTTATTTTTTGCAGTGATCGACATGTAAACATGCTTACAATTATACAGTAATGATGACAATACTTCCCCGCAATGTCTGTAAATTTTCATTTCTACTTCAGATTACACTAATGTGTATTATCCTTACAAGAGACAGCTGTGCCGCACAATTTAGAATGAAAAGATGAATATAAAATAGAACACAAGAATGCAAATAGAAGAAGAAATGTCGGTGTACAATCATTACTTGCATCTTTTAGTGAACAAACAAGCATTTTGACAACTTACTCTGTCCTCATCAAAGTCAACTTGGATAAAGACAGAAGAAGCTGTCGAGACATTTGTCTGTTTGAACACTAAAAGCTGTGAGGTTATGGGGGTTATCGTTGTCTTCCAGCTCTTTCATCCTGTGGTCCTCCCTGAGAATCACACTGATTCAGCTCTTTGCTGTTGGATGAAACACGGTGAACTCCTGTCTAAATCATTCCAAATCAGCCATAATAAAGGCAAATAAATGTGTGGCACTTACGTAGACCTCTCCTGATTTGTGTCTGCACCAGTTCTGATGTGGCACGTATGTTATACTGTTACCTAAAGCTGTCTCATAATAAAGTGCAATTGCGTGTTTAGGATGAATTACCTGCCCAGCAGAAAACAGGCAGCGTTGGTTTTACTGTGAAAACAGTCCCAGTGATTTCCATGTGGTAAATGCCACACCAATGTTAGTCCTTGTTTTATGCAGTCTCGCGTCACGCTGCCGTTTGGTTTCTTCATGTTTTCGCTTCTTTGAGAATGAGAGTTCACAGTCTGCTTCTTTTCCTTATGGTAAATAACAACTATGATCATCCACTGATCAAAACTGTGGTTGTCAGCCTTCAGAAAACAAAACAGTTTGCAAGTAAACATTGTTGTCTGTCCTCTTTATCATCCATATTTACGCTGCGGAGTTTAGCTAATGCGTCTGTTCTGTGCAGCTGTAGAAAACATGGCGGTGCAAGATGGCGGCCTCCGTAAAAAGCGACCCGCTTCCTATGTAACTATAAATGGCTATTTCTAAGGTGACGCAAACATAATGATTATGAGTTTAAGTTGATTGATAATAATAACATACTTGTGTATAATATATTCCATTTCTGTCACTGAATCCCCATAAATACACACTGTACCTTTAACAGAGACAGAAGTAACAAATTATAAAACTGTTACTGTTTTTTAAACCTTGTTTGTTTATGGATGTATTTGGTAAGAAAGATTTTGGTCTGTTGATATACTGTAGTCTGAGCTGGAAAGAAGAGGGCTGTCCACATTTGCAAGTGGCACTAATAAGAGAAGTGATTCGTTCAGTGAGTGCAGTTATAGCCCTGATGTGAGAGGGAACTCACTTTGGGAGCAGTTTTGCAACTTGCATGCAAAAATCCGCACCTGAGTGTGCACAAAACCTGAATAAGAGAGCAAAATTAAACCAGCATTTGCAGTCTTTTAGGTGCACCCCAGGTTTTTTTCTCTGCTGAAGGTATGACGGATCACAGCAAGCTCAGAGCAGACATATTGTCCATACATGTAATTGCTGGCTGGACCGCAGGGGCCAGCTCTGTGGGTTGCTTGGTAGCAGAGTAAGTACGTAAGTGAAGAAGTTGCACCATTGGTCAGTCAATAGAATGGTCCTCAACTACGTCATCAGGGGCCATTGCTTTCACCTTGTGCAGCACCGAGGGTGTGAGTTTATTGCAGGCACTGACCGAACAGCCGGTTGTTTCTATTATTTCCCTCCAGCCTCTTTTCTTTCCCCCTCTCCTCACTGTACGTCTGTGCATTCATAAAGTAAAGTACCTAAGTACATTGAATCAGAACAGATTTTGATGAGACTCACTGCTTGTCTGTCTCTGGTCCCTGCATTCTGCTATATGCAAAGCCACACACATTTTGCTTAAGGTGACTATTTTCAACTCATGCTTTCAACAGGCACTTAATACAGTGTTGTCTGCCACACTGTATTAAGCATGCATTTTTAGGAATTATTAGGAATTCTCCTTTAGGTGCTTTTTAACATGTTTAACAGCTAAAGAGCCCAGAGCTACTAGCACTAGATACAGGTCATTTCTCAACTGTGGTAGCCCTGTAGTGTCAGACAGAACAGCTAGTAAAAAAAGCACATTGACTCTCACTGTAAATTTAAAGAACAAAACAGTGCCATAGTAACCATCAATAAAAACTTGACTGTGTTACTGGAGTAATGTTTTAGTGTAAATGTCCTGTTGGTGAGTCAGGTCAGTCATCTGTAGTATTGTAACTGTTCATAGAATAATTCATGGGCAGTGTGGGTCTATAATACATATTATATTTACATTTGACTCAGTAAATGCAACAGTTAGCCCTCATGTATATGAAATTAAAATTAAATAGTTTAGATTTCATTGTAAATGTATTTTATAAATGGGTCTTATGGCATGCTGTATGCCCAGGGTCTGATCTGTTAGGTTTCAAGTGTTGTAGTACTATTAGTAGCGTTTGAGTCTCAAATGTTGTTGTTTTTTTTTGTTTTTTTTATCAAGTATTGTTATACTACACTGGGTATTTGTATCAAAGTCAAAATTTTGGTCTTGTGACAACACTACTGTTCAGTATAATGGTGGTCCAGTCACTAGGCTTCACCTTGTCTTGTTTTCAGTGAAGTTTGTGTATTAGTCTGAAACAGTTAAGTCTACCACACAAAGGAGAATTTCTTTATTTTGAAAGGTTACAGTCAGGATGGCAGTAAGGCTCAATTATTGACAGTGCAGCGCAGGAAGTTGGAACCTCAAGACTTTGGCTATTACCAGGTTTAATGTGTTGATTGATTTCTGGAATTTGACAAAATGCTAATTTTAGGGAGGAATACACACTATTTTAGCACTAGGCGTGGTACCATGCTAAAGAAAACAATCATAAAAACTCATTTTTGTGCATTGAAAACGCATTGAAACTCAGTCACCATCTTGATGAGTGTCTTTGAGGTGCTAAGTTGGAAGTGGTTTGTTTTTTCATCTGAAAAGTTTGATGGCACAGCTCTTATGCTTAATCTTACAGTTGATCTTACAGCTGCACTCACTTTCATTTCCAACATATAGGTATGTATGCTGCGCCTGTCAGGTCGGGATTATTTGCATCCCCGGTACCAGGGATGCATGATGAATATTGGGCAGATAAATTATTGGCTAATATTGGCCCAACCAGTTACATTGGCCTAGATTGTCAAAGCATTTGATTTCAGGTCTTAGGTAAATATTATATAAAAGCTGAATTGTATTTGTGAAGTTTGTTGATGTACTAGAGAAGAAAGAATTCTGT
This sequence comes from Lutjanus erythropterus, assembly GCF_056507025.1. Taxonomy (NCBI): domain Eukaryota; kingdom Metazoa; phylum Chordata; class Actinopteri; order Lutjaniformes; family Lutjanidae; genus Lutjanus; species Lutjanus erythropterus. The sequence goes on along the minus strand of NC_139326.1, from coordinate 17,011,182 downwards.
AAAAAATAAATCAGCATTTGAGGAGTCAGAACTGTTCTTTGATTCAATTAGATTTGGTTCATCCATCTTTGCTCACTACATCTTTGCCTTTCTTACCATCATCTGTGTATAAACTACAGCTTATATGACTTAATTTTTAAAATACAAAAATGTGAAATGATCTTATTTTCTCCCTTTTTTTTGGTAGCGTCTGAATTGTCTGAATTGATATTGTGCATCCCTACCTGGTACCTACAATACTGTAGAAAAACAGAGACTTCATGTTTTCAGAATTTTGGCTTGAGCTTGCTACCGAAGTCACTCTCATTACATCTCTAATTCGCACAGTATCCGCTAAAGTGATAAGTAATTGTTGTTACTTGTCAATACTTTCCGATGCCCATTGGTGCCTACTGAAGACATAAATCTTAAAACTGGTTGCAAATATATCCTATTATTTAAAAAACATCAAAAAGTAATATTTATGGTACTAGTTAATGTGGAACTCACTTTAAATAAACTGCCGTGCCCACATTCATAGTAATTACGTACATAGTCAGCCAAGGCAACGATATGGCTCATCATTTGTTTATGGGCTCAGTGTGCAATTTTGCCCCAGGGCAGGTTAATCTGGCCATGGATGCCACAGTGTCTCACAGTTTTACTACTTTATTAGTGCATTTGAGGTTCCAAAATCACACAAGAGGAAGGTTTTCCCACCATGGTTAGTAGACCAAACTCATGCAGGATTGAGGTCAGATCGCTGCATGGCCTCAGTCAAGAAATTATTTGTTTACATCACATTGTAATAGAAAGGAGGTTTGCTTTATAGGTGAATCCAGGTAACTCAAGCCAGTAATATGACTGGAGCTGAACTCAGGGTGAACTGAAGGATTATGTGGAATTATGCCTGTTGAAATCTGCGCTGTTGGCACGGGAAAAGCCTATAAGGCAGAGGGGAAGCACCATTGCGTGGGTCATTTGAGGGTGTAGCACACTGTGTTTGCAGCTATTAAGCCATTACACATGCTTTCATTCACTGTGGACAGATGCTGTGTTTTGCTTTGTGAAGGATATGTTGAATTCCTCGCAGTCTAATCTAGCCCTTGTGTTTGTGATAAAGTAACGCTGTTATGACTTGCAAAAGGAAGTGTGTCGCTGGATCTGCCAGTTAGAGGTTAGCATCAACATTAAACAAATCAAAAGCCTTCCTTTTTAAATGGATGATGATAAATGATAGAGTCTGTGGTGAACTGATTAACATCACTCGTTTGTGGAGGGTTGGAGGAGGTACACAACACTGAAGTGAATAACTAAAGCTAGAGCGACAAAAGCACAGACCTCTACCAAGGCCAAATCTGCAAGTGCAGCCATTATATAAATCTGAATATGCAGTTTTTTCCAAAAGTATGATTATGTTAAATTATAGTTGTGCTCAGCTGAAGCCTCATCATTTCAGCTGTACATTTATTATGTACCTCAAAATTGAAAATACTTGACATACTTAAGGCTACTGCGGAGAAATTTCATATTTTTTTGGCCCCTGTGAACAAAAACAGTAGTGTTTCCTCGATAATCACAAAATATAATGTAAAAAAAAAAATCTAATTATCTGGCTCATATACTACTCACTGTGACTTTAACAGGAAAAAATACAAACACAGGCTTGTTTCATTTGATTTCAAGGAGAATCCGTCCTGGTGGAAAGTATTAAGGATAACTATATAGAAATAGCCAATATTTTCACAGATGGTCTTGTTTGCTCAGTGGTAAAGTGACTCTTTGTCATCGTAACACTTAATCATTTTCATACGTAGGACATAGGAAGAAATGTTGACATGTGTCTGATGAATCTGATTCAGATTGCTCCAGAATTCTGGGTTCTTCCTTGACCCATTCTAAACACTTGCACCACGTTTCATGAAAATTGGGCCACTAGTTGTTTTTGTAATTTTGCTGGCAAACCAAAACGAAAACATAACCTCCTTGGCAGCCATCGTAGAGCAAAGGTTTTCAAACTGTCAGCCATGCCTCTCCAGGGGCTGTGGGAAAGTTGCAGGAGGGGTGTGTAGAGGGGCGTGATAGATGTGAGGCAAACATACAAAGTGAGGTGTAAGAAACAGATATAACAGAAATCTTTATCTCAGATGTCCATTGCGATTGAATATCCATAAGTTTGCTTATGCACATATACTCTACCTAAGTACAGGAGTGTGACTGTGTTAATTTCATCTGTGTGTGCAGTGGAGGAATGACTTTGTGACTGGTTTGGTGAAGATCCCCAACTCCCATGAGACTCAGGAAGAGTGCCTCGGTATGGCAGTACTTGACATGACAAGAACAGCCAAGGAGAGACAGCTGTCACCACTGGACATCTACCACACTATAAGGTACAAGTGAAAAACAAAGGTTGTTTTTGAGCTGATTATTGGGGAATTATCTGACACCTGCTAAGCACTAATTTATGTAATGATGTAATTAGTGCCGATGCAAAACTGTAATTTTAGCACAGATGTCAAAAATAAAAGTTTTCAATTTCATTTTCAGTACCTTCTGAAATTAAAAATATTGAGGTTCAAGATCCACTCCTAATGACTCACATAGTGTTAGTTAAAGCTGAAAGTTTGTATGTTGAAGTTATTTGACATTAAAAAAAAGTTTTGTTGTGCAACTTTAATGTTAAAACCTCTAATCTGTGCCACCCTGTTCAGGTCATGTTGAATATTGGTGGCTTATTATGAGCATAAGAATAAGAAAAACATAAATGAAAAATGTCAGTGACGTTCTAAAAATATTTGCAGCAGGAAAATGCACAAGAGATACAAAATTTCAGACACTGACACATAAAAAAATCATTTTTTCCTCTATGTCTAGCTACAAGTCCTTCTTGCCAAAGGACATGAGAGCTCAGATCCAGGACTGCAACTTCTTGACACGCAAGCGAATCCGCTTTCGCTTCAAGCGCTTCATCCAGCAGTTCAGTCAGTGTCGGACAACAGTGCGTGACCTCAAACTCAAGTACCTCATCAGCATGGAGTCCCTGGAAAAGGCCTTCTACACAGAGACCTTCCAGGTCAGGGAACCGTCCAGTGGACAGCTCATTATCCTGGTGGCAGCAGACAGTGGCATCCAGTGGTGTCGAGAAAAATTGAAAGATTCTGATCAGGTTGGTATTTTAAGTGCTGTCGATAAGGTTTGTTCTTTTTCCTTCTTTGGTCCCTTTGGAGGCATCACTGATAATATTGTTACAAGAGTTTTTTTCTCATGCTGTTTGTTCAGGAGCTGCAGACCTTGTGTGACTTCCCCGATGTTACTGACATCAGCATCAAACAGGCCAGCAAAGAGGGTGCTGCAGAGACTCGGGTGGTCACCATCAACAAACAAGACGGCAAGAATCTGGTAATTTCACTTTATGGATGCCTGTCTGAAGTCTGTTGTGTGCAGATGGAGAAATACTTTTTTGTCCACAGTGTGCAGCCAGTTTCTGTGACCCTGATTTACCTCTGAGAGGGGTGTAAAACTAGAAAAACCTAGCAGCCATAGGAAAAGATTTACAAGTATCTGACTTTCGACACCCTCTACTGTGAAAATTAAAATATGCAGTTTTGTGACAGTTGGAGATGCTGGAGGTTTACACATCATGTATAACAGTGGCTTTTGCATATTTCAGGAGTTGGAGTTCCCCAGCCTGTCTGAAGCCCTCTCCTTTGTGTCCCTCATTGATGGCTACTATCGGCTGACTACAGATGCACATCACTACCTTTGTAAAGAAGTGGCTCCTCCAAGGCTTGTGGATGCCATCGCTTCCCATTGCCATGGGCCCATCTCGTAAGTGACGAAAAACAAATCACAACTTTTTCTACCAGCAGCATTATACCAGTCACTTTCTTTCAAAAAATAAGTTTGACTGGATAAAAGAAACATATTTTTTAATTAATTTGAGCACAACCCATGTAGCTTAGTCATGAAATTTGTTATAGGAATGACATTTTATGGTTATTTGCGTTGCCTTCACTGCCTCACTTGTCTGACAGGCTAACAGATGACTCCTCAGGTTTTTGAATTCATTCGCCAATTTTTCAGAACTTTCCATAAATGCCTGGCACAAAAGGACGTACAAATGGCCACAGACATAGAGACTTTTTTATATTGGGGAGGCAGTAGCTCAGTCTGTAAGGACTTGGCTTGGGGACTGTAGGTTTGCCAGTTCAAGTTCAGCTCAGACCAAAAAGTACAGGGTGGACTGGCAACCGGAGAGTTAACCTTGAGCAAGGCGCCGAACCTCCAACTGCTCAGGGTGCCTGTTTCTGGGCAACATCTTTCACTCTACCACCTCTCCCGCAAAAATTGCATGTGTATGTGTGTATACAAGCCTGTGTGTATTTCGTATTCATTATTTTACATTATTAACGCTGCTATTCTTCTACTTTACATGTTTGCAGCTGAACACAAAGGATATGATACATGATTTATATATTTTAGAAACACTTTCAAAATTAACAAGCTTTCCTAAGCTGGCTTGTACTTATGATGGATCCTAGCAGACAATACTGCATCTCTCAGCTGTTCTGACTGTACTGTATGTTGTTTTGTTGCAGAATGGAGTTTGCCATCAACCGGCTTCAGAAGTGTGGAAATAAGCGAGGGTTGTACATTTTGAGATGTAGCCCGAAAGATTTCAACAAGTATTTTCTGACTTTCCCTGTTGAGGTAGGTAACACCTGCCTGTGGTAGTTGACAAATTTCACTATTTATATCGACTTAGAGAAGAGTAAAAATTAAAATACAGTAGAAATGTCTCCTGTCTGTATTGTTTTGCTTTTCTTATGTGGGACTTCGTTTGGGTATTGTTGGAAATTGATAGTGGTGCCAGTATAGTATCTCAAATTTTGGTACCAACACCAAAACATTTTTCAGTACCTTACTTTTTAGTACAACTTTTCATTGCTGTTTTTAACAATTTTTTGTAACCCTTTTAATTCTGTTTTATTTAAAAAAGTCATTCAAACTTCTCAGATGAATCAGTATCAGAATCAATATGATCCTTAATGTACGAGACAAGCATAATAAAGTAAGCCATTTTAAATCAGGAGGCATCTGATCTAAGAATAAGTTAATTAGACTACGCCCCGACTGATGGCACTGTGTTATCATTTTAATGGCACCAACACAGAGGGCTCCGCTCTGTGCCAGCTTCAGTATGTGACTGTCTTTAGTGTTCAATGTTATGAACACAGTTTGGTCACATTTGGGACCAAGCTGCACTGTAAAAGGCTGCATGTATAGTAATGCTTTTGATGATGTTGTATTACTGTCAATTCCATGACTGAAACTTCAATCATCTACCCTCTTCTTTGTGTCCACCAGGTGTACGATGCTGTAGAATACAAGCATTGCCAGATAACCAGATCTGCCAGTGGGGAGTTCAACCTCAGTGGAACCAAAAGAAACTTCAGCAGCTTGCACGAACTACTTAGCTGCTACCAAAAAGAAACTGTGCGCTCTGACAGTGTAATTTTTCAATTCAGCAAGTGCTGTCCGCCTAAATCCAAAGGTAAAACTAACAGACTCTTGATTTATTTAATCTGAGAGATTAGTAAACATTGGGGCTCATTTAAGAAAATTTTGGATTCTTATCTTAGATTTCTAAATTCTAAAATTAAAATTTGCTTGAAATGTTTAAATTTTTTGCTTTGAAGAGCTCATACGAACATGTCACATCAGATTCTACAAACACTCTTAACTTGAAATGATCCATATGTGCCTATTTGAGTGCATGTGCACAAGACTTGTAAATTAGCATAATTAACACCCCAATAATACCATATAAGGCTAAACTTTCTGTCCTATATGTTAGGAAATGGCCATTTATGAAAAAGACATCAAAGAGTAAAAAGAAAAACCTTACAAGTTCAGAGTTTGACGTCCTGCCTTCAGAGATCCATGGAGGAAAATCTGTCATTTCAACAGCATCAACAGTGGAATTAAAAAACATTTTGAGATGCATGCATAGTGTACATACTGCAGGGAGCAAAGAGGATGTCAGGAAAAGATTTTGTTCTGCTGACCCTGTGAATTGCAAAAGTTATGAAATGAAAATATTCAATATGCTAAGAGGAAAACACCCCTTTTATCCCTATTATCCAGTGATTTATAAGCAGCTGAGACAGAGTTTGGACTTCTGTTAAGAAACTTTGTCTCCAAAGAAGGAATAGACTGCCCTGCACAAGTTAACACTTATCTAGTGCATCCTAATATGATGCTTATTATTAGTTTTCAAATAAAGCCAGTGCTCTGGCCAGTCATTAATAGTAAGAGAGATCATTTATTTTCTGTACTGGGATGCCTGGAGTACAAACTGACAATCAGGATGACTCAGAAGTGTCTTTGCTTTCATAATAAAACCAGAACTGGTCTGATTCAGGATTTTGGTAAAATTGTGAATCAGTTTCCCCAGAAACTCATGATAAAGAAATGCAGAAATGAGTTTCAACATGTCACGTATTCCATCCCTTTGTCACGTTGTTGTCATTTCTCAGTCAGTCTGACTCATAAGTTTGATCACTTTCAACTTTGCAAACTTGAAAGTTTGGATATCTATAAGATTGTTTTTTTTTCTCTCCACCAACAGAAAAGTCCTGCCTCCTCGTGTGCAGGAGCAACAAGGGCTCTGAAGTGCCTCTATCTCCGTCACTAAATCGACACAACATCAGTCAGATGGTGTTTCACAAGATCAAGAAAGAAGATCTGGAATTTGTAAGCTTTGTTTTCTTGTTCAGGACTATCATATGTCTGTATTTCCTTATCTGTCCATGATTTTAAAATTAAAAGTGCAATAATGGTGTCTCTTTCAGATGGAGAGTCTAGGTCAAGGGACATTTACCAAGATCTTCAAAGGGGTCCGCAAGGAGCTGGGAGACTATGGATGTGTGCACCAAACTGAAGTTGTTATGAAAGTCTTGGACCAGGCCCACAGGAATTACTCTGAGGTGAGTGGCTTTAAAGATTTACCTCCATTGCATTTAGGCTGAGAAATAACCAGCTGCTGGTTCATTCAGGCAGTGGCTGATAATTTATTTTACCCTGGCAGGTTTCTTGCCCTTGTTGAGATGTTCTCTTTTCTAATGTTCAATCTCTAGTTTCTAGTGTTTCAGTCATTCTTGACGCAGAAATGCCAAATATTCACTGGTTTCAGCTTCTTAGATTTTAGGATTTGCTGCTTTTCTTTGTTACCTTTGTCAAGGCTGTCACTTTATAAGATAGCCACTTGATTTGTCTGAGACATATAAATGTGCTTTGTACAGAAGGAGAACTGTGGATTTTGTCTTCCATCGCTTATATTATCAGATCATGAAAAAGGGATCATTGGATGGCCAGTATTCATATGAACATCTAACTGTTGTTTTCTGACAGACTTGAAAAATTGTGAACCTTGTAGGCCTATGATGGTGTACCATTCTGCTTATCATAGACACATAAATGATTTGGTTTTCTGTCTTCTCTGTCTTCTCTTGTACTACAGTCTTTCTTTGAAGCTGCCAGCATGATGAGCCAGTTGTCCCATAAGCACCTGATCCTTAACTATGGTGTTTGTGTCTGTGGAGAAGAAAGTAAGTCAGCCTTAGAGGCGCATACTCAGCTTCTCATTCTGTAAGCAAAGCGTTAGGTCCTCATTTGTCCTTACGGTGCGAAGCAAAAACACAAGTTGTGTATAGTACTTATTCATTTGACAGACATTATCAGCTTATGTCCTTAATGTCTAATGATGTCAAGAGTCTACCATGCCTCGTTATAATCTTGACCAGACTCTATTAGCTTGAGGCTCAGAGCAGTGATTAAACCATGGGCATGGTGGGCTATTCTTAGGAGGATTACAATACCCCGCCCAAGAAACCCTTTCACCTGCACCGCTCCTGCTTCACCTCAAAAGACTTCTGATACTGTAGGCATCTGTTGAGGCTGCCAGGCACGTGCCTTTGTTATTTTTTGTCTTTATTATCATAATTGGCATTGAGCAATTGGAAATTTCAATATGATTAGTGAAGAAAAATCTCCAAAAATGGCTGCTTGCAAAGTATGTTGCATTTTTGGATCTTTTTGCTTGTCGGGTTGTGTATTGTTCTTATTTCTTTGAGTTTCTGTGTGCATATTTGGTAAGTCCAGTTTAAATTTTGGGTAATTATTTGTCCAGACTGATGTAGCTGTTAGTATTATCTGTACTAGGACCATAAAGACACACCAAGATATATTTCTAGTCATTTTTAAGAGGACATTTTTTAGTTGTCTAAAACCTTTAGCATAAAAAAACCCAGTGTGGAGCATTCAGAGGTTTTTACACTTGAATATAATCACCTGAACATATCGGGATATTGTCTTCCCTTTAATCTTTTCTCAACTGAAAAAGTGAAAAACTGTGATTTATCAGAAATAATTAAGAAACAGTGAGTGATGTTAGGCACACCAAAACAAAAACACTTACAACACAAATCAATGGAAAAATTAAAGTAAAAGAGTAAAAATAAACTATATTGTTCTTTATTTTTTAATCTTTTGCATTCCCATTAGCTTCCACAAAGTGGGGACTAGTCTTTCTGGAGTTCCCACAAAAACAACAACATAAAAAAAAACACAATTTAAAATCACACAGAATCAAGAAAAAAATGAAATGCAACATAAGCTAAATTTAAAGATCGGAAGGTAAGTGAAATGACTCACTTGAAACAATAAGTAGCAGTAACCTATAATGGAAACAAAAACAAAATTTTCACAAGCACAGCACCAAAAACAAATTAAAAAAAGAACAAAAAAGGTTCCAAATCAGCAATAACAAAATAACCTCTGAGACTCAGCAATTTTTGTTTTAGTGACTAGTTACCACCGTTTGAGTTTGTTTCTGAAGTGTCTTTGAGAGAGAAACAAAGTGGCTCAGAAGGGTAACGACATCATGTAGGGTCACATGAAATTGATATGTTAAAGAACTGGGTTGTAGTCGTTTTTTTAACCTCTGTTGAAAAACATGTTTTCTGTCAGACATCATGGTGCAGGAGTTTGTGAAGTTTGGTTCTCTGGACACCTACTTGAAGAAGAACAAGAACTCGATAAACATCCTATGGAAGCTGGAGGTGGCCAAGCAGCTGGCCTGGGCCATGAACTTTCTGGTAGGAATTTATGTATAGTGCCAGATTTCATGCCAAATCAAGTAGCAAATTGTGTGCTCCTCCAGTTTTTGTTTTTAAAAATTCATGCATTTATTGTGGTACACAAATGGTAATAAAGAAAATTAAATTGTAAAAAGAAACTAAGAAGAGTGATTGACTAATTGTTTCTGGTCAGAATGGGTTAAATGCAGAGGCTGAATCTTACTTTATATTGTATTCTATATGATTGTGTAACAATATAGTTGACCTGACCTGAATTGTTTTCTCAATTGTTTACTCTCTTACTTTCTGAACCTACAGGAAGAAAAGCATCTTGTCCACGGGAATGTCTGTGCTAAAAACGTTCTTCTGATCAGAGAGGATGACCGAAGGGCTGGGAATCCTCCGTTCATCAAACTGAGTGACCCTGGCATCAGTGTCACTGTCCTGCCCAAAGAAAGTGAGTTTATGTGTAGCCTCAGTTTAACTGTAATACTGTGTTTATTCAGCAGAGGGCAGCTAATCAACAAGGTTGAGACTGCAATGAGATGGTGCCTTGTTAGATCAACATGGCACTGGATTACATTATTTTGTGCTTAGTTACAGAAAACACAGGTAAAATGAGGGGGTATTATGCTATTAAAATAAAGAGTTTTGTTAAACAATATGTTCTGTTTCTGTCAGTGCATGAAATCAAACTGAAAAACTGAAATTTTGCCCAAAAATGTCAGTGCTTTGATCAAAATGCAGAATTTACTAATATATGTGGGTTAAATGTTTTTGTTTATGATCAGTCTTGATTGAGAGGATCCCTTGGGTGCCCCCTGAGTGTATCGAGGACCCTGCCAACCTGAGCCTGGCTGCAGACAAGTGGAGCTTTGGCACCACTCTATGGGAGATCTGTAGCGGTGGAGAGAAACCTTTAGCAACACTGGACAACTCTAAGGTAGGCGTGGATGGTACAACCCTGTTTCCAGAAAAAGTTTGGATTCTGTGTTAAACATAATAAAAAACAATGCAATGATTTTCAAATCATTTTTGACCTACATTCAATTTAATACAGTACAAAGACAAAATGTTCAATGTTCAAACTGATAAACTTGCTTTTTGTAAATAAATACTTATTCTGAATTTGATGCGTGATCCCAAAAAGAAGTTGGGATGGATGCATCCATCACCTTTTCTTTTAACAATACTCAGTAAGCGTGTAGGAACTGATCTTGTTGATATATGGCTTTCAGTTTGCATGGTAGAGTGCTAACTTGCATTTGTAGATGCAGTGACAATCTGTGTTTGTTAGTAAATTATTTTCCTAAGAGTTCCAAAGCCATGTAGTATCCTTTAAGCAATTATATGAGTGATCAGAGATCACAGGCGGTCAATCTTGGTTTTCAGCCTTGCCCATTACATGCAAATTACTCTGGATTTTCTGAATCTCATAATGATGTTATGCATTGTAAATGCTGAAATTTCTGAATTCCTTGCCACTGTGCATTGTCTTAATTTCAATAAAGATTGTTTTACGTGCAGTACAAATGCAGAAGCTGGAAATTTGGTGGTATCGCACATTGCTGCTCAGTTTCAAATAGTGGTCAATGCTAGGGATTTTCACCATTGCACCATTGGTTGACTAACCAGTTAAGTGTTGTTACCATCACTGGTTGGCACCAGAAGTCAGCAGTCCCCCACCTCTGTCTCCCCCCCTGCTCTAATGCTCAAATGTAAACCAGTGAGGTGGAAAGTGGACACACAGCATCTCATAAAATCAGCGTGGTTTAGCAGTATTTTGATGTATAGGATGAAAATCAGGCTTTATGTAGGCTTCAACAGAATGAACTGGTATAGAACCACACATCTGGAGCAATGTGTGACCACATTCAGCACAGCCATCTGAACGCTAACCAGCAAGGAAAGAAGGCTGCTAGCACTGGTAATGTTAGCAATCCTGTGTGACAGCTTCAGACACACCATATTTTTTCAGACAATGTTTTACCCCCTGAATTTGTGCTCAATTTTGTTTTCTGGGTGTTTTCTTACTTTTAATTTTAAAATTTCTGTTTAATCAACAGGGAAAGTAGTCACTGGGAACATCCAGCATCAGTGTACCTTAATTCACTTTAATATAGTAATATAAATCATATATATGTACTGTCATAACCACTTAACATGACAGAAGTAGGTCACCTTTCAGGTTGCTCCAGCTCTGGGTGGAAACACAGGGTGTGACAGTATCTCATAATCTATCTTTAACTTAATCTTTCCCCTTCACTACACTGTAACATAGAATCTAAAATGTGTCGTTTTGTTTAGATGAAAAATCCAAAACGACAGTTAAATCAACAGAGGTTTTTCATACTGTTTGTCCATTATGTATCATCTATACACTGTACTAACTTTGAATTTTGTTTTACAGAAAACCCTGTTCTACGAGGACCTCCACCAGCTTCCTGCACCGAAGTGGACCGAACTGGCTAACCTGATCACCAGCTGCATGGACTACGAGCCCACATTCAGGCCCACATTTCGCGCCATCATTCGTGACCTCCACAGCCTCTTCACACCAGGTTGGTATATGCTGAACTTCAGCTAGCCAGTTAAACTGCCCCTAATAGTGTCGCAACAGGGAATCTAGGTCACACCAGTGCTGAATCTCAAATATGTTAAGACACACACACCACCTGACTACACACACATTTATCATGGCGTCTTCAGATACATGTCTGTGAAAACAGAGACCTGCCTTCATGCAGTCATCATTCCGCTAACTGGAGTGTGGTTGTAATGGAGCAAGAGTAGTGTTCAGGGAATTCTCCAACATTTTGGGAATTTTTTTCTGTGGGAATTTGGATGAGAAAAACAAAATGAATGCAGAGATTGGTCCCAAGACATGATTAGCCTGGCTTTTTCCAGGATGTCATGATCTGTGGCATTTATTCTCTGTATGTGCTTGTTCATGTAACCTGACCCAGGCCATATAACAAAGATAACAATAATGTCACATCCAAATGTGGGTAGCAGTATATAGCTGTTAAAAAATAATAGGGAAGGAAAAAATGGTATTGGACCATCTCTAATTTTTGTTTTTGTGTCCTCAGACTATGAATTGATCGTGGACAGTGACATCCTGCCAAACAGGACAGTGGGCTCCGGCTGGTCGACTGGGGGTTTTGAGAATCAGGAGCCGGCTCAGTTTGAAGAGAGGCACCTCATATTCCTACAGCAGTTGGGCAAGGTAGGAAGAAGTGTGGAAAATGTAAATGTGTAGATGTTAATAAGTTTGCCCTGCCTGCCTGAAATGAAGTGTTTTAAGATATTTAAGTGTTGCTTTATATCTGAAATTCTACAGGCAAACATTTTTAGCATGCTTTCTTTCCTCAGAAGGGATTGAACCCTATAGTTTGTGATATGTTGTATTTACTAAGTTTTTGGCAAATGTGGTTTCCGTTGAGTTAGTTTGATCATATTCTTGATAAAAGGACTTGCATTAAACCTCACTTTAGTCTGCACCTCACTGTGTGTGCACTCTCAAAGTAAGAAATGAAGTACATGGAAAATTAAGCTATGAGTAAAAACTTATGGCTGGTCCTCTCTTCAAGGGAAACTTTGGGAGTGTGGAGATGTGTCGATATGACCCGCTTCAGGACAACACAGGAGAGGTCGTGGCTGTGAAGAAACTCCAGCACAGCACTGCAGAGCACATAAGAGACTTTGAGCGAGAGATCGAGATCCTGAAATCTCTGCAGCACGAGAACATTGTCAAGTACAAGGGCGTGTGTTACAGTGCAGGTACAGTTGACCTGACGTTAATTCTTTGATTCTCCTAATGTTCAAGAAGCAGATTTACATAAAACATCCTCTACACTTCTCTCTACAGATTTGCTTCTTAAACTGCAGAAGCCTGTCTGAATACTGAATACATTTTGTTGTTTTATGTTTTTTTCCTCACTTTCAGTAACAAGTAAAGCAAGACTTTGATAATTACACCAAACTCTGTTATAACATAAATGCATTTACTGTAACTATACATACAATAAGTCGTGTTGAACAGTAAATGGTCTGTCATAAATAGACTTCAAGTATTTGACACCAAATATGATAGTTGGTACATTCCTCACCAAGTAAATTTTACTTACTTTACTAGTTGTAATTTTTCCATTTTGCATAAAACGATTTTGATCTTTTTTCTTTGGTTGTTGATGGACATCTACAAAATATATCATCATTGTGTCCACCCCCACTCAATGATGAACAACAGTTTCATGACAGTTTCTTTTTGGCTTCTTTCAGGACGACGAAATCTGCGTCTCATCATGGAATATCTGCCCTTTGGAAGTCTGCGAGATTACCTCATGAAAAACAAGGAGAGGATCGACCACAAGAAGCTTGTGCATTACACGTCTCAGATCTGCAAGGTACTCTTTTTGTCCGGTTTTGTCAAATGATGACCACTGGAGCTACGGATGCCAAATTCTTTTGAATGTGATATCTCAGGAAACTTAAAGGAATGTCTTCAAATTTGGCACAAATGTCCACATGGACTCAAAAGATGAACTTTATAGATCTTGGTGGTCAAAGGTCAAGGTCACTTTGACCTCAGATTCATCCCATTATTGAATGTGATATCTCAGGAATGAATGAACACTGGATTAGATTTTAACCTTAAACATTCAAGATGAAAAATTTTGGTGCAAGAGAATTAAATTTCATTGAAGTTTAGAGTACAACAAATTTGAGACTTAAAGAGTAGTTTAAATGTAATGTTTCTTAATGTTAAGTTAGTTTTAAAGTGTGGTATATAATTTAAAGTTAAACCAATCTGAATTAAAAATTAGTCCTTGTTGGTGCAACCCAGCCTCACACTCAAGGATGAAGTGATTAGGAGGAGGGAGGGGTGATGGGGTAACTGCTTTGGTAGTCTGTTCAATGTGAAGCCGAACTGCTGTTTTTATTTTGATAGTTGTTTGTGTCTATTACATGACCTTTTACTATGAGGCAAGAGAAGAAGAAAACAGGTCCGTTTTATCCCCACCTCCTACGTTACTTTATGCCGTCTACAAGACTCATTATTAGAAGGTCACTCAGCTCAATTTAGGTGAATTATGTGACTTAGGTGAATACAATCTGCTTCCAGTGCCCTTTCACGTGGGCTGACTATTGAACCAAACTCCATTCTAAAATCTGTATATATCTTATGTTGGTAGGGTTGTATTTTTTCACAGTAAAAACTTTATTTAAACCATCATTAAAATTGTATTGATTGGCCATTTGTTATGTCTGTGGATGGCCTGAAGCCACAGATCTCTTCTTGTGCTGTGGAAACAAAAATTGTAAACTGGGTTTAGGGTTAAGGTTTGAGGTGCAAATTGAGATGCAGCAGCTTTTGGACACGGTGCTGCAACCCCCCCACATTTAGCTCTGGACCTTTAACACCAGTTGTTTTCACCCAAAACAGTTCAGACCACTGAGCAGGACACACAGAGGGGACACAAACAAGAAGTGTTGTGTTTATGTGTGAATTATTTCAAAAGTGGAGTTGGCTTCTCTTATTTTCAATTACATAATGTATTGAGAAATAATTTTATTCTCATTTTATTAGGGGTGACAACTTCATGTTTTCTTTTAAAGTTGGAGTGGATTCATCTCTGTATTATTAGTGTGGACAGATACTTGTGAAAACTGCAACTTCATTTGCTGTCTGAGGGTTACGACTGCAAGGCAGTAATTCCAGTTTTTCTGTGTGTTCACAGGGTATGGAGTACCTGTCAAGTAAGCGGTATATCCACAGAGACCTGGCAACACGAAATATCCTTGTAGAGAGTGAACTGAGGGTGAAGATCGGAGATTTTGGCCTCACCAAAGTTCTGCCCCAAGACAAAGAGTACTACATGGTCAAAGAGCCAGGAGAAAGTCCCATATTCTGGTCAGACTTGTGTTGTTTTTATCTTTTAAGTATTTTTGTTGCTCTCTTCATCCTCGTCATAGTGCTGCACAGAGTGCTGGCACAGAAGAAGTGTGATTTTATTTAAGAAATTATGTACAATTGTTGTTTTATTTTTTTTCCAAACCAGTTTTTGTAGAGATTTTATATTTTCCTCTTGTAGGTAATGCAAAACTAATGAATATTAATGAGGTTATTCCCGTTCAAAACCTGTGATACCTGTCCTAGTGTTTAGGTTGATTGTAAACTCTTAAGATAAGCAGAACAGACAACAACTGACAGTCACGTTGCTTCTTTTTTAGGTATGCCCCTGAGTCGCTGACTGAGAGTAAGTTCTCTGTGGCATCAGATGTCTGGAGCTTTGGAGTGGTGCTTTATGAGCTCTTCACCCACAGTGACAAAAACAGCAGTCCTCCTGCAGTAAGTAGTAATACACACTCACACACATACATTTACTGGCTTTTTCACTGCCTGTCCAAATGAATTCATGTCCAGTTTTTTAGACCAAGTGTAGAGCGTAAGTGTTTTATTAACCAAAAAAAGGAGTATTGAAAACTCTTGCGGCACCCAGTCCTTCAGAATGATCCAATAACAATTGCGCTATCTTTGTTTTGAATAGTTGAAACAAACTGTAGAGTCAAGGGAATTTCTTATTGTTTGCCATCATACTGTAAATTGTTTGCTCTGTTAATCTCTTCTCATAAGATCCCATTTTTAATTTAAGAAAATAAGTGTAACTTTATGGGCTACAGCTGCCTAGAAGTTAAACCTGTTACGTCTTCCAGCAGTGTTGCGTAGGGAAACTTTGAAGAGTTCCTCATTGTATGATGACTGTCATTTAACAGTAACTGGTTATGTTACAGCGTTACCACCTGTGAAAAGTAACTCTTAGCCAAAAATTAAGACCAGTTAGGTGCGCGTGTTTGATATGTTGTCCAGAGGGGACGTACCTTACCGTAATTGCATAGCCTAGTCTACGGCCTGTAATCTGTAATTATCTTTGATTACAAGTAAACATAAAATCAAGAGAGTACTGGGCTCAATGCACATAGCCTAACCCAGCAATAAACTGCATGACAGAGGTAACGTTATTCGTGTCTTATTGTACATTACCAAAATGTTTCTTAACAACGCATATCAACACAATGCTTGTCATTCTTTGTAAAAACAAACTGGTTTAAGCTTGTCAACTAGCCTGGTCAGTAAAACTGGAAACAGACCCTACCTTAACCTCAAGGTGTGTGCATAAATGAGGCCAACAGTTCTCATTGTGGGGGTGTTCCCTGGGGGTGTTTGTGTTTTAAAGTCTTCTGAGCCAGAATACGACACAAGTAAACATTATTATATTTTGCTACAGCCTTAACCACACAGTTTCAAAGTTTTATCTTATCTTATTTGCCTGTTTATAGTTGGAGCTGTTTGTTTATCAGTAAGGATGGAAATCCTTGTCATTTCCTGTAAATGAAATTCATTTAATTTAGTAATGAAGTTACACCATTGGTCAGTCAAGTGTACACGCCACCAACACAGCTGCTCTCAGTCAGCACACTTCACCCTGAAAACAAGCTGCAGCTGAAACACCTCGCTCACGATCTCTTCAAGTGTTTGGCTCTTTATAAGCTCTTCTTATTGGAAATTATGTTGAGCTTGGAGCCATGTTCATGTGCACATGTACATTGTCAGAACTGGGTCTGTATGTTGTGACAGTATGCAAACAGCATGTCAAGACTTTAGGAGGCTTGGATTACACCAGATGAACACTGTTGAGGCATTTTATGATTTTTTTTTCTAGTTATTTTTATGTTTGAAAACTGGTCACCAGTCACTTCCATTGTTTGGGAGATTCTGCAACACTGCTTCACTGTCAAACTCCAGCAGTGTTTTGCAGACGGACCAAAAATCCTGACCCTCAGCTGGCATGAGGATGAGTAGATAATGACTGAAATTTAATTTTTGAGCAAACTATCCCTTTATGTCTGTCTTTATCTTGACTGTCACCATTCTCTTCTCAGGTGTTTATGTCCATGATGGGGAATGACAAGCAGGGACAGTTGATTGTCTATCACCTTATTGAGCTCCTCAAATCAGGCAGCAGGCTGCCTCAACCTCTTGGGTGTCCCGCAGAGGTAGGAACATGTACTGCTGTTTTCTTTCAGATCGGATCCACTTCTCACATACATGTACACTTACAGATTGTGTGTTTGTGCATCCACAGTCATGCAAAATACAGGGATGCATGTATGCATTTACACAGTCTGTTTAATCTGTGCTGTTGTATTTGTTTATTAAATTGTTTTAACCTACATTTAAAAGCCTAATCGAGGATGCTTAATTCGTATTAGCCTTAGATGTCCTCTTTACATTGTGTTTGTTGCACTGCTCCTCCATATGTAAAATGGTTATCTGTATTGTCCATTTTAAATAAACTGACGCATAAATAAAAACATACAAATTGGCAACTAATATTAGATGTCATATATGATATGTATACCTCCAGCGACTGATCTGACAAGGTCTGAGAAGCTAATGTATTTGGTGAGTTTTGTCATGTTTGACACTGCACAAAGTACCACACATTTCAGTGCCCTTTAAAATACAATTTGGTAATTGAGGAATGATATTCACAGCTTCAAATGGCTCTCAATAAACGCAATATTTTTGGGACAGTGTTTAATTTGGACTGTTTATTGAGTGTTTTCTTACTTATAGATTAGTCAACTAGTCTATGAACATTTTATGCAAACTATTTATAAGTTGATTGAGATGGGAGAAACCTGTCATGCTCCTCATTTATGTAATGATTTCATGGCCTCGCCCTTAGAGAATTCAGGACTGAGTGGTGTTCAAGCCACTTATTTGCTTGGTCAGTGCAGTGCCTTACAGATAACATTGCGTTGTGAAAAAAGTTGAATCAGTTTGAAGTTTTTTGCTGGACAAACATCCATTTTTTTAATTTAATTTAATTTATTTTTTGTAGTGAGCTTTGCTGTTGCACTGCCAGACAACTACAACAACTCTCCCCACACTTCCTGTCTCTCACTGACTGTCAGAATAAAGGACACATTCATCCACAAATAATTATCTTTCTTTCTGCTTTTTCTCTCAGATACACGAGATCATGGAGGAGTGCTGGGACAATGACCCCTGCTTACGTCCTTCTTTCAAGGAACTCGCTCTGCGCATTGACCTGTTCAGGGACAGTAAGGAGTTTTAGACAGAACAATCACCCAAAGTGCCGTGCTCCTCTTCAACCAAGTCACTCTTAATATTGTTGCCCCGTTTGTGGCAAAAGGACAAAGGCCAAAGCAAGATCTTTCTCCTGCTGAGTGCAGATCGTGACTGGAAGAGTGGTGGTTCGAAACTAGGACCAGCTCAAAAACTACTGCCATGGTGCCTTTAAGGAAGGCAGTCAACCCTCATTTCTATAGTGGAGCGGCTTAGTGGCCAGCAGCAGAACGGAAATGGAGGCTTGGATTCAAGGAACTGCTGAAGGTGATATTGCTGAAAAAGAACGTGTTCGGTGTAACGTCCTGAATTAAGGTTGAAAAGAAGAGTTCAAGAGTTTGTGGAGACTGTGAGTAGACTATCACCAGGCCTAAAGCTAGAGATGCTTGTGTCAAACAAGTTCTGTGTGTGTGTGTGCGTGTGTGTGTGAGAGAAAGAGAGTGCTTGTGATGTGTCCATACAAACAGCTAGCAGGGCTAGCTCTCGCCATCCCCTTTTCCCCTCACCTGAAGAAAAATGGACTTAGTGTTTTCTATGTTTGTGTGTATATACCTTCAGTATATTTGTGTAAATATGTCCAGAAAAATTTTATAATTTTATAAAATGAAAATATAGTAAATACTATATTTCAACTGCCAGCAAGATGTCAGTGTAAATGAAGTACATACAAAAGTGATTTAAAAATCTGTTAATTGTTTTGTTTTCATTGTGAGAGGTGGTGTGAAAATTAAAGAACAGTTAAATTCAACAACATATCTATTGAGCCATGTCTTCACTATCACCTTAAAACTACTACTTATTTCCACAGTATAAATTAACGTGTTGGTGAAACAGCACATTGTGTACTGTGACACCAAAGCCAGCTAAGAAGTTAAAAAAACTACATATGGTTTTGAAATAAAATTAAGATGAAAGAACATTAATTACAACGGAATAAATAAGCTACAGTTGATGGTCTTCACAAGATAAGTTTTCTGTATTTGGTATATGGTTCACACTGCACATGTGAAACCTAGAAGAAAATAAAGTTGATCATAAAGATGACACATTAAACTACCCTGCTCCAAATTCAAGACACATTTTACATTCACCCTGCTTCAGTGTCTAGCCTGTTGGTGTCTTAATTTTTTTAAGGAAAGTTGTCCACAAAGTTTATTCTGGTTTCCACAAAAGAGTGCAAAAAGAAGGATTTGAGGTGAGAGTCCAAGTATTTCTTTCATGTTGTTACAGATGTGTGTAGTTTAAGATCAATTGAGTGCAGGGGCAAACAGACAGACGCTGATACCGCAAAACTAGCCCTCATTATGTAACTGCAGTAACAGAGAACATGGAATACGGGGGCACACTGAGGGGTTTTCACCATGTCTTAACTTCACTTTCACACCAGAACATGACTGTACTTAAGGTGCAATCTGCTTGAGTAGAAATCTAGCAATAAAACTACTTAGAAAATTGAATCTGTAATTAGCACCAGAGTTCAAACTACAGTCTCTGGGTATTTTTTTTTTTTATTTTTGTGCAAATTATTGTGCTTTAGCACTACTATTTACCTACACTTTTACTTTTTGTCTTTGTCTTGAAGCTTAATTTAGCCAAATAGCCACTGGCATTCATGAGCATCGAACACTACTACGGATGTACTGTTGTTAGTTCAAAACAAATAATTAGTAATAGAAGGTGCAGCTATTTCGACACTTTATTTTGAAATCCGGACATTGAGTGCACTACGAATCAGTTACAGCTTTATGAAAGGGCCGTGTCTAGAAGGGAAACCCAGACGCACGAAAGATCTCGCGAGAGTGATCATTTTCAACCAAACCATGATTTTTCCTTACCTTAATCATACATTTTTTTGTCCTTTGACGCACTCAGATCGTAACCATAGCGTTGCAAACATAACTGTCTTATACAATATGCACAATGTAGATATAACGCGTAAAAATCTCGCGAGAGTTTCGCAAATCTCGGGTTCCTTTCTAGAAGTGACCTCATGAAAGCCGAAGACGTCTGACCGGCGAAGGTCGGGTCCCCGAATGATGAAGGTAGCTTGCAGCTGTTCACGCAGTTCTTAGCGGTTGCGTGCTCTGACGCTTGTTTGATATACTAAGAGGCAAAGGCAAATTAATCGCACACATCCACAATACCGCTCGCCTGTTTTCTGTTGTTTTTATGCGATTCCCTTAAACCTCGGAGTAAGAGCGCACTGCAAATTAACTGCGCAGCTACGACTTTGCCGCAGTACAAAAGGAGTGGTGAGCTGGAGGCTGAGACACTAACATGCCGAGGACACACGGAACAGGACGGTAGCGGAAAAAGGTCAGTTTGAAATTTAAGTAACTTTATCATTTTTGTTTAAAATTTCGGTGAGCTAAGCATTATTCTACTTTTGTGTTAGTTTCATTTTGAAGTAACCGTCATAATTTGTGTTTAAATGCCTTGGATAGAGTGGCTGCAGTTCAGAAACGCCAGTGATGAAGTCCTTGTTTAAAATATTCACTTTTGTTTACTAAATATTTTGGTCGCCAAGGTTGTAGGCTGTACTTTACGCTGCTGGCGTATGGCACTGATGTTTCTTATAGTTTTTTTTTTTTTTTTTTTTTTTTTTTAATATGTATGGATGAAGAAAAATATCAGAAAAAATCCTCAACAATAGGAGTTATTACTGAACCGATGTGTTTGATTGCATGGTCACTATATAAGTCCATTCACAAAATGCCCGAGGCATTTATTTTAATAAAGTTGACACTCTACTTTTATTTGTCTAAATTGAAAACAAAAAAGAATGGCTGTCTGTACCAGTAATTAAAGGGACAATTCACCCCAAAATGTTTTCTTTCAGACTGTAGTGTTGCATTGTCCATGATGTAGGACACCATTTTCTTTCTGCAGAAACATGAAACAAGCTGAGTGTAGCCTAATTCCAATTCCATTATATTTAAGAGAAGACAGATGTCACTACAACCGATATCTTCAAAACTTGGTAACTCCCACAAAAACAATCTAGATGGATGTATTTTTTATTTTTGGGGTGAACCTTCTCTTTCTCTTTGACAGTTTCTTGCTTCTGATAAAGTAATACAACAGTTAATGTTTTTCTGTTCGTTTTGCATGCTCATTTTCATGAGCTCTACCTTGAGCTTTATCATTTTATTGCATGACAACCATTCAGCAGAGGCGGGAGAGAAGCCTGCAGAGCAGCTGGTGAAGATGAAGTCCAGTAGAGCCAGACCTCCTGATGGGGGTTACGGCTGGGTGGTGGTCATGTCAGCCTTTTTCATCATGGGCCTCACTGCTGCCGTCCTCAAGAACTTTGGCCTCTTCTTCCTGGACATCCAGAGTCACTTTGGAGTGCCAACCAGCACCACCTCATGGGTCACCTCCACTACGATTGCCATGTTTCACCTCGGAGGTAAAGATGTGTTTTTCAGCTTGATGTTGTTTTTGACTTAAGTTATAGTGTGTAGTGTTATAGTGGTGTTTCTAATTTTCTGCTCAGCTCCAGTGGCCAGTTTCCTGACTTTGCAGTTTTCTCAGAGGGTGGTCATCATAGTCGGAGGCCTGCTGGCTTCCTCAGGGATGTTGATGGCATCTCTTGACCTCAGCCTGCCTGGGCTCTACCTCACTATGGGCATCCTGCAAGGTATGACACTCAGGACATCCTCTGAACTCGAGGAGGCCTTGTTGCTCTTTTCACTTTTAAATTAACCACCTACAGAGACACTTGTTGGTCTCTTCCTCATTCCTTTCACCCTCAACAGCTAAATTAGCACACCCACATTAACATCAGAATTATTTTCAACACTTCTGAAGTGTCTATATGGGTCGACACTACAGAGTTTAGAGTTAAAAAATTAACATTTCTTAACACTAACCAGTGCCAGTTTTTTCTATATCATGTTAAACATTAACTTTCTTATGCTGTTTAACTATACAAGTGTTGCCCCCATATTAACACTGTTAAGTCTAAATATAGCTCTTCAGGATTACCAAAAAATACGTCATATACACATTTTCTCTAACATAACATATGTTAAATTCTCAAACTGTGCAAAAATATGATGGTTTTATAGAAATTATGCTTTCCTAGATCAAACCAACCAACAGTTTAATGTAGTTTGGCTTGGGTGACACGGATATTGGGGCTTTCACAAAACATTAACACAATGAAGTCTTGGGTAAATAATCATCAGTAATGTGGATATAATGACTAAGTTAGTTAGCTAGAACAGTCTGCTAAGCAGGGCTGCACAATTAATCGCAACTGCAGTAAAATCGTAATGTGGCCAAGTACAACATTCAATTCACAGAGGCAGAAGGAAATTGCAATTTTATGAAAAAGGAAAAATGTATGAGAAAACAGCTTAATAATGAGGTACTGTAGTGCTGCACAGGTGACTTGGCTTAAAATCTTATTCTCCAGATAAAAGAAAACATGTTTGTTTGGTACAGACTTCAATAAATATCACATCATCATGATTTTTTTTTTTTTCAGTGAACATGAAAATTGTAATGCAAAACTGATCATGTCCACTAATTGTATTACATATCATAATTTCAATCAAAATATTCGCAATATGACTTTTTTTTATACTAAATCGTGCAGCCCTACTGGTAAGTTCAGAAAATAACATCACTCAACTGTAATGCAACCATTTAAACCAGGAAAAGACAACACTTAACGTCATATCATGAAATAATGATGTTGAAAAAATAAGATCAAGTTTTTCAGTGAAGCAATTAAGAAATTTATCTGTAGGTCAGTTGCCAATGAAAATAATCTTTATTTGCAGCCTTGATGCATATGGTGTCTGATTCCATCAAATGATTATTTTTTAAAAAATCAGATTTTATTGTTTTTATACCAAGTTGGCAGAAAGAAAATCTGTATGTAGGTGTGTCAAAGGTAGGGATCCAGTATTCAGCATTGTTACAAATATTGGAATCAGTGTTTTCATTAAATCAAATTGTCATTTTGTGGTCTCACCCAATGTCCCACCCACATCATGATCTGATTGGTAGAAAAGTTCTATTTTATTTAAACATGTTGTCACCACCTTGTGAAAAAATGGACCTCATAGGCTTTTCTATGACGTTTTGTGGTAGAGTTTATTTTATTCTAAATGTTGATTTTCAGTTTTACTGTAATGTGTATCCATTTCCTTGATTACTAATAACTGCTATCTGTACCGACAGTGATAAAAACATATCGGTTGACTCCTTGTCAAAGGTGACAACATTTTTTGGCTGATACAAAAAGATCCCAAAAAGTTTAGATGGTTAAAGGTTTACTTCTTCTGTTTCCAGGAATAGGCATTTCCTTCTCATGGATCCCTGCCACCAGCATGGTGAGCCACTACTTTGTACGATGGCGGCCCATCGCCTACGCCATCGCCAGCTCAGGAGAGTGTGTCTTCTCCGTCATGTTCAGTCCCTTCTTCCAGTGGCTGATTGAGATGTACAGCTGGCAGGGCAGCTTGCTCATCATCGGAGGCCTTCAGCTAAACCTTTGTGTCTGCGGCGCTCTTATGAGACCCCTGGACACGGTCCAGAGCCCGCTGCAAGAAACCAAAAATGGACTAGAAGGCGATGCTGTTCTTCTCCCTCCAAAGAGGAAGGTTCTCTTCCGGTGCTCTCTGATGAGAAAACCTGAATTTTTCCTCTACATCCTGTTCGCAATCTTTGCGGCTGCAGGGTTTTTCATACCGCCACTGTTTCTGGTGCCCTTCGCCAGCAGTGTGGGGATGGAGAAGTACTGGCCAGCCTCACTCCTCTCTGTCCTGGCACTAGCAGACCTGGCGGGGAGGCTGATCTGCGGGTGGATAGCCAACATGAGGCTGTTGAGGAACCTGCAGCTTCTCACCATGGTGGTCACCATGCTCGGAGTGGTCCTCCTGCTGCTGCCCATCAGCCACAACTACTGGGCTATCTTGGTCTTCGCCTCCCTCTATGGCTTCCTGTTTGGCTGCGTGGTGGCCATTCATGTCACCTCCATTGTGGACATTGTAACCCTGGAGGGATTTGACAATGGGCTGGGGCTCTTCATGCTTTTCAGGAGCATCGGTGGCTTCGTCGGTCCACCTGCTGCAGGTGAGCAGTCTTTGTTTAGATCATCAGGTAGAGAAAAAGGCCACAGACAAAGGAGTTTAGAAAAGATGCAAGAAGAATAAGTGTCAACGCTGGTTCCAATATGATACCTGAGCATCACTCCTTTATGCGATAGTTCAGGGACTGTCGACATCATTAAACCATTTTCTATGTGATGAATAAGGTGTCCCAGCAGCTCAAGCAATGGAAAATATGTGTAGAAATCCACTGAAAAACACTGGAAAGTTGTTTGATGCAACACTGTTCTAAAAAGACAACTTAAATAAGCTTTTTTTATTCATGTAATTTATTCTTAATAGTAGAATAATTCACATGGAAAATTCCACTAGAGAAACTTTGCAAACATCTTTCTAATTTGGTTCTAATTACTGGAAAACGGGAAATTCAATGGAGATATTTTCCTTTAAACCCAAATAAATGTTAGTTAATTACTGTTTTTTTAGTGGAAAAATTAATT
The DNA here is from genome assembly GCF_056507025.1 of Lutjanus erythropterus. Classification (NCBI taxonomy): domain Eukaryota; kingdom Metazoa; phylum Chordata; class Actinopteri; order Lutjaniformes; family Lutjanidae; genus Lutjanus; species Lutjanus erythropterus. Next base: position 16,986,341 of record NC_139326.1, on the reverse strand, counting down.
GTGAAATATCTGAAGATGTACATAAAATTAAAAATTGGTTGTGGTCCTCAGAGGACGTGTCATCAAAGTCGGCTTTGACGATTCCCTGTCATTTCTTCTAGCAGATGACATTTGTGATTTTGAGTGAAATGTCACAACAATTATTGAATGTGCTGCCAAGAAGTTTGGTACAGACACTAATGGAGTCCATCAACCTCTGCTGCTCTTTGTGTTCAGTGGTAATTGTCAGATGTTAGTATGCTGATGCACATTGTGGTTTAGCCTCACAGAGCTGCTAGCATGACTGTAGACTGTCTTTTTCTATGCAACATTACAGCAATTTAAAAAGTTAATCGGAAAGTGACACGACAGTGGTTTCTGTCATTGTTCATGTCATAATAATCACTCGTTTCACTGGATGCCCTATTCTGTTTTTATGTATGTCACTCTTTTTGTTTACATTTTTCACAGTTGGCACTTATCAGAGTATCTCCTATATTTTTAAATTGACTTGCAGCATAAGACAAAGTTATCTAATCATTCCTTTAACATACTCAGACTCCTTCTCATAACAACATCCATTCAAGGGGACTGATTACTTACAGAGCTATCACATTTACGAAGGAACATCTTCACGCAGGTCCAGGCAACACTGACAGTCTGCGTTGTCCTGAAGGAACTGATATGTCTGCTCATTTATTCATCAGCCCCCTCCGTCTCTTATTCTTCTCGTGCAGGCTGGCTGGTGGACGAGACCAACGACTACAGCGCTGCCTTCTACCTCTCAGGCCTCTGCCTCATTTCATCAGCAGTGTTTGTCGTCCTGGTCGACCGCTTCATTGAGAGGAGAAAAGCTGTGGAGGCTGAGGGCCATCAGGCAATCAACCAGGAGGACGAGCGAGCAGAAAAAGTCAAGTGAGACTCTTTCGTAAGACATTTTTACCTCAGCGAGTTAAAGATGCCAGAATGACTTGTTCAGTGTTTGATCTTGTGCCAGCTGCTGGGTGTTTTGACCTACTTTAATTTGTGATGCAGGTATAGGTCATTAACTCCATCAGTCCCAGCAGAAGTCTGCCATCCTGGCATATGTTTAAGTAAGACTTGCACGCCGACTGATCAGACAATCGACAAAAGTTCTTATAAGCAAAATGAGTCATCAGGCTTGCTTCGTGACCCGTCCTTGTGTGTCTGTTACGGTGATCCAGTCAAGTGTGAAGGTTAGTCAGGGGGAGTTTGGTTCTGTCCTGTTTTACTGAAGTGAAAAGTCACTTCTTTTATGTGTTTTCATGCCATTTCAGAGCCAAACTCTTAGTTTGTCCGCAGCTCATCTTGAATACTACTGGACTCATCAGCCTTATTTTTTAACACATTCATGACTGCACTGTACGTGTTAAATTTGTTAACACTCTGGTGTTATATTTTTATGTTTTGGACAAACAATATAAATTAATTCACACACGTTAATATTTTACTTCTGGGGCGACGTTTCAAATGGCTCTTGCTTGACTCATCGGCTGTCTGTTGCATTTTTCTAAACAGCAAAAAAATGACACTAATCAGTGTTTAAAGGACAAGGCTAGTGATTCTATTTTTATTAGCAATAAATCTCAGGAAAAGACTATCACTACTACCTCAAGACTGTGTGTTTCTGGATCTTTTAAGTGAGTTTTTTGGCCAGTAAAGGTGCACCATGACAACGAAGAAAATTCTTGTAACACATTTATATAATTGTTGATTTTGGTCTTTTCATGGAATCTATTGATAATTAGAAACATGTAGAATATCGCCAGACGCGTCCTGTGACTGTGTTGCTGCTCTGCCTGTATGAAATATCACAACAGATGAAGTTTTGAAGGAATCATTCAGGCGTATTAATCTTTTTGTCCTCTCAAAAGAGCTGATTTCCTTTTTAGGAAGTCATCAGGAGGGCAGGAGGTTCTGTTTGAAGAAAAATTTGAATTTTTTGAAATGATAATGTATTTTAGGAAAAAGCAGATACATTATTACTCTGTTAGTTTCTTGGAAGCCTCGTGTGGACTGGTGTATATTATCAGGGCTGTAACGTACATGTAGGTCAGGCAGCAGTGTGGAGCCAGCTGTAAATAACTCAGCCGTCTGTGATAATTGAAGTGTTGGCTCCTAGTATGTTGGCCTGGCTCTTAAAGGGCATATTCTGTTGTTACAGTCATGGTGTGGCTTTTTAGTCGTCCATTCGAATCAGTTCTTCCTATGCAATAGAGACTGAAGATGAAGTCTTATAAGGAAATGAGGTTTGGTAACATTTAACTACTTAAAATATTTTTTTTCTATCTTTGAAAGAGAACTTGAAACCAAAATAACTTTTGTAGTTTGTTATTTGTTCCTGAAGTACTGTAGTACCAGTTCTCACATGCACAAATGTCCTGCTTGAAAAGTTGACTTGTTAAAGCCATTTCATCAAGGAATTAGTTTTAACAGTCTTTCCAAGTTGAATCAATTGTTTTGTTACTTCTGTAATTTTTGATGACGAGGTTCTTTTATGTCTAAAATATTTTTCATGTAACCAGTACATTTAGCAGTTAAAGAATTTTAAGAAATAAATCACTGCACTGATGGTTTTAAATACCTGGCTTTTCCCATCTTCTGTATTTTTGTCTTATCTGCCTTTGTGACATTCCAGAGTTAAAGGCTGGTCCCAAACAGTCTGCTCGCGCTCTCAGGAGCTGTGCACCCTAACATGAAACTGATACCAGGATGAGGATATTTGTAGTGACTTTTAGGAATGTGATATGTGTCGTTGTACAGCTCTGCAGTTTAAGTACACTTATGCAACTTAATTGTCAAATCCGTTTCAGCCCCTCACACTGAGTTTGTTCCCCATGGCTAAGGACATTAAGTGTATTAGGCCATGCCTTCAAAAATTACGGTAAGTGATACCCAAAAATGAAATCACAAGTCTTATTTGGGGTTATTTAAGTGTGCTATGTACCACTTTTTGGTGAACATTAGATGAAATATGTGCCAAAAGAAGCAAAAAATGCCCTTACCAAAAAATCCACAATGGTGGTGGATTATTATATTCACAGATGGGTGTGGCTTATATCCTTTGAAATGGCTTCATCCAAGGAATCCTCTGTACTCTACTCCTAATGGTTCTTGAGTTATTAGCCACTAGGTGGCGGTGTTGCCTAAAATGAAAACTGAATCCAAGCACGTATTTAAAGACAAATGTTTAATACAGACATTTTTTTTCTACCGACAAAACAGTTGAGATTAGAAAATAATTAATTTAAAATTAAGACTATCCTCATCTACTGTCAAATGTCACAACACACATTAAGACATTTTCATACAACAGATGCATATTAACAAAAACCTACACTGAACTACCGCCTATGTTTTATCAGGTATATGAAAAAAGGGAAAGTCAAGGCAGCTATTTTACACAACAGAAACTGAGGCACAAAGGGTATTTTTATAGAAGTTGGGAGTCTAGAAAGCAACTGTACTTGACTTATAGCACAGTATTTCAGAGGTGTGTTACGGAGCAGCCTCGGCGTCGAAGGGTGCACTCATTTTGCGACCTGGAAAAGCAAAAGTTGCACCTTTGGTCCACTGGAAGAGTTCGAGTAGGGGAAAAACCCCTGACCCCTGTTAAAAGGGTACGATCCAACAAAGCCCAGTCCCAGTGTCTGCCTGACAGACTTTAACACCCACTTGTAATAATTCGGCTCGGGCCCTGGACTGATCCGTTGTCAGATCGGCAAGTTTGAGAGTATTATTGTTAACAGGGATGACCAGGAAAGTCTGAAATCATCAAAAACAAATTAACTTTGGAAGAGCAGCAAAGAATGTCCAGTTTTTGTCCCACGAAAAGCCTGACAGTGATGATTTTTTTTTTCTAATTTGATCAAACTATAACATTAAGGTGATTAATCTGTGAGGAAAAAATGTCTCAGTTTTATTGAACCACAACTGACAAGCCTCTGCTAATGTGATTTCACTAAGTAGTGTTTTGAGCCCTTGTACCCTCCTCCTCCTCCTCTCATTTTCACAGAGCAAATGGGTGTTAAGTCTGAGGTTTCAGAGCTTAGACCGGACACTGGGACTGGACCACAGGGAGCATCTATGAGGAGGCCCTCTTCTCCTCATACGGAGACTCGTAGGCCTCCATGGGTGGGCAGGTGCACACCAGGTGCTGGTCGCCATAGATGTCATCAATCCTGGAGATGCTCGGCCAGAATTTGGTCTCGGGCCTAATGAAGGGCTGGAAAGTTTAAAAAAAAGGAGGAGGGAGGATAAATGTAATGACAGTCATTTAATGGGGTTTAGTACACTGCAGACATAAAGTGATTTACAGTAGGGTATTGAAACATGGTACAATAAAGTTTATCAGTGGTGGTGACAACGTAAAAAAGTCATGTAAAATTAGTGAATTCAAAAACATTTCTTAAATGCTTTAACAATTCATTTCTTAATTTCTTTGATGAAATGCTTAAAAAATGTCCATCTCAGTTTCTAAGCGCTTAAGACAATGTATTTTGATGTCCTACTCTGTTTGGTCAACAGTACAGAATCTAAAGGTGTTCCATTAACAGTGATATAAAACAGAGAAAAATCAGCAAATCGTCACATTTAAGGAGCTGGAACTAGCAAATTCTTGTCATTTCTTCTTGAAACGTAAATCCACTGACTAATGTATTATTAAAAATAGTAGCAGATTAATTTACTGTTCATTGATGAGTCAACTAATAGTTTCGGCTCAGGTTTTTTGTGCAGAAAATAAATCAGCTCTTTAATGCAAAAAAACCAAATATTCCCTGGTTCCAACGTCTCACATGTTGGTTGCTTTTCCTCATCACAAATGTGTGAAAATAATGTTTGATTTTTTAGGCAAAACAAGACATTTGAATTATAGATGCCTAAGATTTGTGTTTGTTTTTTGTTTTTTTTTAGAGAATTGTGACCAAGATAGATACTAAGCAACCATTTTTTACTGCAGTTTCCTGTTAAGCTAGGCTATGGGAAAATTGTGACAAGTTTAGAAGTAATGTATGCAGCTTTAGAGGCTGTTGTACATTATCTGAATAAAAGAAATCATAAATTAGATAGCTGGCTGATGAAAAACGAACACTTTTTTGCTGTTCTCTGAGCAGGTTTTGGAGGAATAACCATTTTGTTGTTGCAATTCTTGCTTTTCACCACTAGAGGGCGACGCAGACAACACATTTCTTATCTTAAGCACCTTAAAAACCACAGAGAAGTTTAGCAGGGAGTGTGTGATGGGGTCAGAGATGAGGATACTCACCAAGGGGAAAGCAGCGTGCTCCCTGGAGTAGGGTCTGTCCCAGTTGGAGGATGAGATGCAGGCCAGAGAGTGAGGAGCCATCTGCAAGCAAACACACGTGAGAACCTCACATGTCAGCCTGTACATTACTGCTTAATATATCAGCAGCTGTAATGCATTTTTTCACCTCATACAAAAAGACAAATGAAGTCAGCAGCGTACCTTGAGCGGGTTGATGCGAGAGTCCATCCTTCCCTCCTCGATGTCTGCGATCTCCTGTCGGATACCGAGCAGGGAGTCACAGAACCGATCCATCTCGGCCTTGTCCTCCGATTCTGTGGGCTCGATCATGAGGGTGCCAGCCACAGGCCATGACATGGTGGGTGCATGGAAACCTGGACACCAACAACCACAAAAAAGAGAGAGAGAAACCAGAGTGCCCTTTTATTGTATTTAAGGGCCCAAGATAAACATATGATTCTGAATAGTCAGTGTCTAGAAGAAGGCACCAATAGCTGCAGACCACTTCCACCAAATACTGTAGTATAACTGTAATTTTATGGAAGCTCATATTACAATTAAAGGCAAAATATGCAGGATTGTCCCACAAAACAAGGCATCGATCTCAACAGACATGCTGCTCTCTGCCTGTTCCTGCTTATTTTCTCATTACTTTGCTGTGCTCAGCACACTTTACCAACTCTATATTTGTTCCTGGGACTGAGACTCAACAATCAACTATTTTTCTGGTTGTGTTTACAACTAACAAATCCCATTTAATCTACCTGTATATAATTCAGCCTACCATAATCTTGCAGCCTCTTGGCCACGTCGACAGCCTCAATGTTGGCCGTCTTCTTGAACGGCCTCACATCCAGAATGAACTCGTGGGCGACAAAACCTGTTCAGACCAACACAAAGAACATCAGGGAGAACATTTTAAACATCTACATGAGCTGATTATATTTCTTAGAAGCATAAATTCTCTGCAAATGAATTACCAACATCCCCAGAAAGTGTAAAATGATAGAAATAATGCTCTTGCAGCCATACCTTTCCTGCCTCTGAAGAGGACCTTATAGTGACCTTCCAGCCTCTTGGCCATGTAGTTGGCATTGAGGATGGCCACCTCTGTAGCATGAAGCAGTCCTTTGGATCCCATCATCTAAATACAGAACACAGGAGTGATGTTAATAGTCATTTTCACTGATCATAAAATTAAAATTATAATCATTTTATAATTCAGACCCACTGCAAAACTAAATTTCATCTAATTGTAGCTCAGGTTTCCCTAAAATATTTATGTAATGTTCTGAATTGAAAGACTTGGTCTGGATAATGATACAATGTACTGGTCAGAAGGTCAGTTCTGATCAAAATGTTCCTTCAAAGTTGTGTATCAACTTTCTCAGACATCTAGGTAATAAAATAATATCTTAAAAACAAATTAAACTGTTGAGAGTTGTTTCACTCAAAATGTTAGCAGCACTTAGTAGCTACCGACAGCATCATCCTGACATTCCTCCTTAGGCAGTTTATCACAAATTCACACTTCGCACACTAAGTTCATGTGACTGATATGACATTCACATGACAGCCAGGTGACTTTTAATGATTCGTATGTGAAAACACGTGAAGAAATTAGGTTTAAATGCCTGAAAATGTCTCAGTGAACAGAACTGATGTGAGTTACATTAAATACCTGAGACCAAAAAAAAGAGTTGCCTTTAACTCATTACTTCCAGAGAACAAACATCACAACCATTACTGTCAAAAGCATTTTTATACAGAAAAGAACTGTATGATTCCAGTCACTTAGTCAATAAGATTTTATTTTCTGAGCTGATTCAACTGCTCTGAATTCTTCCTCCTTTTATTACATATTACCGTCTGTCTTGTGTCCTTCATCCCCTTGTATGTTATTGTGAAACATTTCATGTCAAGATAACACAACATGAATACAACATGAAAACTGATGATCTGGGCTGACCTTGATGTAAGCCCAGGAGATTGGCAGGATGGCGCTGGAGCCCCAGGGCGCAGCGCTGATGGTGCCCAGCGAGCTGCCGGTGTTGACTGACTGCATGGGGACCACCGGGTGGCTCGGCAGGAAGGGGGCGAGGTGGGCCTTCCTGTTGAAGAGTAGGTAAGTGTCATGAGAACATACACAGGTGTGTGTGGGTGTACACTCTCCGTCTTAGATACTGTCACTTTCAGGATTACAGTACATTTAGCACCCTGCCATAAATGTTAACACGTTTAGCTGAACAGGCACAAACCAACATGAACATTTTTCAACTTCACCCAGAGAGTCTATACGCTGACTTACACTCCGATCGGCCCCATGCCAGGTCCTCCTCCACCGTGAGGGATGCAGAAGGTCTTGTGCAGGTTGAGATGAGACACATCAGAGCCATAATCCCCAGGACGACACAGACCCACCTGGAAAAAACGTCACCATTGTTACTTTTAAACCTGATAACCAATACAGGACAGAAAAAAAGGGAAAACTACTATCATTACGAAAATTTGACAACATTTGGCTATTTGCACACCACACAGACTGCCAGTTTGGAGTAAAGGATGCTTAACCTTGACTTTACAGGCTGACGTTGTATACACCATAAACCCAAGATGTTATGGGAAAAATGAATATATAACAGATAATAATCTAATTTATTTAAGATTATTAATATTAGACTAGTTTAAGTTCTCAGAAAAGAAAAGAGGGCCGGATGGGATTATTTTTGCTACAGCTTTGTTGAGCATTTCAAATTTCAAAATAAAACATTTATTTACATGTATGGCAACTAAAACCGTATTACACCACAGCACTAGTAAGTAATGAAACAAACATGCAAAAGTCTTAGCTAAGCATCCTCTTTAACTTGATCTGTCCAATTACTGTATTAATCATTACCACAGCATTTGTAGCAGTAAAATAGGAGCACGTTTCCATCTTATAAGTCAAAGGGGGCAGGGTCCGTAAGCCTGTCAGGGATTGGTTGAAGTAGTACTAGCATAAAAAACATCATCTGCATATTGTGGAGGCTAAGGGTTATCTATTTACAGCATGATAACACACACACACACATCTATAAACCTTTATCCTATTAGCCTTCAGTTTTCACAAGTAATATTTTAGTTTCCATGAACAGCAGTCACACTTTTGAATTTTTACATCACAGAACAGAAATATTTTGTTGTCATGTTATGCTGTTTGTTTCCTCTCTCACCTGGGCGTTCATGTTGGCGCCATCCAGGTACACCTGCCCACCATTCTGGTGAATAAGATCACATACGTCTCCAATATGCTCCTCAAATACACCAAAGGTGGAGGGGTAGGTGATCATCATGGCTGCCAGACTCGCCTTGTGTTTATCCACCTGGTAGGGGGGGCAGGATTTTGATAAAAAATTAAATCATGTGTTACCTGTGACTTCTGACCTGTGATGACCATTATTTCTTGAAAAAATAGCGGTCAAAATCTGTGGAGCAATGGCTGTGACATCCTGACGTTTCATCACTAGTATGGGTCAAACAGTCCAGTTCTCACCAGGGCCTTGAGGTGTGGCAAGTCGATGTTGCCGTCCTTGTCCACCTCCACCACCTGAACCTTCATGCCAGCCATCTGAGCGCTCGCTGGGTTGGTGCCATGAGCCGATTTGGGGATCAGACACACCTGTCATGAAAAGAAAAATATAAATGTAGAAGGGAAAAAAGGGAATATTGAGTATCAAGGAGTCGTGACATAGTTGTAACCTGGATGCTTCAATTCAAGGTATGCATCAGCTACAGTAGATGGGGAAAAAAGTTGAAGTATATGCTATATTTAGAGTATTTTCACAGCTTTACTTTGCCATCAGACTGTTTTGTCTGACAAAAATAATAATTTTACCTCGCAGAACACAGGAGTTGCTCATCTCGTCAGGGGTTACACTTTCTTGATCAAGTAGTTTGTGTTATTGTGTGACTTCACTAAATCCAAACAAGGCAATGGTAGACAAGCAGCCCCCACGTTCTGTGAAATTACTGTTTTTATCAATGGAGTCTGACGGCTTCAGACAGAGCGATGTCACAGCTTCAGGTTTCCATCAGAAAAGCTGTCTGACAGCAAGGTGAAGAGGTGAATATATTTAAAATATTGCATACCCTTAAAATGATATTGATTTTCTCCATCTACACTAACACTAACTACGGATAATTACCTCATACAACCCCATTTCAAAAAACCCCAAACTATCCATTTAAGACAGGCTGAATTATTAAAGACAAATGATATGTGGGGACTAAGTGTGGATTGAGAGGCTTTCAACTAAAAGAGGTGAATATTATTATAACTCATCTCCTTGAGTGAGTTTGAATCTAATGCTGCTCTTTTGTACAGAAAGTCGAGCAGAGATTTTAAAGCCAAAATATATTAAATTCAAAATGAAAACAAAACAGCACACAGCTGGTGGCTCGGCCCATTTCCTGTTAATAAATACTAGCTGCACTGTTGTTTTACTTATGAATGTGAAATGTACAAAAACAGAAGGGTTTTAAATCTGAGTGGGAATTTTTTTGATCCAGGAAACACCCACCTCTGGCACTAATGTGAACCTGCCACGAACTGATTTTATCCCTCATGAGGGTGATACTTCTAACATTTTGTAACTAGGAATCTGGGTCTCTGTGACCTGTGGGTTGGGTAAAGTCAACGAATGACTGACTGAGAACTGCAAGTCACTGCTCTTACAGGCTCAGCTGTGGTTTCCCAAAGTCTTAAAACCTCCAAATATGGGATCTTGAAAGCAGGTAGCCTATAGTGCCATCACAGCGCTTTCAGCCCCTCTGTTTGCACAAACGGTTGTTAGTTTGGACCTTGACTGTTTCAAGGGATCACGCCACTATCTAAGATGTATTAACGAGGGGAGCCATTAAAAAACAAAGGCCAATTGAATGTGCAGGGAAAAAAAATACTTTAGTCAGCCAGTCCTTAATCTGAGGAGATGCCTTATCTTCCCTTGTCACTGAGCTACTGCCAATCAGCACGTCAGGATACTGAAGGAATTTCCAACAAGAATACCTGAAACACGTCAGTCTGTAATATCAAAATGACCTGTGGTAGCCTGGGAACAATAAACCTATCAGGATCTCAGACTGATGGGGCAAATGTACTCTTTACTAACCTCTGTCAGTAGGCAATCTGTCAGCATAATGAAAGGAACTACTGGTGATAAATCATTATTAGATATCAGCCCTGTAACTGTGGTCATAATGACAGAACATACATGACTAAGAACAGCACTGACATGATTGCTTTATTGCCACTTTAATCTTCTTTAAAGCTTCATTTTGAATTTGGGTTTGTGCACCAACTGAGGCTTCATAAACAGTATTTTAATTTCTCCTGAGTTCCAGAGGTTGTTTTGGCTCCTTTCATCCTCTCTGCCTTTTAACTCCTAAGAAAACTGAACTGGGGGACCAGTATTACTTATTAACAGACCGGTACAGCCCAGGACACAGACTAAAATAAAGACATTTCCCACACAGCATTCGCCTGTTTAACAAACTTTCTGGAACTTGCACTTGATGTCCCATTGGTTTCCCAAAATTATGCTTTTTATTATGTTTTTATGATGCTTATGTTTTATGTTATATTATGTGCTGGTTGTTGCTGTTCTGATAGTCTTTTATGCTCTTTATGCAAAGAAAATTCCACCAATAAAGATTTTAATTCATTCATCATTTCATTCATTTAGGTAATGGATAACGCATATGGGCTTAGCTTTGCATAAAGACTGGCTGTCCTGGCTCTGTCACAAGGCAAAGCTCACTAATTTAAGTTATTTCTCATTTGTTTAATCCGTACAAAAACCAAAGTGTAAAAATAACACGTCTTAGTTTGTACAATGGGTTATGTGTCAGACTATTTCTTGGACTGTGACTTCCAGGAGTTTTGATGTCACTGTGAGGGTTCAGACTCCAGGAGGACACTGGATTATGAGTGAGACCATTTTGTTGGCGGCAACACTCATTTTCTTACCTCAGTTTACTATGGATTCTCTAGTGCTGATGCTAAGCTAACTGACTGCTGGCTATAGCACATGAGACATGAGAGTGGTGTCACTTTTTTCATGAACCCACGACAAGAAAGCAAATATGCACATTTCCCAAAATGTTAAACTATTCCTTTAAGTATATTTTTTTCTCTAAATTGCTGTGGGACATTGCATGTGGCTCTGATTCTAACATTCCTTTGTGCTGTCTTGGGTGACAGAATCGGACAAAAGCCTCAAGTCTTATTAAATCCCATTAACTTCCACATAACACTAATTCACACTGATTTTTTTCCCCCCTCTTAACAGCAGCACACTTACACTTCTTCCGCTCTCTCCCTTTGAGTTCAGGTAGGCTTTTATGGCAGCCAGGCCAGCGTATTCTCCCTGAGCACCACTGGAAGACAAAGGCAAACACACCGTGGTCATGTACTACACACCTACACACCTCCTTACCTCAGCACAGTTCAAAGACCAGTCTGCACACATTACCAAAAGAGGAGAGAAAGGTGAATGAAAAGCTAGCAGTATGATAACTCTCCAAGCCAATGAAGTGTGGTGTGCTATTCATAAACCCTGTCCGCAGCTGATAAGTGGTGATCCACAGCAGAGGTGGATGGGTGTGTGCTTTATCAGCTGGGACCTGAAATATGAAGCATGTTGTTCCTAACATTCGACTACTAGATACTGACACCAAGTTCAAAGGGAAAATCAGAGCACTCACACAAATAATGTCTCATTTTGTACTTTTATACCTTCAGTCAGAGTTCTCTTAACAGTTCAACCTGATAACATGTGCATAATAATATACTGTAAAATCATGTTTTTTGAAGTTGAGTAATCTGTAAACTGCATTATTATAATCACATATAACTGCATGTTGTTCAGCCAGAAGAACATTAATTTTTAATGAAATCATTTTCAGATGACTTCAGGACTCAAATATTAACAAACGTGGAAAGTATACATTTTTAACCCAGTGTTTTTGGTAAGAAATGCCTTAAGTTGGTTAAATTATTGAAATGTAAATGAAGCATCGCTTTATTTTTGTGAGGCAACAGTAAAAATTATTCCGTGACTAATCAATGCGGTTTCATTTTATTCTTTTTTGCCACAGGCTGCAGAACTCACTGGCCTTCATTGTCCATGCACAGACTTACTCAAAGGCACATATTAGTTTACTGTCTATTCTTGGTCTAATCCCCTCTTATCTTAAATCATGTTTCGACCAAAAGTACCCAGAACTTTTAGCCCCTCAAACTACTTTTTACACATCATATTTATGCACTGGTGAACAAAATTCTGGTCTGCAGCTGCAGATTTTTAAAGAAGATGGCGAAAACAAAATGCTATGAGTGCAACTTCACCCACAAAGTTCCTACTGTTTTGGAAAGTAACGTAATGTCTCCAGAAACTAAATGAAATGTGGCTTAAGTGGATATATCTCACTCAAACCTAGTAACTACTGTTTTTGCTCAAATGTTGGCTTTTATGTTTTCCTGAAACCACTTGCAGACAAATTTGCAGTGAAATAGGCTGATTTAAAAATGCAGCGAAGGGTTTGGAGGCAAATTCACTTGGAATATGTCATTGTATTTTTAGCTGGATTTGCATCCTCCTGTCTGGCCTCTTAGGCATATGATTCTGTGAGTTGATACTGAAAATTTCATTTACTGTGTTTTACTGTGTTCGCTTTATGTCTTTGGAAACATTGTACTGCTGCTATCTTGGCCAGGATTCCCTTGAAAACTTTGTTGTCTCAACAGGATTTGTCCGGCGAAATAAAGGTTTAATAATAAAAAAATCCATGATGAGATAAGCAACTTTGTGTTGCAGCAATGGTGGGTCTTACCTGTTTGGCTGGAAGGAGATCTTGTCATAGCCCGTCACCTCACAGAGGTCTCTTTCCAGCTGTCTGAAGAGCTTCTGGTAGCCTTCAGCCTGATCCAGAGGCACAAAGGGGTGGATGTTTGCAAACTCCCTCCAGGTGATTGGCTAAAGAAAGAGAGGACAGCAGTGAGTCGGAGACTTTCCAACTTTCCAAAACCACATCCTCTTGACCACAGAAATAGTTGCTCATGGAAATGTTTTAGTAGTTTACTTAGTGCATATTATAAAAAAAAAACATCTCCATTACAAGTGGACTTGATGATGAAAGTTTCCTGGCCACCTCTTCACTTAGCTAATTTGTTCTGAAAAAGTCAGATCTATTGAATTACTCACCATGAGCTCTGAAGAACTGTTCAGCTTCATGGTACAGGAGCCCTAAAAAAGAAAACAACATTTTATCACATCATAACTCTCACCTACAGCGTGAGATCAATTTCAAATTTGGACTATCTTCAGGTCGTACTGACCAGAGGGATCATACTGTGCACCAGGGAGATGTCCTTGTTCTCCAGACGCTTCATGTATCGCACAATGTTGGTCTCAGAGTGATAACTGAGGACACAAAGTAATCACAAAGACAGATATAGCATTAACTGAGGGCATATTATTCTCTGATTCTAATATCTGGAATGTTATTTATGTTACTTACATTAATTCAAAATGAACACCAATAACCTGCTTAATAAGTGCCTTATTAAAAGTATGAAGCTTTTTTAAAATTATTTCACAATGTTTATGGCACTAATAAAGATAATATGTACCACCTCTAGCAGCCAAGAGAGATGCTCGTGTTGCCACTAACATTTAGTATTGAATCTACACCACTGATTTACAGTTGTACATAGACAATGCACAGAGCCTACACATGTGCCCTTACATCAGTGTGAGCAGTTATACTTGTGTGCTGGTGTGTCTGCATTTTTATGCTTTACTTTGTTAAGTTTCTTTGTGTACTTCAATTGCGATTAAAACTGGCTGGATCATATCAGAGTTGGAGCTAATATATGTTGAAAGAGTGAACAACAGCAATCAAGAGATGTACAAAATGTACACATTTACTGACTTTCTCAGTTAACTTCTCCTCAGTTTGGTCCAAAATAGTTAAATTCACGTTCAAGGAGCGGCCAGAAATGAGATGATACCACAGTTGTTGTGGTCTGCAGCATCACAAATTTCTGGGGGAGGTGAACATCAGGCTATGGTGTAGGCTGCGGCGTAGTACAAACCACGCTTAGACTGATGTATAGTTAAGATCGTTATCGTTGAAGCTTCTATTGCAGTAATACTGCAGTTTGTTACAATGCTTAAAAGCACACTAAATCTTACTTTCTCAGGAACAGCAAATACTTTATTTAAAGAAATAAATTTAGAGTATTCAGAGTATTACTTCCTGGCTATACAGATCAATGGCAGCCACATGTTTATTATGGGCAGCAGGGGATAACTACATGACTTTTGGTTGAAAGTTTTTGAACTGTTACATCATACAATGATTTAAGCAGCCACATTAGGGTTGGTTAAAATACTCTGAAGCCAAATCCTTGTTTGTTAAGCCAGCACAAAAAAAGTAGCAGGTACAGAAGTTCTTCATATCAGATGATTTGTACTGAAAAGTCTGAACACCACAATTTTGTCTGTTATGTAATCTGGTGAGTGGCAAGTTCAGTGGTCGATAACAGACAATAAATATAGAAAATCGTTCCAAAGATTCTGATATTTGTAGCCCAACATGTCGTAAAGACATAAAAGTGGTATCATATCTGTGCATTTTTGTTATCATTGGTACAGTGCTACACTATGTGCCATAGTGTTCCAGCTTAACTGAGAAGACCAACCTGTTAAAGACCTGGTGTGTGAGGTACTTGCTTGTCCTCTTAAAAGGACTTCCCATGATCCCCTTCACACGCTCACCCATCTTCTCGGCGATCAGCTCCTGAAAATGTAGCATTTCAAATTAAAGCAGGTGGCCTTTTATTTTGACACTAGTTCTATAAATAATAACCACCAAACAACCCTGAGGCAAAGACACAGGTGAATCTCACTAAATTTAACAAATGAAACATAAATAACGATGTGTTAATAACAATCAACATACGGCTGAAGATTCACAGCCAAAGACCCAGAGCAAGTCATCCAAGTCCCTCTCTGTCACGGTTTCATCCAGAGAGACACCCAACTGTTGACACAGAGAAGAAAAAAAATATTTTAACAACTGTATGCACATGGTATTTGAGCCTGTCTTAAATTTTATGTTCATCTAGCACTGTAGATCATTTCAGGTTGATTTCAGGTTGACTGTAGTAGCTTGAGTAGAGGATAATTCAGTTGAAGCAACAGCTTGTTCTACAGCAGATGTTTAATTACCCACGTGTAGTAGATTAGGTCCTGAGTACTGAAAATAAACTCAGCATGATTGGGACCAAGGCAGTGTGGGAAAGTGGCTTATAAATACTCAGTTTAACTTTCCATTATTGACAGAACTCTTCTTTTATTTATTTCCGTTTTTAAAAATGGTTCCTGATTACAAATTGGTCATGTAATCTCCATGCTGTAATTTATAGTGATGTTTCATGCTGTTGTACACATTTATGGTCACATCCTGCAGTGCAACCACAAAGGCAAAACACTGCTTGCAAATATAATAATGTTAACACCCCACAGGCTATAATTACTTTATTTGTTTTGAAGCTGCCAAACCACCAGTAAAGGTACAAGAACATAATGAGCTCTTACCACTCCCTCAGTGTAGACTCGGAGATTTATCTGCCTCTGTGCGGCTCTCTCGAAGATGTCTTTGGCTGCCACGCTACAGTTGATCTTTAAAGTGTCAAAGAACATATCACTGTGCAGCCGGTGTCCTGCTCTCTTCAGACCTGAAACAAAATCACATACAGTTACTGAGTGTATTATTTTGATGTATAAATAACTGAATGAATGTGTTTATCTATCCATAGAAGGTGGAAACGCGTATTTAAAAAAATGAGAAGACTTTGTTTTTAAACCTTTCCTATATGAATGATGACATACTGGTCTTTGTCCAATGGATCATTCATCTATAGTGTGTATAAGATGTAGTCATGACTGAATGTATGTTGACAAAACTTGAAATGATGAAATGAACCAGCTCACTGTCAAACACTTTAGCATTACATACTTAATTTATTAATGAATCCATCTCTTTCTTTTATCTCTTAAGAGGTCATATCTGGCATCTTGGTGAGATGTTGACAAAATTTGGAAAATTACACATCTCACACTTCTGTAGAGAAGAAATTTCACAAGTTGGCAGACATGACAATGTCCAGAAAATGATCTCAGTGCTGCGTCAATAAAAGCTTGATTTCAATCAATAAAAAATAAATAAATAAATAAAATAATTTACCTTCAGCAAGGATCAGAGCAGCATTGTGTGTCCTCTCAGCGATGTGTTTGAGTCCCTGAGGACCGTGATACAGTGCGTACATAGCTGCCATGTTGGCCAGCAGAGCCTGGGGTACAGAGTTTTGGTCCACATCAGTTTATTTATTGAACAACAAATAAAAAAAACCCACACACTCTTCTATAACCAAAGATTTGTTCCAAATGATTTAGCTTCTTACATTGTTTATTAATTTGTGCAAATGATAAAAAATAGCTGTGCATCTGGTCATACCTGTGCAGTGCAGATGTTGCTGGTTGCTTTGTCTCTACGAATGTGCTGCTCTCTGGTCTGCAGAGCAAGCCGATACACCTCCTTACCAGCTGCATCCCTGAAATAGAAATATAACTTTTTTTTTAAAAGTGTTCCCAAAGGAAGCTCTGATGTTTCCTCCATTGGTTTTAATATGAAGCTCTGTAATTTTCTAAAGGGTACACTACACTTCTCACTCAGGAAACAAAACCTGCGTCTTACCTGGTGACTCCAACCATTCTGCCAGGCATCATCCGGACCAGGTTGTCTTTTACAGCGAAGAAGGCAGCATGGGGGCCACCATAGCAGAGAGGAACCCCAAACCTCTGGGAGCTGCCCAATGCAATATCAACGCCAAACTCCCCAGGAGGACGCAGCACACAGAGGGCCAACAGATCTGTGGCACAGCAAGCCAGTGCCTGGACAAGGAAAAAAAAAAACACTGTATAATCAAGTCAATGGTCATCATAAGACAACTGTTCTGACAAATCTGCAATGTCACATAAATGTCAGAGATGACCACTTCCTGTAAATCAATGGTCCAACCCTAACCAAATCTTGATAGTGGTTTATGCACAACAGAGGTGGGACAAAGTCATTGTTTTGCAAGTAACAAGTAAGTCTCAAATCTTTAAATTCAAGCCCCAAGTCATCAAATCATCAAAAAGGCCACACCTCTGATGTACAAAGCCAGTTCCTCTATGTAAATATACTACAGTGTCATCAGCATAAAAGTTGAGGTAGAGCTGCTGAGAGAAGGGGCAGGCATTCACTTCCTTGAGACAACTTGAGAATTAATTCGGATATCAGAGATCTCAGATATAGACTCTCCCCTGGTGACAAATCACAGCATATGCATAAAAACACGGCAGCACCTCCACTGAGGGAAAACTACAGTTGCAAACCTTTGATCTTTCTTTTGATAATAAGTCATTGCAAATCAGTCGATTTAATGCGCCAACATGCTGCTTCCAGTCTATCATCATCAAATTGCATAATTTCTGGATATTCAAGAGTAAAATGATTCATGTAGCCACTTCTTCCTTCTGCATTTTCAACAATCAACTTGCACACTTGCCTGCAAGCACCTTGGTTATGCTTTTACTTGTTTTCAGTGGTTAAAGCTCCCTTACCCCTCCCTTGTGTGCCCGGTCCACAAGAGCTGTGAAGTCTTCCACCCTGCCGTCAGTGTCTGGATACTGGAAGAGGACACCACTCACATCCTTCCCACTGAAGTCCATCTCATGAGGCAGCTTCAGCACAGTTTTCACCCCAATGTAGCTGCAACGTAACAATGAAAATTGTTACGGGGCAATATAGATATTTAATAATGCGTGTTAGTAAGAAAAGCTGTCAGTAGTGGTTTTCTGTTCTCATACAATAAAAGAATGTTCCACTATACACTATACATACTTGGCTCTGGTCTGCACCACAGCGATGGTCTGGGGATGGCAGCGTGGGTCAATGTAGAAAGTTCTTCTTTTGTTCTGTCTGTGAGGAGTAGACACAAACATAAACATAATGAGAGTATTTTGTCACATCTGCTACAAAGGAAGATAACAGCCTGAATACTCCTGGTCACTTGTATTGGACGAAAAAGATTCCGTTTCTAAGTTATACATGTCTGTATTATTGCAAATGCATCCATTTTGCTTAGTTTGTACTTGTGGCTAAAATTTGACTCAAACAATCATGGGACAATGATTTAGATTTTTATTTTTTTTTTTATATGCAGAAGTCTGATTATAGAGATTAGCCTCCTACTCCATTTTCACATCTCAAGTCGGATTGTTAACAGTGAACGACACACGGAAGAGGACTGGATATCCACTATCCGTATATCGACTGGCTACTCCACAAGACCTGAAACATTGGTCTTTGCCCACAGAAGCCAAATCATTGTCATAAAATAGCTGATGGGTTCTGAGGTTGCTACTTTACTGCTTGTGTCTGTGATCTGCAGTGGGTCCGATACCTGTGGCAGAGCTGCATGGCCTCTGCAGCAGCTGTTCCTTCATCGAGCAGGGAGGCGTTGGCCACAGGCATGCCTGTGATTTCACAGATCATGGTCTGGTAGTTGAGAAGTGACTCCAGGCGACCCTGAGAGACCTCAGGCTGGTATGGTGTGTACTGAGTCACCCTGAGAACAAGGCACAATGAATCAACAGAGTGAGTTTGGACATGAGGACAATAGTGCAAAGTTGGTGACATTCAAGGAACTGAGACAGGACAGTGGAATGCATTGTATGGCCCTCCCAGTACTTGGATTTCAGACAAAATATAGCCAAGTATGGCTGGTTTGGATTTGGGTGAAAGAAAATCTTGTTCAGCACAAAGCATCATCACGTGAGTGAAATCCTAATAACATCAAGTCACAAGGCTTCCTATTAAGGGCACATTACTCTGTAGCATCATTACATTACACAAACATCATTAGTTATCTGTGATGGTCAGGCTGAGGCGAGTCATCTGAGGGAACTCACCAGCCTGAATTCTCCAGGAGATTACGCTGGATGGGCGGCGGTACTGAGCAGTTGTAGTAGCCCATGCCGATGTAGGACCTCCATACTTTGTTCATTGATGCGATCTTCTGTAGAGACTCCAGAATCTCATTCTCACCTGTAAAATATTTAATATTCCAATTATGATTAGGTCTTTTGCGTCTCTGCTTTATTGGACATGACACTACTTGGTAGGGTTGGACTATCGAACAATTCAGTCCGAAAAACAATGAGATTTGTCTGCACTTTTTTTGTTTTTACTACTACTGGATAGTCATATTAGTAGCAACATTGGATTTACAGGATTTTGGCTCAAACTCCTTCCTGTCAGACTATTCAATGTATAAAGTGTTTCTCAACTGAATTTCCAGAAACTTTTCTACATCACAATCACAGGCCAAAGACTGCATAATAAATTGTGGTTGGAACCATCATGTCACCCGGTGTTTTGTGGACTACTGTTTTGAAGCCTTGAGTTTGGCATCATGGCTGTTGCCATCTTGGGGTTTTTTTTGGATCTGGACCAATACTTAAGTGGAATGGATGTCCACCAGTGGGACTAAACCTCAATGAAATACAGGTTCTCTGTCAATGTAAATAGATAATTCAGTGTTTTGGTGTTAGCAGTTTCATATGTGAAGTAACAAGCTTCAGACACAACAGTACCTGACCTCATGTATCACATATAAAAATGATCACAAGTGCAATTAGGTACACAGATTTTTAGGTTAGGAAAAGCGAGTTTGGGACCAGGAATCAATATTGGTTGATATCGCTCCCGAATCAGAGAGAATAAGTCAGCCTGGTGTTGACAAATCCGTATTATGAAGTAGAATTATACATAAAACAACTGCATCTTTCAAACTGTATATTCGTGTCTGACACAGCACGATAAAAATAACGATAATGTCAAACAAGATCTGATGAAGAGCATCTTGTCTCTCATGTGAGGAACTGGCTGTCTAACTAATAAGATTAAAAAAAAGATCAGTGAGGCATATGACCAATTAGAGCTGCCACACACTCCATGTCGATATTAAAAAACCTCTTCTACCCACAAAATAGTTAGGCTTTTTTCAAAGTAAAACTGAGTAAAACTGTAGAAGAAATATTTCAAGAGGAAAAAACACCTTAAAACTGAACTAAAGAGAAAACGCGTATTAAGACATTTCTGTCCATCTCAAGCAAACATCAAGATAAGAATTACACTCATGGTTTATTTGCAGATGGCCAGTTATTTAGCCTCATTCCCCAGTGCTCTAAGATAGCTCTGCCAATGCACAACCAGTCTCTGAGATTCCTCTGGCCTTCCTGGCTGCCTAGCAACTCCAAGGAATGGACAATACTGCCCGTCTGAACTGAGAGCCCTAACTACTCCCGTTTACGGAAAAGAAAGACACCTTTAAGTGCCAGTACACAAGCGGATATTTACAGCTTCTTCCAAAGACTAAACAGTGCAGATTCAACTTTGTAAAAGTGTTTTGAGGTGATGAATCAGCCAAATTCACTACAGAAAATAAAAATGTAGTGGTTAAGGATTATCAGCAGGTTCAGGGTGAGCTGTTAGTGTGTATTTTTGTGTGTGTGTGTGTGTATCGGTTTGTTTCAGCAGAGCGGACCGCTTTCCCATGGTCCCGGACTTCTACAGGGCAGCAAAAAAGCCTGATTCAGAACCAGGAGGTCTATTGTTGAAGAGAGAATCCCTCGCTGGCTTTGCAAACTGAAGCCCTCCAAAGCTGAACAAGCAGAAAACCAGCACGGCCTCCAGTTTGTTCCTTCAGCATGGCTTGTCGCATTATGAAACCTGACAGAGTCAGAGGAGGGGCCGACTGACACAAGGGCGGATCAGAATGACTAGGTGATATTTAAAAAGCCACAGTACCTGAGGATCAGTAACTTAAGTACTTTAACAACTCTCAAAGTTGGATTATCCAGTGGCTCTGTTGGTGGTGTTGAAACTGTCTCAGATGAATGATTGTCATGGTTGTTATCAAATCAACGACTGCAGTTTATGGTTGCAGAGTCATACAATAGAGTCGTGTCAGCATTTATTTATCATGCACAATCACAGGTGACTCAGCACACCTTAAATTAGATAGAATGTAGGAAAGTCTATACAAGGTTTGGATTATGAATCAATATCATAGTTTATTGACGTTCAGTGGTATCATATTGTCACATGATGCAGCTATTATGATAATTGTTTAATTAATTTAGTTTTTTTTTTTTTTTCTTGCAACCCTAGTTTCAGCTTCTCACTTGTGAAATTTGCTGCTTTTCTTTGTCTTCCCTGTTTTTTGTTTTTGTTTTTGTTTTTTTATGTTTCTAAACTGGGTTCAAAATGAACTTTTTGGCTGCTGGTCAAATGGCTGATGAAAAAATCAATGGTTTGTTGCAGCACTGATCCATTTATCCATTTATCTGTACAAGTGATGAGTGTATATTAGTGTACATAGTTTTGTTTTGCTTTTTTTATTTGAATTTAGAACATTTTTAGAACTCCATCTCCCTCTAGTTTTGACTCTTGCGCTGATGTAACAAATATGGAATCAATGTTTACCTCATCTTATCTTATTTAGATTTTGTGAGATGTGTTGACACCAGAAAAGATGTTCTTATTATCATTACTAAAATATTGATTTCAACCACACTGTTGAGGCCAACTGTATTCTTTGAATTTTATACATTTACACACTCAAAATAGCCTCAATCCAACAAATTAATATGAGCCTCACTCCAGGCTGAAATATATTTGCATTAGGAAGCAGCTGCAACAATTGAGCAATTAAATATTTACCAATAAATTAATCACCAACTGTTTTGGTAATTGATTAATGGGCAAATAGCTCAAAATTATCAGATTTAAGCTTCTCAAATGTGAATACTGTCTGTTTTCTTGACTCCTCTATGACATTAAACTGATATCTCTGGGTTGTGGATAGAGCTGCAACATTTATTTGATTAAATGATTTGTTGCCAACTATTGATTAATTGATTAATCATTTTGAGTTATTTTTTAAGAAAAAATGTCTCTGATTCAGAGCTTCTCAAATGTGAATATTTTCTAGGTTTTTTTTTACTCTTCTGTGATCAGAAACTGAATATCTTTGGGTTGTGGACAAAACAAGACACCTGAGGATATCTTCTTCGGTTCTGGGAAAGACTAATTGACATTTTTCATCATTTTATGACATTTTATTGACTGATCGATTGATCCATACAAATAATCGAAAGATTAATCAACAATGAAAATGATAATTAGTTGTCCTATTAGGAAACATGTAACATTTATGTGGTTAGTCATCGTTTATTTATTCATCTCACCAGGGATTTAGAGAGGAGATGTTTGCTGGAAATCATCTGTAATAAAACCACCCACATTACTCTGATATGTTTGATAAGAAATAAGCCAAAACAAACTCGTTAAACGGGAAAGACTGTGTATCTGGTGCCCGAATGGACGCATATTGCATGGGAGACAAGAGGGAAAAAAAGACACCCAGGCAAATCCCATGCAAAACATATCCAAGTCACCTTATTAGGAACCCCCTCGGCTGTGATGTAATGTGAACGCTGTAACCAGATTGAACTGGACTTGGGACCGGAGCTCAAGGCTAAACTTTACACTCCAGTTGCCATCCTATGAGCATCGGCTTCCCAACAGGAGATTGGTGCCGCTCGCCGAGTTTCGCAAAAACAACTCCAAATATGTTCAAAGGAAGACTTAACAGGGAGAGCGCTCCACGGCACACAATAGAGGTGCAACCTACATTTCAGCCACTCACTTGGCTTCATTTAACGCCCGTTTAATGTGGGGCAAAACCCCAGCATGCAAAATATCAGGAGAAATACAATGTTTTCACATGCATTTTGGTGATATTTAACATTATAAAACGGGTTTGGCGCTGCTGCATCGAGGCTGATCGCAGCCGTTCAGCATTGGGATGTCACATTATGGGGTTGTTCTATCAATAACGTGAATGTAAACTTACACACTGGATCATCCATTTTCATACTCCGCTTCATACGGATGGAGCTGGGAACTGTGTTTTCAATCAACTGGTCGATCGACTGTGAAAAAAAAAAGAATTTAAATCAATAAAAGCGCGCAAAACAAGGCTATGAATGCCAAAGAATATCAATGGAAAAGCGAATGCTTTCATGATGAGCTTTAACGAAAAAGGAAAAGCGTGTTTCTGCGCTGAATTTATTTTGGAAATGAGCACTAGTGAATCTTACCTCGACTCCCACAGCATCCAGCATTTCTCTCTTCTCCCTCTCACCTGGACCGATATGCCTCTCTGCGAAATCATCATGTCTGGGTAATATTCTCTCTATCTGTCTGGAGGAGACGGCTGCAGACGTCCTCAGAGCCCGGGCTGCTGTGGTGGTCAGGTATGCCCCACTGTTTCGGATCCTGCACTGAAGTTTCCAAACCACGCGGCTCTTGTCATTCACATGCCTGCACGGTGCGCCGGGATTCACCGACTTGGCCAAGAAGATCCCCCAGGACTTGGCGCAGCTCTGCATCTCTAAATCACACAGCAAGACAAGTCTGCAAAAAAAAAAAACTGGTGACTCCTCGTCCTCCCCTTCGCTCGCTCGGCGGCAGCAGCAGCAGAGTTTCCCCCCACTGAGACTGATGCGATCCCTGCAGGAGACTCTGCCAACTCCTTCAAAACTGCAGAGTTTATACAACTGCACAGTTGCACAAGAGCGGACCAATCAGAGCGGAGATGCTGCGTGACGCGATGAGGAGCCCCGGTCAAACAGCTGCTAAACTTTCTCACGTGCCCACCCTGCACTGACAAAGAGGAGGAAGAAACAGAAGAAGAAGAGTCACATCAGCAGCCAGAGTTAAAGTCTAACCTGAACACCCAGAGCTCACACACTCAATAAACATCAAGGTGTGCTCAGTGATAATGAGTGAGCGCAAGTGGGTGAAATGGGATATAGTGACACCCAGACCTCCAGTGGTCAATAAAGTGGCATAGGTCAGAGGTTCTCAAATTTATCTCAGACAAGGACAGCCAAGGATAATTTGGATGTAGCCTACTTTTGTGGAAGAGCAACAGAAACGTATGAGAAAGATGTTAATATTTGCACTATGTCTGTACAGAACATCCATACGTGCACCCACAACACCAAAGTGTTTTTTGCTCTTAGTGCGTACAGAAAATAAAATGTGGATTCTGAGTTCTTGAGATAATATTCAATAAAAATAAATAAATCAATGAAACACCACTAGAAATGTACAACTATGGCAACAAATCTAATCCTCTGGAGAGGATGTGGCCTAGTATGGGACTTTTCCCCCATTTTTTTGAGAAGGAAATGCTCAGGGCATTTGAGCCACACCAGTTGATTCTTGACAGTGTATCTATAAAGGGGTTAGAGAAAAATTAGATTATATATAAGCCATGAACTGTATAAAAGATAACATTGAGACTGCAACTCTGTTTGGACATTAGTTTGATAGATTTCTCCTTTTACAATATACCTTGCAAAGTAAACTTTTGAAAATAAATAAATCTTTGTTTTATATCATGATAATTAGGATAAATGAATCTGAACTTTTGATGGACCCCTTGGCAGAGTGCATCAGACCTCTGTTTGAGATTCCACTGCCACAGATGGTTATTCATTCCTATTTTACAGTTTAAAAAAAATAAATTATAATGTAACATCCGTAGAATAATTCCTGGTAATGATGCCTCTTCTTACCATTCTTAATGGCACATAGTTTAGTGCTTCATGAGTTTGTACAAAGGAATCAAAGCTTCCACTGAAAAGCCCTAAAGCAAATACTGCTTTCAGCGGAAACCAAAGTTGGCCCTGTTGTTTGTTATTATAAACCCATCCTGTGATGGGTCTGGGCAGATGCCTTCTTCGATACCACACATGTTTTGGCATTGCCTGAGCTAAAAAGTGAGTTAATTGTTGGACTTAAGTATTCCAAACTCTCTTCAAAGTTTTACAGAAACAATTCAGACTAGACCCAGCAGAGTGAAAGCAGCTACGATAGAGCTATGAAGCAACCAATGTAATAACTACTAAAAGATCAGTTCTGTGACATTATTTGCACAGACTGATTTTGTTCAAATGTCTTCTTAACTTTGCACTGAATATGTTGTATTTGACATGGCAAGATTTTAACTGATTGGCTTAATACACTACTGATGTTTTTATATGACCTACATAAATTAATAAGACCATCCACAAGTAGATCAGCTGTTTCTATATAATTATTCCTAAAGCCTGCCATTGGGTAAACCACCCCATTCACAAAAATACATTTTTGCTGGTAGAGAATGAACTTGATAAACCATCAAAGACCTCATTCATTTTCTAGTAACATCCAGCAGAGTAATACTGTTCAGTATGTAGCCATGGGTTAAATACCAGCGTGATGAATGGTATAACCGTCACCATGTTGCAACTTTTTTTTGGCAATTGTTAAAGTGTAACAGAAACATTTTAATGTGCCATCCAAAAGTTTGCTGAATGATTAAAAAAAGAGGCCTGAGGATAAGAGCATAAATACTGAGCAAAAAAGATTGATCAAACGGATTAACATTGACTAAACTACACAGCAAATTAATAAACCGCAGTGACAATACATCATCCTTGTTAACAAAGTGTGAGAGAACTGATCGAGAAATGTGTCCAAACATGTTACAGAAGGTGCAGTCAAACCGCCTGAGAGAATTTAAACTTAAACCTGATGAGGAAAATATAAAGATAAAGAATGTGTCTGGTGCTTTTGGTTCCTAGATGAAGAATTGTATGAACTTTAGTGATCCTCTGACATTACCTCTGGCACCACCATGAGCTTCACACTTGTGGTTTTGAGTGAAATGTCTCAACAGCTTTCAGATGAAGTGCTGTGAAAGTTGGCATTATCTCAGTGATCCCTTTAGTTTTCATCCAGTGTCAAAATCAGGTCAGAATTCTACTTTGTCTTCCACTTTGGTTTATGAGCAAATACCTGCAAAACTAAAGTCATTCAGCTGTACTCTGTGTCTATTGCAAATCAGCAAATAGCGGTACAGCCTCACAATGAGAGACAGTCTTGGCAATCTTGACACTGAATGGAGGAACATCAAAAACTTTTCATTGTTGTTTTGTTATGATCCTTTTCCCTCCCAGAACTGGCAACCATTGAGCTTGTGTCCTCTGAGCAGTTTGTTTTGGCTGCTTGAAGTTCTGATTTACAGTTGCCAAGTGTTGATTTGCTCCTGCACATGAACATGATTCAGACAGTAAGAATTTAAGACCGAGATGCCCACACATGTAACACAACGTGAGAACTTTTGACTTTTATTGTTGGTTGACGCTACAAAACACAGTTGTATTATGCATTATGTTTATGTGCATTGCTAATCAATGTTAACGGTTCATGTCATTTAGTTGCCCTTGGCACAAACATGCTGCCTAACAGGTCAGACTTGCTAGCCTTTGACATGTTCTTCTATTGAGAGCAGCCCAAAACATCGTACTGCACCCATTTTTGCTTTATCATGACTATAATCATGATAGGCAGACAGAGTCCTCTCAGTGAATAGAAGAATGAAGGTGTGCTTTTAGTCCAAGAATGGACTGTTGAGGTGGCAAGGGTGGCAGCATTCAAAAAGATTTCCTGTAAACAGTTTGGAGGATTGGATGTATACATTACAAAATGGGGCAAGTTGCGTATGTGGTGATGACAAGACGTTAACTTTAGTTTTGGCAGTCTGTATGTATACTTTGTGATTGATATTTTGTATTATGTTTGAGAAACGATAAAAAACCTGTTAAGCTGGAAAACAAGTGCTCTACTCTCTACTCTGTATGATGTTGATTCAAATCAGGTCTGAGACCTCAGTGGAGCAGGAGCATCATTTAGCTTTAACACTGAAAAACACTTAATAATGGACACTTGGTCAGAAGAATTTTAGGGAAAGTTCTCAGAGGTGACTCGTGAACCAAGCAAGACAACTGCACAGAATCAAAGACCGGAAACTACCTGAACAAGGACACAAAGGCTTACAGCATCTCCTGTGGTACCGAAAACAACTTTAAAAAGGCAAAGAAATTAATTATACATTGTATTTTAGTGTCTATAGATACAACTTGATTTAAAAAGTCCTGCGTTCATGATCCTACTTAAGTTAAAGTACAGCTTAAATGTAGTTAAAAGCACTACAAGGAGAAAAATGTACTGAAAATACTACAAGGAGTTTTTGACTGGTGATGAAACAGATTTTAATTAACAATTTAATAGTGATACCTCTATCTGAACAACATAAGCAAAAAAGACATTTTTTGAGAATCTTGGCTATTCATAATGCCTGCCACTCGGTCGAATTATCAGTGAAATCAGATGATGTGATTTATCCAGACAGACATTTTCCCAGACAAAGTTACAGTGAGCAGTAAATCAACGATTTAAAAAGAAGCAAGAGGAGATTTTTCTTTCAAGCAAAGTTGCTTTTCTCTAGTATTTGCATCTTAGTAGAACACTGGACAATTTTACATCTTTGGACTAAAAACAATAATTTGCATCCACGTGAATCCATGTGAGAAGATTACAGGAGAAATATGACAGAGGAGTCAGAACTACACACTAATTTTTGTTAGAGATCAGTGCTTTAAAAAGGTTTTGACACACTGGTTTAATTTTTAACAATGTATTGTATTTTACAAGCTTCATGTATGTTTTTAAATATAAAATTTAATCAGAAAAGTAGTATGGAAAATACTTTCCACCACAACCTACAGTTTGTTTAAAAAGAAAAAAAAAACCACTATGGAACAACAGAGTGAAAACAGGCTTCCTGAGTTGCTGTGTTTGACCTTGGGAAACATAAAAGACAAACTTCTCTTGATTCATTAATTATCAGGTTGCTACAGTTGCTGAAATATGGACTAACAAAAAGCTTCTGTGTCCCACACTACTGATAAAGTTAAACAAAGGGGACAATGATAGTGAGTACTGATGGTAAACAGGAGGAGCTACTTTAATACAAGCCACGGTTGGAATGACAAAGACAACGAGTCCAGGTTAAACAAATAAATTCACTATTTCACCAGTTTAATAGGACAATTGGCACCAAATGTCTGCTATCAGTGGTTTTGTTCTTCTCTCTGTGAGTTTCACCCAGACACTCAGATATGGGTCTGATGAACTGGTTGTGGGAACATCATCAGTTTCTAATGCAACAGTGTTTTTCACTTCCATATGCATTTTTGTTTTATTTTCTTGCTAAACAGGGATATCTGTCCTTGACATGCAGGTATGTAATTACAAATCAATCAATTTATTTTATTGTAGACTTAACTGTATTTTATTTAAAAGCAATGTGTCGAGTAATTAATTAGTGTATTACATGGAACTGTTACTAAATACTCTAAAATAATTAGGAGTATATAATTTAATATCTATTTGTATTTAAATTTTTGTAGTTTAATGAGGTTGTATGAAATAATCAGCCCAACTGGAGCCTGAGGTAATAGCAAGAGTAGTAGTCTTTTATATTTATTTATACTTTTTTTTTCAATATTCATTTAGTAGTATTTTATTTATCTGATTATAAATTTAAAATCTTGGTTAAAGCAATTTGGTAATTTGTTTGTTTGTTTGTTATTAGATGTGTTCTTCAAATAAAATGACTTGAGAAATTTCAGTCAGCGAGTTGTCAGAAGAAATGCAGCTAATGATTTTAATTATCAATTACTCTGCAGATCATTTTCCTGATTAGTCAAACGTTTTTGTTGACATCATCACATCTTATATTGTCCAAGCAACTGACAAAAATTCCAGGTTATTCAATTATCAAAAACGTGAAACAGAAAACTAGCAAATCTCGACTTTGTTGAAACAGCAACCTGAGAAATTTGGGCATTTTTGCTGAAAAACAAATAGATGAATTGACTAATTGTTGCAGCTCTAGTTGTCAACATAGATTTCTGTCTACAGGTACCTGTTTGTTGCCGTTGGAGGATGTGTCCTGGCAGTCGTCACGATGGGCATCTACAGCGTGCTTCTGTTCACCTCCACTTTCGTCTTTATTCTGCTCGTGTGCTCTGTGGATCCCAGCTGCATCCACACCTGGACGTTTGGTATCCAGATGCTGTGGCAAACCTTCTGGCACCTGCTTATACAGTACAGGGAATACTACCTGCATGAGCCCGTCTGCACCAGGTACTTCTCTCATACTGTACGAGTTAATCAGTATGTAAGCTGACACCGTGCTTTGCCAAAGCATCAAATATCAATTATGAACAATCAACTTAGCTGTGTGGTTAATAATGAATATATTGACAGAATAAAGCTCAGTAATATTTTCTTATTGTCAACAAATGCCAAGAAAAAACAAAAGCCACTATGAATTCATCCAACTAACAAGTTTCACTTGATATAATTTTAATAACACATCAATTACCTAAGTGGGTTCACCAGATGGTATTTTCCTTTCTTCTAATGAACATGGCTACTGTATTTATTTTCATCAATCCACATACATCATCCTGCTGCTCTCACTACACCCAAAATGCACCGCCTACTCCGTCTGCAAAAACTACAGCGTCCAGGTATTTTATGAAATCATTCATCCTTTTACATAATTATAATTTACTAACCCATTTTTATAATGTCCTCAGTATGAACCAATAGGCTTGGCGCTGTGTGCCACAGACAAACTTTGGAAGTCTGAAACTAATGAGATGGACTAACACATTGTTGGTTTTGGGCTTTTCATGGGATTTATTGGCAGTAACCTGTGTTGAAAGATTACAGATCACAGGAATCTACTGCTTAGTCTTAATACATTGCCTAACTATGTAATGTTGATTGAACACACATTTTGAAAGAAAAAACCCTGAATATCATATGAATGTGGAAAATAAAAACTAAAAACATTATTCACTATTTAAAGCCAACTGTGTACCAAAGTAACCACTTCTGTGGATATAATCAAGTGCCAAAACATTTAGGGACAGTGGATCTAGAATGAAACCATTTGTTGTCCATCAACTGGAAAACAGCTGGAATTGGAATTTCATTAATAATAATCAATAATCTTACCATAAGGTGCATTTAGTAACTGTCCTGGAGCTTTTGACCACATCACACTGTCCTCATCAGCAGAGTGAGTTTGCTCAATCACCATACAACTGTTGATGTCAAGTTTTCCTCTGGGATTCCTCATCCACATTGGCTTTTTGTCAGAAATTGTCAGCTGCTGTTTTCACCTTTGTAATACGATCGAAAGATCCAGAAAAGTTACTAAATGGACCTTACGGTGATTTGTCAAGTGCCGTTTCCACTCTTGAGGACAAACCTCAGTTATTTGATGTTATTATGCTCTATTCTCTGGGGGAAAAAAACAAAATGCATTCAGATATTAAAACATTTATTCCCTTCATCGTAATCAAGTTAACATCTTTTGCTTTTCAGGTTCTTTTTGTCAGTATCCTCTTTGATGCTGCTCACTCAGAGAGTCACCTCAGTGTCCATGGACCTCCAGGAGAAACGAGTCATGCTAACGTTCAATGCTTCATCCAAAAGGAAGGCCTGTGAGACGCTTCTCCCTGTCATCAGCTACATCCTCAGTTTCACTACACTGCTTGGTGGTCCTTTGTGCTCCTACAGCAGATTTGTGTCCCAAATGGCAGCAATCAGGCTCAACCCTCCACCTAATCCACTGGGTGTGGTCTTCTTTAAGCTGTTGCAGGTGTTACTACTGGAGTGTTTAAGGTATTGTCTTGTCCATTTTCTGAAACATAACCCCTACAATCCCTCTGACGCCATCCTTCTCTACGGCATCCTGTGGGTTTGGGCTCTTGCCATGGTTTTGAGGATCCAGTATTATTCTCACTGGAGGATCAGTGAATGCCTTAATAACGCATCTGGGTTTGGCTTTTGGGAAAATTCACCGGGAGACACCCCGGACTGGAACAGACTGTCCGATGGTGATTTCTGGACCATCGAGGCGTCGAGCCGCATGTCAGAGTTTGCCCGTCGATGGAACGCCACAACAGCTTCATGGCTGCGCAGATTGATCTATATGAGGTGCAAGCGTTTCCCTTTGTTCATGACTTTTAGTTTCTCATTGTGGTGGCACGGTTTGCATTTAGGTCACTTTGTGGGAATGTGGGCCTGGGCAGCAACGGTGAAAGCAGATTATCATATACACAGACACCTCCATCCCAATCCTTCATCACCATGGAGCAAAACTTTCACTTGTTTAAGCTGGATAAACACTCAAATGACTGTTGCTTGTGTTGTTATAGCAGTAGAAATAAGAAATATGGCTAGTTTAAGACTTTTGTCTGCAACATACATGGGTCTGTTTCCACTTTTTAATATAATTCTGTTCCTTATCTTATTGAAACGCAACAAAATTTACTAATGCAGTCATGCGAATATGCCCCCATACCTATATATTTGTGATGTGAAGCGTCCACTACAATGTGACAGGGTTGTTCTGTCATTATTACTGTTACATAAACTTTAGGAGTAAAATCCGGACAGGGCTGTTCTCTGCTAGCATTAATTAAAGATCACCTTTAAAATTTGAACCTTAATTGAGTAACACTTTTGATATTATAATGTAAATGACACGAGGTCATGTTAATTGTGCAACCTGCACAGAGTATATACTGCATGAATGAGAATGACTAATTTATTCAACCGCTCACAAGAAATTTGCAGTGACTCCCTGCAAACAAGCTCAGTCATGCTGAGTGTAAGCTACCTGCCTGAGAGCTGAAATAAACCAGTAACTCATGAAGACAGTAGAAAGCTAACACTAGGATCAAGAAGGAATTAATAAGGAACAGCCTGATAATTAATAAATCAAGAACAGACTAGGTAATACTATATTAATAAATCTTTCACCATAGTGACCACTTTCTTTTTGAGCTGTTTCTGGTAAACTCTGAACCAGCAAACTAGTGACAACTCATTAATTACTAATTATTTAATCATCAGTTACTCATGTTTGTGCCCCCCTGAAGTAAAGTGATACACCACAGAATGGTTGCTAAGTAATCCCACATTACTTTACTAAAATGTTATCGAAAGTTGA
Organism: Lutjanus erythropterus; assembly: GCF_056507025.1. Classification (NCBI taxonomy): domain Eukaryota; kingdom Metazoa; phylum Chordata; class Actinopteri; order Lutjaniformes; family Lutjanidae; genus Lutjanus; species Lutjanus erythropterus. The sequence goes on along the minus strand of NC_139326.1, from coordinate 16,953,924 downwards.
GTTAAAGCCCAGATATTTTTCTCTGTAGTGGGTGGACAAAAATTAAACTGAAAGGCCAGTAAGTACTTTGAAAAGTGGGCATTGTTTTGGAACCTTTCTGCTCCCTAGTGGTAAAAATTGCTCAGTGCAGCTTTTAGGTGTATTCAGAAACAATAACATAATACTGTATATTAAAATGTCAACATTTATGCATGTTTATTATGACAAAATATTGCTGGTTTGTGTGTGTATGTGTGCAGCCACTACAGGTCCACTGAGCAGCACTTGAACATACTGCAGAACTATATTTGTATGTACCAGGAGGTATTTCAATTATCAATTTAATCTCAATATAATCAGGCCAAAAGTGATTATGTAAATCAACAAATGTAAAATATGTGTTATGAGTCAAGAAAATGTATCCAATAACTTGATTGTGTGGATCAAAATCAGTTTCTAAGTAAATCTTTTGCAGCTTTGATTTGAGTGAAAATCTCAAAGGATACTGTCCAGTGTTGTATTTATATGTAATAAAATCTACAGATAGTCACTACAAATTACATTTGTAGTGACTATCTATGTCACTTATCTGAATGCTTCCTCATTTTGCAGCAAAGTCTCTCTCCTTTCTTTCCACAAATTGCCAACAACAATGCCTAAAAATAACAGCAACCCAAGGTTTCTGTTTGAAACAAATTTCCTCCAACAGTCCTCTGGTTTGTTGATGTCCAGTGTGTAAATCTAGAAAACAGGAGAACAAATATCACATTTTAATGGAAAACCCATCTTTGTTTGGCTAGGATAATTAGAAGACCGGTTACTCCTGGTTTTCATTCATACATTAACATCACAAATTAACTGAGCAGAACATTATCTCACTGTGGAATCAAATTGTAATAATTAACTGAGCATTCAACACTTTGTTCCTCACCTGATGTGTCAGGTGAAGGGCCACTGTGGACAGTACAGCGTAGTAAGGCAGAGTCTGTTCAGCATTCACTCCAGCTACAACCAATCCCGACATCATGGCCACTGCAAAGCCGCTCAGCCACGGTTTGGTTTGCTCCTGGAACCTCAGTGCAGTAGATCTGACTCCCACCTTGACGTCGTCTTCCTTATCCTAGTTATCAAATAGAGAACAGTATTTAGAATCAGTATACTGACCTACTTTAAAATGTGAGCCGTTAAGCTTATGTTCAACACAAGAGTGACTGAAAGTGAGAGCAAACTAGTCTCTCTCTTTGTCCTCTTGACATTCATTTCTGCACATCCAAATTAATAGTTTGTCAGTAGTTTCTCATAATAGTCTAATTGACAGTAAATGTCATGTGGTTTTTAACACAGAGCGAGGACTGTGAGCTTGATTTTGATTGTTCTCAATTAACTGTAATAAACTTCAGACTGATTGCTGGAGCTGTGTGCCGAGTATAAAGAAAAAACGATGCCTGGATAACTTGACGAATACAAAACAGACTCTCAATTATATACTCATCACTGACTAAAATGTCACTTCAACCAAATCCATATTGAAAAACTGTGAACCTAGCTTGAAAATTAATGAACCATTATGTGAATTTCTTTACTAAATGTCTGCAAAAGTGTCCAAACAACTTTTGTGTCAAATAAGTGCTTTATAGGAAACATAAACAAGAACAGTGGAGTCCCCCACTTCACCTGATGTGCATATATGGTGTCATATATCAACGTCCACATCACTCCTGAGAAATACAGCGGGAGGCACACGGACCAATCACAGGAGCCTTTGACAGCGGACCAACCGAGCAGCGCTCCCCAGTTGAAAGTGAGGCCTAAAGAGTGGAGAAGGAAGGAAAGTGAGACCAACTTAAGTTTTGCTGATGAGAAGAAATATTATCTATAGACATAACACACCACAGGATAATCTTATGTTACATATACCCAACACAAATTGTGGCCAGTAAGTGATCCTCTTCATCAGTGGGTAGGTAATGACCAGAGATAATGAAGCGGCACCCAAAGCTATGCTGTGGAGAACAGTGTGAAAACTGAGCCAAGCAGTGTCAAGCCATGAAATATATCAACAACTCTGCATTATGCAGGAAGAGCACAGGAAACGAAGTTTGAAAACAGCGGTTCTTGACTAACCGACACACTTGATTATTTGTTCCATCATCTTTGTTTTTCTTTTTCAATAGATCTAATAAAAACATGGGAGATCACTGGGTACCTGTAATAGTTGAGACACAAGAGAACCCCAAGTGCCAGAGAGAGCTGCCCTCCTAGAAAGACTAGTGCCTGAATCCGTGAGATCTCTCCTGATGCGATGGGTCGAGTGGCCGTCCTGGCCACCTGCATGAAAACATCAGCATCAGGTTTACTGCCAAGCAGGTTTACAAATACAAGCAATTTGCCTTGGTGCTTTTAACAGGAAAATATAAATAAAGAAAAAAGCAAGCGCTGCAAGTAAAGAAGCAATAAATGGAAAAATATTGTGAAAAAATATATACAATATGTTATTTAAATCAAAGAGCTACAGTGCATAATGTGAACTTCTGCACATTCCATCATCACTTTCAATTAGTCAGTGCAGAAATCATGCATTAATATAGTAGTAAGGAGCGTGTTACTGACTGTGACTGTGTGAGTGATGGTGACGCAGGTAAACATTAACAGCACTGCATTGGGTACTATGGCTTTGTTATCACTGTCCATCGTTATCAACATGTACGAGCAGCTCAAAAAGAGCTAATCTGTTTGGCAGTTATTATACTAAGTTAAATCAAACTATTTGCATAACAAAATCGACCTGTTGCTCTTACCAAATATGTGACTGTATATAAGTTTCACATACCTTTTTGTCAAAGTCTTTGTCCCACATGTCATTGATGGTGCAGCCCGCTCCTCTCATCAGCAGAGCACCTGTACCAAACAGGGTGAGCATGCCCAGGTGGGGGAGACATCCAGGGTCAGAAGCCAGAGCAATGCTCCATGTACACGGGAGGTACAGAAGCCATGTCCCTACAACACACAGATACACCATAGCTCAAGAAAAGAAGCACTGAAACAAAGCAATGAAGAAATGAAGGCCAAATTGATAAACAGTGAGTCTTCGACATTTTTTAGGCCGTGGTCTGGTGGGGAAAGCTAAGCAGGGCAATTTGGCTCGTGCTGAGGGGCCCTTAAACAAGACATTTTCTTTCAACAACTTGCATGGTGCTGGCAAAACAGACAGTGTAAGGTCAATGTGTGTAAATGTGTGTGGCTATGTGAGTATGAAGCAGACTGCTTTCTGAAAAGAGGATATGAACTAGTCTGCCTTTCCTCAGTATCAGTCACAACTTCATAGTACAGTCTTTGTGTTCAACCTCTTAGTAATAACAGTAGTGTCACTCCACTCTAATTGGAGTAGAAATGTATGTTTGTTTGTTTGTTTTTTATGTATTTTAGGTTGCTGTGACCTTTTTGTTTACCTCTGTTTCCAGACTAGAGGTGAACAATTTTGAAAAAATATCTAATTGTGAATATTTTATCTGACATTGCAATTGTGACATGATTTGCATTATTAGAGGGAATGATCATTTTAAAATGAAACCTGAATCACTATAATGAGATTTTTACGGAATCTGTACCAAACAAAGATTATTATTTATTTATACAAATATTGTGCCATATTGTGATTTTGATAAAATTTCAATTAATTGTTCTGCCCAACTGCAGACAGGCAGATCTAATGTCACATTTTGTTAACTTGATTTGCACAATAATGCATAAAACATCACACTGGAAGTTTAGACAAAATTATAAACATGTGTATGCAATCATATGATTTTTTAAACCTGATACAAATACCTTCAATAGACAATACCATCTGAATAGTGACCATTAACTTTTGGAAAAGTCAATCAAAATGCAGCTGAAAATTAAGTTAATTTTTGACTCTCTATCTCAAAGCCATTAAGCACAGATTTAACAATATTCCCAAAATTTACACTAAAAAGAATAACCAACCCCAACATTGGTTTATAAAACTAACATAGGGCTATATTTATATTATGTCCCTATACATCAGTTTCTTAAAAAAAAAAAAAAAAAAAAAAACATACATGCATAGAAAGATGTGATTTTTCACTACAAATGAATGTACAAACCAATAGGTTTGTCCAGCCTCATCAATCGGAGGTATGGTTGGACGGGTGCTGGTGCTGAATTCACAATTGTAGCAGCTGACAGACTGAATGATCTTCTTCCATAGTGCTGTGATTCACGTAGTCTGAGCGATGGGTAGATTGCACTCTGGCTATAAAACACTTTCCTCAGCACACTGGAGTCTGAGTAGAGACCATTTCTAGTCCTTCCTCCTTCCGTATGAAGGCAGCAGTTTGTCAGGGAGTAAAGACAGGGGTAATAAGTTCCATGCTGAATCCTTCTCAGGACATTCAGAGTTAACCGGCTGGTCAGCTTGGCTGGGAGCATGGTGTTTCTCTGAGATCAGACTGGCATCATCTTTTTTTCCCTCAGAAAACGTCCGCCCTGAACGCACAAATAAACACACACACAGACAGGTTTTGCAATGGCTTTTACACAGAGGAGGACTAATTTGCTGCAACAGGCATTCCTTTTGTACTAGAGTGAATCACCTGCACAAAGACAAAGGTGTTCGTGTGTCAGAGAGCAGTCTCCCTTTCAGATGTTTGCGTGCCTGTAGTTGCAGCATTAAGTATTATATCTGTCTGTCTGATTATTATTATTACACAAGCTGTTGCTGGTAAAAGTAAGTTAACTGATAAGAAGATTAAGTCGTATTGAAAAAGGCACACACTAATTATTACTGAGGGTATAATGAAAGCTAGCCACAACTTTGCTAACACTAGCTTAAGGTAGCAAACGTTTCACATGACATGAAATAGCGTTAACTTGTCTTGAACATAATAGAGGGCGGTGGAAAAACACTTACACAGTAGGTCAAAGTAGAGAGAAGAGAATTTTGACACTAACCTCTACACAGGTTGTTATTTGGTCACTACTACTACTGTCGTGGTTTCCTGTTATGGTACGCCCGATATATTGGTCCGGAGGAAATAATGTCAGTACACGGAACCAATGATAACCGCAAAAGATACAACCAAATTTTGTCTTTGGGGCAATTTCTGTTGTTAGTTAAAATCGGTATGTTGAAAACACAATTATTTAAAGTAATTTTAAGTGGTTGAGTTCTATTTTGAATGTGATTTTTAAACCAGATGTAGTATTTTATTTATGCTTTTCCTGTTTTATGGATACTTTACAGAAAACATATAACTCTTGTGACCTTAAAACAAGTTATATAAGAAACAAAGATAAAAGGAATCTTTAAGTTTTCTTCTAAGTTTGTCTGCTGTTGTCAAAGTTTTGCTAACAAAGGAGCTCATGTTTTCTTCCAGGGATGCTGTTATCAATCGCAAAGTAGCGAGAACAGGGGGTGAATAGATGGGTCATTTGATAGATCAGTTCATGATTCGTTAATAAGAATGTGAAACGTTATTACACACACCACACACGAATAGTACTTGGAAAACGGTTTGATAAAAGAGATAATATAATAGCAAAGTAGCCACAAAGCGAAACTGAGGTACTTCCGGTCAACCGTGTTTCTGATTTCACAATAAAGGCCTAAACGCACCAATAATGAAATAGTAAAACTTAGCATGACATTAAAGACCATAATACTATTTTGTATAAATTGCAGTATAATGTGATTTTAGTTTTAGTTTTTTTTTTTTTGTTTTGTTTTTTTATAAATTTGTTTTTCATCAATCTGCTCTTGTGCCCTGTTATTAAAGGAAGAATTATCAACGAAAAAAAAAAAATTATAAAATACACACAAAATACCAAAAGTACACAATTACACCCCCCCCCCCCCCCAAAATACACTCTATGAATTTCTGCACATGAAAAAAAAACATATGACATATTCTAGCATGACTTTCATCAATGTAGGTTTAATATATCATGTTTAATTTCAAGGAAAACTTTTTTGCTGTGCTATAAACTCTATAAACTATATAACTAAATTGTTTAATCAGTTACAAACTATTCTAATGCATCGAGTGAGCTTTTTTGTTTTTTTTATGTCTCTCTAATACGTTTTATTTTGAAGGTTAGGTGATCGTAGACGGAAGTCTGGTTGTGGCTAAAATCCCTCGATTTCTTGTTGGTGGAGGGGGAACACAAACCAGTTGTACTCGCGGGAAAAATGGCGGAAATGTGTGGTCCGTTCACGGTATCAACATCAGCGGTTGAAAACATTGCCCCATAAGCTTCATCCTGTGATTTTCGACATGCGTGAGTACACAGTTGCACTGAGTATTTTCGCATGTTGTATTTGTACAGTTTTTCCTTCGGTTGAGTTCTTGAAAGAGTTCGTGCCTGTTTAGTTTAGTAATGGAGCTGAACTCGGTTTTACGTCTTCTTCCTGTTGAACATACCGTTACATACCGGTGTCCTAAATTGTTTCTAATTCATTGTCATTACTGGGGTTCAAATTAGACCTTGAGAAGAACAGTACATCTGTTGTTGGTGGTGTTTAATTTCATTAAAATCCCAGCAGAAAACCCTGGTAGTACAGTTGACTAACAGTGGTATCAAAGTATTAAATAAATCTGTTGCGTTAGTCTTGCACCTTGTACAACGCAATCATGTATATTTTTAATCCTCTAGGTGTGTCACTGTGCTTTTATATGTAAGGCACTGGGATTACAGAGGAATGCAAGATGCAGAAAGGTATATATTAAAGTCAAGTCTCTCACTATGTCAGGTGTTTTAATGTAGTGCCTGTCTGCTCAAATTAAGTTGAGTATTCAACATTGTTATTTATCCCCTCAGATTCAATGGACTTTTCCACCTCTGTGAACTTGACACACAGTCAAGCTGCCACTCAAGAATCTCCAGTCAAGTCTCTCCAGTGTTGTCACTGTTCTCTCCTCTTAAAATCAAAGGTCTACCTTTTTGAGCACCTCAATGAAGTGCACGACATGGATGTAGATACTGCTTTGAGAGAAGCTGGTTTAAAACACCCTGGGACTGACAAAACCAGCACTGACAATAATGGCAACGGTTCAGGAGATCATTTCGAATGCCAGCACTGTGACTTTAAAGCTTGTAGTCGGGATGTTTTAAACAAACATGAGAAACAATGTCAAAATAAATCAGAGAATCAGAATGTGAAGGGAAATGTAATCAGCGCTGAAATCCCGGAGAACAAAACCCATTTGACAGACCAGCATAAGGAAGCTGCAGGTGCACAAGAGATTTCCTCCGCCTTATCAGTTATGTCTACCTCAAAAGCTAAATGCACAGTTAATTCATCGAAGGATCTAAAAACATATGAGAGGACACTGCAAACCATCACCACGTATTTTACAGCTTCTTCTGAATCAAATAAGAAACCCCCTGTAAAGTCAGATGACACCCCAGTGCATCTAGATAGCACCAAAGGGACCCTGATTTTGCAAGAATCTCCCTCAGACTCAAGCCCAAACAGTAGTGGTGTGTTTAAAGTTACTGCAAAGCCAATGATAGACCTCTCCAAATCTTTTTCTGACCGTTTTTTGCTGGATGACCACCTTGTAGTTAGTGATCTGAGACCAACGAAGGTTAAGGAACAAATCAAAGAAGTCATTTCTAACAACACTGGGAAGAGGCCAAATAACGAAAGCTTAAAACATTTTCCTGCTAAAAAGACCAAGGCTGACCAGGAGGAGACGGAGAAAGAAAGAGAAAAAACAAATACAAATACAGAACAAACAGGCAGCACAGACTATTCATTTGAATTTAGTGAAGATGAAGAAGAAAACGAAGATACTCTTGTCAATGGAGACACGGAAAGCCCAAGTGTTTATTTATGTAAGCACTGTGACTACAGTGATGTGAGCATCGGTCGTGTGTCAACCCACTATCAGAAAAACCACCCTTTCGTGAGATATAATGTTGTCTACATTCAGGATCGGAGTGATCAGAGTGCTACCTTTCGGTGCCTGGAATGTCCAGTTGAGTTTTTAAGTGTTGGTCAGCTAAAGAAACACTACACAGAAAACCATCCAGGTGCCCCAAATGTGTTCAAGATGCAATCACGTGAACTCAATTTGGTTTTCAAATGTTTTGTGTGTCCATTTATCACCAATGCATTGAAGACTTTGAAAGGACATTACAAGCAAACACACCCAACACATGCAATGGATAATTCCTTGATGTACTGCAGATATTCTGTGACTAGTTGCCAAGAGAGACCATCACTGTTCAATGCATGTGAAAAAGCGACCCGTTCAATCAGCCCACAAAGTCCTAAGAGTTCCTGTGCACCATGTAAGGAAGTCAAAAATGCACCTTCACCTCAACATCCCACCTCCAAAGGACAAGACGTGACATTGTATCATTGCAACAACTGCAAGTTTAATCATAAGTCAGCTGTTGTTATGCATGTTCACTACCAAAAATGCCACCCAAAGGAAGCAATCACAATAGACAAAATCAAACAGTCAGCTCGCATCACAGTACATACAACACTGCAGGTGATGCCCGATAAGCCTCCCAACTCTGTGACAAAAATAGAAAAATCTATACCTCAAAAGAACATTTCAGAACCTTCCATGGAAACAAGAAACAAATCTGAGCTTGCACAGCAAAAGAAGGCTTCATTGTCTTTGAGAAAATCTGAGAACACACCAGAAGCTTCTAAGACTCATTCAGAATCTGCCAAGACTGAGAAAGTGGAATCAGCTGAAGACACATGTAAAGGAGTGAAGTTAACTATCAAACGTAAGAGAGAAGCATCTACTGGAAAGGACAGTGTATTCTGCACTTCACCAAATAAATTGTTTTACTGCCAGTTCTGCTGTTATTCAAGTACCAACATCAAAAGCGTTGTTGGTCATCATAATGCAAAACATGCTGACCTTGCACCAACAGACATTGAAGGGATCTTGTGTTATAGTGCTAAGGTGCAGAAAAAGAAGCTTAAATCTGAAGCTGAAGCCAGAACCTCATCTTCTAATTCTAAAACTCCTAAACATGTTGGGGTGTGTGGTGAAGAACTTCAGCACAAAGAGGATGTGGCAGCTGATGCTTCGGTGATGAAAGTTAATGCTTATGCACATGCAGAAAACTTGTTTTACTGCCCAAAGTGCAACTATGGAAATTCATCTGCAAATGGAGTATTGTGCCATCAAGCCAAAGTGCACCAAGGCGTTAAATTCAGTAAGGACAGCATGATTGAATATTCAGCTTTGATTCGTGATGAGATTAAAAAATCAAAAGCTCAAGGAAAGGAGTCACACTCATCTACGCATCTGCCTCTTCCTCTTATGCTTGAGGGCAATGAAGATGCATTTTTCTGCCACTTTTGCAACTACAGACATAGTGCTGTGCAAGGGGTTTTGCGGCATTACCTCAAAAAACATCGTGGGTTTATGGTTAAGGGCGAGCAGGTCTGCCAGTATACCTCTGTGCTTCTCAAATGGGCAAAGACATCACACGCAAGAACAACTGCAGACCAAGAAGTGAATCATGAATCCCCTGGGATAAAAGGAAATAAAAAGAAAAAAACAAAGGAGCTTGACAAAGTTTCAGAGTCACCCTTACAAACACAAAGGATCCTTCAGTGCCACAGATGCCCATACAACACTGAGTATGTGAATGTTTTAAGAAGACATATGTGGAAAACCCACAAGGCAAATCGTTCAGTCATGCAGATTTTGAGAGTGTGTTTTCAACAAGGAGCTTTACAGACAGGGCATCACTGTGACGTGTGTGTTTTCTCTCACAAAAAAGCGGAAGTCGTCTATAAACACTACCAGAAACAACATCCGGGACGTATACCAAACCTTGAGTATGTGACTACTCGGTTATATGTAAGTCCTGAAACATGTTCTCCGAAAAAGAAGAAAAAGAATCCTCAAATAAAACGCACTGATGGTATTGGTGACAGTGATGACACTGATAGCACCTTATCATCTCAAAGATCTGGACAAAATGAAAGCAAGGTGTATTCATGCAGAGCATGTTCATTTAAAGGTAGGTCAATGACAAGTATCGCAAACCACTACCGTGCTGTTCATCCTTGGTCTGTGAAAGAAGATGGCTCAGTTCTTGATGTCATCAACAGCAAGAAGCAAAGTGCAAACAGGCAGATGGAAGACCACAATGAAATACCTGTGTCATTTGACAGCTATCAAGTGCCTCTTGAATTTGATAACTCACCTGGGTCATCTCATGAAGCAACAGTATCTTCCACTGAGCTCAAGTGCCCTTACTGCTCCTTAATGTTTACTAGTCAGCATGGTCTCCGCGTTCACTGTGGAATGAAACACCAAGAAGCTGTAACTGAAAATTTATATGAACAGCAAGAAGAGCATGCTCAAACCCAAACGCGTCTCCATGTCTTTAAGTGTCTACATTGTACCTACTTGAACACCAGTTATCACGGAGTTCTCACTCACTGCCAGATGAGGCATCCTGCTCTCGAATCCAAGACAGACAGTCTTTACATGGATGAAATGCAGTTACACAACTTGGAGGACTGTTTGAAAAGAAATGGGGCTGATTTGAGACTTAGTGGGTACATGTGTAAAACCTGCCCAGAAATCTATGCAACGGTGAAGAAGCTGAACAGGCACTGCAAGAAAGACCATAATGAGACTCTGGCAAACACACCAACAAAAAAGCCCAATTCAGCACCTAAACCATCAGCTGTGATTAAAAAGAAACTATCCAAGGCCCACAGCCATCAGGTGTCGGTGTCAAAAGCTTCCTTTTTAAGTAAGAAAAAACTGGCAGTGTTTCGGTGCCAGCAATGCTCTTATGGTTGCACCACAAAAGTTGGCCTCAGTCGACACATACATTTTCGCCACAACGTTGGATCTGTTTCAAAGGCTAAGGGTAGTTTACACAAGTGTGCACTGTGTTCCAGCTCCTATTCAATGAAAAAGCATCTTGGAAGCCATTATAAAAAGAAACATGGAAAAGAAGTTTTCTTTAAATACTATGCACCATACATGCATGTCCACAGGAGGCCAGCGCCAACTGTTTCTGACTGGACTTTGACACAGCAACCAGAAAACACTTCTGATGCATGTAAATCTAGCGTGACGGCAGAGACAAACAAAATATTTGTCTACAAGTGTCCGAATTGTCCATATGTGAATGCTAGCTACCATGGCATTCTCACTCACTGCCAAATGCAGCATCCAGATGTCCTAGCCAGGGCAGACAAACTTGAAACCGATGAAATACTTGTAACCAACATGGTCAATTGCAAATTGGGAAAAGGTTGTAATGAAAGAGGGTACATGTGTAAAGAGTGCCCACAAATCCATGTGTCACTGAAGGAACTGAAAATTCACTGTGAGAACAACCACAGTCAGGCTAAGGCCGCAGGTTCTGAACTTTCAGCTGAAACTGAAGCTAAAAACCAACCAGATCTTGGCTCTGACAGCTCTGTATTGGTGACTGGTGCTTTGGAAAACAAAACGTCAGCTGTGAAAGCCACAGAAATTGGCCTCGGTCACCAGTTGGACACTCCTGAGACATGTCAGTCAAGCACACCATCAGAACAGAAGAAGGAATCGGAATACAAGTGCCACGTTTGTACCTATACAGGATCGTGTCGAAAATACCTGCACACTCACTATAGAAACACTCACAGATTTGACAAATTTACCACACACAAACTGCTAGCAAAGTACAACAAACGTAACAGGTTCAGAAACCTACTTGAAGCTGAATCTGAGGAAGGTACACATGTCAAATGTAAGCTGTGTCCAAACATCATGTTTGACTCATCTCAGCTGCTTATTGCCCACTATAATGCTTTTCATAGCTCAAATTCCATATTGGACTTCACCGTTTTAACACAAGCATCAAAGACAACCACAGGACTTTACAAATGTTCCCTCTGCAAGAAACAAATAAATGGAATTAAAAAGCTGTGTCGTCATCTGGATAGCCACTGGGAGAAGAAGATGACAAAGGGAGAGGCTTCACCTGTTATTACAACAACACCAGAGGCCAAATCCACCAAAGTAAGTCTGCCAATATGGTCATTTACACTCTCTTCCACTCTTTGCTTTGCAACATGCTTTAGCTACACTTGTAAGTTAAAAATTTGTTGACATTTGCTGTGTTGAATCTTTCAGTTCTGTGGCCAAGATGAACTGGTTATATTAGACACTGTGGATGAACTGGCCCAGTGGTATATGACACCAGTGGAGACCTTCACTTTGCCAACAAGTCCTCTGTCATCATCGTCACAACCCACTGATGTGGAGCAACCAGAGCAGGAATTGAGAGAAGACAACAAATACACTTGCAAGCAGTGTAGGCGGTCATTCAATTCGCTGAAAGGTTTGCGCTCACATGAGCGCAGCCATGCAGCCCTGGCAGCCATCAAGAAACTGGACCTTCAGTCTACCTCATCATTTAAGTACAAGTAAGAAAAAACATTTGGTTCTTTGGAGTTTGGAATTAGGACCAAAATGACCAGAGAGTCAACCAGCATTTAGCTATGTCAAAAAATATTGCTTAATACTGTCTGTTACAGTTCAAGCTTTTCAAAACAAAAGTTACACATTTGTTCATGTAAAACACACATTGTACATTTGGGTTTAGACTTAAATATAAAAGATCTCTCTGGCTGGACACCTTTAAATACTCTTTACAGAGCTCATTAATACTGTCATAGTATCAGCAGCAGTACAATACAAATTTAATTTCCTTTATGTCTAGAGCGCCCAACATGTATTTGCTTATTGATGAACTTACTGTGATTATATCTGACTGTATTATTATTATTTTTTCCATTATTTCAACAGCATCAACAAGTATGTCCTCTACAAAAATGGGACTATACGGCCTTTCCTATGTAGCTTCTGTAACTACAGGACAACCGTCATGGGCCTGTGGAGGAGTCATTTTATGAGAAAACATCAAGGTGAGTAACCTTTATATAATGTATTATTACCATTACCTAACATTCAATAAATTGGCAGGGGTATCTTGTTATGATGATGCATCATATATTGTCTCTTTAACCTACAGACAGATTCCATTAAACAACATAATAAATTATCTGTGGACTTTGTAGGTTATCATGACCAATATGTGGCATGTTCAAGGGTATCTTGGCATACATGCTATTAAAATAAGGTCACTAGTATACACTCAGCTGCCAGCTTGTTACATACACTTAACTACACACTCTGGATGTCTTAATATTGTATACTTACAAGAAAATAAAAGGGGCCGTGGGTATTGCATATTCTTAGTATTAAAAATTGTTTTCAACTATAAAAGTTGCAGCCAGGTTAAGCAGATAATATAGCCCAAATGCTAATGATCATCTTTACTGCACAGATTATGTAACACTTGTATTGTGATATCGCAAGTTGTACTGTCTTTCTTTTCATGTACGTGCTGCTGCTGAATATCCAGAAGTATTGATGGGTCCGCCTCAGACTGACAACCAAACTGACGAGAGGGCTCAGTGGGCTGATGAGGAGACCCCTAATTCATCAGAGGAATTGAACAATTTGGCTGAACTTGATGAAGACCCTGATGTTACTGAAAGCAAGTCATCCCTATCACGTTTCATGAATCATACTATATGTAACTGTCAAAATGTATATTAAATACACGTTTTTGCATTGGTTGCTAGATTTACAGAGACTGTGACTTATCATACTTTGACAGGATCGCTGTACTTGGAGCCCCCAGATGTGCAGCGACAGCTGGCCCACTATAGCTTGATGGCACAGGGTGGTGACACATCTAAAGCAAATGTACAAGAAACCATGTTACCTGACAGTCTGCTTCACTGTGAACTTTGCAATTTCAACACTGAACACCTGTCTAGTATGCGACGACACTATCTGAATCGCCATGGAAAAAAGATCCTCAGGTGTAAAGACTGCGACTTTTTCACTGGGTTAAGGTAAGTTACAATCACCATGAGTATTTTTCTTCATGTAAAAAAGGCTGTTTTTGTAATTTATTTATTATTGTTATTGTTGTTATCATTATTATTATTTCTTCTGTCTTTGTTAGGAAAACCCTGGAGATGCACGTGGAGACAGGCCACTCTACCTGCCAGTCAGAACCTACTCATCAGAAAGACCTGCACTGCCCTTTCTGCCTCTACCAGACCAAGAACAAGAATAACATGATTGATCACATCGTCTTGCATCGTGGTAGGTTAGATGCTCGACAGGATTCAGTAGTCCCACCCACTGACACTCTGATCTGTCATGTTATGCTTAGTCTTTTTGACTTTTGTGCTTTCAGAGGAACGTGTTGTGCCAATAGAGGTGCGTCGCCCGAAGCTGTCACGTTACCTTCAAGGCATCGTCTTCCGCTGTCACAAATGCACTTTCTCAAGCGGTAGTGTTGAAAACCTACGTCTGCACATGAGGAGGCATAATGACATCAGACCCTACAAGTGTCGGCTGTGCTACTTTGACTGCACTCAGCTGAACGACTTGGAGGCACACCTGAGTGATAAGCATCAGGTGAGGATTTACAGCTAAACCACTCTATGCATCACTGGAATTCCTTTGTGTCTGAATTGAGAAATTATCCACTATGAATGCACTGGAATTTGGAAAAAGTAAAAGGAACTGTAGACATCTTCGTTGTTTGACATTTTCAGTAGCCATTGTAAAAATGCATTCATGGAAGGGTTCAGAGGGTATTGCAGGTATTACACAGTATTACACAGTAGACTCTTTTCGACCACACTTCCTGAAGCCACAGTAACTAAACTTGCAACTAAAAGTCTCTTCACAAACATGAAGATGAGAAAAATACTCCGATAACAAATTGAAGAATTATGGCAGCATTTAGGAAGCATTTTTCACATGTTGGTGCTCACTGCACATTGGCATACACTGGTCTCAGTTGCCCCCACCGCTCACCCCAAGGCATTCACAGACTTTGTAATTTGTACCCTCCTGTAAGTCTGCAGCTCTGCAGACTTTTCTTCAGGGAATAACCTACAATACACAGTATTGTGATGTTAAAACGTAAATGACCTTGGAATTGCATATCATTTAAAAAAGAAAAATTAACAAAACAAACTCAGTGAGATGATATATGTTTTTAATCAAACTAGGGTTGTTGCGATATACTGGTATTGACAATATCTGTAAAATAAAATAAAAAAATGAAGTATTGATTTGATGTTAAATGTCCGTTGTATTTCTTTTGTGCAGGTTTTGAGGAATCATGAGCTTGTGGGTCAGATCAGCCTTGATCAACTAAAGGCAAGGGCTGGAAGGATCCCAGAAGAGGAAGAGGAACCTTTGTCTAACTCAGAGTACCATGACAATGACAGTGAAGATGTAAAAACAAAGGAGTTCCATACAGACTGTGATGGAGTTCCACATGAGACACAAGCCGAGGACCTGGCAGAAAATAACATCAGGGAGAAAATTACACTACATCTCAAAGAACATTGTCAGCAGCAGAATGGCCGGAATGGAAATGAGGAAATCCCTGTTAAGAGCTCTGTATCGGATCTTTGGTATGAGAATACAAAATCAAACACCACTGTCCAAGAGAGGCATGAGCGGGACCTACAAGAACAAGCAGAGATTGAGTTCTTGCCGGATACTGAAAGAGGACAGAGGATAGAAAATACAGCAGAACAGACAGTTGGTGAAGGAAATGACGCAGATATCCAAAATGAGGATATCAATCGTCCAGAGAAAGAGAGGCAGACAAATGAGAACCGGACCAAACCCAAACACAGACATAGTGAGGTTAGCAGTGTAACGTTAACACAATGCAAAGAGGAGGCAGCAGAGGGGAGCTCAACATATGGTAAAACAGCTGAAAAAGCACATCCCCTCAAGCTGCAAATGAAGGCGCTAAAGCAGAGAGCATTAAACATTGAGGCTAGCATAGAAGATGATATACTACGTCATATCCTACTGCTGGACGAGGATGGCAGCATCCGCAAGATACACAAGAGGAAAGATCAAGATAGAACGGTTAAGACTGAGCAGGACACTGGACCTGAGGCTTTAGATAACGTTTTATTGCTGGAGAAAGAGGGCAGCACTTCAGTTCACAACAGAAAAAAACAAGTTAATACAGAGGCAATTTCAGCCTCTGCAAATATAAATAATAGGCAGGAAAATATCAGGACTCAAGAGCGTTTTACAGTTGAAAGGCATTTGCTAAGTCTTATGCCCAACTGCGGACAATTTAAGATGAGCAGTAAGGAGATCTTGGGTGTTTCATTTACAAACTGCAGAGAGAAACAAGTTCAAAATCAGAAGAACAGTGAGGAGGTAAGAGACCTGCATGGGGAAATGCCGGTACTTGAGCATGAACGTCTTGAAGAAATGGACCCTCTTGATTGTTGCAAGGAGGAAAACGCGAGTGGTCATCTTGAGCAAAAACAGGACAAAGCGGATGGGATTATTGTTGAAGATGATGAGAACCAGAACACGTGTCAGGAACATCAGGAGAGTGACCGGATAATAGAAACTGAGAATCCACATGTGCCCAAAGGTAAGATATTAAATCAATCATAGTGATAGATATTATCTATCTATCCATTGATATATGTCTGTGTGTCAGTATTGTATAAAGTTTAAAATTCTGCTATTGTGAAAACTATTGTTTACCATGATGTAAAATAGAGAAAAGCATCAAATTATCACAGTGAAAGAACGGGCAGAGTATTGAGTTGTAATTCTTTGAAAAATGACTAAAACGATTGTTTTTATCAGAAAAGTTGCATATGATTTTTCTGTTGCTGTAGTCAACGAGCATCAGAGTCCCAGAAAAGCAGCACTGTCTTCGCATCTTATTGATTGACATCTTTGTTATGATACCAACACGACCACTTCTTATATCTGTATGGCACGTCTAGTGTATTAAATATTGTGTCAACTGTTATATGTTCATAACTAAATGGAGCACATGAGAATATAAACTAATTAGCTCTGTGTGGGTTTTGTCCTTTTTATGTCATGTCTAGCCTTACAGAACAATACATACCATACAGTACATACAAAATAAAAAAAGAAGCCTCATGGCTGTGACTGTGGGAAACACTAGTGTTTCAAAATTCTGAAATGTAAATATCCATTGTATCACACATTTAATGACAGATTTCATTGATCATTTTTGCCTCTCAGTTGTAAATGTAAGAGATTCAAGCTTTTTGATCCCCTGACAAAGCCTTAATCCTGAAAGGTGTTGGCTTTTGTTTGTTATAGTGTCTAACATGACCATGCTGTGACAATAAAAGCATTTTAATCATTTTAAGAGTGCCATGGAGTCCAGGAAGCACTCCTCACATTTTTAGTGAATTTGATTATTTTTACTTGTAAATTTGATCTCCTTTCAACCTACACAACTAAATATTGCTAGTATCGTGCATAAAAGTCAGTCTGGAAACCTGTTGAGGGTTATTTTGAACAACTGGATTTGCTTAGGTTCTTGAAGATGTTTTGCGTCTCATCTCAAGAGGCTTTTCTTCAGTTCTGAAACGTTTTTAGGAACCTAAGCAGATCCATTCGCCTATGATAACTCTCAACGAATTCCATGACCTGCATGACTGAGAATCTTCACAGACAATCTGGCAACCCGTTTTTGATCATTTTCATAATCAGGTTTTGGAAATGACGTGACTCAAGCCTAACTAGCTGCAATCCACAATTACTTCCATAAACGACTACGTTCATTTCTCTCGTTCTTCAGGTGGACTCACGGTCCCGGTTGAAGCACCTGCAGAGGAGAAATCGTTTACCTGTGAGCTTTGTGGACGAAACCTCAAGGACAGCTCTGAACTGGAGCGTCACATCATTCGGCATAGAATATAATGTTTTTCTTTATTTTGTGGATGGCAGCAAGGGCTTCCAGTGATTATTTTTGTGTGGGAAGCAAGATTTTATTTTAGTGAACCATCCTCTACTCACTGACTGTACTATGTGTTTCTAAACCACATGGTTCCAAATTAATGTTTTGTACGTTTTAAAACCTTTTCTAATTAAATGTTTTTATGGTACAGCTGTTACGGATAGAATTTAATTTGTGATTCAGTAAATAAAAGTGTAAAGTGTTACATGTTGTTATTAAGATCTTTAGGTTTGTTTTGTTTAAAGAAATGTATATCCATGATTAACCATCATGCAAAGATTCAGATTTTTTATTCTTTATTAAATATGTTCTTATTCTTTATGTCAAGGCCAAGGGAGGTATTGATCAGAGGTTATTACCATAAAACATGCAAAAATCATTGTACTGTGAACTACTGTCTCTGGTATTGAAGATCCTTGTTCACTACCAAGACCTGGACCAGCCTCAAAACCACTGACTGTTGAAATACTTGTGCTACCTTCAGCTGCAGTTGGATATTTGAAAATAAAGTTATATGCCCTTTTAGAAAAGTAAATACTTTCACAAAGTTCAATAAAAACAGTATTTAGATTGTTTTTTTGTGTTGATAATAACCTATGTTTACTTTTTGAACTCTCTTGTATATCATTTATATTTGCTGTAAATAAACTGAAAGTGTGTCGCTACAGTGTCTTCATGAAGTTTAATTAAGTTGTCATCACTATTATTTTGTTACTTTTACTGCCAGAAAGCGTAAAATGCTTGCCTGTGTTAACCCCAACATTCAAGTCTAATATTTTCACAAACTGCATGGGCAACGTTACTGGCCTTATTTATTATAAACTAGCTGGCTCTATGGAGGAGCATGAAATTGATATAACTTTAGTATAAATGAGCTGATCTGCACCAAACTTCACATTTGATAACACTCCCGGCCTGAACACATCTACATGACAATATTCCATAATAGTCATAGCGCCACCACTTGTATGCACAGTACTGTAAGAACTTATAAATGATCATGTTTCATCATAAACTAAACTAAGTGCAGCTAAAATTATCAGTTCATTAATTAATCAGAAAGATTTGGGGATGAAGGGTGATCACTTCACAGTATTACCTTATGTAGGTAGTTATCTGACCAGTACCATCAACAAAGGGTACAGTGTCTTTATAGATACATCAACAAGTGTTGATATTAGTTTTGCACACTCACAACAAGCAAGTCAGTCTAACTATTGTTAACTTAAAGTACACGTTAATCTAACTAGTGTGCACTCATTACAAATTAGATTAAGTATTGTGGACTCAAGTTATTTTACTTTAAAATCTCAACTTTACTTAGTTTTTTGAGGCAATGAGTTTGCATAATTTTTTGAGTAGACCTATCTTATTAGATTTTACAGTGCAGTCTTCCACAGCTATTACCCTGACTAAGAATTTAATTATTATGAATGTAGTAGATGTCTGTGGGATGACACTAAATATTTGACCGAATCACAAAGCAACAGAGGGATTCATGATAGAGGTCACACATGGGGCCAGCAGATCCCGAGCGAGCCAGGAACCCGGAATTACGAGCTTACGAGAGCCACCTGAAGGCAGCATTCTCGTCTGTGTGCGTTGGTTACGACACATTCTTGTCATCCAAATGTAAGAGGACACCGCTTCCTGGTGTGGACTAGTAATAATGGGCTGATGAGAGACAGGAGGAGGTAGAAGTGCTCGAGTCCGGTAAGTCTTCGGTTTGATTGTGTTGCTCTGATTTGTGATTTAGTCTGCTGCGTTTGTGTCGAAGCTGACAGAAGGTTTCGGTTCGCTTGGTCAAATGGACTAGTTATGTCCGAGAAGAGGTGATGCTGTCAGCCTCACTGGATCGATATCATTGCTCCACAAAGTAATTGTAGGAAATGCGTTTTTAATGGGCTAAGAATGCAAGTTTCAAAGCCGATCTCAATTACAAATTGTTTGGATGTGAATGCATTTACTCAGGAGACTGGGATCAACTTTGATCTAAGTATTTACTTGTTTCCTCCTTCCTTGAGTTACACCTTTTTTTTCTGTCTTTCCTGGTGACTTGCTGTAAGAAGTAGTAAATGGAGTAAATGGATGATTGCATCTTAACTGCCACACGTCTACTTGTCTATCTTCAATCTGTAGCTGATTTTATATAATCCATAGTCATAGTAATCATTATCCATGCACTGTTTTTACTTTCAAATTACTTTTACATCTCTTTGCATTTGCACTACAGTGCCTCCCTTAGCACACACCTTACTACAATAATAGCTCTCTGTAGTATGTGTTGATCAGATTATCACTTCATCACTGTTTTTTATTCTTGTATTATGTGTCATGTAAACTACCGGATGCCTGCATTTCCCTCTGGATCAAGAAAGTTTCTATCTACACTTTTATTTGTTTATATGGCGTGGATGCTTTCACCAAGGGTGGCTGCTAACTAACTTAACTGATAGGATCCTTGGTTAGTGAAAAGTGTTGATCATTGTTTCCCA
The DNA here is from genome assembly GCF_056507025.1 of Lutjanus erythropterus. NCBI lineage: Eukaryota > Metazoa > Chordata > Actinopteri > Lutjaniformes > Lutjanidae > Lutjanus > Lutjanus erythropterus. Next base: position 16,933,573 of record NC_139326.1, on the reverse strand, counting down.
AAGTCCAAATTGATGTCCTAAAACACGCAGTTTTGTCCACAACCCAAAGATATTCAGTTTAATGTAATATAAGACTAATGGAACCAGAAAATGTACTGAGATCTGCAGACTGCAACAACAAACTGTCTGTGTTAATGCTTTATTTAACAGGTCCCAGTGTTTCCTGTAGTCATAAACTCATAGGATGTTTCCTGTTAAGAACTGTATAATCTACTAGTAATTACAGTGAAGCTGAGACAGTGTTCAGTTACTAGATTTCCAGTTAAGTCAAATTAAGTGTTAGTATAACCTACAGTACACAGCAGGCCACTTAGAGACACACACATGTACAAATTGTCTACAGTCATGCATACAATTCAACATATATGGAGATTTATGTTTCCAATAATATATTAATAATGAATACATTATTACAGGACATTCAAGAAAATGCTGTCTGAATTTTGTATGTATATGCCCTACAATTGGTTTCAAATAACCATTTTTTTCCAGGAAACTTTGAAGGAAATTTCAGACCTGTGTGTTGTAACAGTGGCACTTCCCCAACGGTTTACTTGTTCCTGTTCCTTGAGATTAGAAGTCATATTTGATGTACTACTTTTTCTTTCATGTCAGTGCCGCTCTTCTACTTACTTTTACTTATGAACAGGAACAGAAGAGACACTGTTTTCAGTCGGAGGAATGTCAGTCGTAAACAAATCTGCAGAGGATGGCGGCTCCTTCTCTTCAAAGGTCATCAAAATTGTGTTTGTCATCCTGCTGCTGGACCTGCTGGGATTTACTCTGATTCTACCTCTGCTGCCTTCCATCCTGGACCATTATGCACAAACAGGGGTTCGTTTAGTTTTGTTTTTCCAAGAAATAACATTTACATGATAGTTTCTGTTACAACAGGGTGTTGACATATCACTGATGTGGACATAAAAGTGATACAATATTAATCTTTATTTGTAGAACATGTTTCAGAAACACAAGGCTCAGACACAGATTGACAAAACTACAACAATAAAAACACAAATGGAAACCCTATAGGTGATTAAAGAGCAGGTCCATTATTATTATTTTTTTAGACTTTTATATCATTATGGAGCTTCCTAGTAGTGTCCCAAACAATTTTTTTGTCAAAATACTTGTGTTTCAGTGTCAAAATGCTGTTTTTCCAAGCCTTTTTGAAAACAAATCTTTTCCCACGTGACCTGACGAAGGTTTCAGCATGCTGATGTTGCAAGACCCCTTTGGTTGAGGGAGGGGAGGTTTTAACCTACGTCTCGGCTTTTTGCTAATAATGGCTGAGTGGGGGTGTCCATTTGAAAAACCTGGAAAAAACAGATGGAGTTGACCTTTCAAGGTATTAATTGAAACAGAATAAAATGCGTTAAATCATTGCTCTGGTAAAACCAATTAAAATGTGAATAAATGTTAGGATAAAACAACAAGAGAGGGGATTTAAAAGATGATTACGTCCATATTTGCATTACATTTGATTGTTTATAAATTACACTAAGACAGTTGTACACCACCAGTGGCCCCAGTATATATCATTTCCAACAGTAGAAACTGATTCTACTGTGGTTTTAAAAAAAGAGTTAAAAAGGATTGTGAATGTAAAGTATTAGACACACATTGTGCAGAATTTGATGCACATTTTCTGTCACATCTGTTGAACAAAGGGAGGCTTTGTGTGAATAATCTGTTTCATAAAAAATGTAACCAGTTCATGAGTGATTAGATTAGCGGTCATGGGCTGTGTCTGTGTGCTGACTCATACTGAACTGAACTCTTCACTTGTGTTTGTATTGTCCCAGTGATGTTGTATTTTCCCTGTTTTTTTTCTCGGTCAAACAGGATGTTGTATATCAGTCTCTGCAGAGTGTTGTGGACTGGTTCAGGGAGGCCGTGGGGATTCCTATGGAAAAGAAATACAACAGTGTCCTGTTTGGAGGTATATCCGACCGATTTCACATCCAATATTAAATATGTGGAGCTCTGCTTTTCTTTTTGTGATACTGTGTTCAGTTAAACATAGAATTTTAATAACCATTTTAATAATAATAATTTGAGTGCTCTTAAATTTGCCTTTCAGGTCTGATCGGGTCGCTGTTTTCTCTGCTGCAGTTCCTGTCGTCGCCTGTGACTGGGGCTCTGTCAGACCAGCATGGCAGACGACCCTTGCTCATTCTCACCACAGTGAGTTAAAATGCGACATTCCTCCACTTTTTTCCTTACTTTACAATATAAATCTCTGTGTTATTTCATATTAGAAGCCATATAAAAAAGAACATCAGTGTAATAATATAATTATTGCTTGTTAAACATGGAGTCATTCACTTGGCACAGTTCATACTTGTGGAAGAAACCGTGCTGTCTTGCCATCAACGCAGATTCATTCAGATCTAACTGGTGCCTTATTCTCCAGTTAGGGCTGATGTCCTCCTATGCGGTCTGGGCCATTTCCCGGAGCTTCAGCATGTTTCTTTTGTTTCGAGTAATTGGGGGCATTTGTAAGGGCAATGTGAGCCTCTGCACTGCCATCGTCGCCGACCTGCCTTGCCCGAAAGCCCGGAACAGAGGAATGGTAGGCACAGACCTCACTGCACAGTTTTCTGTCTCTTTTCTTCAGATATTACTCTGAAGTCAGAGCGATATTCATCAGAATTGTTTGTCTCTGACCCTCATGTCATTGTTGTACATAATGCTCATGATTAGCAAGTTAATGCTTTTGTAATTGTAAGTCACACTTGATAAGACCGTCAAAATATAACTTTAATTTTATCATCACCAGGCCATTATCGGCATTGCCTTCTCCTTGGGCTTCACGGTGGGACCTCTGATGGGTGCCTACTTTGCTGTCAGCTCCAGAGAAACAGGAAGTGTCTTTTATCAGACTCCAGCTCTGCTTGCCTTGGCCTTCAGTGTCGCTGATCTGCTCTTCATTTGGCTCATGCTGCCAGAGACGCTCACAAAGGATATCAAGGTTGGCTATGGAAACATACATACTGTCAACTGACAAACTGAATCACAGACAGTTTTACTCTTTTATCAGTCACTCTGACTAGATTGCACCTCTTGTCGGGCTGAAATTAGATGAAGCAATGCTGGGAATATAAATAAATAAATGAATGAATAATGAATTCTGTGAGCTAAAAACAATATACGTTCACACTAATAGACCCTTTTTCATAGCAGCTATTTTGACATATAATAGTAGGGTAACCACGGTGATTGCTAGTGATACCAATTAAGGTCCTTTTCTGTCTAATGTAGAGGAGCCTTTTAGAGTGAGCCAACATGCACAATGGCAACACTAGTTGACCTGAATAGCAGGGGACCTTAATTAATATCGTTGTAACACTTGTGTTTACCCTGCTAAAAAAAAGTCTATTTGATTTAAAAATGCTGTGGAGAAATCTAACTGTAATTGCCAAGAATCTGTTAAGTTTTCTAAAATCTGAAAATCTGTCTCTTTGTGAGGTTTTTTTTTACACGACAGCAGCAATTAACCTTTTTCACAACAACCATTTTGACACAAAATAGTTGAATAAACACAGGAATGGCACCTTAATTAGTATCATTTGTAATACCTGTGTTTATACTACTATTTAATAAATAAATATGGCTGCCGAGAAAAGATCTATAACCCAGTATTATTCTGAGTATGATAGTATTTTGAATTTGATGTGGGTCATGTAAACAGCATACTTTGTTTGGATATTTCGATTTAGGCCTTACACAACACAACATTTTCCAGTGATTGGGATTAGTGGGATATACCAGTATTAGTTGTTTTATTGGAGCGTTCTTTGTATATGTAAACCGCACATTTGGAATATGTGAAAAAGGTGTAAAGCTAAGAGAAGACTGAAGGAGCTGTCAATCAAGTACAGTCTGTACACGCCCACTGACAGGAGGTTAAATCAGGTAACATGAGTGAAAACCCCAGTGTGGGTCGGCTATGGATGTGTAGGGACTTTAAAACGTAATATAAAAAAGTAAAATATATGCTAAAATCTGAAAACCTTTTCTTCTCATTTTTCCTGTTTCATCTTAGGGCTCTTCGTCAGGATTCGGGGACTCCAGGGACCTTTTGAACCCATTATCTTTGTTCCATTTTTCAGCTGTTACCAGGACAAAGGATCCGCCTTCAAAAGAGAGTGAGTACGGCACACGCTGGATTCCTCCTTGAGGCAGAAGCTTGCACCCATTCGACCCATTTGTAAAGCGATAACTGAACTTTAGCACACTGATAGAAGGTGGAAATTATTTACAGGAATGCAAAAGCTTCGGGTGTTGGGCCTGGTTTATTTCTGCTACCTCTTCCTGTTCTCTGGCCTGGAATTCACGCTCAGCTTTCTGACTCACCAGCGCTTCCACTTCACAAGGTATGAACTCAAAGATAAACGTGTGCACTCTGTCAGTTATAGTAAATGCACCTGAACTGCAACTTCATGGCGACATTTTTTCTCTCATTAGTATGCAGCAGGGAAAGATGTTCTTCTTCATTGGTGTTATCATGGCTTTGATCCAGGGGGGCTATGCTCGCAGAATTAAACCTGGGCACCACATCAAGGCTGTTCGTGTGGTAGGAGTACTTTCTGTTTACATGACAAATAGCTTTGACTGATTTACTCTTTAAGCTGGTGAAAGCCCAGTGATGTGCCAGTGCACACTTTATTTCTTTAATTAACCATGTTTTTTGTTTTTAGGCAATCATGATGTTAATCCCAGCGTTTATTCTCATCGGGCTCTCATGGAATATAACCATGCTTTACGTCGGCTTGGCATTATACTCATTTGGTGAGCTCATTTTACACTGTATGTCATGTTAAGACAAGTTAAAACCTTTATTGTACTCAGAAATGTGCAAAATTAGTTAAACAATGAACAATGCAATAAAGCAACTGAGTATATGATTTCTATGTTAAATATCAATAGTTGAAATAGTGTCCAGAATACTACAAATCATGAATCACAAAATACTGGCTTTAAAGGTCTGGTGTCTAAGATTTATGGGGATCTACTGGCAGAAATTAAATCTAATATTTATGAGTATGTTTGCATTAGTGTATAATCATCTGAAAGTAAGGATTGTGTTAGAATGAGGTTTATATCTACAGAGGGAGTGGGTCCTCTTCAACAAAGGCTGCTGTGTTGCACTGCCACGTTTCTACAGTAGATCAGAACTGACAAACCAAACACAGGCTCTCGAGAGGGCCTTTCGTGTTTTTGGTACTCCCACACACTTAGAAGGGGAGGGTGAAGCAAACGTTTGTTATCAACAACCTCACTGCTAGATTCCGCTAAATATGACACATATGACACTCCTTTAAAAACCAAAGGGATGAATACCACACAGTATGTGTCAGAGTCCCTTAGAATAAAACAAAATGGCAACCACATTGCACTTGTTCTGCAAATGGTATTTTGGAAATCTGATTTACATTTTTTTTATTATTAACTAAATAATAATAATAAATAAAAGAAAACAACTTAATATTAAAATGGAAAACTAGAAGATACAAAGGCAGATTTATTGTATAGACCTGGTAAAGAAAGTTTAAAAATATTAAAACAAAGCACCACCAATCACAAGAATTACAGTTTGTCTGCAGCAGGAACATATCCACAGACAATGCATGGTGTGAAATGTACCTAAAACTTGAAATGTATTTATATATGTATTTATTTTAAATGCAGTGTATTGTGTTTACATTTGATGTTATTCTTTTTGTTACAGCGGCTGCAGTAGTAGTTCCATGCCTGTCAACCCTTGTTTCTGACCATGGTGAATCCCTTCTTCATTCTCATTTAACAGAAACTCACAAACCGTTTAAATTTTGTAGTAAAATGTGCACACTGTTACTGATTATCTTCTGTGGATGTTCCTACAGGCTCAGCCAATCAGAAGGGCACAGTGATGGGGATTCTGCGTAGTTTGGGTGCTCTGGCCAGAGCACTGGGACCAGTGGTGTCATCCTCTGGTAAGAAAGACAGATGGCAGTAAAGGCACCAAATGCTGCTAAAATCTGAAATTTGTTGTCTGTTTATTTTAGCCATTTTTGAGTTTTTGTTTTTGAGAGAATACTATTTGAATGCCTCAGTTGTAATATTTTATTCAGATGATAAAATAGCATGGAAACTGGGCATTGTGACATATTTTACAGCATTGCGTATGAATAATTTTGCTTGGTAAAAGTTGCTCTTTGCACCGTCCTCATTTTAACCTTTCTGTTTTCTTCACAGTTTACTGGATCGCTGGAGCTCAGACCTGTTTTCTCCTCACATCAGCCTCTTTCATTATCCCTCTGGCCCTCCTGAGGACAGCTGCGAGGTTAAAGGAGGAGTGAAAGACAAAGACTTAAAGGAGGCGTTTTTCGTAGTCACAATGAATGTTATAATGTTTACATCTGCTGGGAAAACAAGCACTGACGTATACCTTTGATACAAACAAAAATAATAAGGGGATTTATACTTTCTGCACTGTTTGCCAATGATCATCACATGAAACAAAATAGAAATTAATAGTAATAGAAGACGATGCACATGCCAAAACAGTTATTGACGTTATTGTATAAATGAGGAGTGAGTGGACATAATGCCCTTTAACAAGGACATGTAGACCTGTGTGAAATGTATAGGTGAGGGTGGATTACAAATAACATTTATGCTTGTAGAATATAGATATCATTTTTATAATGCAGTATTTTATCATTCAGATTTTATATTTTTCAAAGTGTCATTGTATTTTAGTTCACTTTAGAAATGTGGATATTCTATTTTCTTGTAATTAAAGAAGAATGAATGAGAAAGTCAAGATGTGTCTATGGAAATGAATTACTCTTTTCTTTAAGATTGTACAATTCAATTCTAACTTTATTTCAAACTCACAAAAGGGTCCATCGTACAAAGTGGTTTTCAGTAAAGGTTTTAGTGGTGGAAGGTGACCAAGTAAATTTACTGTCCTCAAGTACAACTTTGAAGTACTTTACATTATGTACTACTACTGATAGTATACTGATAAACATACATTTTACTCCACAACATTTATGTGACTGCTGAAGGTTTTTTTCAGATTAAAATGTCACACAAAAACATGTGAACCAACTATAAAATAAGGTGCTTTTTTGTAGATTAATCTACATAGATACAGATTCTACAAATGGGTAAAAATTAGGTACACCTTAACAAGCTACAACTAACTACAACTAATGCTGTTCATGTTAATGCATGAAAAAAACAATGCAAATACTGGAAATGGTGAGAAAAGTTTTTTTTTCTTGTAATACTTACAATATAATTTGCTGATGATACTTTTTTTTACTGTTACTTTGAGTAAAAATCTTAATGCATGATTTCTTTCCCTATAAAATAGAATTTTAAATGCATGGATTGGATTTATTCAGAAATATTCACTAAGGATGCACAAAATAAACAAAAGTTCAGGATTAAAGGTGTTATAACCACTCTGCAAGACTGTGTCACCACATTAACTAATCATTCAAGTAACAATGCCTAGTTGATATTCTGCTTTACTGGTGCAAATTTACAATTAAATTTGTTACAGACAGTGAAGTGAAAGCCATGAACCTGGGGCTTTGGCTGGAGGTTTGAATTGGTTTTGAAGAGTTTTCTCTTTTTAAGTGGCATACTTAGATGGTGACATGTTGTGGAGGATAATTTTGGTCAGAATTACAAAATTTAAAATCGAAATAGAAAATTAAAAGAGATGAAAATCAATAACATATCAATACATAACATAATAATTTTACTACACTACTGGGGATAATCTGGTCATAATTAAACTTAAAAAGAAACATTTAATTGAAAAAGCAATAATAAATTAAATGTAAACTGATCATCTGAAGTGTCAGCATTCCGTTATGAAACAGTAAAAGAAAATAATTTATATTTGTCAGTTTTCTTGGGTAAAGTTGATTTGTTCCGCTGTAAACCAGAAGATGTCGCTGTAGGCTCTCATGACTGCACACACTGTAAACATCAGCTGTTTCACTCAGGTTCGACTAGCTGCTAACTGCTATGCTATCAAACAGGTTGCCTGTAGCTTGGATAGCCAACGCACTGTAGCTGTTCATAAATGCACCACGGGTACAACAGGGAGTTTGACAGCACATGGAAGAGCGAGTGAACATGCGGACATGTGACTGCATATAGGAAAACCTGAAGATGGACAAGGTAGGAAACGGAAAGTAACGTTTTGGGTTTTTTTTTTAAGCTAGCTAGCTCAACTAGCCACTAACGCTAACGTTAGCTGGTGCATGTAGTTGGACGTAAGCTAACTTTTAGCAAACTTTAGCTGTTGAAAACGCTAAAGTGATACTTGTGATAAACTGCTTGTTTTTTCCACACCGATAACCTTTGTGTTGTTGAGTTTTGTAAATCGTTAAGTTTTAACGACAAAACTTACGACTGTGTAATGTTGTCTGTGTCTGTGGTTTATTTGAGATACCAATTAAATAACTTAGCTAATCGTTAACGATGGCTGATAAGAATCAAAACTCGAGCGGAACACATGTCATTTGAGTGAGGTGTCAGTCAAAACGTGGATAAAGTGATCAGTGTGTTGAACTAACTGTGGCAGTGCGTGGTCAAAGGTCGCTGACTTTTTGTGACAGACACTCTGCACTTTCCCCAGGAGAGCAGGCTGTCATCTGCTGTCCCGTCTTCTGACCACAAACAACATAGGAGACAGAGGAAGGAGCCCGCTGAGACACCCACAGCCTCACCGCCGCCTCTGATGTTACCAAATCCTTATGTGTCTGACCAGAGTTTGAGAGGGTAGGAGGATAATCACACATCTAGATTGTTATCTCGATCAAAGTAATCGATCACCCAATGATCTGAGGCTATAGATCCTAACAAACGAAGTGTATGGTTTTCGTGGGACACATTGCTGAGAGGTTGGCTGAAATTTTGATGTAGAGCTGCAACGATTAACTGATTATTAATAATGCAAGCATATGATAATCTTAGATTATTGTAGGACGGGGCTATATGGACAAAATCAAATATCAGTAAAATATATATATAATGTAATAATTAACACAACTTCTGATCTTTGTTAAGGACCCGGTCAGGTGTGAGCCGAAAGCAGAATGCATCAAATACAAATGGAGTGGCAGCAGAAAAAGGAGGAAATGTACCGAGGAGTCATGGCTACAGCAGCAGCCGTCGCGTTAGAGAGACCAGTGATGACTTCTTGCAGAGAGACAGGTCCATACGGGATCCACAAGCAAAGGTTGGTTTCATTTTGAGTACCAGAAATAATAGATAAGTACAGACTTTCTACATAACATTATTTTCAGTGATTTTTTTTTTTTCATGCATCTCGACAGACATCAAAAAGCCACAATGACACTAATGCTCCAGGCAGAGTTATGGGCAAGAACTCGCTGGATACACAGAAAAAAGGTAGATATCACAGAGGGCATTGTTAGTGTTCGCTTCAGGTGATTGATAATATAATTTTCCTGAACATAACTTATAATCTTACACTTAATTTCTCTCACTTTGAATCATCATTAAGCAAATTTTGTTTGTAATTGGCCCACAGGTTTTAGGGGTGCCCGATCTGCCCCGAACTCTGCAGGGAATTCAAAACCAGCGCAGACCGATTTGGTCCCATTTGAAGTGAAGATGACTGATTTCCCAGAGTTAGCTGGTGTTTCACTGGGCAAAGCAGGCCCTCCTCTTGTTCAGAGAGAGTGCTGGGGTCCAACTCCTCCATCCACGAGCCATCAAACACAAACATCGGCATTTTCCTGGAAGGTGAGTTCACTGGAATAGCTGTGACGTTGTACAGTCATCTGCTTCATTTGCGCAGAGTTATACTCATGAACTTTGTGCTACTGTGATTTTTTGTTGAATAGTCTGGCAGGAGAGGATCCCCAACACAGCCTGGCCCCCAACAAATAGCCACTAATGTTAAATCAGTTTCCTCTGCTGCTACACCAGGTAGGTGAAAGTCCCTGTGGTCAGCCTTACTATGAGGCAGTGTCAGTAATATGTCAGATATTATCAACTGATTTTCTTTTGTGAACAGGTCAGACAGTGGTGACCTCGTGGGCTAATGTCGCCTCTCAACCTCCAAAGAAACCTGTCCCTAAAGAGAAGACAATCAGCAGCAACCATATGGAGGTGAAATGAGATGTTTGATGTACTCTCAGCTTGATTTTTGAAAAGTCATTATTGTAAAAGCAGTTAATTAAAAAGATCTTGCATATTAAAAACCCTTGCATTTTATTTACAGATGTTTTTCTTTGCAGTAATGTTAATTATAACTTTTTGTGTGGGTGATTGCTAATTGTCAGGAGACATTCTACATCTATAAACTAAAAGTGACACTGAAGGAACATTGAAAAAAATGTTGTAGAAGCAGGTACATTGTATTCATCATTAGCCATCTTAAAAGTGAAACATTATCTACATTATCAGGACAGTCTGCCTTTTTTATCCAGAATCTCCACAGTCATTAAGTCAGTCGTCATGGCTAACTACAGTTACATATTTCACAACTCCATTACAAATGCTGATAAATTAATGTTGCGTTTTGTCCATTAAAGGCATCAGCCACTTTCCTTGGTAATAAATTGTAGTTGTCAGGTAAACCTCGTTCTCTGAGTATTAATTTTGCTTCTCATCAGCCAGAGGAAATTGCTGCACATCAGGAAGACGGAGCCCCAGGGAAGAAAAAACGGAGGAAAAAGAAAAAGGCGGCTAAAGGTGCTGGTGAAGATGCAGACGCTGGGATAGAAGAGCCAGCAAATTATCAGGAGCCTCCAAAATTTGAGGTAAATAAAAATTGTTTCTTTGTTTAAGCATTGAAAAAAATTTTGAAAATGAGTGTGTTTCTAATGGATGGAAGATTATTTTTGTTGTCTTTTTGTTTTGTCAGGATGAGGAGGAGTTTCCGGGCTTGACTCTTTCTTTAAGTGGAATTGATAGATTGATAACAGGCAGCAATGCAGCAAAACTATGCAATGAGGTACATGTCCTCACATGTCGTCACAGAGGTTTTCACATGATAATTTCTAATACTGTGTCTTTTAGAATTTGCTAAAATAATATATAGGTGGATTTTCAACACATGTCAAAGAACATTAACATTACATACACACAGTAACATTCGACAGTATGTCATTTCCAAAATTATGTTGTGTTTTTCTCAGGAAAACCAAAGAGAAGGAGTTCAGCGTCAGTCTGCTGAACAAATCAAGGAAAAATCACCTGCAGCAAAAACTCAGCCTACAGAGATAGTTAAAAAAGGACTGGTGTGTATTTTTGTATTATATTTTTAAATATATGATATTTTCCTGGAGAAAACGCTAAAGATTGAGCCTGGTTTGTACCCCTGTTCTTGGTTGCCCAATTCGTAGAAAGCTGAAAAGGTGTCTGGGAAGAAGAGCAAAGTTCCTGTTCAGCTGGACATAGGAAACATGTTGGTCGCCCTGGAAAAGAAGCAACAGTCTCAAAAAGCCAAACAGGATGCCAAGCCAGTCATCCTCTCAGGTGGGTTATGGTCGGCATCTTGGTCGGTGCTACAGTGGGTTTCTCATGTCTCTCTCTTTCTTGAATATAGATTATTTAAAAGTATATTTTGGTTGATAACTCTTGGTTAAGAGATCTATTGGTGCAGGGTATTAAAGCCTTGCCCAGAATAAATAAGTCTTAAAATTACTTCTTTGTAGTTGGTGGAGGATTACCTGTTGTCCAGAAGCAACCATTAGGCCCAAAGAAGCCTCCCTGGCAGCAGGATAAAATTGCCCACAATCCCTTGGACTCTACCAGCCCTTTGGTGAAGAAAGGCAAACAGAGAGAGGTGCCCAAAGCCAAGAAACCCACTCCTCTCAAGAAGGTAAATCTACTCACTTATTCTCGAACAAACACAGATGCAGTACATTTTGTAAGAATGTAATTCAGCTGTACAGCCATGTTACTTTATTTCTGTCTGATGCTCAGGTCATTTTGAAAGAAAGGGAGGAGAGGAAACAAAGACGTTTGTTGGAGGAGAGAGGGCTGCTGCCCGAAAATGAGGTCCAGTCTGCTAATGATGCTGCTGGAGAAGAACAGTGTGACACAAACGCTGCAGGTGAGATTATGTAAGAAAAGCAATGGAACAGAGCTGCAACGATTAAGAGTTCAGGAGATTGCGGTTGTAACCATAGCTGTAAGCAGACTCAGGAAATGGTTGATTATAGCTAAAATTTGATTTGTATTTTGTGCTTGTGAACACTCAGATGAGGTTGTAAGTCCTGCAGAGGAATCTGATGAACAGTCAGAGTTAAATGGGACAATCCAGATGTTAACAGAGGTGGATGAAGAGACCAACAAAGACGAGACTGTTGAACAACAAACCACCTCACATGTACCCTGCACGGCCAATCGTCCCAAAATCCACAGCAGGAAATTCAGAGAGTAAGACGTCATGATTCTCTGTATCACAAGTTGTAATTTTTGTTTGTCTGTGATTTTAATCACTTCTTTCCCACATTTTTGTTAATTTGAAATGTATATTGTTGTACGTGTCAGCTATTGCAACCAGATGCTGAGCAAAGACGTCGACGAGTGTGTGACCACTCTGCTAAAGGAGCTGGTTCGTTTCCAGGACCGCTTGTACCAGAAGGACCCCATGAAGGCCCGCATGAAGAGACGGATTGTAATGGGACTCAGAGAAGTCCTGAAGCACCTCAAACTCAGGAAGGTCAAGTGTGTCGTCATCTCACCCAACTGTGAACGCATCCAGTCCAAAGGTACTGTGTCCTTGTGAGAGCTTCACTGTGTATGACTTGTTTTATGGACCCGTTTTCACATTTTCTCTTAGTTTGTGCCGATCTGTACTGTGCTGTAAAAAATTCAACACCTTATTGAAGGACCAGTGTGTACGATTTAGTGGTATCTAGTGGTGCAGATTGCAAACACTTGGCCTTACCCTCCCCTGTGTAAGACAACCCACAGTGGCAGCAAACTCACAAAAAACAAGAAAAACCCATATCTAGAGCCAGTGTTTAGTTTGTCCATTCTGAGTTACTGTAGAAACATGGCAGCGCCACATGGTGGCCTCCATGGAAGATGACCTCTTTCCTACCATTGATAAAAATGGCTCATCTTTAGGTAACATAAACAGCAATTCCTGATTATACGTTAATGAAAGTATATTTATAAATAATCTATTTCTTTTCTGACATATTCTGTCAATAAATCCCTATAAATCTTACACACTGAACCTTTAACACAGTCTTGTTCTTGTTTTGTGGAGAAGTGCTTCATGTGTACATAGACTGACGATAACAGTGTTTGCAAGACATGGTGTTATCTTGACTTTAATTTAAACCTGAGGGCAGATCTGGACAGGTTAAGAAAACACTTCAAAAAATAGATGCTGACATTGACGGTAAAATTACATATTTTGCAGGAGGCTTGGATGAAGCCCTTTACACCATCATCGACACTTGTCGTGAACAGGGGGTGCCGTTCGTGTTTGCCCTCTCCAGGAAAGCTTTGGGTCGCTGCGTCAACAAGGCAGTGCCTGTGAGCCTGGTGGGCATCTTCAACTATGATGGTGCACAGGTCAGAAACCATACAAACAAGACAGTTGTTTTTGAAATGAGCTTTGATGTTATTACAATGTGCAAGTCAATATATTATTTTTTATTATTGAAGAACAGTATTACGTACGAGCTGAAAATGTTGTCTGTCTTAACCACAGGACATCTATCATAAGATGATCGAGTTGTCGTCTGAGGCCAGGAGAGCGTATGAGGTGATGGTGTCGAGCCTGGAACAGACAGGCCAGGCCGAAGTGGAGCAGGCAGGGAACACTGAGGCAGAGCTGCAGATCAGCACCCTGACCAAGGAGGCTGAGTCCAGTCCTGATACCTGCCTAGAGGAACCAGAATACAGTAAGTTTACTGCCCTCACCCAGTATTCATGATATCTGCTCTGTAAAACAAAGTGAGCTGTGATTTCATGACTTGACCAATTAACCCCATTCTAGGTAAGATGCAGGGTCAGAGGATGCAATTTTGCCATCAAACATCAAATAAAAATCAAATAATCATTTTCTTGTGTTTCTTCTTCTAGTAAAAATTTGGAAGAAAATGTTGGAGAAGGATTGCAACCACAAATATCTGAACTTTGAGGAGCAGCTGAGCTCCATGCACTTGGAAAGTGAATGTACTGAAAACACTGATGAAGATGAGAAGAGTTGACAGTGGCAAAGCCCTCCGTGCCTAAAAAAAAAATCTAACCCACTTGTGCTGATCACCAGCTTCGAAGAAACTAGGATGGACACAGTCCCACATGCAGAAAAAGAGCAATCCAAGGCGCTCTGCTGTGTTGGTTCTCAACCAGAGGATTTTTTTTATCAGGAAATTAATCATGTTGCAGTGTATTTGCAATGAATCACAAATTCCTTTCTCTTTTTTTTTGAAGTCATATTTTTGTGTCTGACATAACTGGGCAAAGATGTGTTTTTTAAGAATGTGTTTGTGGGTCACATATTTACTAGGTCCAAACCAGTCACTTGAAGAGATCCCACAATATGAATTTTCACCCATGTTGTCTGTGAACATGCCCAGAGAACATGCAGGGGTTTATGTACTGAATGTGTCAAATATCAACTAGTCTTAAGGCACTAAGCAATTATCACTGTTTTGACTTGGATCCATTGTGGTGCATTTAGTTTTTCTTTTACCAGTCAGGTTTGAATTATATTCCTGGCTCTTTTTTGCCTTTATTTGACAGTGTCAGTAGAGAAATGACAGGAATGAACAGAGAGAGGATGGATGACATGCAACAAAGGTCAAAATCAGACCCTGGCATTGCAATTATATGGTCAGTATCATATATGGGTTTTAAAAAGGGCCAATGAGGTTTTAAGCCTGTGAGATACTAGTTGTGTATCACTGTGGGAGGAAAGACTGTATGAAAAATCTAAGTTTGTGTATGTAGATCCAAAAAAAGTCCCGCTCACAGTTCCCATAGTGCACGACACTGATGCTTCCACTTGCTCACAAATTTGTATTTGTAATGTAATTTCCTTGGTTACAAAACCAAGGAAACTTTGAGCTCTGAGTTCCACACAAGGCTTTTTGCTTTTAGTTTTTACTCAGATGTTCACTAAAGCCCTTATTTTTTTTCTGTGCTTGTGTAACTTCACTGTTGATATAATTTTCACAATCACAAACTGTTTTTCACAGGTTTACAAAGGGTGATACAAAAACATTTGAATTATTTCTGAACATTATTTCACAAGCTCAAATCTCATTGACCCTTATTTGAGCCCCCAGTCTGCAACCCCATGGCCACCGTGACACACTAAATTCAGTTTTTAATTGAACCATTTTTATTTACCAAAGTACTACACGTTGGATGTAGTACTACCTGTTGTGCTTCACTAGCTATTAGGTGTAAATGGCACCATTTCATTTTCTTGTAACATGGAAAATAGCAGAATAATGTTAGGAAACATTATCTGCCGTTAACCTGACTTTGTTTAAGTTGTTTAGTGAGTTTTCTGTTGACCTACATAGTTAGGGGAAAAAACTAAAAAAAAAAAAAAAGATGGAAAAAAAAACTGCACAAATTCTAATAATCTAAAGTGCAGTCACACATTGAAATAAGCAAGTGACAAAATTTGAGATGGGCAAAATTAACAGTCAGATTTTGGAGGACTGAGATGAATATTGTAGACATGATTATGAATCAGAATCAGAAATTGGGTTATGTGACATAAAGACTCAAAAAAATCGTAGCTATTTTTTGACAAATGTCTCATGTAATCATTTCAGTTGTGAAAGGTCATGTGATGCCTGACGTGGTAAAGCAAATGTTTCAAGTCTTAGGTTAAATGTAGAAACGTAGGGTTCTTGGTGAATGTTTTTTTTATTGGAAGTTGGTATTGGATTGGTTTTATAGAAGCTCAGCCTGATAGCATGCAGAAGTCTTGCTGAATTATGTCTTGTTACAGTTCTGTAAGGAGGAGATGTTTACAAGGGGATAATAAGCAGTTTCATGGGAGACATTTTGACATGTTAAAACAGGAAAAGCACAGATGTACAAACATCATTAGTTATTGCTGCTTTCCATTTACTAATGTGCCTGGATACATTATCAAAGTTATTATAAACACTTGTGCTTTTTCTGCTCCGACAAGTCAAAATGTCTGCAGTGAAAAAAAAAGTTTGAGCGCAGTCTTAAGCTTCATATGAATCTTACAGAAGAAATTCAACATTTTAGGATATATGCTCATTTGCTGTCTGGTGGTGGTGAGATGAGAAAAAGACACTGCTCTCATATCTGTAAATTAAATATACAGAGCTCCAGCCAACAGCTGGTTAGCCTAGCATAACATAAAGACTGGAAATCAGGGGAAACAACCAGACAAAATCTGGACTATTCCTTGGCTCTGAGTACTCCTCAGGAAGTAACTGTTTGCTTCCAGTAAATAGCCCAGCACATAACTCCCTGTAAAATGGCAAACTGAAAGTTTTACTCTTTGGTTTTGGTTGCCTTTAAACAAACAAGATATAAATAATGAAGCATAAATAGTGATCTTTAGGCAAATGTTCACAAAAGGTCAGCTGTTTCTCCCTCCTTCTGGTCTTTGTGCTAAGTTAACCAGCTACTGCCTGTAACCTTACCTTTTAGATAAATGTCATAGGTATCAATTTTCTCACCTAATTCTCCACCAGAAAGCAAATAAACAATTCTCAAAACATCATAGTTATCCCTTTTATGCTCTACGAAAAAGTGGTTCAGTAAATTCTGTGGTACTGAGAGACCAAACTGTGAAACAATATGAATTTAGAATTGCACAATGAAAGACCCAATGTTGTTGTAAAGATATATTTTTTTGATTCAGCTTTTATAAATCATGGAATTTAAGTTCTGTATGTAAGATGGAGTACAGACAAATTTCCTAGGAGAATGGAGATACAAACCATACATTATAATTTTTTATAATAGAGGTGTTTCTGGTGTTGCATGTTCAATAGGAAGATAAAATGAGAGGAGAGTTTGGAGTTGATAAATATTCTTCGGAGTATCAGTGTAAAATGTCATTTGCATAAAGAGAACAAATGCATTGTTTACTTTGAGTGAGTATGAGTCATGAATCTAAAAAAGGAAAAGTAGGGAAGCAAGCACACTTCCCTGCGGCATCCCAAAGTCCGCAAACTACAAATCTAAAATCTAACCACCTTGGATCTGTTTAGATAAATGTAAATAAAAGCAGAAAATTTAACAAGAATTGTATATTTTTGTAATTTTAAATGATAAACATTTCTCAATAAATATTACAATAAATAAGTGAATTTTAATCTGAATAAAGAATCTTTGAAAACATTTATTGATAACTGATGCATTGAATATACTTAAACATTTTGTTTATTTGGGTTAAAGAAAAGAAGAAACATCTTCCAGACGATAATTTTCAAAACCATATTTCAGAAATAAACCAACCAAGAACAAAATGCATGTCTACTCTTTAAGCTTCTGTCCTTAATAATTAGTTTAAACTGCACTATCCAATTGCCATTCAAGACCAGACAGTCCTTAAAATGTACTATAAACACAGATTTTAAAATGCTTTATTTCTATGAAACAAAAACACTTAATCATGAGATTTTACCTGTGTTAACACATCTGAATTGTCTTACTACTACCCTCCTTCAATGGGAAAAAAAGATTTCTTAAATCCCATGTGAAAGTCAGTGTAGTCTGTTGGCTCTAAATGTGAAATGTCTCATTCAAAACTGCCGTCCTGTCCCATATTAAAACTGGAATATCATTTATTAGCAATTTAAATGATCACATTCAAAACATTTGTGATTATAAATAAGATTAAGAAAAAGAACACCAAATAAAAAGTATAGATAGGACGTGTCACCCAGGAACCATGAATGTCATTCCAAACTTTTGTGCCAATCCATCAGGCAGATGTCAAGCATTTTCACTGAGTAAGTGGAAACTTAACTTACTGGTAGGGCTAGAGGGAAAGTAAAAGGATCACCACTGTCATGACTCATTGGATCTAGACTGCGAGTATAAACCTGCTGTTTGCCGCTGATTTCCAGCAGAATTATCCTCGCCTGCTGTCTGTGTGTTATGATTTTCAAAATCTTAGTCATTGTGGGAAAACCTAACCTGGTTATGAACAGTACAAACATAAAAAAATATCAGCCATCAGCTTTTCTTTTATGGGGATTTAGCCATTGTCCCTGCGGACACCAAAACAAGTTCCTCCTGACACTTTTGCGGGGGCACTGTCACTGAACATCTGTAGCAAATTTCACAGCGATCCATTTCAGTAATCAAACAGGCGAGATCAAGGTGATGCTCAGCTGTTCGCCACAGTACAATAAAATCATATTTCATGGAAATCAATCAGATAATAGTGACCCACATATAGAATATCTACAGCATTTTTCTTTAACTTTCAAAAGTTAATCACCGGGGATGTCTGCCATATATTTGGTTGCATTGCAATGAAACAAAACTTTACATTAAAGGTGTTCCTGGAATAGTTTCTACATATCCGCTGTTGATAAGTTCTGTGCATGGTCCCTCTTTGTTGGGGACAGTCACATGGGGATTTATTGGCTTCTGAAGGACACACTCTACATAGTGGTTACTCTTCTTTATACATGAAGTGTCAACTGACACATTTTGTGTCTGCAAGAGGACCATATTGTCCACCTCTTTCACCCTGCTGTAGTCCTGTGGTATGTTCTCCTCTTGTCTCTGAACATCCATGTAGTCACCGCTGTTAGGTGGGAGATTTTTACTCTTAAGGATGAGAATATCGTCACAACTCACCTCTTTCACTGTGCTGTAGTCCACCTGTTTCAACTCCTGTATATTTTCCACATGTCTCTGAATATCTACATAACCACTGTTTGTGAAGGGATTTGTGGCGTTTTCACGGTTTGATGGACTCTGTTCCGTCACCTCTGTCTTTACAAGGTTTATACTTAAACACTGCTGTTTCTCCTGGAATGGCTCCATGTTAGATAAACTCTCCCCTGAGAGAGACTTATTGATCTTTACAAAATTATCAGTTTCATTCTTTGTTTCCCCAGCCTGTGCCCAGCCATTTTGGATGACGGCTGACTCTTTACATTGGATTTCCGAGTCAAAGCAGACGCCAGCAGGAATAATTACGCTTTTCTTCCTTTTTTGAGAAGTGGAGTGATCTGGCAGAAGCCCGCTGTCATTCTCAGTCACGATTAGGTAGTCCTCCATCTGTTCCTTCCAGGCCCCCATAAGAGGAAAGTTCTGGTTGATGATCAGGGCATTGATGACGTCTTCAGATTGCCCGTTCTGGAAGGGTTAGTTTGGGTTAATTCAATGCATTATGACCTCACTATTGTTTTCTATGGAAGCCCATTTCTGCCAGTATCATAAAACAAGAGGGAACTACATTAAATGATTAAAAAAATCACCTTGTATCTTTGCAAAATAATTACTTAATTACTGTAATTTTCTTGACATACAAGGTCATTATTTAAAGAAAGTTTCTCAGAATGACTTAGGATCTCTTTTTATTATCACATTACCAGAAATCAGCTTCCATAGTTTTCGGATGCCATGTAAGTTTGGATATCTTGAAAATACGATGCAGATACAGTATTACCTTGAGAAGCTGAAAATCAACTCCTCTTATCTTTGGACCAGGAACAGGAGGAAGAACACACCGCTTCACACTGGAGAACAAATGAAAGTGAGCCATGAGACAAATTACCTTAATTATCCTGTCTTTACATAAGCAGTCATGCATTTTTTATTGCATGTGATACATACTATTTCCTCTTTATGACCAAGATGCACATTGCTGCTATGAAAGGCACTGCAGAGAGGGTGGAAACCTTGATCCGAAACGGCCTTTCACTCTGAAGATCTAAATGCAAAACAAAGAAGCATTTTTCATTGATTATTAGTACTTGCAGCAGTTTCCACCTCACAATAAAGACAAAGATGGAGCAAAGAGCTTGTGAGACTTACATTTAGGAACTGTCATGTAGGTGGTGTTACTCCACTCACTCCAGGAGCTATGATCTAGTCTACAGCGCACCTGAATCATGTACATCGCCCCGGGACTGACGCTGTACAGACTGAAATGGGTCTGTGTACCTGACGTGTACTCCTACAGAAACAAAAAAATATAAAATAAACATTCATCTCATAACCAGGTCTTCAATGATCTGAAACATTAATTGCAAATATATGTGTTTTACTTGAACTGGTGTATTATGTGTCTGATTAAATCACAGTACAGTGATTTACTGATTTAGTGTATAGCAAATATAAAACAGTATACAAAGAAAATGTTTGTATAGCACATACAGGATAGTGTTAGTGTGTACTATGGAATTGGGTCAAGGCAGTTGACGCTACACGGATCCCCTTTATTGCCCTCCGCTGGCTGGCTACATTACAACTTGTATGTTTACCTTCACCAGAAAATAAAGGCAGCTCCTTCCTGTTTGGACGGCTGCTGTTCATACCACAGCAAGATTTATTCTGCAGCTGCAGCTGCTCTAAAACGCAGCCACGAGGCACGTAAAACAGGATGCGTCACCCCTTATCTTAGCCTCCAATCAGTTGACACCAGGTAGATTTTGCAATCTATTTTAAAATCTTTCTGATTACCTAGGCAGAAAAATTAAGTCTGGCCCTGAGCGTCTGAACTTTTAACTAATTCTGGATCAAATGGCAGCCGCAGATCCTCTAGCAGGACTGCTCCAAGATTTTGTGTGCCCCTGCTATGAGAGCCCCCATCTTTTGATCCCAGTGCAAGGTACTCGTCTATAAATTTGAAAGAACTTAAAATTACAGAGTATTTTTATTTTAATATTGTACTTAATTATATTTATTACCCCCAGTTTGTTTACCAGCCAGTCCCTTGTGTGTAACATTAAGTTAAACACACCACTTTTCACGCTTTATGATGCGTTTTATTAGTAATTTTCAACACAAAGATACAGTATGCACATGTGTGTTTTGAGCATGTATGGGTGTGTGTGTTTTCAAAGTAACATACAATCGTGCTTAATACGGACAAGTCTGGCCTTTCATGTATGTTTCCCCCTTTACTTTGATAATGATGGCTGAAACGGAGTCAGTGGGAGAGTTCAGTCATGTCATCTTATGGGCTTATGTCAGCAGATTATAGCTGATGATAAAGGCCTATGTTGCTATTGTTTATACATAACTGATGTAAACAAACTCGGGCTTATTAATTATTATTACTAATTATTTTTGTTGTTGATCATTTTTACAATATTTTGTTTTCAAACTAATCTTTTGTTCCAGAAAATGGAATCATCACAACTTCCCAAAGACCGAAATGTCAGATATTTACATTTGACATTTTACATGAGCATCATCCACTGAGAAACTGAAAAAGGTAAAACATCACTGTAATACTAGCTGACCACAAAAGAAGATACTGTTTATGTACAAATTATTTCAGTGGTTTGAGGAATTCAGCTTTTACCATTTGAAACTCACCTTCCACTTGTTTTCTTGCTTGACTCTTAGTTGATATTTAATGGTGACCCAGCCGGACGTGGTGTCTGTGTTATGGGGAGGCTCCCATCTGATGTGGAGAAATGGATAGTCTTCTCTCTCCTCCAGCAGCAGCGTTACATTTTCAGGGGCGTTGGGCTTCACTGTTGAGCACAGACAGAACAAAACTCAGGGTCTATGGTCACACAGGGAGGCTGTGCTTTGCATTCACCTCACCCCTGTTAAACAGATATAATGTCCAGTGTGTTCACCCCCTTTGTTTAGAGTGTTAGCATTTCAATTTCAATGCTGAATTGAAAATTGATTGAAATGACCTTTCAATTTCAATCAAAATCAAGGGCAGGATCTGCGATTCTCCCTGTATTTTTTGCATGCTGACCCAGTGACAGCCATTAAGATTACATAGAAATAGTCAGACTTCTCACTGATGGTCTCATTCGCTTGCGTAGGTCATATACAGGCACCAGTATTAAACTGATAAGCAGTTAGAAAATCCCTGTTGTACATTTAACTACCCCTTATAGTGAAGGAAAGCATGCACTTTTCTGTGACTGCAGCACTGTGCTGCCACCAAAGGCTCACTTCCCACAACAAACCCTCTCGTCTACATATTAAGATTCAGACCTTCCCTACAGAGGTGCTATTGGATTTTTGCAGGTGAGAACTCGATTGTCTAACAATGGAATAGACGCCATTGCTAAAAAAAAAAATAAGTTTAAAAGAATCAAATTGGATCAAATTATGACCTGAAAAAGTCAAATAAAACCATGCATTTGGAGACTCATGACACCTCTAGTATAAGTGTGCTAACATTTGTTAACTAGAACTAAAAGCAGTGTATTGTAAGTCAAAGTGTTGGACAAATTGAAATTTTGACATTAGATGAAAAGTCAGGGGATCACTAAAGTTATTATAATTCCTCTTGAGAGAAACACAAATGTCTGTATCAAATTTCATTGTAATCCATCCAATATTTGTTGACATATTTCATTGGATAAGCTAAAATTGACTTGTGGTGCACACCTCACCAGTGTCTGTACAAAATTCCATGCCAATCCATTCAATAGTTGTTGTGACATTTCAGTCTGGACCAAAGTGGTGAACCAACTGACCATTCCTAGAGCCGTGCTGCTAGCATGGAAAAAAACCTGATCTCTGAGAGGACTTGCAGTAGGCAAGGGCGTGTGCAGGAACCACTATCTGTGATTAAACTCACACATGGGGCTCATGAAGTTGGAGATCAGTGTCTTTAGAGAGTTATAAGAATCCGCAAAATATTTAATTTCAGTGATATGTTTGAAATATTTCATCTAATTTCAGTCTAGATCCCTGAAACAAAATCCTTTTACAGCGGAGTTATTATTTTCTTCCATGTGACAGGATGTTGTTAAGTACAAGCGCATGCAGATCACATACTCAACAGCCTGCATAAACAAACAAAAGATGTGAAATCTGATCCGAGACTGTACACGTTTTACACTGGGCACAAACCAGTTCCACCTCATTCTGTGCAGGTTTTTATTTGTGCCTCGTGTCTGCCACCTGGTACTTTTCCATTCCTTACTAAGCCTTAGAACGCTGCACAGCAAAATAAAACTGTACCAATCATTAGTGAAATCAATACAGATAATTTTCTGCTGTGTTAACGTCTACTCTAATGAATACACAGATCTCGTAGTTGTCAATAGTTCAAAGTGTATTGCTCCTAGTCTGACACAAAGTCACTTTTGAGCTAAGCAGGTTAAGCTATTGTAATTATAATTATTCATAATGTATAGTCATTTGTTTTCACTTTGAATTAAACTTTCATTCTGAGTCACATTTGATCAGTGTAGAAAAATCCTCATTATATCCACTGTTGTCCACAAGAATTATATTTTACACATACCTCATAACCCAGAACTTGGAGGATATTTCCAAGATGTACTGACATTTTCCTCTAGTTACAGTCCTTCTTATTTTGCATTTTGGTTTTATTACTTGGCTTTCTTGTCTCTATTTAAGTACAGATTGTGTTGATGTTTAAATCTTTTGCTCTTTTTATTTTTGAGTGCACCTATTACAAAAACCAGTGACACTGAAAGAATAAGAAGAAGATAGTCGGTATCTGTCTGAGGTTTGAGTAACAACTTACCGATGTCCATCACGTCCATCTTAAATGGGTCTGAAGTGGCATTCCCAAGGGCATTGGAGGCCACCACTCTCAGGTAGTAGTCCACCCAGATGGAGGTGTGGTTCTTGTCAAAGAAACAGGAGTTCCTCCCTGCTGACTGATAGTCCGGACACTCATACACTCCCTCTAATCTGAATGTAGACGAAGCAAGACTTTTACTGATCAGGTTATGAGTAAACGATGCTTAAGGCATTTTGCTTGTATATGTATACAAATTAAAATTGTGCCAGTGCCAGGGAATACATGTTTGCACTCAGTAAACAAATACAGGTAATAAATCTAGTGCTGGCTGAAGTAACGACTGTGGTTGACACACAGATTTTCATGTTTTGTTCTAAGACATAAAATATGTCAAGTAATACACCACTCGTGAATTTTTTAACTCTTACGTGTCTTAGAAAAGGCGGTTGCAAACAAGTGGCTAAACTAGACCACAGAGTCACTAGCTTAACATTAGCTTTTTACTTCAGGTGACTGCATTTACACTTAAAATGTAATAAGAACTATGTTTATTTGTGAAGATTATCTTGCTGAATAAAAGTCCAACTATAATAAACTTGTTGTCACAGAGTTCATTTTCTGCAGTAATCAAAACGCAATGAAAAAAATCCAATTGGCCTTTTGTGGAGGAAACCAGAGTGGCAATAACACGTCACTCCTGCAGCACTCTACAAAATTTCATCGAGACTTTGTCGAGATATTTCAGTCTGCATCAAAGTAGTTTCAAGACCAACCCACTGATGCAGCCATGCTTGAAAAGACTTAAATTATTTGGATTGGTATTTTGCCCTCAGGCCAGGGTGAGTAAGGGTCACACAGGTAAAGCAAAGTGAAGTCTGCAGGTTTCCTTCCACTGAAACAAAGATTTTAGCACAAGCATGTGAGCAAGGTAGCTGGTATTTTTCCACTCACCTGTCTACACTGACAAATCAACAAAAACAACAGCTTTACTCTCACTTGCTCTCAGTGTGGATGATAAAATTATCTAAAAATTAAGGGAGCATCTGGTGGCCTGGTGGTTCAGACACATTCAATATACTGTGATTTAAACACCTTTGTAGTTTTCATTCCCCTCTGTCTCTCCCTCACCTACTGTGATCAGTCAAATAAAGAAAAAAGTTCAAGTTAAAACATTAAATTTAAAAACAGCTTGGTTGCTGACTGACGGACTGACCTTTCTCTCTCATAATAGAGGCGGGTTGTGGTTGGCAGCCCTCCGTCAGAGCCTGGCTCCCACCAGCAGGTGAACGTCTCCTTCTCAGGGGACCTGCAGCCAAGCAGGACTGGTTTCCCTGGTGGAGATGAGCCTGACAACACGTGACAAACAATCATTAGCTCCCAATGTCCAATTCAGCACTAATACTATTTAAAAAGAAAAAAAAACTTTAGGCAAAGTAAGACTGGTTCACCCAAATTCCATACTAGGGCTGCACAATTAATCAAAATTTTATCGAAATCACAACATGGCTTTCTGCAATATTCATATCGCAGCAAGTGCAATATTGGTTGAAGGCAAAATGTGTGTCAAAAAACTGAGGCAGAGATTTCCTGTTATACAAATCAGATTCTACAGACTGTGGAGGTACAGATTCCTGCAGAAAAAAAACATCACACCATAGTCATTTTAAGGTTTTTCAATCAAAAAAAGAGTAATGATATAAAAATGATCATTACCTCTAAATCATGTCACAATTGCAATATCAGTCAAAAATAATCACAATTAGATTCAGCCCTATGCTATACATTTTATTCTCACCTGCTGTACCTTTAGTGGTATCTAGACATGCAGATAGTTTTGGTTTTATTTGCTCAGGTTTTGAGGACATGTGTCTGCAAGATAAGTTAATTTTGTTTATGCTCACAGCTTTGAATAACTGCACTTTCAACAGTAAAATTCATTTTCCATAATCAGTGTTCTGGATGTCTTGGATAATCCACAGAACAAGAAAACCAGTGTGGATTCCAGAAAGTTACATAACCCCCTGCTGTATTTTTTTCACTTTTTTTTACCTTTAACTAAAGTAAACTAACAGGCTGCTGGCTGTAAGTTTATATTTATAGGACCAGTGTGTAGAATTCAGTAGCATTTAGCAATGACCTTACAGATTGCAAAAACCTTGTCTGCCAAGTGTGCAGGAAAACCTATGTTGGCCCCAAAACCTAGGAAAAATGCAAAAAAAAAAGCTGCATCTAGAGCCAAAGTTTGGTTTGTCCCTTCCTTCTCTGGAAGAGGCCCCACACCTGCAGATATAAATGGCTTATTTTAAGGTAAAAAAAAATCATAGCGGTTTTCATTTTCTGGTGCTTATACACTAATGAAAACAAGCTTATGAGAATTATATTTTATTTCTGACATATTCTGCCAATACAGATGTCTAGAAGGGACACAAATATGTATTTTTTCCAAAGAAAGTAGTTCCAGTTAACATTGGTCAAAGTTAGGTCTGTGGATTATCCAGAGTACAGAGGTTGCTGTTTTTAAACTGCATTTTTCAATGTTGTGAAATCTCAGAGGCAGATTTCCAAACCCAGACAAATAAAAACCAAAACTAAACTACAAATCTACATGTCTAGATCTGCATACCACTGTTTTAAGCCAAAGATGACATAATCCAAGCCTATCAACTTACTGTTGCACTCAACAGCTGCAGACAGCAGCAAGAGCAATGTTAACCCAAGATCTGTCCTCATCCTGACACAGACTGTCACGCTGTGTGTCCTGAAAAAGGAAGTGACATCACCAGCTTGTGGTTAATGAGGTGATATAAACCCGTGGCTTGGCATACACGTCTTGTTTTTACCTAAAACAAGGAGATATGAGGGGAAAACAATGAGCCCAACCAATAATTGTTTGTACATGTTGGAACCAACACATGCAGGCCATCAATGGGCATCACATGGTGATGGCAGATGATATACGACTAAAAGTATCTGAGAATTAATAAATAAGTGGTGATTGAACCTCTGATGTAAGACTAGATATCATCTTTGATTTTTGATACTGTGATATGACATTAGTGTTGTTTTTTCCAAGTCTGCATTACAGTAATGTGATGAAATTTTCTGAACTTACCACACTGCTCGAGCTGCTCTATTATTCTATTATTTGCCTTTACCCACTTAGTCATTATATCCACATTACTGATGATTACTTATCAAAAATCTCATTGTGTTAATATTTTCTGAAAGTACCAATGGCCATCCCTGGAATATTATCACAATATTGATACAGAAGTTGTCAAAAACATCATGATATTTGACTCTGTTCATACTGCCAAGCCTAAAATTTGACTGACAGCAACATACAACCATTTCAACACCCAAAAATTATTTAAGCTTCACAAGTTTGTAGGTAAGATATCTCAAAGGTGAGGAATAATACTGGACTTACCAGAATCAGCCAGACAACTGTCTGGTGGTACTGTGTTAAATTTGTAAAACAAACCTCGAATCTTCAGTTTAAGAATACTATTGGTTTATATAAACTCATCTGTCTTGCAAATATCGCTCTGTGAAATAACACAAATGGACTTTATATACTTCCTCAATCCTGGGAGTTCATCTTCATTTAGATCACACACACACACACACACACACACACACACACACACACACACACACACAGACACTGTGCACAAACTTATAAAACACCAGCATAGCCTGTAAGTTGGAAACTCTAAAATGCATGTCAGAGTTTTAGGCATTCCTTTTTCTGCATGTTTTTGGACTCCTGCAATTTGAAGGAGGTTGACTAATGGGCTCAGAGTCAGCTCTTCGCAGATTTATGTTCCCTGGGTCAAACTCAAAAATGGCTTTTCTTTGACACACAACAGTAAAATGCTTTTTGCAATTAGTCACCTGAAGAAGTGTGGGAAAACTTTCTTCACTGGCTGCCAGTCTGTAATTTACTGGATGCCACAAAGGGGATAGCCCACACCTTTTCACTTAGTATAATCTTGTTTTGTATGGTAACCACAGGGACGACAAGCTCAGCCCTGATTAGTCTTAACAGGATCACTTTGGCAACATCTGACCTATTTCTCAAATCTAGACCTTTTTCAAATTTCAAAATTCCTCATGTTAAATATTCAACTTTACTCTCAGATTAAGCTGTGTCTCTGTGGTAATACTATTTTAATGTAATATAATATTATTTATTTGCAGATTATTTTATTTAAAAACAAATGTAATTTAATCAACTAAATGACATATCTTAATGGTTGATGCTTAATAAACTTAAAATGTAATAGGAATAGGAATAAATCATTATGATGATTAGACCCTACATCAGAAACAAAAAGTAGTACTATTTATGTAAATACTGTGCCTCTAAGGTGAATTACTATTATACAAAAATTACACCATACATTGTTATGATTCGTTTCAAAACAGAAAAAAAATATTGTATCATTATTATTTCTATTATTATTAAAGGTTTATTGGCAAGATACATGCACGAAATTCTGTACACGACATACCACAGAGATGAAGAAATCCTTTCTGCGCAACTCCTGGTGCAAATTATTCACTTTTAACTGATTATTCGATTAGGAGAAATGCAATTTGATGACACTATGATCCAGTTTTTCGTCATATTATCACAAACATTAGGTTACAAAACGGATTATCATCCCGGTTTACAAAGTGAACAATATATGCTATTGAAGATGAGTAAACCTGCGCAAATAAAGGTAAACGCAGCTCCGCTGTTCACTCACCTGTTCAGGTCGGTCGTCTACCTTCGCCACTCTGTAAATAAACTACATTTAACTGATAACAGACACACCGACAGGAGGAAATAACCCTCTTCAGTCGGGAGCTACATTACTGCAGGCGACCATCTCACACCTGGCAACCGGTGTGTGTCACCTCAGGTAAGAATAAGGAAGAGAGGTGTCCTCTGGTTCATGAAGGGGAGGGGCTTGATCTCCGGAGAGCAACTCCAAACTGAAGCGGCTCACTTTTAAAGGGATAGTTCACCCAAAAATGAGAATAAAGTCATTATCTACTCAGTCTCAAGTGTATTGAGGGTCGGGTTTATTTTAGTCCATGAAACACTGCTGGATTTCACAGGAAAACAATGTTGCACAATGTCCCAAACAATGGAAGTGAACGGTGACCAGTTTTCAAACATAAAAAAAACAACTGAAGAAGAAACTTTCCACAACACACGCAATAAAATTTTCATTTTGGGTGAACTGTCCCTTTAACATATTTTATGTTCCTGCCATAAGCATATTAATATTAAAAATAAGTCGATGCAACGAGAGGCGAATATTTAAAATTAGTGGAAAAAAATCTTTAAATGAATAAATAATGACAGACATTAAGTTGAAGTTTCATCAAATATGTCTATGTAATATTTTTTTTTAAATTTCCTTTTTATTGTTCGTAAGAACAAGAGATTTAAGCACTGAGTTAAAATAAATCAAACGAGGGTTGCAAACTTAAAAACTTCTGTTCATTAAAAAAAGAAAATATCAACATAGTTAAGAGTTGTGTGACTCATATTGTGATAATGAATTATATCTTTAACAGTGAAACAGTGACTAACATTAGTGATTTTGAAAATATGATTATTCATATCCACATATCTGGAGATGATTGAATTCACTGGATAGATTTTATTTTAAATTTTGAAATTGATTTCTTTGACTTTTGTAAGGACTACAAAATTTATTGGATAAAAGCCATGTTTATTTCTTCCAAGTGAGTTCTGATATTTTTTTTCCTCTCAGGATGATTTTGATTTCACTTTGAATACAACATAATATTAACCGATATTAGCTGCTAGTAATGAGTTACAAGGCGTGGCTTACTCTTTGTACACAGGCATCCAAAGTTAATCGAATAACTTATCCTCAACGATATAACACACTTTTTAACACACCTGAGAAGTGTCACACAACTCTATTTCCTATTACAAAAAAATCTTCAGCCACAGTGGGTCATCTTGATGCATAAACAATCTTGGGCAGAGCTAAGGTAGCAGTGTGTTAGTAAGGTGTAGAGTCCAGACTTTTTGTCTTGAAATGAACTGTCAAGTGTAAGAAATATAGGAGACAGAGACAGGCAGTTTATTATCAGGTAGTTTGAAAATTCAGGAAATGATCAAAAGAAAACTGCAGAAGATTACAGTAAGCTATTTTATTTTATTTGTTTTAATTCTAGTATGTCATTACTTGAGTAGTCCTGTGACACAGTGAAATAGATAGATAGATAGATAGATAGATAGATAGATAGATAGATAGATAGATAGATAGATAGATAGATAGATAGAGTACTTGATTAAATATAGCAGCAAAGTCACACAAGTAACCAAACAAATTAGGAAGATATAGGCCATTTATAATGAATGTCTTATTAGAAAGTAGTACCAACAACCTTTTAACTTTGGTGACTGAGGGTCATACAGTTTTCCTGCACAGCAACAAAGATTTGTGCACAGCTGACTGAGCACACTGTACATGTGTGAACAAGGGGGCTGGTAATTTTCCACTCACCTGTGTACCAGAGCCAGGCTCATAGCCCGTCTGACTCGAGGCTGCAGTAAAAACATGTGAAGAAGGCATATTGTTGCAGTCATCATTTTATCACTCTGGTTTCAGTTGTGTGAACATTGGACTGTTTTTGTTTCTTATATTTGTGCACCACGGCTGCAGCCAGCAACCCCTGGGTCTGCTGTCTACAACACCGTTTTAAGAACAACAGTTTTACCTTCTCTTGCTCTCAGTGTGGGTGACAACCGCAACTGAAACTTCTTGGAGCATCTGGTGGCCTTGTGGTTAAGATTCATGCAGGACTGTATACTGTGAAATGATGGACCTTTCTTTGTTGTATGTCTTTCTCTTCTGTGACCTGGTGAAACATGGCGAAATGCTAAACAATCCTTTCTCCAATTCTCTGTCATAATAGACTTGTTGCATAGTCAGCAGCCTGGCAGCCATGAACAAGTAAACGTCTCCTTCATAAGGGGTTTCCCCCAGTGGAGACATGTCTGGCAAAATGTGACAAACAACCATTAACTACCAATTTCCAAATATTTAATAATAAAACAAAACAAAAATGTTGTCATGGTAAGACACAGGAGGCGTTTGTTCCTTGCATTATATGGAATACATAAGCACTGAATGGAAAGCGAGATCCATTTTTTAGTCTGATCTGAATTATTTTCCCTCCTATGTTTATGACTTAAGAACAGGCGAAAAAAGGTTTTGCCAGGATAATCTTCTTTTCATCTGTCAAAAACAGGATTTGTTTATTGTTGTAATGCTCACTGCTGCCACAAGAGGCTGTACACCAGTAACACATGTTCTAAATAGGTCTAAACGCATTCATGTTTTCTTCCAGATGAGTTTAAAATTCTCTATGCACTGGTAACACAAGTATGTGACATTACTGTCATGTCTGTCTTTCTGGCACATATCCTGCCAGAAATGATCATGAGCAAAAAAAATCAGCTGCCAAAGCTTTTTTCCACCGGTTTTCCCACATGAAAATTAAAATTATCCTGACAAACCTTTTGTTATCACCTGAAGAAAATATTTTAGATCAGACTTAGAAAATGGATCAGCATTTTTTTCTCATTTGTCTTTCCATACACCAGTCGTTTTCAGAGGTTAGATTTTATTGGTAAAATGTACCTTAAATTCTCAAGAATAAGTCTTTTAGGTTTTATTGGGAAACATTTCAGCAAACCTACATGTATGTATATATATGTATATGTATATATATATGTATATATATATATATATATATATAGTGTGCAAGGGCCCCAGACTTAGCTTTTGGTGGGAGAAAATCATGACGTCAACTTTCTGGGTGTGTAGTCTTTCTAATTTTGTATCTTCACAACAGTTTTATAACAAACTGCAACTGTGTTGACTTGAAAAATTATCTTTTAAACTGACAACACACATTATGTATGACTCCTAGCACAGTTCAGACAGGATCAAAAATAATTTGTCTTGCCAATGTGTCTCACTGAGAGTCTGTATACCATTGTGACCTGAGTCTGTGCGTGTGTTGGTGGTCTAATGTAGTGGCCATTTATCATGTCCCAAATTCCTAGGACCCTTAATCAGCAGAGTATCTTGTTTTGACTCATGGTCCACATAATGAAAAACCCAACGTATCCACATTTAACGAGGCAGGTGAACTTGAACTAGGGTTTATTGAACATTGATTACAGCATCACAGCATGTGATCCAACTTACAGACTTATATCTAGTACATATTCAGATAACACAATCAAAAAACTACAGCGATCCAAACCTCTGCTGATTTCCAACACACATTTCCACAAAACCTGCATCACAGTATTATCACCTGAACATATAAATAATATAACAACAAATGGAGCAATATGAGATGTGCTTAAGTGGCTCTTACATGTAATATTCCTAGCTCACTTTTACACATGGCACTACTTTTTTTTTATGATAAAGTAATGAGTAAAGGGGGGCCCACACAAAGAGTGGCCTAGTGGCCCACTACCACCTTAATTCGTCACTGGTTAAAATGCGTTTATCTGCAGTTCCTCATCTTGACCCATACACGATCTTTGGCAAAGGCAGCCTGCAGCTGCGTGAGGGGAAAAACCAAGACAGCGCGGTAGGTGTGTCTGCATCACTTCTGCCGTTTCTTCCAGGAAGTACAGTTTTTTTTTTTTTTGTCTTGTTGTCAAGTGCATTAGCATTGTCTTTGGTCTGAGAGAAACGCGTTAATGGTGAAGTTTTCTCGGTGGCTGCCATGTCGGATTCTTTGGATCGGTCCACGAAGATCAACCTGTTTAAGGAGCCGGTGGTGAAGAAGCTCTGCGAGGTGCTGGACAAGTCCACCAGCAAGGGATGGCGAAAACTTGGAGAGATAGTCGGCAATGACCGACGGTTCAAAGTCAGGTGGGTTCAAACTATTTCAGACTGTAAACTTTATAAAACTACAGGTGTATTGTTGTTAATCCTATAGTGTGTTATTTTATAAATATAGTGCCTAGTAAATACTCACAGGATTATGAGATAACATAACAGATAAAAGGGACATTGTCTAGGAAGTCAGATGAATTATTAAGAGATTGAATGTAATAAATGTAGACTAATACATGTTAAAGGACAATCCCAGATGAGCCCCTTTCCTGACATAAAATGAGATGTTGTACTTCCAGGATCGTGCAGTTTAAGATCTCAAAGTACAGTATAAGACATTAAACGCCCAAACTGTCACCATTGTACCTTCAATCATAAATGCAAGACAGAATTATTCAACAAACAAGCACGGAAAACTTTAGACAAGAGTTCATTCAGTTTTGATCCTTGCCTTATTCTAAGAAAGCACAATCAGTTTAAATGGGAAAGCCTCATCAAATGCAGAAATGTTCGCCTAGTTTACAAGATTATACCTGGTTTAGCTCCTCCTCCTCTGTCTGGTTGCTTCAATTTCAAATATACCTTAAACAGAGCCACTAGAGGTGCAGCCATGGTGGGTCTGCACAATCCCACACTTTTTCTTCTTGTGTTCATTAATTGTATTATAAATGTTTTTTACTGTAATGTCATATGTCTTAAACTGTTGCACATGTTGCAGTATTATTATTTTTTATTATTCTAGGAGGCCTTAAAAACAGCTGGTAAAGGGACCACAGATGAAAACTAGCCTTTAACAAACTCTTGTGCATTTTTATATTGAGTGCTGATTAATGTACATTTACTCTTGTTTAAAATTTTGTCTGTATTTCTTGTAAATTTGTTCTTTGCACGTGGTTCTCTGTAAATACATTGACCATTACTGACAACTGTAGTCAAAATCGTTGTATTTTTTTTTAAAACATATTTTGCCAATAAAGTTTATTCTTGTTCTGATATACTAAACATGACGTTCTGTCAATCTCCTGCATCGTTCTCCAGCTCAGACGACATGGACATGTGCTCTCTGAAGGTGTTGCAGCTGGAGGGCAGCCCGAGCCGCATGCTGCTGAGGCTGATGGGAGAGCGAGGCTGCACCGTGGGTCACCTGACGGACTACCTCCAAACTCTGGGTAACACGGAGGCCCTGCAGTGCCTGAAGCCAGCAGGTACAGTAAAACCTTTCAAGTGAGGTTGATCTTTGTTGTCTGTGTTGTATTTTTAGTTTAAAGGGAATTTATGACTCATCCCATGGTGTTTGGAAAAAGTATATTGCCAGGCGTATTTGAATTCAGTGCAACAGCAGAGAAGCGTTGGAGGCAGCAGGGTTTAATGAGTTTGGATTTTGGGAAGAGGAAACTCCAGACTTGTATTGTTTTCTATATTATAACTAAGATGTCCTTTTAACCAGGGTGATTTTGATGTGCAACATTAGATGTCACCTCCACACAGAAATTGTCTACCTTTGCTATGAGTATATAACTTATCTGAAATCAGTGTAACAAAGATAAGATGAAGTGTGAATTCATAGTGAAAGTATTGTAAATGTACAGCCTTGCAGATCCTCATTCAGCCCCAGTCTGTCGCTCTTATATCTGGCCACAATCTACGTCTCAGCTGCCACGCTGTGGGCAGATCTCCGGTACAGTACCAGTGGTTCAAGACCAAGGAAGAGGTGAGCTGCAGTCACCCCCCGTCCACACACACACACACACATGCAGATATAAATAGTTGTTTTTGCTGAGACTTCTTCATCTCTGCTGTGTTTGTTTCTTTGTTGTCAATGCTGAGTTTGTGTGAGATGTTTTATGAAGCAGCTGCACTGATTATTTTGCATCATCTCCTTGTTGTTCTTCATACTTTTGTCCTTTTGTTAAGTATCTTTTAGTTTGCAGTTTAAGTGCCAAATTAACAATTTTGGCCTTGAAATCTTCTTCATCAGCACTTCTTTATTTTCTTTGCTTAGTTATCCAAACCCCAACTTATATCCTGGGACGAGCCACTCGAATGGCAGATCTGCATTCCTAGGTTGAGAAACATGTCTATATTATTTTTAATTAGTCCATAATGTTGACATAAATACCATAGGTTTCGCATTGCATCACCTTGTGCAAACCTGAATACGAAAAGAAACTGAAAACCTGAACCCGAAACTTTTACAAAACTACACAATGTTCACCTGCACTGTATTCTGTATAAAAATATTGGGTGACTAAAAGTGAACTGGATACTGTCAAACTGCTCACTTTTCCCCTTTTCCACTGACATCTGAAACCAGTTTTTTTCCATAGCTGACCATCCAAAATTTCAAAAGAGTTTCAAAAGAGAGTTTGACTGCTCTGTGTTTTAAAGATAGCATTTTGTTTTGGCGGCATTCTTTGTTTTAAATCCTCTGAAGTTGCACTTTGGTAACCATGCTTCGACCCTAAAATCCTGCAATCCATCTCATGTACTCATGAGACACTGTAGGATATAGGATACTTCAACAAAAGACTTTTGAAGAGCGAGTAGCATTAGCAGAGGAGAGTGAACATGGGTGGGTGAGGAAATTAGATTTCAGTTTACAGATGGGGGACTGCTGTTTCGCGTCTGAGCTGGAATGACGTTACACCAAGCTTATATGTAAATGTGATTCACATTTTCACAACTTCAGGTGCCAAACAGCACCTCTCCGGACCTGATGATAAGTCCAGTCCATCTGAAGGACGCTGGGTTTTACATCTGCAGGGTCAACTGTGGGGACGCCTATGAATTCAGCCAGTGGGCTCAGGTGGACGTCCTGAATGCCACCATGTCTTGCGGTAAGATGTCACAGGTGTTTTAGAGCCTGTTTACACCTGGCAATAACGTGTCTCGTGTGATCCAATCACGAGTGGACAGCTCTATGTATGTGAGTTCATATCTGGCATTACAGTGTGTTTCCATTTGCGTCTTGAGTTGTGATGTCACATGTGATCTGATGTCACTTCCCCGCTCCATATGCAAATGAACACATTGAGCATAATTTCCATTTTCAAACACCAAACACTTTGTTGTTTGGAACAGGTGACAAAACAGTACTAGTCAACATGCTGGGACAAATAGACACAAGAAAGAAGAAATTAATAATTTAATGTATAACATTTGCTGAATTTACAAGAAGACCCAA
Source organism: Lutjanus erythropterus (assembly GCF_056507025.1). Taxonomy (NCBI): domain Eukaryota; kingdom Metazoa; phylum Chordata; class Actinopteri; order Lutjaniformes; family Lutjanidae; genus Lutjanus; species Lutjanus erythropterus. Next base: position 16,897,809 of record NC_139326.1, on the reverse strand, counting down.
ATAATCAGGAACTTTGTCCTAACTCAACAACTCAAAGTTTTCTTGGGACTTTATCTACGGGTGACAAAGAAGTAATCTATATTTGATATTGTTGACAGTATTTGTAAAATTTTATGTTAACCATCAATAATATGTTGTCTTCTTTCATACATTTAGCGTAAATGGTTGGCAGGTAGATGCACATCAGACATGGAGTAGCCATCGGTACAGTGATGCCGCGACGATCACAGTGGATCTCATGCATGAATCATTCATTTGATTTGAACTTAAGCTGTGTGGGCGAACAGTTGAGTACCCTCAACCACTTGTAAGCCAGTAACCACAAAAGCTAACTCACATTTTGTGTTTTGAAATATTAATAAAAAGAAGAAAAAGTATTTCGCTTCATGGAAGCACAGAAAAAAATGTTAGCATACAACTATTTAATAGTTTTAAATGTTTACACTTCAAGATGCTCGGGTTTCCAAGACTGATTCTTTGTTCTGGGGCCTCAACTTAAGATAGGTCTGACATGTCCCGATTAGTTGTTTAACTGATATTCAGGCTGGATTATTCCAAATAGATGTGCACATGGACATCTGCAGACACCACAGACCTGCAGTGCACCCCCCAAACTTCTCCAGTTATTAACACCACATTTCATCCAGCTCACATACCACTGCTCAGTGGACCAGATAAGCACTATACTTGTGTGTGCATAAAGGCAGCATCTCCACATCCATTTTTGTTCCTCAAAAAGCAAAAATCCATTAAATAAATGTCCAAATGATATTTGTTGCACAGAAACTGAACCCAGTGGCCTGCTGGTCATTCCAGCGATACTCCAATTCACTGGTCTGTTTTTTTTTTTACTGTCCTTCGGTGTCATTTCTGTTCCTTTCCGTTTCTTTTCTTCCTTTTTCTGAGTGATACTTCACCTCTCAAATGTCAGTGGCTTGTTGGTTTGTGGTTTGCAGTTCAGTCTGCACACATATCAAATTAAAGATCAAACGCGATTCATCAACACACCCAGGAGGATAAGAACAGACCTGGCTGTCAGTGCACATGTCATGACTATATATAGGATTTTCATATTTTCCTCCCACTGCTTTGTTTAAGAACAAATATAAAATAAAAATAAGGAAACATTCATGCATGAGGCCCATTGTTTTTTAAAAGGTAGAAACAACTTAATGTTTTGCATTTAATGCTGAATTTACAAGAAGGTACAAATGATTAAGAACTTGCCATTTTGTTTCTACTCGCTCAGCATCTCTCAAAACTGTGCAATATTTAGAGGGGATATTGGTGAAATCAATTTATCTTGGTAGGTAAGAGAGCACAAACACATCATTTACATTACAGTGAACCACATGGAAATCAGACACCTCTTTCACGAATACTTGAGGGACAACAGCTAAAAAGGAGGTCTTTCAGTGTGGCCCGGGACACATTGTGTACACACTGCTAAAGAATGTGGTCACATCCAGCCCAGATCATCGCTGAATGTGGTCAGAGCAATCAAACCTCATTGCACCTTAGGTGCATTCAGATCTGCACTTAGAGCTGTCCACTTGTGATCACACCACCGAAGACACTTGTTGATACTGTACCAGGTGTAAACTGGCTCTAAATCTCACTTTGACTGATGTTTCCTGCTCTGTGTGCTATCTTTATAAATTTATTGTTGTTTTTTTCCACCTTTATTTGAGCCATTTTTGTGATTTTACTTATATTTGACGTCTGGATTAGTTGCAGGACAGGATATGTTTATGTCTTTAGAAGAGCTGAACCCCTATTTTAACTGGATGTAGTAGATAATATGCTAATGATGCCTCCTCTTTCTACACCAGGGCAGAGTTATCATTCCTTGGAAGGTCGGCTTAAGATGGTGATCCAGCCTCAGTCGCAGCGGCTACACGTTGGGGAAAACCTGCAGCTGGAGTGTGGAGCCGTGGGACGGCCGATCCCTCGATACCAGTGGCACAGAAATGGTATTCCAATCCCCAGTGCCACAAAGAGAAAACTCATGGTAAGTGGATTGCTGTTAGAGGGATTATGATGTTCCTCTTAGAAAGAGAATCTGCTTTTAACTTCTTGTGTGGAAACTGTTTTCTCTGTCTATGCATTTCAGATTCCTCATGTGATGCAGGATCAGCACGGCAGGTATCGCTGTGAGATCAGCAGCAGCACTGAAAGAATGTGGACCAATGAAGTTGACGTTGTGATAGGTATGTAACATTTACGTACATTTTTCTGATACTGCCATGACAGCCCAGTACAACCAGCTCTCATGTCATTACCTTTGAGTCATTATTTGCTCTGTTCTTGACTGAAAGCACCGAGGATATCTGTCCAGGTTTCAGGAGCAATGGAGTGCTCTGAAGGTAGAGTTGAAAGGATTGGTGCATGATGAATCTGGTGGAAATTGGGTCGCGATTAGTGGGCAATTTCTGCTGGAAAGTGTTGATCTTAATTTTGTTCAAAAGTCTAATATGTTCCTGTAACTGCATGTGGATCATGATCTGGAATATTGTCACATTAACACAAAACAGCTTGAGATTCACAGGGTTTGATCTTTAGGTTTCACGTGCATGAATTTTTGATTTGATTAATGCCGTTACTTTCAACTAATTTTACATTTAAGGTGCAACATGTAAGAATTTTGGTTTAAAACAGTCAAACTGAAGTTATCATCAGAATGTGAAGAAAAAACAGTTTTGACCTTATGTCAAAGACGTCTACTGCATGTGTGTGCAGAGATATCGGTTTAACATGTTAATCAGCTAGCCCCCGGCTCATCCTGTCTCGTAATACCACTTTATACCTCATGAGGTATGAAGGTCATTTTTCCATCCGTGATTCTGTTTTCACAGCAGGAGGAGAGCTGCATTTGGAAGAAACTTGTCGTTGACTGGGTATATTCAAACGATGTGAAACCGATTTGGTGCTGAATGACATCAACACCAAACAGGTGCACTTACAAGCTTTTACAAGTGAACTGCGTAGGCATATACATTAAACAGGATACTCTCTGTGTTTCTCTGCAGTATGTGTAATTTTAACTTCTCACGCAGCAGAGTGAACAGGTGAGGGAGTGGTAGAGCGTGGGGAGACTGTCCACTTGTCAGCAGATACCGTTAGTCTCTCAGATGGATAAAAAAAAAATGAAAAATGCCAAATGGGTCACAAAATATACTTGGGCACACACCCAAATAAAATCCGTGTGTCTAGGAAACACTGCAGAATATGAAACATGCTGTTTACAGACGGGTCCGTCGTCACGAGTTTGTGGGAGTGACAGACAGAGAGATGGGGGTTGCGTCTAGAAGGAAACCACAGATTTGCGAAAGATTGTGAGAGTGATTGTATTTAAGAGAAACAGTGAGAGAGAGTTTTTAGAAAATCAAGGGCTCCCTTCAAGCTCCAGTTACCAGCAGTCAGCGGTTACTCAAGCGACAGCGCTGTCCTCGATTGGTTTGAGTATGACTCTGACAAGTAGCCAGTTCTTACATATTGCACCTTTAAATGATAGCTGTATTCTGTATGTGTCTTTCTGTCAACAGATCCCATGAACAGACCAAAACCAACAATTAATTGATCCTGCTATCTGAATCCTGTCGTATTTTCTGTGTATCAAAGCCAGATATGGCTCATTGCTCTGTCATAAACTATGACATGGACACGAGTGACATGTTCTTTTGTTTCAGTGAACACACCAGTTTATTTTCAGTCAGTCCCACACACTGCTATAAAGACTCAGAAGAGCAGCTTAAAATAGCCCCCAACAAAAGCACTAACTTCTCCTCTTTGAGTAAATTTGAAATAGTAGTGATCTAAAGATAAACAGACAGCGTGGGGAGGTTGGAAAGTATCGACAGACAGACTAATGCATTGTTGTTTTTGGTGTTTTTTTGGGGATCTGTTGACAAAAAGAAAAACATAGAATAACACTAGCCATAATCTCTAAATTTAATTACAACCAGTTGATTCAATTGCATGAAAGTCAGACGTCTTTTTAGGCCTACCTTCCCTTTGACTAATAATTTTTTCCTGAATCAAAAAAAATATTTTTCTAACACCGATGTAAAAATGTTCCGCTTATAATGTTGGTTAAGTATTTGTATTTTTGATTTCTAGATGACGTTTACGCCATTGGAGGAGGTAAGAGTGAACATACTCATCGAGTATTTATTTATTTAACTGTTTGCACACATATTTTCCATACACAGTAACTTGTCATATAATCCTTTGTTGTGTGTTTACTATAATTTACAATTTCAGGTTCCAGTGAATTTTTCCTAAATAGTATACCAGAACAACTTTATGGTAAGAGTCTTACAACACACTTCTGTTTGCTAGTGTTTGTGAATTACCAAAATATGATCACAGTGTTCTCTACTGTGTGTTTCCACTTATTCTAGTGATTACTCTGACTGATGTAAGGGTTTTTTAATATGTCAACCTTGTAACTGTTATATCTGATAGAACCATCATCCCCCCCCTCAACCAACTTAAACACCAACTTAAACTTGAAGCTTCCTTTAACATGATATGATGATGATGATATAATCAACTTCCTTCCTGTCTGCATTTCTTTGAAATAGTCTTTTGTAGCACCTCTATCTGATTTACCAGTGAATCAGTCAAACATATTGTGAATTTATTTAAGGTCAGTTCTTTCCATGCTGCAGCATATTGTTGGGAAAAGAGACTAAAAATAAAATACAGGAATAATCAAGGGAAAAAACAGACAAACAAATGGGTGGAGGTAAGTTAATAAAAGCATAGAATATCTTGTTAATATTATAACACCAACAGCATTGGACAAACAACAACATAAAATATAAATTTAATAAAAACCAGAGAGTGATCAGGTGTGTCTTCATGACAAAAACTGAGTTTTCTTTCTTTTTTGTTTGACAGTTTTAAAGATATAAATGGAGGGAGAGTATCTGATTGTTAGTGACAAACTGTTCCATGATTTGGTGTGTGTCATGACAAAGGATGTTGAGTAAAAGCAAGACAACAAAAACAAATTAGATTGAAACTGCACTTGAGCAGTGTTCTCGAGTAAATCCTGACTGACTGACAGCTGCAACAAAATTAAACATCCATCAGCCACAACAGACGTTCTGCAGGGCAACTGTCTTGCACTACACAGTGATTCTGTTGATTTTTGTTTAGCACAGATATATCATGTTGGAATATGTTGAAAATTTCTTAAAATAATGACTGAGATATAAAATCATACATACTAAATCAATATTTTGAGATAAGCGAGTCATTATTTTTAGGGTGTTTTTCACCATAATGACTTGCAGGATCTTTCTTTTTTTCAACACATTGGAAAAAATGGGCTTCCATAATTCTGATATATGTAGTTTACTGAGGAGAAAATGTACAGTTTAGTCATTGGGGATCATTGTATTAAAGTCATAATATTGTTAAGGATGTTTGCAATCTTGACAGTTATTTTAAAATTCCGCTTCACTGTCATGTATGAGTTGTTCTTCCCTCCAGTAGTATCTGGGATAACAGTATGGTTTCTCCCCTCTTCTGCGTCCCGTCACAGCAACTGACAAAGTGGCCCTGCTGATCGGCAATCTGTCTTACCAGAACCACCCGCAGCTCAAAGCTCCCATGGTAGACGTGTACGACCTCACCAACCTCCTGCGGCAGCTGAACTTCCAGGTGGTTTCGCTGCTGGACCTCACGGAGTCGGAGATGAGAAACGCCGTTGATGAGTTCCTGTTCCTGCTTCACAAAGGCGTCTATGGTATGTTGGGATTTTACAAACCAGTGGATGCTTCCAAAGCATCAAATATTCACAACGTAAAACATGTATTATGTTTTAGGTGATTATAGTCTTTTAGAATGACAGATCTTTGACGGTTTCGTTAAGGAAGGATTGATATGCTCACTTCCCTCTTTAGGTCTGCTGTACTACGCTGGTCATGGATATGAGAACTATGGCAACAGTTTCATGGTGCCAGTAGATGCACCGAACCCGTACCGCTCAGCCAACTGTCTGTGTGTGCAGAGCATCCTTAAACTGATGCAGGAGAAGGAGACGGGCCTCAATGTGTTTCTGCTGGACATGTGCAGGAAGAGGTGAGTCCTTGATTAATCGTTTGGTCAAGAAAAATAGATGTTCATGTCAGAGCCCAAAGTGATGTCTTCAAACTGCTTGTTTTGTCCAAAACGTCAAAAAATTCAGTTAATTCTCATGAAAAGTAGCACTTTTTGACATTTGAGTAGGTAGAAAATTGTTTGAGCTCAAGTTTTGTTACTCACATAAAATTAACCTTTACATCCCCGTAGTGTTTTTATCCAATGTGATGTTTCCCTTAGTTTAAACTTATGAATGTCTTTTTTTTTTTAAAGATGATAGACGATATTAGGTAGAATATGAGGTGAAGTAGATGGTATGACATTCAATAAAGGCAGTGGTGGAATAGAAGTACATTTGCTCAAGTACAAATTTGAGGTACTTGTGCTTTGTTTGTCTACTCCACTACATTTCAGAGGGAAATTTTGTACTTTATACTGCATTACAATTGATGCTGTGTTACAAATTAAACTAACCAACAAGTTGTGCTGAAATTATTATTTTATTGACTGAAGATTAATTGGCAACTATTTTGATCTTTCAAATTATTTTCCAAGCAAAAACATCAAAAACAAACCATGCTGTATATTTGCAAACCAAACAATCATTTGATCGAGAAAATAATGAATGAATTATGAATGAATGAGTCATTACCTTGGTTTGTATCTTGGAAGTTTCATAGATTTATTAATTTTCCAGGAATATTCATGACGACAGCACTCCTAACATCGTCCTGAGGGTTACGGCCAACATCGTCTTTGGATACGCCACGTGAGTTTGAGGCACCAATTATCATTCAAAATTTAAAACGGTACACTTTTTTGTCTCTCAAGATTATAAACTGTTGTGTTCTTCGTTTTGCTGTTCAGATGTCAAGATGCCGAGGCCTTTGAGCTCAGCTCCAGTGGCTTCACCAACGGCGTGTTTGTCAAGTTTTTGAAGAAGCGACTGCTAGACGATGAGAAAATCACTGTGGTGCTGGACAGAGTCGCCGAGGGTGAGAGACGAACAGAAACACAATATAATAACATCATATGTAGCCCTGCAAGAAGCTCAGAGATAAACAGTGAAAATCCTAGTTACATCAGAAGTATTATACATAACATATAAGTTAAGATTATTCCCTTCAGTCTTGAGCTCTTTGCGTAATCACAAATAGTAAAACATACATCTTAAAATTAATTAATGACTGAGGGATTATTAAGTTATCATAAAGAATTATGATAAAATAATTAAATGACAGTTTTGCTGTGTTAATGAATTGAATGTGATTGCTTTACAGTTACTGTTTCCCTCAGGATGTCTTGCAGATTATTTTTCAATAGAAGGGTAATAAAGTTAATTAATTGTAGCATTTGTATTAATTGAACTTTTTGTATTATTTATGTCAAAGTTGTATCAGCTTGCTTGTGGGCTAATGGAGTTTAGGATATGGACAAGATATGTCTTTAATATGAGCTCAGGGTGGATAAATTATATGTACTTAAAATAAAATGCTACTAACAGTGCTCCCTTTGTTTGCACCCATTTTCAGCTTGTGTTTTGGATATTTTGTGAGGTGTTACAGGTCTTACAGTCAACACAGGCTGTTGTTGGTCCGGTTACATGCGATTTATACCTTCTTGTGTCCAGACATGGGTCAGTTTGATGCTACGAAGGGGAAGCAGGCTCTGGAGATCCGCAGCAGTCTGTCAGAGAGGAGAGCTCTGACCGATCCTATTCTGCCCGGCGACAGCGCTGATCTCGCCCACGCTCACAGCCGCCAGTGGGCAAAGGCTCACGGTGAGATTAAAATGCAAACTCTTTTACTTTCTTTTAAATGTTTGTTCATCACCTGTTATCGCTGCACTGGGAAGCCCCCATTTGCCTGCTGCAGAAGTGCACACAAATATTGACTCACTCACACTGTACACACTTGCACATATGGTGGCTTTCCTGGACAATCACACTGTTGTTTGAAACTGTTGTTGGGGCAGCAGGAGGGAAGACTGATTATCACCTCCTCTTCAGCTAATTAACATTTCTTTATGGAAAACAGAAGTAAAAAAAACATTCATTCCTGTAGTTTTGTTGTAATTATTCCAAAGTGATAGACTTTCGGTTGATTGTTCCCTATTGCAGTGGTTTCTAAGGGTGCGCTTTGCCAAACAAACAGATGTATTTCGGCCAATAACGAGAAGTGGTCGCACCCTTTGTGGTTCCCAATTTTTGCTTATGATGTCTGCGTGTGACCCTTTTATGAGGTTGCAGCCTCAGTGTTGACACAAGTCATGAACAGTTCAACCAAAGACTTATTTTTCTGTTGGTTGGAAATTTCTGCTGTATCAAATTTTAAGTTTCAGGGACTTTTCCCCGTCTTTCCGGTTACTTTTGTGTCTGATATAACAATGACGTTTAGTGGTAATTTCAGTAATTTGTTGATTGTTGAAGGATATTATGCTTTTTGGCACATTTTTAACTAATTAGTCACAAACTTCTAGGTCAGCGAGCAAACACAAAACACTGATATTAAACAAGTAAGCACACACAAAGTGGATGTGCTTCATGATAAATCAGTGAATGTAAGTTAATACTCAGGACATGGAAATGAAAACCAGGTGTGGCTTTTGAAATGTTTGGGGTTTTTTTGTATATTATTCCAGAGCTTCCAGAGAGTATGTGTCTCACCTTTGACTGCGGGGCTCAGATCAAGTTGGGCTTCGCTGCAGAGTTCTCCAATGTGCTCGTCATTTACACTCACATCGTTAAGAAGCCCGAGGACATGTCCTTCTGCCAGGCTCACGTCACTGACTTCTCACAGGTTAGTGTGTTGTTATGTTGTCATAAACACTGGTTATTAAGAAAAAGCAGATAATTTCACACCTTTCCCACCAGTCTAACAGGAAACTTGTAGGGAAACTGGAAAATTAAATAAGAGCATAAGACAATAATATTATAGATAAAGCAAAGCCACAGAATGCATGTACTTTGAATGTATGTGTTTTTGTGGACTGTTCACTTCCTGACTGCAGGACCTCGATGTGGATCCTAAAGAGATGAACAGAGAGACTCCAGAGGAGACGGGGATCTACTTTCTATCCAGCAGCCTGCCGCAGCACTGTCTTTACACCAGAGTCAGCTCACTGCAGAAGCTCAGGGTAAAAACTTGGTCTTGGCATCTCATGTGTTAAACCCTAATGTCGCTTGTCCCTCACCCTACTTCTGTTTTTGTGAAGTTTCACATACTTGCACCTCTTTCAACCTCTTTTCATTGCTCAAAATTGATGCTATTATCCTTCACATTTCCCCTCCAGTCAGCTGTCAGCATGAATGACGACGCTGAAAAGCAGCACAACTTATATGATCCACTGCACCGTTTTTTATAAGGATATTCTCAAAAAGGACAAAAAATAATCATCCAGACCTTCAAATCTGCCCACTCTACAGAGTTGACTGATTATATATGGATATATTTTATAATGAAATGGAGTGTAATGAGTTGGGTTGTGACTGAGTCTAATTTTAGGCCAGAGGAAATGATCAAAAGTTAAGAAAATTATGTTAGTTATAAAAGTCTATAAATTAAAAAATCATTTAAAAAAAGATCCCATCCTCTCCTCACTCTGCAACATCGTAGTATCTAATTTTTCACGCCCTGTCTGTCTACAGCCATGCTAGCTGCACTTAGGTACAGCAGGGCTTTTTTGTTCTCGGGTATAATATTTACCATGTTCACCACCTTAGTTTAGCGTGTTAGTATGCACTGAGTAGCACCAAACATGATGTGCAGCTGATGCTGATGGACGTGTCAGACGTGTTGCAGGTATTTGTTCATGCTGCTAATCCACGCAGTGCATGCAGAGGTAGTTCAGTGTGTAGAGGAAAACACTGACCTGCTGGTGGTGCTAGAGGGAAAGTCAGGGGATCACCAAAGTCGCAAGGATTCATCCTCCTTGAAAGTCTGTACACGATTTTGCTTAGTTTTTTTTCGGTAGATGTTGAGAAATTTTACTGACAGTCTGACGTTTCTCGAGCCTCGCTGCTACTGTGGCAAAAAAATTAAATGAACAGTTAGAAACAAAATAATCTACTTCTCTTTCTTTCATTTGTGTTCACACAACATAGAATATCTTTTATTCTGTGATCATGTGTCCATCCTAGAAAGTATTGGGTTAAAGGGACAATTCACCCTCAAATAAAAAAAAAAAAAAAATTCTACTTTTTCCTCTTTTTTTCCTCCATTTATACTGAATACCAACCGTAACTGGCCACTCACACCAAAACAATATAGATTGATAAATAGTACTACAGGTAAGAAGAAGAAAATTATGCATTTTTGATTTTTTTTTCATTACCGGCCCCTTTCAATAGAGCTTAAGACAAGTGAGTCTGGCCATAAAAATGAAAAGGGATCCCACTGTGTTTCTTAACAGTGTTTCTCCTCTAATCTGACATACAACAGGAGGATCTGGTTTTTACCGTGTGCCTTCAGGGCACCTTCACTGCCATGGATGACGGCCCCGTCCACTGGACCAAAAGCATCGACATCGGCAAACCGCTGATCGCCCGACTGGACCTGCACCGGGCCGTGCGGCGAAATAGCTGCCTGCAAACGTGCCTGATGCCCCACAGCCCATCCCACAGCCCCTGTCACAGCCCCGGGCCTGAACACCGCCTCCACCTCCATCACGGGCTGCACCAAACCCAGGACTACAGCCGCCTGTCGCCGCAACACCACTACCTGGACACTTACGGGGCGGTTGGAGGTTGTGGAGACTCCTACTATGAGAACCTCAGCCAGCCTCGCTATGAAGCTGAATTCAGCTCAGTTGGTGGGCTTTCAAGCTCACCGGGCAGGTTCAGCATCCCTATAGAGGCATCTGATGACATCACCGAGCTGCAGACTGTGTTCATCAACAGCCTGCAGCTTCATCAGCAGTGAGACGGCTGCTGCATGTCATCAATATTCCTGAGAAGAGAAGTTTTAAATGTCTGATGTTGTATCTGGAATACTGCTGCTCTTTCTGTTACATGTTGTGACTTAAAAAGATTTTTTAGAATATTAGATTCTTCAATTTATAAGCATTATTTACCTCAACAATCTGTACACTGACTTTTGTACTTGGTTTTGAAAGAATTTTGTAAATAAATTTTATGAGAATGAAACTGTGTGTTTCAGTGAACTTCATATTTACATGAAGAGGACTTACTGCTGTTATCATGTGTTGTCTAGGCGTCAGTTTACTAATGATTCTCTGACTTTAACAGAAAAGCAAAGATAATGGATGGTAAATTGTCAAGACTGGATATGTTACAGTCCTTTTGTAACATCATACCAAAACCTTTTCTCAGGGCTGGGATTGTTTTAGTATGTGTACTGAGTATGAGCCATTCATTCATTCATTCATTCACTGTCTGTAACCACTGACCTTTAAAGGGTCGTGGGGGGCTGGAGCCTGTCCCAGCTGACATTGAGAGAGAGGTGGGGTACAGTTCATCACAGGACTGACAACCACTCATGTTCACACCTACGGGCGATTTAGAATCACCAGTTAACATGTTAAAGCTGGAGTACCCGGAGAGAACCCACTCAGGTCATGAGCCAAATAATTACAAATTAAAGAGGCATTACAATTAAGGAGGTACAGTGTGAAGCAGCCTGCACACCAGGCCTTGGCTGCTCTCACTGCAAGTAGAGCATTGCAAACATTTGTTTATGTAATCAGTTTAAATTTGCATGAGATTCCTCTGCCTCAACAGATATTTTATAATTGATCAGACAGAGGTCTGGCATGGTTGATGTCCATACCTGAATGTAAAACAAAAGTACAACAATGTCCTTGTATTAGTACTCGTGACAGACGGAGCCAAACCCTGCAGAACACATTATGAGTAGAAAAATAATTTGACCCTTTTTTGCTATCCCATGGTGTTTCATCAGGCCTAGACTGTTTGATAGAAGTTCAATTTAAGAAACACTGAAGGAAAGAAATGAAAAGGAATTAAGAGAAATAACTTGAAACAGCAGAAATTAATAACAATGTACTAATGTGGAAAGAATGGAGAACAAATGAGGTACAAAAAACACTATGAGTACATCTCTGGTGAAGAAACTGATCACAAATAAGATTAATCCAAGTACCTATTCAGAGAACTTTGTAATTGTCTGAATATGAATGGTGCAGTTCACACTTTCTAGCAACCTCACAGAATTTAATTGTCCTATCAAGACCATACACAAAGCATTTCTTATCTTAACCAAAAATATATTATTGCATCTTCAGTCCCCATTTTCTTGATGAAAGATGTTCAAACAAATTATTTTGAGCCATCATGACAAATGATTTATACCCTGACCGGTTTTCTAGAAATAATATTTTGAATTTATTTGACCAATCAACAGTATCTAAATTGAGGACAAAATTCATCAAATGCCCAGTTCCACCTAAAACAAAAGCAATGGACTACAAAATAATGAATGAATGAGAGCAATGTGTGTATTCAGTGTGCAATGATACTGAGTGATACTGAAACAACAGAATATCTTTTTATTTCATGCACTCATACACAGTTATTCTGGAAGCAAGTTAGAGAATGGTTAAGTAGAAAAACCAAAGACCTCTATAGATTAATCAGTAATGAATTCATGTTTTAAATAGTTTATTCAGCCTTTTTTCAATTTTTGTTTAGTTTATGTTTAATGATGCTTAATTTGTGCCGATATTGTTTTGTTTGTCTTTTGTTGTTGTTGTTGTTGATGATGTGTTTTGTGTCTCTTGTGATTTGTTCACTGCATCCAGTAGGATGGAGGAAATATTTGATATTTGCCTTTCTTATGTTTGTACATTCCCTGTTTGAATAATTTAAAAAAAAGCCGTAAATTCGGACAGTTTTTGGTAGTTTTCTTTCTTCATACTGTGCTACAGGCAATTTGAGTGTGCTGCCCTCTTGTAGACACAGTAAGTAACTACAGCTGAACTCTAGTGAAAATGAATATTCCCCCTGTGTAAATTCAACTGCTCCTTATGTTGGATATACTGTTCCTATTTTTATATTTCCCCTCTTTATACTGTTCCTATTTTGATATTTCCTCTGTTTAAAGTGTTCCTATTTTTTATTTGTTTACATATTTCCTTTGTTTAAATTGTTTATTTTTTTTATATTGCCTCTTGGTTATATTTTTAGATTTTATTTTTATATTTTTTATTGATGCTTCTTTATATTTTTCCTATCTACTTTGATGCTGTAACACTAACTTTCACTGTTGTGGGACTAATAAAAGAATATTTTATTTTATCTTATCTTACTAAACTACTACTCACTCACAAATACAACTACTGCTGTTAAAACTAAAAAGTGCAAAGTATTCTTTTCAAAAAACAACTCAGAGCACCAGTTACTTTTTAACTGCTGATGTTTATGCATTACCAATAGCAGCATTAGATCAAGTTGGGTTTTATTTTTTTCATATGTTTATCATGATTTCCATTGGCCTGTTTGTGATCACATAGCTTTGTTGGCTACAAAAATATATATGACATGCTTGGATATTGATTCAAATTGTAATCAGCACCAAATGGTTTTTAAAAGTAACATAAGTAAGTATAAGTATATTACATAGTGCAATGCATAGTTGAGTACAAGTAAAAATACAAACTAGAAAATTTACTCATAAAGTACAAGTACCCCCGAAAGCTACTTAATTACAGTATTACAAGGCAGGCAGGTCATGTGACCTTCAGCTCTCAGGTCCTCTCAAATAACAGAAGAGGACACCTGAAAAGCTCTACAGCAGCAACATAATAGCACTCAGGTTGGGACAGGTGCAACATTTTTTTTAATCAGAAGACACACAGAGGGCAACATCTTTCTTTAAAAGCACAACAGTGTTTATTTTAGCATGTTCTGTCCATGCACAGCCCTGCAGGACAGGACACTGCAGCACAGCATCGTGACATGAACCCTGTCTGGTTGAATAATGGATGTAGTCAGCCTCCCACTGGCTGCAGGGTGATGTTATGGCTGCGTCACTTGCGCAACTGAGGGAGGAGGGGAGGGCTGGTTACACGATGCAGCAGGCAGAGACACGAGAAAGCACAAGTGAGAAACCTACCTACAGAGAGGACAGAGGGATAATCATCATGTCAGCCTCCTGGAAGCAGCTCTTTTCTCAGATCCTCCTGCTTCTCGTCTCCTGCAGACACATCAATACAAGTAAATGACTATTTGGGTTTAATTTTGACTATGTGTGGTTGTGTTAACACCTTATTCTGCTTTCTGTAAATTCACTAAATTGTCTGCAGCCTTGTGAGGAGTAGAAGAAAATGTCATAGGATTTCCACATCATCACGTACTAATGTACAATCTACCATGTTTTGGTTAGAAGTTGCTGATTGTCAGTATTTATTGTCTTTTTGTCTCTATTTCATTGTCCCCCAAAATTAAGCTTGTCCAGCTGTAAAATCCTCTAAGACAGCATTTACATCATCATTATAAGTCACTAAAAAAAATCAAGAGCAATGAAATATTTTAGGATACAAAAATAAATGCCAGTATGAAAAAACAAAATAACAGAAAAAGAAAAATCTTTTTTAGATAGCTGTGTTCAGGGACATCACACAGATTAGTATTTAGGGAAACTGATGATTCAGTTAAATACATTATGTCTTGTACTCGCCCCACGTTTACTGTTGGCTTACTGGCTGTACCCAGTTACCGCTGATGTAATACTAAAGAATACTTTTCACCTTTCTCTGGAATCTTAAAAACGGACTGAATCATTGTCAATTTCCACGGGCTTCAGTAAATTAATATCTGTATTTCTTATTATAATACCACTACAAACTGGAACAAAAGGAGGACTTTTTGAGGTCTTATTTTGGTCTTTTTCTACATTTGATCCTGCCCTTGAGAGGATGTATTTATAAAGTTTTGTTTATTTTTGTGCATGCTTTATCTTTATCAAAATGACTCAACCATAACCCTGGGTCAAAATGAGCAACACCGTCAATTCCACTGCAAATACCACAGAAACCTTCAAGCATCACATTAGTAAACACCAGTGGTGGAAAGAGTACTGAAAATCTGTTCTCAAGTACAAGTACTGTTACATGTGACAAGTGAAAGTACTGGTGGTAGAAATATACTTAAGTAAAAGTACAAAGTATTTGCTACAAAAACTACTCAGAGTATTAGTTACTTTTAACCGTTGATGTCACAGTCACCTCTCCAAACTACGGTTGCAAATTTTGCATGTTTTCCTTAACCAGTAGTTGAAACGCTCAATCATTAATTAATCATCAATAATTCAAATTAAAAACACATTTATTTCCTTGTTTTCATTTCTTTTTTATTTGTTACTCATTTTAAGTCTAAAATGACAATGTCAAATGAAGTGGAATTACTGCCATGATTATTGATTAAATATTCATGTTTACATCTTTAATTGGTTAAATTCTTATCAGCAATTAATTGATTACGAATTAATCGTTAACATCCTTACTCCAAATGGGTGCTGCCACAGCGTTTTGTGTTTCATTTGTATCTCATTGTTTTCATTGGTCCATTTGTCATCAGATCACTTTATTGGCCACTAAAATGCAAATTAAAGGTTTGATATTCAAATTGTGCTCAGTACTCAACAAAGATTTTAAAAGTAACTATAGATTACATCTTGTAATCTATCATTAAGTACAAGTAAAAGTATAGACTTGAAAATCTACTCATTTAAGTACAAGTACCCAAAAAACTACTTGTTTACAGTAACTTGAGCATTTGTAATTAGTTACTTTCACCCCTGGTAGCCAGCTCACAACACTTACTGAGGGTAAAATGTCCTCAAGAAATCCAGTTGTCTTTGACCACCTGGCAGTGTTGGGCAAGAATATATTACTGTAATTTTATTACTTTACCCAGTAACAAGTAATGCAAGGGATTAAAATGTCCAAAACAGTGATTATATTACAGTTACTAATCCAAGTTAAGTTACTGAGTTACTTTCTGACCTGGGTAGGCTATTTTATGATAATGTGTATGTGCAGCAGGTCAGGGCAGGTCATGTCAGCTGGTAGCCAAAAAGTTAAACAAAGGATGGAATTTGAAGGCCAAACTCAGAGAGGGCGACTTTGTTTCCACCACACCCAACATCTGGACTGCGAACAACAAAATATCTCTGGGTAATTAACAGTTCACTGGATCAAAAGTTCAACTTCGGAGCTCAACAAAACCGTCAACAAAATGCAGTACAAATGTCCATTTGTCCACTGATTATACGTCATGTCTGTCTCATTATCATGAATGTGATATCTCAAGAGCGGCTTGAAGGAATTTCTTTAATTTTGGCACAATTGTCCGCTTGGACTCAGTGATGAACTATAGTATTCAAAAGGTCGCAGGTCAACTTCATTGTGGCAACATAATGTTCAGCTCTCCATCAGTCCTCTGTAAAAATAGTCTCCAAGTGAAGACAGCATGTCTCTCACTGGAAATTATTCCTACCAAAAATACTGTTCTGTGTCTGCTGGTATAATTATTTGCTTTCTTGTCAGAGACAACTGGCCCAACACCTACGCCCAGGGTTTCCATCACTCCCCGGCAAACAGATGAGAGGAGCGTTGTGTTCAAAGGTAACTGTTTTCAAAGTATCTGTCCATATGACCACATTTTATTTCTCAGCATATTGTGTCTTCCACCACTCAAGCTCAATCTGTAGTTCAGGCCATGATGAGTTCTTGGTCGTTCAAACGTAGTCACGCTTTTCTGAACGAACAGGTGTCTGAATTTCCGCCGTGTCTGTGTCTCTCCACACAGGTGAAAGTCAGACTGAGAAAGTTGAACTGTTGAACCCTGTCAGTCTGACACTGAAGTGTACCTGGGCTGGTAATCACGACAAACTTCCAAACATAACTGGGTTCTGGAGACATGATGGGAACGAAATTGAGAACAGTCGCGTCACAGTGCAGTTGGAGAACGAGCAGTACAATCTCAAACAAGTGTATGTACTGGACTGTAGACTATATAATGAAAATAAATACTTTATTTAATTTACATGAAAGTACAGCACACTTTGTTACTATCATTACTATTTTTTGTTACACATCAAATAAAATAATCATTTTAGGACATTCATCCAACATTTAATACGTTTCAGTGTAAAATATTGCATTCAATTTTAATTTACAGGGTCAACATCGACAGTGAAGAGGACCTTGGAAATTACTCATGTGTGTTTGGAAATGAAGCAAAAATATACTTTGTTCTGGCAGGTACAGATCACATCCTTTAATGAGTTATATGTATAAACTGTACTATATATCACATTTCACATTTCCCAGGCAACATTGTATTGTTATCAGCTTACCGAGCCTCTGCTGCTCGTTCATGTTAAGTTTCAATATTTACACTGACTAACCATTATTATGCCCGTTTTCCTTGCCGCCCACCAGCTCCACAGATGGGTGAAGTGCGAGACAAGCCGATTGTCAGCTATGTGGGGGACTCTGTGGTGATCGCATGCAAAATGGAGGAAACCAAACCGAAACCCAGCACCTGGAACTGGTATAAAACAAATGGTACAGAAAAGGTGTGTGAGCTGCTTGTGACCTTTTGCGTGGTCCTACATGAGATTTGTGTCACTGGTGACTTTTGAATTGACACCCATTCAGCATTAGTTTTACCATCATGCTTCGTTTTTTGTTTTGAGCACATCTGTGCAGGTATGGAGGGCCTTTAAATACTTAACTGAGGAAGACACAAGTCATAATAAACTTTATATGAGACTTCAGTCATAACATTGTCATGTCAAAAATCCTGGAGAATCACTTCAAAACAAATGTTGATGTTGAGAAATATAATTAAATATAATCTTAACTTTCAAGTACTTTGAATTAATTTCCAAAAAGGGGGAAGTTCTTCAATGACATGACAAAAAGATGGCACTTATCTAAAGTCAGCAGATGCAAGCTTCTTTAAAAATGTTGACGTGTTTTCAAATGATAGAGCAACTATTTTGTGAACATGAAATCTACTAATCAAAATATTTTCAACAAAGTGCAATGGACACTCCTTAATAATGACTCTACAAGTAGCCTCTTTTATATTTAAAGTTTTTTTTTTTAATCTCTTTCACTCAAAAATATAGTTTTTATTTTTAATCTACAGTGGTGACATGATGACTAAAAGAGCAAAAGATTTACTTGTTTTTCAGTCCTGAACCTCTTCCCTTCCTGTGAAAAAATGGAACTCATCTAGTTGACTTCTTTCATCATTTTGTCACCTCTGTGAGAAAGGAAGTGCATTTTTTTTCCTTTTTACCAATAATTTAAACCTCAACTCCTTGTTACTTCTGTTATTTATGCATTGCAGTTTATAAGCAGCGTCTTACGCGCTTTAAAAGTGCTTAACGAACCATTCATACTGTGCTGGCAATGACTTTTTGTCCCCTTTTTGAGTTTGTCCTCGCAGTTTCAATGAATTTTCAAAATCCACAAATGTTGTATTTTGATATCTCCTCCAGGCATAAGTGTGCATGCATGAGTGTGAGTCAGTGTGTGATCACTGGACCTACAGCTTGTCTGCAGCTAATCTCGAATACTACTGGACTGATTGGCTTATTTTTTTTGCACTTTCATGATTGTATGTTGAGGCCCTCTGTGATCCATGAACCTTGAAAAAAACCCTTTTTTTATGGCCACAGGTATGATGTTTTCAGGTCATACCACTCTTGTGAACACGATATCTCAAGAACATGTTAAGAGAATTTCTTCAAACTTGGCACAAATGACCATTTGGACTTGAAGGATGAACTGATTAGATGTTGGTCAAAGGGCAAAGGTCAAGGCCACAGTGACCTCACTATACACATTTCTGGCCATAACTCTCCATGACAAAATTACACACAAATATCTAATTGGATAAACTGAAGACATGATTTCATTTCACATCCAAAGGGTCAACTTCACTGTGACATCATAATGTTCAGTTCTCCATCAGTCCTTTCTACTCTTTTGTAAAATTAGTCTGTAAAAGAAGACAGCACGTTGCTCAAAGAAAATTATTCACTGGGATCACACATGTAAAGTGAGAACTTCCATTTTGCAAAAAAAAACCAAAAAAAAAACCAACCACTTAAGTTATTTTATAATTACAGGTCAATATAGTGGTGAGTTCCATATATAATTCCTTCAAAGTCTTCGCTACATCCGTCATATGAGCCTGGACAGACATGGATGTAACTGTAACTTGGCTGGTAGGTGGAGGCATGCAGCTGCAAGGCAGTAATTCAGCTGACATCTCACTCTTCTTAACTGACCGCTAGCGACCACAAGTGACCAACTGCTTCAACTTAAAGTCTTGTTCCAGCTAGAAACATCATATGTGGGGGTCATGTTAATTTTGGCAGAGCTTTGCAAATCTCTGGCAGTTCTGATGTTCTTTTGTACTGTTGAAGACTTACAAACATAGGAAAAATACTTAATCCCAAAGGCTTGAGAAGACAATGAGACAGTCACCATCTGTTGAAAAATGACATTTTAACATGATTATGGCCTTTCTGACCCATCGGACTGATTTTTATCCTAGGAGCAGATTCCTGCTGCAGAGCCTCACCGGTATGAAATCAAAAATGAAGAGAGGAGCACCAAACTGCTGGTGCACAACCTGACAGAGGCAGACTCTGGCTTTTATTACTGCGGTGCAGTGTACGCCATCAAGACCACCATGGGCCACGTGGAACTGAAGGTCAGTTATACAAAGTAGATAAGGATTTCTAGCTCAAGTTCATGTGTTCACTGCTACATTTCAGTGAGGAATATTGCACTGTTTACAGAATGTGATGTGTCAGTGTTAATCCTTTGTGACATAGCAACCAATTGAAAACAGTATAAAGACAATATATAATATAATATTTCACCTCATCAATTTCTCTGATTTTTGTAAATATACACTACCAGTCAAAAGTTTTAGAACACCCCAATTTTTCAATTTTTTTATTGAGAATTATGCAGTTTAATGTGTCATTGTACTCTGAAATGAAAGCATAGAACAAATAAATAATTGAAGTTAAAAAAAATAAATCATGGAATCAATTTATAAACCAAAATATATTCTAAACTTTTGATTAATCAAAGTAGCCACTTCTGGCAGATATAACAGCTGAACACACTTGTGGCATTTTTTCTACAATGGAAATCAAATATTCTTCAGAAAGTTCTTCCCAACTCTGCTGCAGAAGTTTCCATAAATGTGTGGCACTCGCAGGTTGCTTTGCTTTCCCTCTTCTGTCCAGTTCATCCCAAACCAGCTTGATGGGGTTAAAGTCTGGAGACTGTGTTGGCCACTCCGTGTTTTCAAGCTTACCATCTTGTTCTTTTTTCCTAAGGTAGTTCTGGTATAGCTTGGACTTTATGTTTTGGGTCATTATCTTGCTGTAGGATGAATTCCTGACCAACTAGGCGCATACCAGAGGTTACTGCACGGCACTGCAGAACGCTGTGGTAGCCATTTTGTTTCAGAGTGCCTCTCAGTCTGTACAAGTCACCGACCCTGGATCCAGCAAAACGGCCCCAGACCATCATGCTTCCTCCTCCATGTTTGACAGTTGATGTCACACACTGAGGAACCATCCTTTCACCTACACCTAATTCTGTGTGATGAACTGAAGATTTCAGATTTTGATTCATCAGTCCATAACACCTTCTCCCAGTCTTCAGTAGTCCGTTGGCAGTGTTTCATGGCCCAGGCAGGCCTCTTTTCCTTATTCTGACATCTTAGCAATGGCTTTCTTGCTGCAACTCGACCTGTCAAACCTGCAACCTGAAGTCTTCTCTTCACAGTTGAAACTGAGACTTGCTTACTACGACTACTATTAAGCTGTGCTTGAAGCTGTTGTCCTGTGAGCCGCCTATCAAACAAGCTGTTGACTCTCAGAAACTTGTCTTCTGATTCTGGTTGTGGCTTTTGGGTCTGCCATACCTTTTCCTCCCTTTTCCATACCTGTGCCTTTTGATGGTGAAGTAAACTGTATTCACTGACACCTTGACTTTCTTCGCTATTTCTCTGTAGGAAAGACCTACATTTTTAAGTGTTACGATGGTCTGTCTCTCTTCCATTAATTGCCTTTTTCTTGCCATTTTTATAGCAACACACTACTTTCTGCAGTACAATACTGTTCAAATAATGCCTGGTACCACAGTGTGTTCCAGCACTACTTTTATGCAGACAGAGGGGGTTGTAAGGAATCAAGAAAAGTTGGGACACCTGTAGGAATTGGTAGCACCAACTTTCAAGGCTTGATCAACCTCCATTGCTGCAGAACACCTTTAAGTTGTTAACCCATTTCTTGTTCCCTGAAAATGGCCTTTTTGTATAATTCTGAAATGTACTTTTTTTCAGTTTTGGGTAGTCTTACCTGTTTTTTTTAACCTCTGGCAGTTCACCACTTACCTTTGTACCATTTCAAGCTATTCATTGGACTTGAACTGCTTGAATTTCAATAAAAAATTGGAAAAATTGGGATGTTCTAAAACTTTTGACCGGTAGTGTATACTTGGGTATGAAGGGGCAAGGTTGGGACGAGGTTCACCACTTTGTAAGACCAATAATTCTACAAAGAATATCACTGCATAGGCTCGGGAACACTTTGTTTATCTGGGGTTGTATCTAACAACTGTGATTACTTGTTAACCTTGAACATTTTACATAAAAAAACAACAAGCTAATAAAACACAACAGACCAACAAATATTCTCAAACATTCTGGCCTGTGACAGATAAGATACTGATATTTTAGTCAGGTATGAATGAATGAATGAATGAATGAATGAATGAATGAATGAATGAATGAAGACTTTAACTCGTAATGTTACAATTACTTGAAGGTCATCAACTTCTACGAGCCTTTGAAGCCCTTCATAGCCATCGTGGTCGAGGTGATCGTCCTGGTCGCTGCCATTCTGCTCTACGAGAAAAGTCAGTCCAAGAAAAACTACACAGCAGGTAGTCAGAAAGCACTGAGATTTACTCGTTTGTGTCAGTGTGTAGTGTGTTGTGCAGTGTGTTGTATATTAATGTCAAATTATTTGCCTTATTCTCAGGAAATGGGACGAACGACCAAACTAGCACACTGTGAGTACTATGAGAATGTTGTTGTCATTTTTGTTTAAGTTTGATGTTTGCTGTTATTCATGATTTATATTTTTTTACGCCCCATCAGGACACAGGGAGAAAATAATGCATCAGAGGGAAGTTCTTCAATGAGACAGAGGAAAGTCTGAAGACTGCAGTTACTTAAATCCAACTGACCCAAGCTTCTTTAAAATATTTGGATTCTTTTCAGATATTAAGACCTTAAAAGCAATATCTCAGTTCTTTTGTGTATATGAAACCTATTATTAGTAAAATATTTTCACCAAACAAAAGGCAATAACCTCCCCCTGATGATCACTCCACAAGTAGCCTCTTTTATGCATAAGTTTTATTTCTCGCTCCAATGGAAGATATAGTTTTTTAATAAATATTTTCATCAGTAGTGGCGTCAGGATGTATAGAAGAGCGAAGCATTTTCCTATAAGTGTTAGTTTCGAAAACTCTCACCCACTTCCTGTGGAAACACTGACACACGTCATTATGTCTCAAAAAGTAAACTCAAATTCTGACCTCAGCCTCTCTTTACTCGGTGCATTATGGTTTGTGAGCAGTGCCTTACACTCTTAAACACACTTAACTAACCAGTAATGCTGTGCTTGCAACAACTTTTTGTCACTTTTCAGTTTGTCAGTGCAGTAATGTGTGTCTAACATGCTTTAACACATATATCAAGATAAATAATCATATATGCAGAGGCTTGTGTGTCTTTTTCATGTTAATGTCTGAAAACAGAATGAACATGTTGTCCCGTGATCATTTCACTTACATGTCTTTAGTTATCAGCCTGCATTTAACCTGAAAGGTGTGTCACTGTCTATGTAAACAAGCAAAATAAAACTATATACGTCACAGTCATTGTGTTTGTTTTAATAACTGTCTGTAGCTATCAACTTGTGTTTGACACATTGTGTTAGACAATATGGATGTTTTGTTAATTTTACAGTATGTTCACAGGTTTTGTCACGTTCTGCTGCACACGTGAAAAGAAAATGTACTCCAGAGGGATCTGCATGCAGTCTAATAAAGTGCCTCAAGTGTTGTCAGTAGAGTCAGTGTTGGTTGGCAGCCAGATTGAGGCGTTTTTAATAACTGCCCATCATAAGTGCAAGGTGAAATCTGTGTAGTGCTCCTTTAAAAGAAAGTGGTTTCGAGTTAAAAAAAACAAAAGTCTTAAACAGTGAATGACAGAATTTTAATAGTAAATCACATGACAGTCTCTAAAGGCTTCATTCAACAGAGACTCCCGGCTTTTGTTGCTAAAACTGGGTGGAAAAATTAGAGTTTTAAAAAAAAATCCATTGCTGAACCAACTCTTTAGGATGGCCTTCATATCAGGACAGTGACACTTTGTCTTTAGTACTGAGGAGACTGGAGACAGCACATTATCTCTGGTAAGGCATGCAAGGCTTTGTAAGAGGTGTACGTTTGTTAGCAGGCCCCAAATCCCAAAATAAGTAAGTAATCATTGACAAACACACAAGAGCATCAACTTGACAAGCATGGTTTTATTTCAGCATAAATACAGTCTGCACAATTATAATAAGAGATGTGCGTATAGTAATTTTTCAGTACTTGGTTCAGTTTCCTGTTTAACACAGCCTTACAAAGGTTCTTCTGTTTTTTTTTTTAATTGAAGATTACATTTTTTACAGTTGGACAATACTTCCTCATGTCTGCCATGTTGGGCTCTTTAAAAGCACTCTCTGTTGATTTATTGAAATGGCATTGGAGAAGACAGACTTAAGGGAATCTCCACTAGGACAGAAACCTGAAGAACTCTACGGCTGGTTCATGAGGAACTGGACCAGAAGTCTGATGACGCTGTCATTCAGACCCACCACTTCTCCGTCCTGCACGCTGTCATAAAGCCTCAGGCTCTCTGTGCCCCACAGGAGGTTTTTCCTGGGGTTGTTGGCGTCCGTCTCCACGGAGAGGGCCACTGTGTTGAGCTGGTAGCAGAAGAAGGAGAAGAACTGGCCGTCTGTGATCACAGCCTGGGACACAAATGGTCTGGTGACATCCTCATGGTTCCAAAAACCTACAGGAAGTGATAGGGAGGTATGAGCACCAACCGCATAAACATAAAGTCGGCCATCCACTTATATAATTTACTCTTATTTCCTGTTTAAAGCACACCTGGTATTTATTAGTTGTAACACCTTATGATGACTTTAAAACATAAAACTTAAGAACATAAATCTATGAGTATCTATCACAAGAATACAGTATATTCTGCATCCTAAGTTCTGCTGTAGTAAGAAATACACCTGATATCTCTTTTCTGTGTTGATAACTCACCCTGGTACATGGCCTGAGCTCCTGTCCAGGCGAAGAGGCTGGCAAGTCCATTGGCCCTGAGGAAGACCTCAACCTGATCAGACTGCTGCTGCCGAGCCATCCGGTCTCTGTGGTATCGGTCAGGCACCAGGTGGAACTGCGTGTGACCGTAGCATGCTGGGTCTGGTAGCTTGGCACCTGTTAACGAGACCAAGAGGATGGGGTTAATGTAAACAGACAAATCAGCTTTATAATTCAATATTTTAATGTTGTCCATATCTGATTGATATAAAATAATGAAACTGTTCTATGTAACCAACAAGGATGTACTGTCTTTGCTAGAAACATTCAGAGCTGCAACAATTAGTCTATTAGTCAACTGAAAAATAATTAAGCAGCTGTTGCTAAGTAAATATTCAAGCAATTATGCCAAATATTTTTAGGGTTCTTACAGATTTTTGAGAGTAAAATTCAGGCACTTTCAAGGAACCTAAACCAAAAAAATTCCAGGCTCTCTAAGACTTCACATCACATCTATAAATGTAATTTCAAATTCTTTTATACCCACAGTAATCAATGTATATGGTCACTTTTTTATTTTACCAGCTGTTCTCACTACCTTTATTTGTATGTTTTGATCGTGATTACTTATTGCCTGCTAATTTCAAGAGTAACAGACAGTAACAGACAGAGGCCTTATTTAGTTATAAATAACAAATATGATGACAGGATCATTTCATTTCAAATATTCAAAGATATTTGGTTTTAATGAGTGTTTGTGTCAATGAAACACCAGACTATATTGAAAATCAAGCATTTTCCAATGTGTATATTCAAATTAAAGCATATTTCTGACCTTGAAATCATAAATGTTCAAATGAACCATTTTCCAAACTTTCAGGACTTTTAAAAGCCCAGTCTGATGGTTTCAGCTTCTCAAATGTCATGACTTTGCAGTTTTTTCTTCTTTCTTTGCATTACACTAAATTGCATTTCTTTTAAACTGTTGGTAGAACAAAACAAGAAATTTGATAACTCTGGGAAACATGACAGAGATTTGTCACATATGTATATTAAGGAACATGTTATTAATCTATGAAAATTGGACACCCCTTAATTTGGAACACAGAGCATACAAAAAAAATGCAAGAAGCATCCAGAGGGCTACAACTGTGTGTACAGCTACACCATGTTAGACTAGTGGAAATGTTTAGAGCGAAACACAAAAACCAATGTTTGTCTCCAGTAATTGTATCTCCAAAATCTGCATGTTGGCGCCCCCTTGTGACAGCAAGGGGTAACAGAATAATCCAACTCATATCACGTAACAAGCATACAACATGATGCATTTATGTTCTTTTTTGGCTACTAAAATCATCAGTGATCAGGAGGAGGAGTTACGACACAGTAGGTGTGACTGGTCTCTTGTAGTTGTGTTACCTGTAAAGATATGATTGTCATACTGTCTTCTGAACAGAGGCATCAGGTTTGGAGCTAATGTGACCTCAGGAACTTCAGCTGCATACGAGGACTCCAGCGGGACAAACTAAGAGTAAATGAAACGACAGAAAATGATTAGAACAAAAATCACATATATTATTAAATGTATTTATATTTATTTTACGATTTCTACCTGTGGCAGTTGTTGTGTTATCCTAATCTGACTCTGCGGGTGGTCATCAATCTGGAACCTGGTTGGCTCTAGCCGGCCTCTCCGGTGCCCCTTTGGGATGATTCTCTGCCCTCTCCTCCAATAGAAGTTTACCTGGGGATTAATATCTGATGGAGAAACACAAACAATATGACTCTCAGAGGTGAAACATTTCTGGAATAACAGCAATCTGGTGAGGACTGTGCTAAAATTAATCTACTGTAATACTCTGATCGTGATCTGAAGCTAGATACTGTCTAGGCTTTTGGTTTATGTTTTATTTTTGTGTCTGAGAATAAAACCTCAAAACCTTTTGTATGTCACTGAGAGTCTAGCCAGATTTATATTCATAACTTATCCGTTGGTCGATAGTTCTTTATTCAGGCTAAGTCGTGAATTTGTTGCTTTTAAACTGTATGTCACTTGCACTAAATTCTCAGCTGCTTGTGTTTCAATGTTTTTCAAGTTTCAGTTTTTTGTTTAATGGAATTAAAGGTTAGATTATGTTTTATTTTTGACAGAAAAAAGTACTGTTCTGGTATCAGATTTAGTTTCAAAATTCAGCTATCACATTGACACTCATATCTAAACATAATAAATAATACTCTGTCCTAGAAATTCTTTTAAGAGCTGATTATTTTTTATAATGATTTAATTTCATAATACTTGATTAAACGCGTATTCTATTCTAAAATGGTGAAAAAGGCACTCTAAAAATTGAGTGACAACAAAAAATAGCTTTTGTGTCTGAGCAGCAGTCCAAAATTCAAAATATATTATATTTACGGCATAAAAATACAGAGAAAAGCAAACCCTCCGTTTCAAAAACTTGCACTAACAAATATCATTTTTGTTTGACTGTTTACGATTAGTTGTGGACTCAACACTTCAGCACTAAACTGAAATGAACTATGAATGTGTCTAATTTGCCAGCTGTATACATCACTAATAACTGATTCTCAAATTTCTGTTAATTAATGCTGTTGATGTTCTCAAAACCAACAACAATCACGTTGGTATAGAGGTGGTGACTCAAGAGAGTATCAGGAAAGTGCTCTATTTAACCTGTTACTAGTCCATATATCTAACAAACCAGTCTTAAGTTGTTTGAGAGAAGCACGAGCCCTGAAAATTATGATTTCAAAGTGCTTAACTGGATGGCAAGGCAGCTAAATTAAGAAGCTTGACTGATGTCAAATCAATCATCCATACCCAGACTGGAGTGGAGGAACAGTGGATTGTGTTTGGCCAGACTGTAGGTGAGTCCAGTCACCAGGTTTCTCAGAAGAGGTCCAACCATCAGCTCCTGCTCTCTGTACAGGAATGGTTTGCGTTTCTTCAGGTGCCACTGCTCCTGTAAAATCACACGAGTGACCAAAGAGCGTATGTCCGCGAACGCATCATTTTCAATGCCCGGTACTGTGGTCTGAGCTGCGGCTGGCGGCGAGATCTCCTCCCCCGCGGACTCCTCCTGGCCCAGAGTGAATTTCTCGGGCAAGCCCGGGATATAAGCGGTCTTGGTGAAGTGCTGGTACCATCTGTCCGCGTTCCGTGCGAAAGTCTGAGGGTGAACCACAAATTTCTTTCTCTGGACACGAGTGATGAGGGAGAGCTTCTCCTCCACAGGAGAGGCACACACCTTCCGTACCTGCTCCTCAACCTGACGCAGCCGGGCAGATTTGCTTTTAGCCGTGAGAGAGGGGACGATGGGGGGATAGGCGGGCTCCTTGGCCGCAGCCTCGGTGTGGACAAGCTTATGGTTTCTAAACGAAGGCAAGTTTTTAGGGAATAGCAAGGGCAGTCGTGTGCGAGCCGCCATGTTTCACATATGACTTCAACTTGTTCTTCCGGTCAATTGACATATGAACCAGCAACCTCCCACAACACCGCCCCCTAGCGCCTGAAAGATCATAATAAAAATGTAATTCTCGTATTTAACTATGTTTAAAGCGTGTTCGTGTGTGTAGGAACTGAGAAACGTAAAGGTAAATACTCTAGTTTGATTCAGTTTGAAGGCGTACTGAATGATTTAGTCTACTTTTATACAGCTAATCATGTTAGCATCGAAAAACATTGCTGATCTTGAAGCGACCCTTGTACCCATAAAACTGCCCCCTTTGGACGCATTCTTAGTGTCGTAAATTTGAATTTTACATAATATTATCGTGGAAATAATAAGACCCTTGGAGCCTAAATATACACGACCAGGTGTAAAATTTGAATACGGTAAACGATGAAGTAATATATAACAATTTATAGGAAAGGTATAAACTTTTTTGGCTAGAAAATTACTTTATACTTGAATTTCGCACCTGAGGCGTATTTTTACGTCTGATCCCGACATTGCTAATCAGATTACCCCTTTATAAATTGATTTCGGATAAACAAAAACCTCATACCTTTCTAAGTATACGTGTTTTCCGGCAACCTATTCTAAAAGGAGACAAGTCGTATTCACGACCTAATTCAGGACGGGCAGTGTAAACGTTACAAGGGGCTTGTGAAGGCAACATCGACGTACAGTGCAGTTTTCCGGTCTTATATTGAAGGGAACCTTTGATTTGCGAAACTCTCGTGAGATTTGTACGCATAGTTTATTCATTATGTACGTGCGACAAACTAATAAAAGACAATAATAATAACTAATAATGTTAAGTGTTGTGGCTAAGATCTGGATAGGTTTTGGAACAAAACTGTTGGGTAAGATTTGAGAAATCTCATAGTTTGGGTTATAATCACTCTCGCGAGATTTGTCAGGGGTCTGGGGTTCCCTTCTAAACAGGACAGGCACGACCGAGTTGACGTCTGGGAAGATTGTTGGACTGTGCAGTGTTGTGTCAAAAACTATACTATAGCTAGTTAGCTAGCTATGTATTTTCGTCAGATTTTACGGGCGCAGTTCGTCGGAACCAGAGCGGCTTACCTGACCCGTTTGCACCGTGTTTGTCGAGCTGAGGTAGCTGGTCTAAAACTAAACCTTCTTGTTCTTATTCTTTTAAACATTTTATTATCGGTAGCTGCGGCAGAGCATTATGACAGCACTGGTGGTGGCTGTGGGAAACCTGCAGTGCCTCACCACCAAGAGGTTTGGTTTGTTGTGCCTATCATACGTTGTTTTGATACGTGTTGTGTGCATGCTAACAGCAGTTATCAGTTCAGAGCGTTTATTGTACTGTCTGTCACGTGTCACCGACCCACAGAGATCACTGTGCACAAAAAGTGACGAGGTGAGGCTGGCAGAGGAGGCCAGCAAGAAGTATGGTTCCCCAGCTCCAACCATCTTCTCCAAAGTGATTGACAAAAGCATCCCTGCAGATATCATTTATGAAGATGAGAAGGTAAACAATCAGCCTCTTCAAAACATGTTGGAGTTATCTCATTTGGCCAATTCCACGTGGAGTCCAGAGATATATTAACATATGTTTGCTGAATTGTAGATAAAGGAATTCAAAGTAAAGTTGTGCAATGTAACACTTTGCGTATGTTGTTTTGTGTCTGTTTATCAGTGTTTGGCATTCAGGGATATCAGCCCACAGGCCCCTGTTCATTTCCTGGTCATTCCAAGGGTCCCCATTCCCAGAATAAGTGAGGCCAAAGATGATGATGCTGCGGTAAACTCATCCCTCCTTTCTTCTACACCTGTGGATCATTATTTCAAAACGATTGGCATTAATGTGTTCCTATAAGAGTATCCACTGTTCTGAGAAGGTTTTCCAAAGATTTTGGCTGCAGCCACAAGAGCATTAATGTGGTCAGACACTGATGAGGCCTGGCTACTCATATCAAAGGTGTTGGATGGGGTCAATATCAGTTTCTGTCAAAGTCTTAGACCAAACTCAGAAAAGCATTTCTTTATGGACTTTTGTCATCATAGTCTAATAACTTTGTTATCTTTAATGGAAACTCAGGGGCCAAGCCCAAACCATTAAGAATATAGCCCTAGACCAAAAGTAAGCAAACATGTGTGAGCATGTATGTCAGCACTTACACTTTGAGTGTTATAATGATATGTACCTACAACACTTATTTGTTTCACTTCACTTAAAAATCCTTGAACAAACACTGCACAGATTCCACACAGCAAGCCCCCAGCCAATCCCCAGATTCAAGCCACTCATGTTGTATGTGTATATTAAGTCTATTTGCTGTTGATAGCAGAGGAATAGCATCTCATTGCCGCAACTTGAAACCACCCCAAATCATCGGTACTTAGCAAAATAAAATAAGAGCAGCTGCAGCTGATTTTAATGACTTTTATGTGGGGATTTGATTGTATTGTAGGGCATACAAATAAAGAAATAACAACATTTCATATACCCTCTGGAATACCAACCATACATACTGTATATGCATCCTGAGGTCTATTGTTTATTAGTTATTAACACGTATGACCACAGACCTTTTCCTCCTGTTTGGATCTATAAAGTATTTCTGATTCTGTGACCTAAATCTAATATTAAAGTGGAGCAACCAGACAAGGCAGTTTTATTCATATCACTGATTTCATTTAATAACAAACATAATTTAACATGGCTTTCATTAAAATGCACAAAGCAAGAAGTGATAAAGATAAAACTTATATTTTCAGGACATAGTCTTCCCACCAGGGATTAGGTCCAACCTGGGTCCTTTGTCACAAAATTTCCTCCATGTCCAGTCACACTCAAAATTCTAATATTTGATAAGCCATAACAGCTACAACACCAGCTCAACTGTCATCCCCTTTCAACTTTCAGCTCTTAGGACATCTGTTGGTTGTTGCCAAAAATGTGGCAAAGCAAGAATCTCTAAAGGAGGGATACAGAGTGGGTAAGTCATTTTATTTATTTGATAAGAGAAATGCACCTATAGTCATTTACGTGAACAGGCTGTTTATCTTACTTGCACATTGAATTCTGGGTATGCTTCTGTCCTCTACAGTGATCAACGATGGAAAGCACGGTGCTCAGTCAGTTTACCACCTTCACATCCATGTCCTGGGGGGAAGACAGATGAAGTGGCCACCGGGATAATGGCTTCATGTGTACGTTTAAGTGTCTGTTAGTATTTTCTGTCTCTGTCTTATCGGGCTTCTTTCTTATGTTTGATCCCATGAGTGTGACATGGTGTATGATGGGTGTAGTAGTTCCTCCATGAGTTCATATTCTCATCCCAGTGTTTGTCAAAAAAACACATCACCAAACAGAATCTCACATGTAAATATATTGATCTTGACAAATGTAAAAATGATGATTAAAGTAATTATGTTTGATACCGCTGCAAATAAAGACACTATTTCTAATATGGAAAGCTGAAAACTCAGTTCTTTAAATTGTCATTGTGTAGGACATAATACAGATAAACAACTACCAGCTACATAATATATTTTTTATCAGCAGACATTTCTCATATTCTTCTTTGTCAATGTGTATTACATTTTCTTTGCATACATTTATACTAAAGGAACAGGTAAAAACAACCACTCAAAAAAGGGGACCAGACCTCGCAACACTTGAGCAAACAATCAAACACCCCAGACACATAAATAATTGAATTAAACATCCCTAAAAGGAGACAATGAATTTCAAACACATAATAAAAAAAATGACAAGTATATGAATCCTAAACAACACATTTGAATATAGATGTTTATTAAGAAACTCACACATGGGAGGCAATGGAATCCTGCTCTACTAAATTTCCAAGTATTTTGTAAAATTATTTAAGGACCAGTGTGTAGGATTTAGTGGAATCTAGCTGCAAAATACGTGAAATGTCCTGTCAAGAACCAGTGTTCGGTTTGTCCATTTTGGCCTTCTTTAACACTGAAACATGCAAACCTCTGTGGAAGACGACCTGCACGCTTTGTAAATATTAACAGCTCATTCTACCATAACAAAAACATAGTGATTGTTATTTTCAGGTGATTATATGCTAATGAAAACATACTTGAATATTCTATTCCATTTCAATTATGTATTTTCTTTACCAACATGGTGTTTGAAAATATTAAGGGAGAAAATGAACAAAATGGTTGTGGTTCTCACTGAAAGTCTTTAGTCATTTTTACTCTAAGAACACCGTTTTAAGGCACACAATATAATTTATCTCCAGCATTCTTTCCAGTACTTCTTTTAGCATTACTGGCATTAATGGATCCCCTCACTTGTCTCTCACAACTTTCACACATGGCGTGTGCCAAGATACAGCGTAAGCAGTGAGAGTCGGAGCTGAGTGTTGGAGACAGCTGTGGTGTGACTGGGTGGTATGATTCGGTGACCGAGGTGCCCTTGAGTAAGGTAACTGTGGGTCATTTGAGGCGGGGGGGTTGAACTTTCCCCTGTATTTACTTAAAAAACAGTGTTAACCTCCTTGATCACGGCGCATAGACAGACGCAGCTGTGAGATTACAGAGCTCAGCAGAAAAGAGGAAACAAGGCTTGTATCAATGACGTAAAAAACATAAGGAGTTTGATATTTTGACATTTAAAACTTATTCCACAGTGTGCGGTGTGTCAGAATGATCCCAAGTAAGAATTGCTGTCCCTTAAGGATTTCCCTTATGCACACATTTCTTGATGTGTCAATTTGAAAAAGTAAGAGTTGCACAAGTTTTCTTCAACTGTTGAATAACTTTTTTCTGGGTCAAAACATCATCTGTCCTCACAAACCTGAGACAACTTATCTAGTTTTATCATTATTTCTCAGGCCTTGTCATGCATATCTGATAATGGCTGCAGGTTTAGGATAGTAAAAGTCTAAATCCCCCCACCCCCATTAACTCAGGCCTTAACACATTGTTTTATAGGATCCTTCTATCATAGTTTAAAATGTTAAATGTTTTGGACTGTCAACAGTGCTAACCTTTGTCTACAGTTTCTAAACAAAGTAGGTTTATGCCTGGTGCAGACTGTGTCAGGTTTCAGGTCCTCTTCCTCCGTGAGTCGTAACCTTTGGGTTAGTTTGTTGAGTCTTTAACAGGTCGGCACTGCCTCTGCAACAGGTATTAAGGGGATTGCACAAGTCTCTATTGCTCCTGACGAGGCGTGAGGGCAGGGGAACTCCTCTGCACTCACTCAAGTACCCTATAGGCTGATATTCTCTGCAGGGGGCAACAGTCGAGCGCCTGCACCAGGCAAAGGTTGATCCAGGTCTTTCCTGAAGCTGACAGCAACTGTCAAATTGATGCCGATCAGCTCTGTCCTCGGAGAAGGTAGCTATCATTTACAAATTGCTTTTATGCTATATTACAGTGTGTGAAGTGTGAAAAGACTTATGTGTATGGTGTCTTGTTGTCATGCAATGCTGTGGGGACTGGATGTCTTGTATGTGGGTTTACACACAGGAAGTCTTTGTTCATTGACAGCCATTTTTTTGCTTTTGCTTTTTAATGTCAGAACGTAAAATTAATTTTACAGTGTAGTTTAAGCTTGAACTTTAAACCTTGAGCTTTCGCCATCTAAGTTTTGACAGAAGCAAAATCAATTCACTAACCTTTGGAGATGCACAGTATATATGTCTGAGTGACACACAAGTAAGAGATGATATAGCCCCCATTCAGTGTGAGCAGGCTCCTCTGCTTTTATTGTTTTGTCAACAGAGTCTCTCACAAAACCTCCTCCTCCACAACTGACTCTACTAACAAGCTAAACCGACAGCTGCAAGGATGAATTATACCCTCATGGATCTCATCTTTACTTATTGAGACTAAACATCTGTTACTACTCTGGATTTTCAGTTTTTCCTGTGAGACCTCTTTTTTATTAGGAAATTTGACTAAACTTTAACTTCTCCTTTCTAGGTAATGTATAAACCCAGATAATTAATACGACTGAAGTCTCTTTTTTTGTGCTGAACAGGCACTTTAATTGAAAATTGCACAATCCAGAGCAAAGACTTCACTGCTTCATATTGCCACACGGTACTTTTGTAAGCTGTATGAACTTTGGTCCACAGAAATCTTGACCAAAGTTATCTTAAAGTTATCTGAGGTCAGACTGAGAGTCTGCCAGGTTGGCAGATCTTAATCTAGTACACTTCTATCTACAAAGGTATCATGATAAATGTCAGTGAATGTGCCATTAATTTGTTATTAAATATTATTTGAATGATTCCTTTGGGCAGTGAAGTTATTTGAATGTGCAACTTGTAACCATAAGACATTTGAATAATTTCCATTGTTGCAAGATATACACACTAGATGGCATTATTTCATCGTCAGCTGTGCACATGTATTAAAGAGATGATTTAACTGGTGATGGCTGAAATGCAGTGTATTCCTCTAAGTGTGACTGTTTGTCTCAGGGGTGCTCACAAGTGGGGCAAAGATCATAAATAGTGCACGCATGCAGATGTTGTAATTCTTGGCACAAGTTTTCACAAGTTTCGACATGTAGACTGTTGCTGTACGTGATTACTAGCGATGGCTCATTGGCTCTGACCTGTTGCAATGACTTTGGTGAATGTCAGTGTCATATATTTAAGCTGTCTCATAAAAGACAATCTTATCTGTGTGGAGGACCTTTTGTGGAGGATATCTGGAGTATTTTAATGCTAATTTTACTTCACACCCATTCAAGATTTTCTCTGTCATTTCAGATAATACAGGATGAGCCTCCAAAAGGATTCGATTAGTAGTGATGGTGTCACAGTCATGGATGTTAATGGTGAGAGGTATGTAAAATGACAACTGTCCCAAAGTGAAAAATGAATCTTTAAGCATTAGCAAGGTGATTGTCATGTAGATTTAATACATTTAGGACAAATTGATTTTAAACTGTGGATCTAAAAATAATGTTTAAGCATTTTTTATCTTATTTGCGCCCTCTCAATGGCTTTTACAGCATCCCTACCCAAAAGGCACAGACACCATCAGACTCCACAAACTTAGAGACTCACTCCAACTTGATCCTCAACGGAGAAGCGACCACAGCTGAGCTCAGTGCAGCATCAGTTTCAGAGAACCAGGAGACTAATTCCTCCTTTAACACTGAAACGCCGGCTGAACCTGCCAAATCTCCTGAGCTGGAGGGAGCAACTGAAGAAGTCTCAACAGGTGAGAATCTGACTGTAATGTTACAAGACAGGAACTGTTCTGATGGGGAAGATTTGTCTGAAAAGTGAAATTATTGGAGACTAAAATGTTTTTTGTTTTTTTTTTGCTTGTTGGTTGGCCGATTGTGGAGCACAGTGGTTCCTAACACTGCTGCGGTCACAATACAAATCTAAGTGTTGGTGAGATGAGCAAGATAACAAATAAGAGAGGAAACATTTTACAGCTCCACAAATTCAGTTTATTTTGTGTGACTTTTTGTTGGGAAATTCTGGGTAGTTTTACCTCTTCAGGCCTCTAAAACTATTCAAATAATAAAATCTGAGAAGGCAGCATCACATGACGAAGCAACCTGTAAGAAAGAGTTGTAAGCCACTGTATTAGATATTGTACTGTAGATGCTGTAGTGTATTAAATCATCAAAAGGAACATTTCTATTTCCAACAATAAGTTACATCACATTAAAAACACGGAAAAAAAAGATGATTAAACATAATAAAATAGGTTTGAAGAAAATATTCAAGGGAATAACTGATTAATTAGCTCCTCTGGCAGGTTTTTTTCCACAGCATTATGTTTCCTTTGAACTTCAGTCTTGATTATGGAGCAGATAAGAGCATCTGGGGGCATCTTTCTTGTTGATAAAAAGCTCAAAGGTTGTTTCAAAAGGCTTTTCACCATGCAGTGCCTTCAAAATAATCAGTATATCTTGCAAACCATTCCTAAAATTGATAGGAAACCAGTGAGGGGAAGCTACAATTATCTGCTCTGTTGCATTTCCTTCCTGACTGTCGCTGGCAGCAAACAGAGTGCAGGGTTTCCCCCAGTATATTGCATGCCAGGTGGCCCCACTGGGCCTATGCGTCTGGGATTTTTATTTTCATGGGATATATCTCTAAGATGTTTTTAAACAACAGTCACAGGGGGTCACCTCAGCTGATATAATGGTTGGAAAGCTCATCAGTGGCGTTTGTTGGTTAACACGTGAGAACCCTTCTGGTGTCCCCCATGGGACTTTATTTTGGGAAAAATATGTAAGATAGTCAAAGGTCAGAGACGAACGATTTCTTAAACAGTTCGAATTGTGCCATGAATTACAGATATGATGTCTGTCGATTTAAAAGATAATTTTACAAGCCAAGAAATTTTGTTGTTGTTGTAAAAACACAACATTTCAAGGCAGTACATCGTCAGACTCATGTAAAACTGTACCATAGTTGTTGATTTTATGTTGAATTTTGTGTTAAATAAATGATGTATTTATAACAACAAATTAGCACGTCAGCTTTTAGCACTTAATCTTCTCGATTCTGCAGTTCTGGCCATGATTATGTTATCACAGAAACTATCAGGCCTTAATGCTGCCATCAGTCTGTCTCGGCCCAAATCAGGTCCCCATCAAAGAAGACCCTTTGCACCCGGTTGCCGTCAAAAGATAGTTGCCACTGAGACTAAAGACTTTGCTAGGGGAAGGTTTAAAGTGGATATGTCTCCTTGCACTCCTGGCACAGGTTCGTCTCTGTCGGTGGAGGGACAGCACTTTCTTTTGACAGTTACCACAGTTAAGTTCAGGAGTGAACTCCAGGCACTTTCTATCAGTCCTACATGCCTTTGATGGAGGGCAGACAGATACATATCAGTTCAATATCAGTCTCCAAGCTGGAGGGGAGGGCCAACTTACTGTGCCCACTCTGGTCATTGCAGCTGCACAATGAAGCAACGCAAAACTTTAGGCACTCAGAGCAGCTGTTGTTGGCTACAGTGGCGTTCGTGGATGACTGCCAATCACGTCAGCCACTCAGAACCTTTCATGGTGAGAAGATCAGAGCAGCCAAATGTAGGCTAGGGTGTGGTATTTATTGCTGGGACACATAGGTAGCCTGCATGTCACGCATGTGACTGTTTATACAAAGTCTTGACCTGCGCAGAGTGTGAAGAGACATAACCATTTTGTTTACTGCTACTGGGAGTCATCCAAAAATTCACAGAACCATGGTTATCTTGGTTACTTCTATTTGGAGTCTGTACAACCTCTGCAGCAGCATTGTGAAGAGGCTGCAGATGTGGAATGGCCTCAAATGATGCCAAAGCATAGATAAGTACAGTCATATAAAGCAGTAAAAACAAATGCAAATTTATTTCTAAATTGATAGTAACATTTTGACTTTTAAAATTGTTTTGACTTTTTAAATGGTTTCTGTGGCAAGAAACAAAATTGCATAATCTTGCCGCATTTTGCATTTTTTCTTCTGTTTTTTTGGCGTCCAGCTTTTAAAATCCGGGAGACTCTCAAATAGTCACAGCATTTTGGGGAAAGGGAAGGGGGATATTGTGTGTGTCAACATGTTAAGAAAGAGAGCATGCTGTTTAGCAAACTGAGGAAACAGTAGACTAGTGACTCCCGTGTTCTGGGAGATAAAATGACTGTTTTTGTCTGATGCTTCTGAGAAAAAACAATATAACTCTTTCAGTTACTGGTCGGAAAGGGCTGTCTGACAGCAGGGCAAAGCTGTGAAAATATTCTAAATATAGTGTGGTTCACTTAAACTGATACCAGTTTTTTTAGGTGGGTAAAATACATTTTGCCACTGGCCCCTTCTGCAGCAGAGCATTGCTTAGCTTCTGTGCCAGTACTCCTGCCTGCCTCTCCAAACTGGGGATGTTCTGTTCATCATATACTGTAGGTAACACACCGACGATTGATAAGTACCTCATACAAGCCCATTTCAGAAAATCTGAACTACCCCCTGAAATACAATTTAAAAAAATCAAATGAAGGGGGAATTTTAGCACAGCATTTGTGCATCTTTGGAAAACAAATACCGCATTATTGTGTGTGCTCTTTCATGCTTAATCCACTAGCTCAAGTCGTCTTTGTATGAAGACCGTATTACTTCCCCTCACCAAACCTGATTGGCAAGTAAACATGGACGTAGCATAGCTTTCTGCTTTGTCTCAGGTAACAGTATAGCCTTCCCCTGTTCACCATGCAACCTGCAAATCAGGTTGCCTTGAGACAGCAGGTGTAACAAACCCACAGGGGTAATGCAGGGATGTTTGCTGTCCTCTCATACACCTGACTCCTCTGCTAAAGAGCAAGCTTGCTGTCTCTTGGTGTGGCGCAGGTGTCCTCTGAATTTGACTTGCGATTAATGGCGGGTAAACGTGGTTGCCCCTGTTGTCCTAATGCAGAAGAACCCACGGCAGTTCCCCTGACAACGGCGAATACGGCAACAACCTTGGCCCCAGCTGACGAGCTATGGACTACCAGCAGAGACAAGGCAGTCAGGCTGAGGATGGAGGCCTCAGGTCCAGCCGCGGAAACTCCCATCACCATCCATCAGATGTTCCTGGAGGCGGTGGACAAGTACGGGGATCATCCAGCCCTGGTTTCCAAAAAAGAGGGCCAGTGGGTGACCTTTACATGGAGGCAGTACTATGAGCAATGCCGGGCAGCCGCCAAAAGTTTCCTCAAGGTTTGTTTATATGCAAATAGACTGCAAAAATGTACTATTTCTGCAGTGCAGTCAGGAAATATTTGGGCAGTGACACATCTTGGTGTGTTGGCTCACTGTTGTTTACATCTCTTTTGGGTCAACAGTGAATTATAGCCTTTTTTATACAACTGAATTACTGTAGGCAGTTTCCATTGGTGTGCATAGACTTCAAGTTTAAAACAAACTAAATGGACAAGTTGCCGTAAGATCTTATTAATAAGCTGACCTCAAGGCAACTTGGTATCTATCTGGTGATGGTCTTGCAGGGTTTTACTGTAGCCATCTCTACTGCTTACTTGCTTCAGGGGCTTTTTGTTTTTAGTCTGGTCTTCAGCAAATAGAAGCAAAGCTGAACGTCAAGTGTAAGGTCAAGTAGAGTCAAAACTATGAAAAATGTTGCTATTACTGTCTGCCTGCACTGTTTGTGATATTTTACAATTTAAAAGAAAGCTAGTATGACAATGAATTACACTGTTCAATGTACAATGTACTGTTCCAGCAAAAACAAGCCACACAAAACCTTTAATTCCTGGTTTGTAAACAGTACCTCAGACTTTACTCCCTCTCTCAGGTGTGAGAATGGGAAGCTGAAAACTAACACTTAAGTGTGTGAAATTCACAGCTTGTGTTACGTCTCCTGTTTCATGGACATGTTTGTGTCCTATGAGGCGGCTTTTGAAACAAGATGTAGGTCAAGAGTAATAGAGGCACTGTGCCACACTGTCATTAAAGATGCATGTTTTTAAAAAACACTCACGCACACATTGTCTTCTTTTAGTTGGGGCTGGAGCGTTACCATGGTGTGGGGATTCTGGGATTCAACTCCCCCGAGTGGTTCATCTCGGACGTCGGCTGCATCTTTGCTGGGTAAGATCACATTCAAGGATGTTCCACTTTTATGCTTGAGATCCCTCAGAATTGATGTGCAACGTCAGGTGAGATCCTAAGATGTTCATTCAACCATGTTCATGTTTAGTCATCCTCTGTAGTATTTTATATTCTTGATGTGCTGTTTTAGATTGGCATCTCTTTAAAATGCCATTTAGGTAGTTTCTACTGCACAGTTCTTTGTGTAATTGTGTTATAAAATGTATATATGATTTGAATTAGATTTCTGTTTAATTCCTGTTTTGTGGTATATCTGTCTTATGTAATGAGGCTTTACGGTTAGTATGGATAGTGTGTAATTATTTGCCAGTTTGATATACAAACTGTAGGGAAATAAAAAAAAAATCTGATCTTTCTATTCTCCTGTGTTTGATTTGAACCACAGGGGTTTGGCAGCTGGAATTTACACGACCAACTCGCCTGAAGCTTGTCAGTATGTGGCCGACAACTGTGAGGCCAACATCCTGGTTGTGGAGAACCAGAAACAGCTTGACAAAATCCTGCAGGTC
Source organism: Lutjanus erythropterus (assembly GCF_056507025.1). Lineage (NCBI taxonomy): Eukaryota > Metazoa > Chordata > Actinopteri > Lutjaniformes > Lutjanidae > Lutjanus > Lutjanus erythropterus. Next base: position 16,857,744 of record NC_139326.1, on the reverse strand, counting down.
AGGAGCTTTATTACAACATCTACACTTAGTGTACTTGTAATAACTATTTCCAAAAGTAGAAAAAAATCTGTCCTCACATCAGGACTTCGTTTAATTTGCTTTCCTCAACAGGTAAAAGATCGGCTACCTCATCTGAAGGCCATTGTCCAGTATAAAGGCGAACTGCAGCAGAAGGCACCATTCCTCTATACAGTACGTTCACTCATTCTTTCTTACTTGTGGTGTAACAATTGCAGTTAGACACGTGACTGAACTCAAATGTCTTGAACTGCGCTACACAGTTACAGTGCCGTTATATCAGGGTTTAGACACATTTCTAACATAATCTGTGTACTTCGGTAGTGGGCAGAGTTCATGAAGGTGGGAGAGGATGTGCCCGACGAGCAGCTGAATGCCGTGATTGACAGTCTTCGGGCCAACGAGTGCTGTAGTCTGATCTATACCTCTGGAACCACTGGGAACCCTAAAGGAGTCATGCTGAGCCATGACAATGTGAGTCATCTAGACAAGATAATTTCATCATCTTATTTTTGATTGTTTTGGAACCTTTTCTGTTCTGTGTGAACAGTTTGTTTGTTGATTTATATATTTATATTTTGAAAGTTCAGTGTCTGATTACTTCTGTACCACTTTCTCATGTGCAGCTGACTTGGACCGCCCGTACAGCACTGTCTACTGCAAATATTAAACCAGCTGAGGAGGTGGTCGTCAGTTACCTGCCGCTCAGCCACGTGGCAGCCCAGATGTTGGACATGTGGATGTGTATTTGTTTTGCCTTCACCACATACTTTGCAGAGCCAGACGCCCTCAAGGTGAGGATGCCTGCTGTTGTATGAACATGGGATTAATAATAAAAGTTTCCTATGTTTACTATAATTCCCATTCATTTTTCCAGGGTTCTTTAGGTACCACACTGAAAGAGGTTCGTCCAACTTGTTTCCTGGGGGTTCCTCGTGTTTGGGAGAAGATGCAGGAGAAGATGAAAGCTGTCGGTGCCAAGTCATCCCCAATGAGGAAGAGGGTGGCGGACTGGGCCAAGTCCATAGGCCTGCAGTACAACTACAGTGTCATGAACGGGTGAGACAGCAGCCAGGATCCTTTGATAGAAATCAGCTTGTCAGGTGTTCAGGGTTTCCCCCCAGTGTATTGGAAGCCTGGTGGCCCACCAGGCCTATGTTATCCAAATGATCACTGTAAGATGGTGTTTAACTCACTTTTAAAGCGGTTTTAAAGGGTGAGACCAGGTTTTCTCAGACGTTGGCATTCCACTCATCCCAGTCTCCTCAACTGTCTTATCAGCAGTGGCGCCAATTCTTCATTTTAAAGTGAATATTTAAAGTCTTTCATTTCAAAACAACATAGCCCACATAACTACATAAATAGATGAACAAGACTTACATGCTCATGTACAGCTGAGGCTGTTGGGACCGACATTATCTCTGTGTTTATTTTATGGAATTGCATTGCATTCACAAATGGAAAAGCTGGAAGTCTTATCTCATAGTTAACGTACTTAATTATCTCAAAATTGTCCCTTATTATCCCATAATTGTGATCTTATAATTGTGAGATCTTGGTTTCATCATCACAAGAATTGTATTATTACACTTGATGATTTTTTCATTTTGAAACCAGTTTTAGTTTCTAACAAGTCTTCTCCTCAGAAATATAATCTGCGGCCCTGGTGTAAATTTGACTTTATCTTTGGGTTATAGGGAGAACCTTGTGCCGTGGGGCTTCATGCTGATGAACAATCTGGTCTTTAAGAAGGTGCGTGCAGCACTGGGCTTAGACCGCTGCAAGATCTGCCTCACGGGCGCTGCCCCCATCACCAAAGACACACTGGAGTACTTCATGAGCCTGAACATCCCTGTGATGGAGATATACGGCATGAGTGAAAGTTCGGGCCCCCATACCGTCTCCGTTAATGAACAGTACCAGATCACAAGGTGAGCAACAAAGCATTATGGAATGAGTCAACTAAAATCAAAATGTGCTGTTGATATGAATGTTACAAGAAGATGCTGTGACAACCTTTCTCTCCAGTGAGTGTTGTACTTAAAGAGGAGCTACACAGATTTTACACATTTCTGTTGACAAGTGACTTAACTGGAATCAGCGCCGGTTGTGACCGATGGTGTGGAGCTTACCAGACCGGCGTATCTCTGCTTGAGGCTGCATTAGCAGCTACTAGGATGACACACACAAATCAAAGTTGCATTTGGCAATATCATATTTAATATAGGCAATATAGATTTCATCCTCAATGAAAAAACAACTGGTGTGTTGCATGTAGAAGCATTTTGCACCATTTTATCCTATGGGGTGCAACACCTTACTACAGTATTTGGGATATCTTTGTTCCAGTTTTGACCCCTTAATGAAATCTAACAGAGTCATGACCAGTGTTTGAACCAGCTATCAAAGCACCACACAATTATCATATGTTTAAATATTGAGTGACATCTTTTGGAAACTTGAGGTCTACAAAGCAAGCTGTAAAAACAAGACTGACGTGTTCACCTCATAAAGTTGGTAGTTTCAGCCTATTTACATATTTAGTAGATCTGGACCAACATTAGCATGCATTTGAAGTCTTGTCTCCAGCCATTTGATGAACGTGGGTCTCCACCAGTTTCTTAGGGATATATGTGCCTTTTTTCTTGCTAAATGCTTCACTGTGTGTTTATGACTGAAAACATCTGCTGCTGGAGATATTTTGGGGAAATATTCATAAAATGACGCACATAACATCAAAAACACATAAATTAAAGGGGTCGATTTGGGTCGGGCTGTATATACAGAGAGCACACATAGGCAACTGTATTAAATATTTTTATATTTGTTATATCAGATGCATTTTATTCACATGCATATGTCGTCTCATTTCTATGTACTAAACTTTAAAGTAGGGGTGCAGTTCTTGTGCAACTTTTTGCATCAGGTCTAAATGAGCTTGTTGTTATGATTTGTCTTTCTAGTTGTGGAAAGGTGATGCCAGGCTGCCAGACCAAGCTGGACAACCCAGATAAGGACGGGAATGGAGAGATATGTTTCTGGGGTAGGCATGTCTTTATGGGCTACCTGAACTCACCTGAAAAAACAGCAGAAGCCATTGACAAGGATGGGTGGCTGCACTCTGGAGATCTGGGAAGACATGACCAGCACGGCTTCCTCTACATCACAGGAAGAATCAAGGGTAAGCTGCGGTCAGAAATCAGCTTCTTCACATGTTCTTTGTTTGGGGAAAAAAAAATCACCACAGGAAGCATGGAGCATTTACTCACCTTTGTCAGCTCCCCAGTGTTTGGTTGAAAAAAGATGAGAGCATTCAGGAGCCATACATAGTTATTGTTAAGCAACCATCCAGACATTAAGAGTCAGTGGTGGAAAGTAATTCAGCACATTCATTCAGTATTATTTCTGTCATTTATCCTCACTGTACCGGTCCTTGTAGTGAACTGTAGTGAAATATTTTACTACATTTATGTGACAGCTGGAGTTACTAGTTACATTTTAGATTAAGATTACTTAATGATGCTATTATTATAATATGAAGTATTATATCATAAGCTTAAGAAAACAAATCATACTGGATTTTTAAGACTGGTAGTAATATCAATATCAGGAATTTTGACTGATAATGATTAATTATTCCATCATTATTCCATCATTATTTTTTTTTTTATATAAGCACATAACATGAACAAGCAATCTTGTTACAGATTCCTTGGACTGGCCTTTTTAAAATAAATGAACTGATCAAGATGCTTTACAGTTGAAAAATCAACTCGCCAATGCACTCTGGTGGACAAACTGTGTAATGGTGTCACTGTTTCTGAATGACCTCACACCTAGTTTTGTAATTTCTGTACAGCAGTATCTTTTGTTTCTTATCAGCTGACATATACAGCAATACTGATAAACTGGACCAGCTGATAGCTCTTATGAAATACAACACACTGTTAAATATCAACAATAAAGTGGTTCCCAACATGTCTGGCTTGTGACCCCTTACAAAAAAAGCAGTGAAGTCATAGATTGTGTCATTAAAATTGCAAAATTTAGGACTAAAGTGGTATTATTATCCAATATTTTTTTTAAAAAGCAAAGATTAGAGAAAAGTCTGAAAATTTATAAAACATTGTGTGGCAGAAGTTTTTTTTTTTCTTGTTTCATCTCCCATTAATCACTTCACAACCTCTCAGATTTATCTTGTGACCCTTTAGAGAGGCTGGACCCTGGAAACAGCAGGACTATATGATCTAACCCTGTATAAAGTAGTTAAAACAATCTTGCCCTCAACCAGCTACAACAGCAAAAGGCTGTAGTGCACAACACATTGATGCATCAACATTAACAATCTAATAATGACTCACAGGGGCCTTTTTTTGCAGAACACCTACTTTGACTTTTAATATTTCAAGTACAATTTACTGAAAATACTTATTTACCTTTACCCAGCTTAGACCCTGTATATAGGACTTTACCTTGCATTAGAATATTATTTATTTATTTATTTATGTTTGTCTTGTATGTATGTCTTTCAAAATATTTAATATGGATTTGATTATGAGCTCATACAAACACTGTAGGAGGAGAAGAAGGTAGGGTGGTAGAGAGCATAGTTGCAGCAGACTTGGGGAAAAGGAAGGTGACCCATGCTGACAACTGGGGAATTTTGCTTTGCATTTTGCTGGGTGTCAGGCAGTTTTATTAATTAACACATTCACAGTTAGCTAGCTGCCACTTAGCCAAGGTTTGCAGGCTACTGTAATATTAACCAGCGTGCAGCTGTTTGAATTTGAGCCACTAACAGAAGCTATAAGTGTTGGGGTTGGTTGATGACTGAATATTTTTTTCATTGCTTATTATTCTAAAAAAAAAGACAAAAATAGCACATCAGATTCAGGAAAACAACACAATGCAATGTTTTGTCAAAAACCACAAAGGTCATTGTGTTTCTTCTTTGTCTTTTTGCACAGAACTGATCATCACTGCCGGTGGAGAGAACATCCCTCCTGTGCCCATCGAGGACGCACTGAAGGCTGAGGTGCCCATCATCAGCAACGCCATGCTGATTGGAGACAAGCTCAAGTTCCTCTCCATGCTGCTCACTCTCAAAGTAACTGGGCCTCCATTCCTGGAAACTGTTACAACTATTAAATATATAAAACAAATACAATGAATATCCTTCTCTCTGTTTCCTCAGTGTGTCGTGGACGACAACGGGGACCCCACTGATGAGCTGAGCCCTGAGGCTTTGGACTTCTGCAAGCAGCATGGCGTGACAGCGACCAAAGTGTCAGAGATCGTAGCCAATAAGGAGCCAGCTATATACAAAGCCATTCAAGAAGGCGTGGAGCGCATGAACGCCAGAGCAACATCCAACGCACAGAAAGTCCAGAAGTGGGTCATACTGGAGCGTGACTTCTCTGTTGGTGGAGGAGAACTGGGTGAGTCACTGGAACGTGTTTTGCTTTCTTATATGGCTCTTCCTTTTGACGTTAAAACTGGGTCAAAGGTCTACAAAGGACACTGGCACTAAGGAATGAGGAAGTTTTCACTACAATCACTCATTAACTTCCTGCTAAGTTTAATCAAGGTTATACTGTAATCAGAAAAGCCCTTTAACTGTGCTGCATGTCAGACAACATTCCAGTGAAATAATCTCTCCCCCAGAAACCTTTTTACAGCTACAAATGTGCGGGTGTCGCTCAGCAGACATTGAGTCTATAGTTTTTAATCTATAGAGATTTAGATAAATAACCTGCTTTTCTTGTTTGTCCTTGCAGGACCCACTATGAAACTGAGGCGGCCCATTGTTGTGAAGATGTACCAAGAGAAACTAGATGAAATGTATGCTGTGGCAAAACAGTAGCCTGAGCTGCACTGCGATAATAAGAGATGATAAAGCTGAAGAGAGGTGGTCACGAGAGACTTTGGGCATGTTTATGAACATTGTATTGTGCCCAGACGTCTTGCAGGGAGATGTATAAACCTTTGATCATGTGAATGTTAAAAGTGCAAAAGAAATTTAAGTGGAAAAAAATCAGATTCTGATTGCGCTGTATTTAATGGCATCAAGGTTTGTGCTGCTGTGTGTTAATATCTCAAGTTTTTGCTCCAAATCTATATTTAAGGTGTTAAAATGTACATACATTTTCACAGCAGCTGCGCACATTTTGTAAATAAAACATTTAAATCAGAGCCAAGATCTTGCCATTTTCTGTGTGGCATACACATCTGAATTGTCAACTAACTAAGCATCAAAGCCACAGGCAGGGTGGGGAACACAATCATCATTAAGGGAGATTAACTTTTACATTTTTTCAACTTTTAAAGGAAATTTTGTAAACCATAACCACTGTGGCCTGAAAATTAAACTCTCTTGTTTTGGCCATAAGCAAATGTGTTTATTTTTGAAGCAGCAGAATGTATTTAAAGATTTTACAGTATTAATTGCCAGTTTCTGGTTTAATGTTTTGTGTGTGAGATAATCCCTATCTGGGAAAGCTTAAAGTTTAAATAATTCTATTTATAATATGTTAAGAATATCTATGGATGCAGTACCGGTAGCTCACTTGGTAGAACATGTGCAGAGGTTTGATTCTGACTGTTTGCCACATGTTGTCCCTCCTCTCTCCTCCCCTTTCTGTCTGAAAGCTGTACAATCTGATAAAGGCCAGCAAATTATTTAAAAAAAAATAATATCAATGGCCTTAATTTCTCCAATCACAAGCATGTGCAAAATGTAACACATTCATTTGAATTTGTGCTTCTCCGTGTACAGTTTAGAAAATATTTAAATGTTTAAATGTTTTTGTGATAGATGTTCCATGATTGTCAATAAAAAAGTGAGTGTTTTGAACAAATTGACCAAACTTCAAAATGGTGTGCCTTTTTTTATTTTCATTTTTGCATCATTGGTTTTTGTTTATGTGTACAGTGTGTGTAGGAGGGATCTGAACTGCTGCTATTTATTTTAAAATATGATGGAACATGGTGCAAAATGAAAGGAAAGCTTCATATCTAAGAAGTTTGAATGAGCGAATGCTTGGCCTTTATATCGCTCCTAGAGAACTGATCATCACCACCGGTGGAGAAAACATCCACACTGTGCTCACTGAGGGACACAGCGAAGGCTGAGGTGCCCATCATCAGCAGTCAAGGCAAGTCAAGGCCACTAAATAAAACAATAACAATAATAATAACAACAATAATGACCCTTCTCTCTGTTTCCTCAGTGTGTCATGGACAACATGGGGGAACCCACAGCGACCAATGTGTCAGAAAATGTAGCCAGTAAGGAGCCAGCTATCTAAAGAGCCCTACAGCCCTCAAATGACACCGTAGGCAAAGATATGTACTCAGGCGTTTTAAGCCATTAAAAACAATTCAAGAATGAAAAAAAATAAAAACACAATTGCATAATCTTTCTGTACTTAAACTGAAATGTGAGAAAGCCACTCCTCATTAGCTTATACTGCACCTGAAAAGCCTCGTGGCTGTAAAAAAAAAATCACGATTGACACCAAGCTCTAAACAATGACAGAAATGTGTGACCTTTGTCTAGGCAGTTGCAGTTTTGTGAAGTTCTTTAAAACCAGACTGAAGTTTGGAAATTAGACTTTACCTTTAAATGAAGCACTCAGAGTCGCAAGTGTCACTGTGAATAGGAAAAGGCATCTGAGGTCAAAGTGCTGTAACAGTAGACAAAGAACACGAACATGCTGACAGTAAGATAAAAGAGACTTTTAACTTTTTGCAGAGGAGCAAACAAAGCACAAGGAAGGAAGGAACAAAAGAATCAATACCATCCTAGAGTTTTGATGAGACTCAGCAATAACACTGTGGACAAAATGATGGCAGGAAAGTAAAATAAAATTAAGTGCAATTAAAAAAAAAGACAGGAAAATAACAAGATAAGTCTAAGCAAAACCTGTGTGTATTTTTGGAAAACAAATACATTGTGTGTGTTCTTTGATACTCTCACTCCAGTAACTCAAGTCTATTTTAATTACAATGATATAGCTTCCTCTAAAGAAACCGGATTGGTAGGTAGGCATGGACATTCCACCATGTTTTGTTTTGCTATGCAGATAATAACATAGCCTTCCCCTTTCCTGACACACAAACCCACAGAGATATTTGCAGTCCTGTCACACCTGACTCTTCTGCCGAAGAGGAAGCTTGTTGCGTCTTGCTGTGGTGTCTTCTGAACTGTCATTAATGGCAGGTAAATGTGGCTGTCCCTGTTGTCCCGGCACAGAAGAACCTAAGGCAGTTCCCGTGTGGACATCGACTGTGGCAACAGTTCTTTCCCCAGCTGACCAGCTATGGACCACCAGCAGAGACAAGGCAGTCAGGCTGAGGATGGAGGGCTCAGGCAGAGCCTCAGTCGCTCCCATCACCATCCATCAGATGTTCCATGAGACGGTGGAAAAATTCGGGGATCATCCTGCCTTGGTCTCCAAAAAAGAGGGCCAGTGGGTGACCTTGACATGGAAGCAGTACTATGACCAATGCCGGGCAGCTGCTAAAAGTTTTCTCAAGGTTTGTTTGTGTGCAAATAGACTTGTTCTGCATATATTGTACAAGACAATACAGTGCAGTCAGGAAATATATGAGCAATGACCCATTTTTTGATATGTTGGCTCTCTATTCCAGTACATTGGATTTTGAATAAAACATTATCTGTGAGATTAAACTTTTAGCTTTACTTTTAGATTGAATCTATCCGTTTTGGGTTAACAATGTAGGAATTATAGCCTTTGGTATACAAACTGGACTACCCGCTTCCTGCTTGCTTCAGGGCCTATATGCTTTTAGTGTCATCTTTAGCAAACAGCAGCAAAGCTGAAAGTCAATACTTAGATGTCAGAGTCACTGTTTGCTGAAGTAGAGCTAAAATCATGAAAACTGTTTCTGCCTGCACTGTATTTAATATTCTCCACTTACTGTATGAACTAAACTATTATGGCATTGAACTACAGTATGGTGAAGCAATTACAAGCCACATAATCAATTCCTAGCACCTGGTCTGTAAACAGTACCTCAGAATTGGCTCCCTTTGAGAGTGGCCGGCTGAAAACTAATACTTCAGGTGTGTGGAATTCACATCTTGTGTTTCATCTCCTGTTTCATGGACATGTTCATGACACATTCCCGTCATGGCGTTTGACACAACTGTAGGTCAAGAGATAGTGAAGCTCTGTGTCACAGTGTCATTCATTAAAGATACATGTTCTTTAAAAAACACACAACTTGTCTTTTAGTTGGGGTTAGAGCGTTATCATGGTGTGGGGATTCTTGGATTCAACGCCCCTGAGTGGTTCATCTCAGACGTCGGCTGCGTTTTTGCCGGGTAAGATTGCATTTAAGGATCTTCTGCTTGACATGCCCCAGCCTGACCTCATCTGACGCTCCACATTTATCTGTGTTTATGTTTATCTCAAAGTCAATCTCTGTATGTGCCCATACCTGTTTGCATTGTCCCAGTTTAACATTAACCTAATGGTGTCAAGGCTCGTCATTTCTTCACAACCTTATAGTAAGCTATGGACAATGGCGCTTTATGTATTTGTCTAGTGTCATATGTTTTTAACATATTTTTAATATTACCTTCTTTGGCTAGGACTTTGGCTATGAGTCCTGAGAAATAGTTTTTTTTTCTCAATTAGACTTTCCCTTTTTAACTAAGATTACAAAAAAAAGAATAATGAATGAATAAAATAAACACTGACTTCAATAATTTTGTCTCAGTAAAAAGAAACTCTCTGAAAATTAGTTTGTGATACACACTATGGCGAATGAGCAAAATCCACAGCAAATCAAATGCATTTTTTTCTACTAAATCTGACTTGTACCATAGGGGTCTGGCGACTGGAATTTACACAACCAACTCACCCGAAGCTTGTCAGTATGTGGCTGCCAACTCTGAGGCCAACATCTTGGTTGTGGAGAACCAGCAACAGCTTGAGAAAATCCTGCAGGTCAGGAGCTTTACTGCAGCGCCAGCCTTTAGTGTGTCTGTAGTAATTATTTGCAAAGATAGAAAAAAGCCTCTCACTCTGTGACTTTGTTTAATTTGTCCTTTTCAACAGGTTAAAGATCAACTACCTCATCTGAAAGCCATTGTCCAGTATAAAGGAAAGCTGCAGCAGAAAGCACCATTCCTCTATACAGTACGTTCGCTCAGCAAATATATTGATCACCCAGATGGTGACACTTTATTTAAAGGGTGTTCATAAGACTGACATGATCATGAACATGAAGGACACTGTTGTCGTTAAGTGTCAGTCAATAATGTAATTTTTAATGAAAGTTGTATTGTGAGAGATGTATTTGTTATGACAACTTGACATTAACCAATGATTATGTTGTCTTGATAATAATACATTGTTAACAAGACACTGACAGGTCATGTTGTTTCAGTTAATGTTAAGTTGTCAAAACAAAAACATTGTTGGCTTGAATAATGTCAAGTTGTCATAACAAAGACATCTTAAACAATGTCAAGTTTGCATTTAAAATGACAGAACTGTTTACAGTCGTAAACAGTCCTAAAGATTCATTCATGTTCATGACTAGGGTTGAGTATTGGTACTCTGTACCTTTAAGGTATTGGCTGAAATAACCCAATACCAAGTAGTAGTGAAACCTCTCCAGCCAAACAATACTTGCATTCAATCCTTTTGGCACCCAGATCCTGAAAAATTACCATTTATATGGTTTTACTCGCAGCCAATCACTGCAAGAATTCTTCATTAAAAAGAAACTTTGAAAAAAGGTATCAGATGAAGTACTCCATTGGTATCGGTATCACTTTAAGGGTACTGGTATTGGTACTGGCCTTGTAATTTTTTAAACGCTACCCAGACCTATTCATGACAGGCGTCATGTTGTCGTGTCATTGTTATGACAATATCATGTCAGTCTTATGCGAACCCCCTCAGATTAAGTGTTACCAAGCATATATGTCACATCTGATAATATACTCTATGTGATGCCTACAGTTGCATTGTTGACTCTTTTTTAACACAATATGTTAATACCTGTAGTGGGCAGAGTTTATGAAGCTGGGAGAAGATGTGCCCGAAGAGCAGCTGAATACTATAATTGACAGTCTTCGGGCCAACGAGTGCTGTAGTCTCATCTATACTTCTGGAACCACTGGGAACCCTAAAGGAGTCATGCTGAGCCATGACAATGTGAGTTATCTAGACAAGACACTCTGCTTTTCTTATCTTTGATTGTTTGCACACAATTTAACTGTTATTTATGTTATTTTCTTCTTCTTCTTGCACCAACTAATATGCCAAGTATTTTTCCGATGATGACTCCTCTTCCTCTTTTTAATGTGCAGGTGACATGGACAGTACGTACAGCACTTGATATGGTTCAAATTACACCAGGTGAGGAGGTGGTCGTCAGTTACCTGCCGCTCAGCCACGCAGCAGCCCAGTTGTTTGACATGTGGATGTGTATTTGTTATGGCTTGACCACCTACTTTGCAGAGCCAGATGCCCTCAAGGTAAGGATGCCTACTGTTGTATAAGCATGTAACTAATAATAAAGGTTCTGTAAAGGACTGTAAACCCCATTCATTTTTCCAGGGTTCTTTAGGTACCACACTGAAAGAGGTTCGTCCAACTTGTTTCCTGGGGGTTCCTCGTGTTTGGGAGAAGATGCAGGAGAAGCTGAAAGCTGTCGGTGCCAAGTCATCCCCAATGAGGAAGAGGGTGGCGGACTGGGCCAAGTCCATAGGCCTGCAGTACAACTACAGTGTCATGAACGGGTGAGACACCAGCAGGGATTCCTTTGTTAGAATTTAGCAAGAGCACATGGCAGGTGTTTATTCCATTTGTCAATAATACTATGATATAATACCCCTTTTTAGAATCTTTTTTATCTGAAATCTGATTGGTCACAGAATTGGCAGTAATACTTGTCATCTTATGAATTTTTTTTCCATAATAATGAGATTATGAGATGTTAAGTCATAACTATGAGACACAGCCTTCATTTGTGTTTCTTTTGCAAAAGCTACATGCTTCCATATACACCAAAGTGTTGAAATTTTGACTTAATGATGGTACTCAATGTTAAGTTAAGTTAAGTAATTAAATCACCAAAGTTGTCACAATTCATCCTGAGGGTAAACATGAATGTTTATGCAAAATTTTATCCAACAGTTGTTGAGGTATTTCTTTCTGGGCCAAAATAGTCAACCACTTGACAAACTGACTGACAACTGATGTTTCAATCCTTATTTTTGTTGGGTTACAGGGAGAATGTTGTGCCATGGGGCTTCACGCTGGCAAATAATCTGGTCTTTAAGAAGGTGCGTGCTGCAATCGGCTTAGACCGCTGCAAGATCTGCTTCACAGGTGCGGCCCCCATCACCAAAGAAACTTTGGAGTACTTCATGAGCCTGAACATCCCTGTGATGGAGATTTACGGCATGAGTGAATGTTCTGGCCCCCATACCGTCTCCTGGAACCAAGAATACCGCATCACAAGGTCAGCAACAAAGCATTATAGAATGAGTCAAATGGGGTGCAGTTGTAGTGTAACCTTTCATCAGCATCAGGTCATGACAGGTCTAAATGAGCTTGTTGTTAACATATGATTTGTCATTCCAGCTGTGGAAAGGTGATGCCAGGCTGCAAGACGAAACTGGAAAACCCAGATAAGGACGGGAATGGAGAGATATGTTTCTGGGGTAGGCATGTCTTTATGGGCTACCTGAACTCACCTGACAAAACAGCTGAGGCCATTGACCAGGATGGCTGGCTGCACTCTGGAGATCTGGGAAGACATGACCCGAATGGTTTCCTGTACATCACAGGAAGAATCAAAGGTAAGCTGTGGTCAAAAAAGCTTCTGTTCGAGAATCATTTTTGATATGTAAAATGGATTTGCACAGATTTACTCATTTGTGTCAGCTTGAGCATTTGCTTGTGAGCATTTGAGGCCCAGTAGTGTTGGTAAAAACTGCAAAGGTCTTTTTTTTTTTATTTGCACAGAACTGATCATCACTGCCGGTGGAGAGAACATCCCTCCTGTGCCCATCGAGGACGCACTGAAGGCTGAGGTGCCCATCATCAGCAATGTGATGCTGATTGGCGACAAGCTCAAGTTTCTCTCCATGCTGCTCACTCTCAAAGTAATTGGGCCTCCACAACTGCACACTGTCACAGACACTAAATAAATACAAACAGAAACAAACACAAGAATGATTTTTCACTCTGTTTCCTCAGTGTGTCGTGGACGACAACGGGGACCCCACTGATGAGCTGAGCCCTGAGGCTTTGGACTTCTGCCAGCAGCATGGCGTGACAGCGACCAAAGTGTCAGAGATCGTAGCCAAAAAGGAGCCAGCTATATACAATGCTATTCAGGAGGGCGTGGAGCGCATCAACACCAGAGCAACGTCCAATGCACAAAAGGTCCAGAAGTGGGTCATACTGGAGCGAGACTTCTCTGTCGGTGGAGGAGAACTGGGTGTGTTTGTTTTGCCTCCTTTTGGCATTAAAACCAGAGCATAGGTCTACTCATGGTGCTATTATTAAGGAATGAGAAAAGCAGTTATTACACGTTTAATTAGCTTTTATTCAAGGTCATGTTGTAATCAGACAAGCGTTGGGACTGCGCCATATGTCAGACAACATTCCAGTGATGTTTGTTGGATTTGATGATTGGAGTGATTGAATCTCTCCATGACACACATTTCTAAAACTACAATACATCAGATGTTATCATTGTGCGAGAGGTGTTCTTGTTCATGTCTTCTTCATCTTTACTTTAATATTTAATTGAAATTAAACCTGTTTTTCCTTTTTGTCCTTGCAGGGCCCACTATGAAACTGAGGCGGCCCATTGTTGTGAAGATGTACCAAGAGAAAATAAATGAAATATATGCTGTGGCAAAACAGTAGCCTGAGCTGCACTGCGATAATAAGAGATGATAAAGCTGAAGAGAGGTGGTCACGAGAGACTTTGGGCATGTTTATGAACATTGTATTGTGCCCAGACGTCTTGCAGGGAGATGTATAAACCTCTGATCATGTGAATGTTAAAAGTGCAAGAGAGATTTAAGGGGAAAATTCAGATTCTGTTTGTGTTGTATTTAATGGCATCAAGGTTTGTGCTGCTGTGTTTTAATATATCAGGTTTGTGCTCCAAATCGATACTTAACCTGTTAAATGTACATTTGGTTTCACAGCAGCTGCGCACATTTTGTGAATAAAACATCCAAATCGGAGCCAAGATCTTGCCATTTACCATGTGGCATTTAAAGTTGAATTATACAGTTAAATCCAGCACCAAAGACACATGCAGGCTGGAAAACACTGGAAACACAGTCATCATTTAAGGAAGCTAACTTTTAGATGTTTAATCATGTTTAAAGGAAATTTTGTGAACCATAATCATAACCATAATTGTTTTGAGCATGAGCATTTTTTTAAAAATTTTTGAAGCAGTAGTATGTTTCATTAAGATTTCCTGAGTTTCCCATCTCATGTTCTGTACATTGGCACCACTGTGCTAATATATAGCCTCACAGAGTCACTAGCATGGCTATAGACTCATTGTCTTGTTTTCTAATAAATTACTTAAATTAAAAGTATAAGTATGAGAATTTTTAGCAATTAATTTTCTGTCAATTATTAAACTAACTGCATTAGCCTTACAAAGATTATTTGAAAAGGATAACAAATCATGAACACATGCAGTATAAAATGCTATGACTCCAAACCTTTCTGCTTACAAGTCATAGCTTCTGAACAATTTATAACTTTTTCTTTTACTTTCAGGTCAGCATTTTAATTTGTGCAATACTTTGGTTTATGACTCTGTAAATAACTTAAAATCTCATGTCATTCCCATCTACCTCCACTTTACTACAGAAGGCTACGGCCTTACTACAGTAAGCATCAGGATATTAGCATGCTAATGTTAGCAGTGAGCTCAGAGCTGCACAGGTAAAGAGCTGCATGGTAGACTTTTATTTTTCTTGATGGATACTGTTTAAATACACAAATAAATAACTTTTAACAATTAATTACTTGTGTTTTAAATCATTCTGAACCTTGTGAGGCCAATGCTGAATAGGCTTGTTATACTTCTTGGCCCTCGGCTATCCTTAGCCACTTTTCACATGCACAGGTTGTGAACACAGGGTTAACCTAAATCCAGGGCAATGATTCACTCCGCTATTAGTCCTGGGTTAAATGTCAGTTGGGGCAGCAACTAATTCTAGAGTGATGTGATGACTCTTTAACAGCCTGCAGCCCCTGGCACCTTTTAGCATTCTGTTTAGTCTCTAAACCCACCACCACTTTAAACATGCAGAACTCAAAGTTGCCAGTCTCTTGTGACCATTGTGTTTTAAAAACATAGTTTGGATTCACTGAAGTCACAAAGACAAAAACAAACTAACAAATCAAGGCAGCAGTAGACCAGGAGAAATGACAGATTTGACCCCATGGCGTTGGGCTGGTTGACAGAGAGTGATATACACTCAGAGAAGGCTGTCTGACAGCAAGGTAAAGCTTAGGACCTTTTAAGAGGACCCTCCCCCCATGGTATTTTTCACTGCTACTAGTTTTTGAGATGCCTAGCATGTAAAATACACTACAATATAAGCATATATCAATAACTGTTAAATTAGTTAGTCAATTTAGAAAATGAATGGTCTTTGTGCATAATTACAGTGTGTGAAACAAGGCTCGAGGCAGTTAAAGCAATAATGTAGAAACATGTAAACTATGTCCCTCAGGGTGTAAATTCATTTACTTGCAGTGTATCTGTGTCACAGAACAGCTTTACCATTCTGTCTATTGTAATGGTTTTTGCTGTTTGGCATATCTGTGCTGTAGCTCTGTTTATTTACTTAAAAATGTGAAGGAAACATTCAGAAAGTTTCCCTTTACGTTCACACACGTATCAGGTTGCATTCTTGAACAACTGGTTGTTTTGGTTTTCATTTCAGAACAGTTCTGATAAACCTACAGTGGCATTTCACCTACATTTGTGTCAGGACAGTGGACTGAGAACATCTCGTCCTCCAGCATTGTTTGATGCTTTAAACTGTTTTTACAGGGCTGGGCTAATGGCTGTATGTTCACTACAGGCATTTTGACATCCATCAAGATGTACTGATGCTGATGGTATCAGATCTAACACATATGTTACATCAACACATTCATCTGCTTTTTTCTCAACACAGGCAAACAGATCTTAATCTTGCCCCTGGGTGGGTGATAACATATTTGCTGTTGCCTTTCATGACCTCTAATCTATGAAATTTTCTATAAAATATTTGACTCAAGATGTAAAAAATATTACTTAAAAACGTCTACTGGTGGTTCTGGTGAACACAAAAGCAGAAGCTTTTTCAGGTGAAGTAAGAAAAAGGTTAGTTTTACAAAGGAAGTGAGCCAATGACATTATCTCTCTGTTTTCATTAAATCTCACCATCAAACCCTGAAAAAATCGTGAAGGGTCCCTCATCAGCCCTTGAAGCCCATAATACAAAACAAAGCCTTTCCATTTGGAATGGGTGAGAACACAATTGAATGCTCGTATGATCACGAAGTCAGGATTATTAGTGATCTGTAAGAGGCTGGAAAATTATCATTTGAACAACTCAGAGCTAAATATGGCCATCTAAACATTGTATACCTTTCTACAGATTAGACTTCACTAACAATCTAAATTTTCCTGAAAGTCTGCCAAAATCTGCCCCATAATAAAAATTATGGCCCGCTTTTAAAAAGGATTATACTCCCTCGACACAATAAACATTGACAGAATTAATGGTGTATGAGACAGGGACCTGTGGACTGGGAGGAGGTACATCTGTTGCAGTTCAGTAGGGAAAATATTTTTCAGACAGTCAGTATATGATCCTTCACAGATTGCAACATGTAAGAAAGAGGTTGGGCGTTGCATAGATGCATTTGGCTCTGCCCTCCAATATTTAAATTCAGTAAAAAGTCTCACAGGAACAGAACTCTATTCTTATTGCACAATTGATATTTTTTCTACACAAATCAGATTTGTATACTTTTTCTATACTTTTAATTTAGGTTTTAGTAAGTATGTTGCACTCCTGACCACACCTTGATCACTGGAATCAAAACCAGCGAGGTGTTTTACTTTGACAGATGATGTCAAACACACTGTGGTTTTATCTTTGGGTAGGGCCTGAAGTTCTACATGTTTAAAAAGTTAATCTCATGAGTACAACAAACATTGTCTACCACGTGTGATTAAGTTTCAATTGCTCTTTAAATACTGGAGAATCCTGCAACGTTGAAACATGGGATCCAAAAATATTTGGTGTTTGAGATCTTCTTCTATGCATAAATCAAAAATTGTCTGACAGAAAAGTTATCATTCTGCACTTCCAGCAAAAAAGATCCTTCATGAGTTTCATTATTGTTTATTTTATTGAACTGATACAGTACATATTTGAATATAAAATGCTCATGTGTATACACAATGCATCATTATAAGACTTCATTCATTCATTCTGAGATATTAACTTGTAGCTGTAGGTAAAAACCAAATGGAAGTGTTTTAACTCCACTCGTCTTTCTCTTAGTGCTGCCACATACGGCACAACACAGCTCTCATGTGGCTGGAATCATGTACTACAATCAGTTGAAACACCAACATACTGTAAATAAATGGCACACTTTACTGATGGAGGTTTTCAAATATATAAAATCAAGAATATGTTAAACAAGAGTTAATAATTAATTCACCAGACATATTAGGCTACGAATGGCAGTTAGTTCCAGTAGTAGACTTTGAAGGCAGGAAATAGCGCATTTTTATATAAGGGTGAATTCACAGCAATGAAAAAAGAGCACCTTTTCTTCCTTAGCTCCAGTGGTATCAGAGCACAGAGACAGTTTGGGCTTTATGTGCATCAGGTTAAAAATATAAATTTCTGTCATTTCTGTTGTCTCCCCAATACAGTAGAGGTGAACTGGATTTTGTTTGTGTTCCTCACAGCACTGAAACATTTACAAAACATCTCTTTTCAGAAGTAAATTCCTTGTTAGTCATCATTCACTGAACATGCAATCAACAGTTTTCATATGGACCACTGCTTTGATAAAAAGTAGTTCCAGTAAAAACTGTGAGATCTGTGGGATTATCCATTATATAACGGAAACCAGGTTGACAAGAACACTGAGTGTGAGTTGTGGACAGTAAATCCAAAACAAAAAGTTTGATTTACTGCTGTTGTATTGGGGTAGAGACAACAAATTCAGAGGCAGATATCTCAAATTTAAGAAAAAATATCTGCATGGCTAAATACCACTAGAGATTGAAGAATATGTGTATTTTTTGTACTTTGGATGAAAAACAAACTTTTTATAAGTGCTTCGCCTTCTTTCTTCTCATTTGGTAGTTATGGCGACTCCCTTCTTGACCCAGGCATTGCTGTTGAGCAGAGAGAGCATGAAGCGAGCCACGTCTCCTCTTGCTACAGTGCTGCCTGCAGGGTGACCATTGCTGTCAGGCACAAAGTACCCCTCATGGGTCAGAAACTCTTGAGCTGCAGAGGATAAAAAAGTATTGCATTTTCATTTGGTCTTTCGAGTACTGTGAAAAGTGCACAACCGCCAAAATCAATCAATATATTGCCTGACAAAAAAAAAGAGGTCCATTCATTCTCATAACATTGAGTAATCAGAGCACATGCTAATAAGCTGAACTGTGTCAAAATGCATCCTGAGGCAGAGGAGCCTCTTAACATTTCCTTGAATGAAACTCAGCCTCATATGCTTGTTAAATAAATGTTCTGTAGTCCTTTTATAAGTATGTTTCTGCCCCCTGTTGGCCATTGCTCGTCTGCTTTTACCTGAGGAAGGCAAGTTCTTGAGACCAGGCGGACGAACCACAGTCCAGTTGACGTCTTCAGTTTTCTGCAGAAAGTGTTCCATCTCGTGCATGTTGGCGAGGACACTTCGGATCATCGGCAGCAGGAGGAAACGGATGAGATAAGACGACTGCGTTCCAGAGTTAGCTAACAACAAAAGAGAAAACCAAAGTGAAACTCAGAGAGATCCTTTTCTTTAATTGGTCAGATTTTACCAAGAATGTCCATGGAAGAAAATGTCTCATTCGGATTACAATCCTTTAATGTGAATACCAATTTTGTATAATACGTTACGAAAGAAGAAGTAAGAAGTAATGGCAGAGTCTGAAAAACACTTAAAATGCCCTACACACCAAGACATTATTTTATAAATAAAAAGGCTTTAATTGTAGCACTTAAATCTTGAAATTCATAATTAGAGATCTATAGCATGCTAACAAAATTTGCTGTTACAACTCCAGGAAAAAATAAATAAAGTCTAGCAAGATGTGGAGCATACTACTATTTTATTGAACACCTATCAACATATAAACCATAGCATTACATTAAACAAGGCACAAAATACAACAAAAACCCTCAGCAGGTTCTGGTGTCAGAGCCACGTAAAAAATAGCGTCTTGATAGATGCTGCACGTACGCTCAGTGTACCAGGAGGTCATAGTGATGATCCTGTTGACCCGGGCCTCTCGCATGGCACTGATCATCGCGTTCATGGACAGCGTGTAGCCCGTCACTGCCGAGAAGAAGGAGGCCGGGAAGCCAAGGCAGGACATGATCACATCCTGTCCTTTGAAATGAGCCTTCAGGCTGTCCTTAGAGAAAATATCAGCTTCCACCACCTGAAAGTTGCAGACAGGGAAATATGACTAATGCTAAGGTGAACTTTAATATATACTTTAGGACTTCAGGAGCAGTGCATGATCAGAAACCCAGAGGTGCTTCCTGTATTGTAAAGATATGTCAGTTTTAACAACTACAAGCCATTCTTCTTGTGTCTCATTGTACTCTCTATGTAACTACTTGCTTTGTGCACTGCAGGTTTTAGCAAATGTTACTCAAACAAGAGTAAATAGAGAATTTACTGGGAACTATTTTCAGCTGTGGATTAATACATATTTTGTGCTCTAGTGAGTATTCACAGCAGCAGGATGGTGCATGTGGGATTGACCCAGAACAGTCTAGTGATACTGTTTGTCATACTAAAGGAACATGTCGCTCAGTGCACATTTGTGTTTTTCATGGATTTTGGAAAACTCTGGAGCTCTAGGGCACAGAGGAATAAGATACATCAGATGATACTTGCAATACAATAAATTATTTGTTGGTTTTGGTCTCTTCATGGGATTTGCAGACTGTGAGAGAAATACAAAATAACACCAGACAAGTTCACATTGTTATCTGCAGTGCTGAGTGCTCAGTTTGAAACCCAGACATTGAACCTACAAGAACATTTTATGGCTACTGTTCAGAAACATATGCAGTTCTTAAGGTTTTACTGCATACAACCCATTTGCACCCAATAAAACATTTATCATGTGGCTTCACACTGACTGGACTTTGAACCAACATGCACTGAGCAGCATCACAATACGAATAACAGAGTGTTACATTACCTTGAGATTGTCATGATGCACAGTGAGTTTTGCCGGGTTTCTGACGATAGCCGTGACTACGTGGCCCTGTTGCAGTGCCTGATTGACCAGATACTGTCCAGTCTGCCCAGTGGCTCCCAGCACAGCAATCTTCATCCTCAGACTATGACACAGAGAGCTCAGTCGAGGCAGATCAATAGATGGTGGGCTGAATGCTCTGACATCTCAAACTAACTGCTGGGGAGTTCCCTCCCCGTTTCACAATTCAAGTGTGAAGAAATGATTATTACGGTGAAATAAAGGGCCCTCTCTAAGACTTGTCGGTTTGTCATCTGATAGATTCTGTTTAAAATGTAGACATATAATACACTGAATCACTGTCTATGTATTAGTCACTGATCCCAACAGAGATACTTATCTAAAAAGGGTAAATCATATAACTTGATCTGTGGATTATCAAGAGTAACTAGGTCATGATTCCTGTAAAGAGACATTGCTGTTTAGTTTTTTAAATTAATTTTTGGTGCTTAGAACACCACATGCCAAGTGTCATATAGTTCCATTATATTTGAGGGAAATTTCTATCTGGTTGGAAAAAAAAAAAGCAAAACAGTGACCTTCCAGAATTATTTCCATTCTGTAATTTACTGATTCCCTGAGGCCTGTCCTGGGAAGTCCTTCAAATCAATCTGATCTGCCAGTTTGCTTTAATGACGATATCAGCCTGCATGTGACGCTCACATAGAAGCATAGAATAAGAGGAAAACTGTGATGCTGCAATAAAAACAAAACAACCTAAAAAGGCACAGTTTTGGCTTGAAATCCCACTGATGTCTACAACTTTCTCACAGTGTCTGCCAATTCGGCTGTACATCATCAATGAATTTACATGCTGTAGTTACTTTTAGTAAACTCAGAAATGATTTGCTTTGCTCTGAATTTGAGTTATATACCAATTTATATGTTCTGTCATTAAACAAAATAAATAATTACAAAAGCTCAGAATTGTTTCTATAATAAGTAGAATAGACAAACAAAACTGAAACTACAGCCTCCATAATGATTAAGTCCAAACATCTCTACAACTGTTGCGAGAAAAAAAAGGTTTATTTATAAAATAAGATATATTACAGGACTGCTGTAAGGTTTTTTAACGGTGCTTAACAAACACTGAGTCTATGGCTGCCTCATTCAAGCTAGTAGTCTATATCTAACCAAGCGGGGTGAAGCTGACAATGACTTGAATTCGCCCCTTTCTTAAAGATATTTCCAACAAGCGAAGCGACACACATTTTAATACATTTCTTCAAAACATTACAGTTCGGCGTTAGGCATTAATCTAAAGAGCTGCGTGTGGTTGCTGGTTAGCTAATGGTTAAATAAGAGCAGCATTAGCTCTAGCTAACTCACCTTCGCCTTACGTCCGTACGTCCATTGAGGGAGGCGTTCAAGAGCGGTAGCGTTCAGGTGTGTTTGTAAGTCAACGGTTTTCAAAAGTTTCGCAAATATGCAGAGGGAGTTTACATTTAAATGAATGCTAAAAAACTGCGTCCCAAAATATATGATTGTTGCTGATGTGAAATTAACACCAAGCTAATCTACTCTGTTAATGCTAACTAAAACATGTAGCTAACCTAAGTTAGCGTCAGAAAATTAGCTTAGCTATTCAGTGACCACTTGACAACCATCCCATAGCATTGAGTAAGTACCCCAGATTTGCAGTTTACACCCTTTCAAATTGGCAGTTTGGCAGCTCAGCTGTAATGTTTGCTTGTTTTTCCACGTTTCACATCAAGTTCATATGAATTTCTGTATTTTTGTCAGACTAAATTAAGATAAAGACAACACTAAGGTGAATTAATAGGTTTATCAATAAGAAATAATATTCCATAATTACTGTTTACTTCTAGGTCTAGGATTCCTATCTGTTACTATCTATCAAAATGATAGGAAATTTGTGTATTTTGTACTTTCGAGACAGTTTCATGAACTCAACACTAAGCAGAAGTTGAATAGTTACTTTTTGTGATTGATAATTGCTTTTTATAAGGTTTATATTGGGGGAAAACATTTCAAAGGAAAGAGTAAGATAACTGACTACAGAAATAATTAAAAATAATAATAAATAATGAATGATATGGGGCAATATAACTTGTTTTGGGTGATATTTTGTGCTTTTTTTTCCAGCGTGATATAAACAGATATTGATGATTTCAACACATTGCCCTTGCTCTGCTCATCCTTAGGTAAGATTTCGTAAGAAATAAGTCACAAGTTCCTGTTGGAAGAAGTGCTTGAGTTTTGGTCTAATACAAACACACCTGACCAACACACGCACACATAATCCTGGACTCCAAAAAAAGCACCTGTAATCAAAAACACTTCCAAAAACAAGTCCAAAAACAGCTCCTTCTTGCCATCCATCTTCACCTCTGCACTTTGGCATCTTCCTAAATAAAGATCAGTCTAGTCGCATCAAGTCATTAGCTCAAGTAATCCACTTGTGGCTCAGTGCCTTGATTATACGAACGCACAGAAGGACTAAAGACTAAACCAGCTTCAGCACAGACCAAGGGAGCTGCATAGTGGAGATAGCTTCATGCATGAGGCCTCTTTGGTGAGTCACTGGGCGCTTCTGTCATTCATCCAACTACAATGAGCAGTCTGATTGACACCCTGCAGTTTCTGACCTGATCTTGGTGGACCGGTCGAGGATGAAACAGAGCAAATGGCGGTTTAAATAGTCACTGAACCTGAGAACTGACAGCCAATCAACTTGGAAGCTGCTGACTGGATAGACGAGGTGACCACGTAAGTAAACTGCTAATTTGGAGACCTTGTAGTAGAGTAACACTTTTTAGATTTCTACAGCAGTCAATTAAATTCAGTGTAGGTCTCAGTTTTGGTCTGAAATGTCGTCATGTTCCAGACGTGGTTCAAAAAATTGTTGCAAGTACTTCTCAAAGACTTTTAGTCCTCTTAAAATGCCGGGTTTGCCTTGTTGTTTGGCCTGCTGCTAAATATCTTTACAGGTGACGAAAGCTACCCATCTGTTCCTTTAAGTAGGTTAAAACCAACAGGAAAACGAGAAAACTATCTTCAGACACAACATGATGAAACTCGCAGTCTTTTTTAAAGTTTTGTAGATTGTAAACAGTAATTCAGGCATCATTTGTTTACCTAGAACTACAGAAGAACATTTAAAAATGCAGTTTCTATAACATATTTTTTCCATTTCATCAAAATAGTGAAAGCATGAGAAGATATTTCCTTTATTTAGATGACAGATTTATTAATGTAAGCCTTCGTAGAATTCAGACCAAAACAGTCCTCTGTTGTGGGATTGAGGCCAATCACTGAAGTAGGAGTGCACCGGTATAACAAGATTAAAAGGGCACACAGTCAAACGTCCTGCAGTTTCAGGTCTCATGCTGCCGCTGGGCAACTTTCCATTCTTTGAAGGAAGAGGGTTTCTTAGAGGCCAAGACTTGGAGCAGAATTATTTAGTATGTGTGTGGACAGTAGTGAACCTGTAGCCCTGTCTGAAAATGGAAACAGAAACAGTCAGATTTGTGACTCCAAAGTCATATTTCCCCTGCTTTAGAAAGTAGTTTGCAATTCATCTTTTAGCACTTCAACAAAACAGTGATATATCTGCTCATACTGTATATTACATGTAGTAGAAATAGATGAATGAACTAAATCTTCTTTTTTGGAATCACTTTTAGCTGCTGTGATGATTATTTGGCTTTGAACAGGAACAGTCATGGGATGTGGCGTCACAAAGTCTGACCAGTTCCACAAACACTCCAGAAAAGGTACCCATGATCCTCCAGACAGACCCAGCCTTCTAAGATTTGCATGAATCATCTCCCCTCAGCCTGAACAAAAAGGATAAATGGTCCTCTTGTTGCACTATAGCTGTAATTTCCCCATTACAGTATATATTTTATAATAATATATCTATTTCTTTTTGTCTTCCCGTTCTGCTGCGTGCAGCCGTGACCAGTAAGCCACATCTTTCTTACCTTGTTAGTTGTGTTCTTGGTGTTGTTGTTGATGTTTGCCAGATGTTGAAATGTCTACTTTTTTTTACTGAGGTAGAATTGATGTAAACAAACTGGAGACAACATCTTCTTCAGCAACTGTGGAAAATAGCGTCACATATAGAAAAGAAAAATCTCTTTAATATGATTTCTAAAATCTCTACAGGTCATAGAGTTTAAACTACAGTGAAATGATAAGAGAAAGGTGTTCAAGCAAAAAGTTTCCAAGTTACAGAACTTCCTACTTTGGTCAGGACATCAGGCTACATCTCAGATTGTTTGGTCAGTTTGTTTATTTTAAAATAGAGCACTGCAACATGGCAGAATATCATAGTAATATTACACAAATCTGTTAATACAGATTTTGGAGTATATCACAAGTAGTGCTCAGATCCTCTCCATCAGTATAAGTAGTAACACCACAATGTAGAAATAATTACAAAAAAGTAATTATAAATAACTGTTGAGTCTTTTCACTTCTTTTCATGTCATACCTTTGTTTTTTGTGCCGTATTATGGCAAGTAATATCTATAAATCTAAGTGTAAGTATCGGTGTCAGTATTCTTACATCCTTATTTATGTAATCCTAATGATACCCATCCCTGATCACATGTAAAGCCCTTTATGTAAAACTTTACTTCAGTAAAAAGTACAAAATTATTTGCATGGCTGATTTCAGAATAATGTATATATTATTTGAATATAATAAGAGATGCAGTCACTTTAATGTTGCAGCTAATTTTATCGTAAATACTCTCTTAACCTGTAAGAATATATCAGATTTTATTTTTTTATTATATTCTGTAATAATAATCTGAATCTGCAAAGTAACTTGTAACTACAGCTATTAAGTCAGTATAGTGGAGTAAATATGATAATATTTCCCTCTGAAATACTCTATCCAGTAAAGTGCCTCAAAAGTGTACTTAAAGTACTTGAATAAATGTACTTAATTACTTTCCAAAACTGCATATGTGCTCTCTGCAGTGAGACGTTCTCTGATCATATGTTCTTGTGTGTCTCAGCTCTAAGAGCTGCTGTTCTGATTCAGCGATGGTACCGTCAGTATGTGGCCCGCACAGAGATGAGACGGAGATACACCTGGCACATCTTCCAGTCCATCGAATACTCTGGAGAACAGGCTCAGATAAAGGTCAGAAAGTATCAGAGACCATCCAGAATACTTTACTTAAGTAATAACATAAAAATAACAACTCATCTTTCATGTTTCCTCTGTGTAGCTTTATAATTTCCTCGGCTACCTCATGGACAATTTCACACCATCAAGCAATGAACGTAAGATTTCCATCTTGACTGACAAACTTTATTTTCCTGCTTTAAAAATCTTTTGTGAGTTTGAACTGTCGTCTTGACCTTCCCTGCAGGAAATTTGATTTCGCACATCTTCCGAGAGAACGAGGTTTGTCGGGATGCAGAATGGGAGAGGTACTTCTGCTACAGGAACATCGAGGTGCCAGAGATTTACTCAGGACCTCACCTCACCTTCCCTCTGACGGTGGACCAGGCAGTCGGGCTGGTGGAGGCCTTCAGGAACAAAAAAGTAGGTGCACACCAATGCATATAAGTCCAAACTGTGAAAAAACTTCACTTGGATCACAACTCAGCTGAGTGGTCTTTTGACTGATGGAAATGATTTTAAAAGTGCTGCTTTTTTAAATTTCACTGGGCCAAAATTAACATTACACACTGATGTTATACTTACATTTCAAACTGTTCCTTAAAAAAGGCCAGTAATTAAATGAGATTTCACTGTGACCTTCAAAAAGTCTCAGGTCCACAGCACATATCATTTGCCTTGATATGTGCTGTAAATTTTTACTGTGATTTTAAGAAGAAGTTTCAAAAAACAAATCAGCTGCATCTGGAGAATTTTTAAATACAAATTAAGCTAATGCTAATGCTTTGTAAAGTCTTCTTCAAAACCAGTTTGTTACTTTGCTATTTGTTTACACACAAATATGTTTATTTAATGTTTTTATTTGCTGTAGTGGATGAGGAGTTGGATATAATGGTATTTATTTTAATTAATCCTAACCCACGCGCCACATCTGAGCCGTTGTGCTCTGTGTTGCTTATGAAAAATGTAATACATATCTTATTTAACCCTTAAATAACATGTATTATTACTTTATTTACTTTTTTCAAGTTCTGTGCATGAAATAAGGACAAAAAGCAATCAGCATAACAACTAACAAGTCTCTGTCCCAGTAGCAGCTGCACTCGCGCTACGTCCTCCAGCTCCTGCTTGAGACGTGGAAACAGCTCCGGATGTTGCCAAATATCAACCGCATCTCCACCTGCCAGAGCAAAGAAATCACTATTTGTGGTGAGCTGAAAGAAATAGTTGACTTTTACATAGAGACAGTAGAGAAGCGATTGGAAATGAGGAGTTTGGACTGTAAAACAAGACATTTATATGTCAAATTGTTGTCTGGTAAACTGTGATGCATATTTTTCTCTATTTTATAAACCAAAATGTATAAAATATCTCATATTTTATGATCAAACAATTGGCAGTCTTACTTAATTGTAATCTTACACCCTTGTGGCAGAACATCCCAAAAGATTTTTTGATAAGATACAATAAGAAGAGCCTCTCTGTTGTAAAAGTTTTAGCACTTTGAGACAGAAGTGTAGACAGTGTCCTGCTGTTTGCTGTCATAAATGAACTGTGTTAATTTATTTACATGTATCTTCTTCATCACAGGTGATTTGCACGGGCAACTGGAAGATCTGCTGCTGATTTTCTATAAGGTCTGGATGTCATCCTCTAAAATCTTTTCCAATATTTCACAATTAATTTTCATTGAAATTGTTAATATGCTCTGATTTAAATTATTTATAAAAATATTCTCCTCTTGTACTTCAGGGCCCTAAAGTAAATCAGTAGTGCGGCAGCTAATTTGTTTTCATCATTAGTTAATCAGCTGATTATTTCTTGTTTAGTCTACAAAATGTTAAAAACAGTTAAAAACACTAAGGTTATGTCTTCAGTGGTCTTGTTTTGTCAGATTAGTCAAAAATCTAAAAATTATTCCATATGAAATTATGCAAAATTAAGAACAAAAGCTAATTCCTACATTTGAAGACCTAAAATGAGGAAATTTCTGACTTTTTTCTTGCTTAAAAAACCTGAATGATTAACTGATTATCTTTTTTTTTTTTTAAAGAATGTGTTGATCAGCTAATTGATAAATCAACTAATTGTTTCCCTTCTAAACTTTAGTTTTTAGTTTCACTGCAACATGGTGTAGTTTTCAATGTTAGAAATCAATTAGTGAGTGAAAGAAGATCTGCTTTCACTCATTGTGCAGTGAAAACAGATTTGTTTACACTGAGATTACAGCTTTATTTTGGTGGTTTACTTTACAGAATGGCATGCCGTCCTTGGACAAGCCCTATGTGTTTAATGGAGACTTTGTAGACCGAGGCAAAGACTCCATTGAGATCCTCATCATCCTATTTTCATTCCTGCTTGTCTATCCCAGTGACGTCTACCTCAACAGAGGAAACCATGAGGACCATATAGTCAACCTGAGGTAAAACTGAAAATAAATTAGGGGACGCTGAATTAATCAGGTTTAGTTAAAA
Source organism: Lutjanus erythropterus (assembly GCF_056507025.1). Lineage (NCBI taxonomy): Eukaryota > Metazoa > Chordata > Actinopteri > Lutjaniformes > Lutjanidae > Lutjanus > Lutjanus erythropterus. The sequence goes on along the minus strand of NC_139326.1, from coordinate 16,829,586 downwards.
TCCTTAATTTCTAACTGATATCTTGTGTTCTTCTTATCTTTTTGTAGGTACGGCTTCACAAAGGAGGTGTTGAGTAAATACAAGGTGGGTTTAATTCCTGTGAACCTGAAACCCAAATGTGCTCCTTTTCTTTTGTTTACTGCTTGGTATTAACTCCTCATCCCTGATTATCAAACCAGCCAACACTGCCAAAATGTGTCCTAATCCCGACTGTCTTTGCAGCAGCAAATTTAAATGGTTTCAGTCACCTTGGCTTACACATTCGCAGTAAAGCTTGATATAGGCCAATACAATACTGGTCACTCCTCCTCGCAGATAAGAGGATTTGAGGTCATTAAACCAGATGCTGGACATCTGCCTCTGTTGGCTTCTGATGAGTCAGGGAGGTTGCGGTGGTCCAGAGACACACAAAGAAAACCTCAAATGTCCCAAATCTTTCACATTTACAAACTATCAAATAAAGATATCTACACTATCAACTGAAGATCAGCTATACCATCAAGATTCAAAAATACAGAATACAATAAAAATTGAAGTTCAAATTTCAATTTTTGAAAATATTTTTTGTAACAGTTTTCCTATAATGTTACTGAAAAACTCTAGATGCAGGACTTTTTTTTAATTCCCAATTTTATTAACTGAAAAAGCAGCATGTCATGCTTCAATGCAAAATTTTAGCTAGATAGCATACAGTGAAGGAAAGAAAAGGAAAAAAAGAAAAAAAATATGATAGAAAGAAATAAAACCCAAGGTCACATGCAAAAAATTGTTCCAAGTATAAATATATATACAGTATGTACAAGATTGAAAGACAAATAAAATTAAACTAATAAGTTAACTAGAACTCTAGAATCCAGAATGTGGGCTGGGAGTTTTGTGTGGGATGGCAGAAAAAGTTGATCATAGAACTGGCAGGAAATGCAGCATTTTCACTGAAGTTAGTGGTCTCAGTCAAACTTAAACTTTAGATTTTGTTTTAATGAAAATGAATAAGGAATTGATCTCAAGCGAAAAAAAGTCAAACAAATGCATGCCACAAAAAGAAAGAAAAACTCAACCCTAAATGTTGTCAGCAAACTGAAAAAAAGAAGAAGTTAAGTGTGCTTGTGCTTCTCCTCAGATGCACGGCAAACGAATCCTGAAGCTGCTGCAGAAGATTTTCAGCTGGTTGCCATTAGCAACTGTAATCGATCAGAAGGTGCTGGTTCTCCATGGAGGGATCTCTGACGCCACAGACCTTAGCCTCCTCACCAGACTGGACAGACACAATGTGAGGAAACAACATTTGCATCTGTGATAATAAAGGCTTTCATTGATACTTGATCAAACACGGGCGCGCCTACTTTCATTAAATGTTAGCTCTGTTCTGTTTTTCCCAGTATGTCTCAGCGCTGAGGCCTCCAAAGAAGAGACACCAGAGCTCAGCGGGGACATCCATCGACTCGGACATGGATGAGGACGTCTGGTCAAGCAACAGGATCTTCCAGCGCAGGGCCTCCCTCACGTATCCCAAACCCCTCGGAACCCGCGACAGCTTCCAGAACCGCTCGCTGCAGGACTTCTCGGATCGGATCAAAGGGAACATGGTGGACGAGCTGGAGATCCGTAGGAAGAAACAGGCCATTCTCAACTTAAACAGACCAGAAAAAGAGATGGCTTTGTCTGCGTCCACAGACTCTGTCAACAGTGACACTTCCAAAGAAGAGTGGAAGCAGGTGATGAATGAGTATTGAATAGAGGTGCTTGCTCAAATATATGTATTTCTATCCCATTATTTGTTTCAGTTTTATCAGAGGAGGTGTCACTGTTTCCAATTTGATATTTTATCTAGGAGTCAAAGTCATCATTCCTGATTGCTTTTGCTCTGTGAGCAAGTTTGTTATTTGTTGCTCTGGTGTCTCAAACCGTCCCACATGAGATATTTAGAGGCTCTGCCATGTGGAAAAAAGTTAATTTGGTCAGAGGTCACAGCCTTTGTGCCTCAGCTCTGTTCCAGAGGTCTAAATCAGGCCTGAGTCACAGCCTGATAAACACTCTGTCAGTGATCAACACACCTCGGAGGAGGTGCTGGGGATTGTTACCTGTATGGGCCTTAACATACTGTAATCCACCACGTCATTAATCCTTCTGCCGTGAGTTCAATCTTCTTTTCAAACTGGCCGTCACCACATTAAGCACAGGCGGTAGAAGTCAGTGGTGTCATTTGGCTCTGATACATGTTGGTGGTTTCGATTGCAAACTGATTCAGTCATAGTAAACAACTCAGGGTGACCTAGCAGTGACTTGTCTGAAACATGAGGTCATGCTTTCAGGCGTTTGTATACATGAATAAAGAGTCTATAGCCATCCTAGCAGCTCTGTGAGGCTGTACTATGGCACAGCAGTACTTTGAGCTAAATGCTAATGTTAGCATGCTAACATGCTCATAATGAGAATGGTAACTGCTTAATTTAAGCAGGTATAATGTCTCCCGTGATCACCACATTTGTGTAGCATGCTAAATTTTGCTAACTTCTACTAAATTCAAAGTACAGCTGAGGCTGATGGGAATGTCCTGGGTTATTTGTTGAGACCTGTAGTTACTGGTGGTAATAGCAAGTGCAGTTCAATATTACAAGTCACAGAATCACTATTGAGTTATACAGAACTATTGTGGTTTTTAATAAAGAAGTCAGGCAATAATTTGTCTTTTTCCATCATTCTGTGAGTAACAGTGATCTGACTTTATGCTGCACATGGCATGAGTCTGTGAACAGCAGGACACAGTGAAATGAGTTATAGTAGTAATTTATTTAGGTTGTTAACAGTTTTACTAAATGGGATAAGATAGAGTTGGTTACCTTGCTGAGAAGTTAATTGTGTGCAGCCTGTCTCCTGCATCTCTTTTATCTAACTGCTCACTCTTGCTGCTTGTCCGTGTTCCTTTACTCCCTGCAATATTTCAAACTGATCTGTTGTCAAAAAATGCAGAAAATGACCGTTGTGGACACATTTTTGATGAATGATAGTGGTCAGTACTAATGTCATGGACAAACGCATTGCGTTTTCTGTGATTACTTCAAACTGAAAGTGAACTCATGTTTAACCAGTGAAATACTTTTGATTTGAAGCAGCAGCAGTAGGAAATGTTTGCTTTGTATTATCAGTAACTCAGTGCAGCAGTTTTTCCGGGTATGGCGTTGTTACAGTCTGCAGGAATCATTCTCTGTGGAGAACGAATGTCTGCACAGATTTAATGAAAATAATCCAAAGGTTATTGAGATATTTCAGTCTGGTCAAAATTATATGTCATCCATACACTCTCTGATAGCATAGCATTAAAATATCAACATGAAATTAAGAAAATAATCGTATGAATGAATTATAGAAACATCAGTAAACCAATACATTGTTGTACACCATGGAAACAGTGGATATGATCAACGTCTCCAGAATTACTAAGCTGTTTCCAAAGGTTTTCTTTCCAGAGACATTCCTTTATCAGAGTTCCGGTTTCCGTTTTTCAGTTCAATTCTTTAAAGTTGAATATCTGCCTTTTGTCATTCCTGTCTGCCTCCAGATCCTGGACCTGCTGTGGAGTGACCCGATGAACCAGGATGGCTGCATACCCAATGAGGTGCGGGGCGGAGGCTGCTACTGGGGCCCTGATATCACAGAGGATTTCCTGAACAGACACAACCTGCAGCTCATCATCCGCTCCCATGAGTGTAAACAGGACGGTTATGAGTTCTGCCATAACCGTAAGGTGAGCCGAGACACTGAGACGGCCAACAGTGCACTTCACAGTTCACTGCCTGAATTCAGTACTTAACCAGCTAAAAGATTAGTGCGACATGAGTTAAATTTCAAACTAAAATCATACGAATGACTGTTGTTAAAAATGCACTGAAATGTGAACTCTTTCTCTCATTTCACTTAGGTCCTCACTCTGTTCTCTGCCTCTAATTATTATGATGTGGGAAGCAACAGGGGGGCTTACGTGAAGCTGGGTCCAGACCTTGTGCCTTATTTGATTCAGTACCAGGCCACCAGCATGACCAGAGAGCTCACTGTGAGACAAAGGTACAATATTTATATATATATTTATATAATATTTATTGCAATTATGTTATTTATTCTACAGTGAGTAGAATAAGTAAGTGTTGCAACTAGTTCATTGATTTATTAGTTAGTTGCTTTGTCTATAAAATGTCAGAAAATAGTGATAAACATCTGTGTCACACAGTTAAATTTGCAAGCTACAATCACCCGAAACAGGGAAAATAAGCAAAACTCTGACTGGAACCAAAGAAAGCTTAAAGACATATGTTTGTATGTGGTGTCTTACTTGCAGTATTACCTTCAGAGCTTGACAGGCATCCAGTTTGAAGAAGCAGCAGCAATGCCGATGTAGGAAGCAAAGCAATGTGGACAGGGTTTGCAGCAAAATGTATTTTAGCCAAACAAAAAAGGCCCACACAAAAAAATCAAGCTCATTTTAAGTGTATGCTATATTTTCAGTGCTTAACCATGCTGTCAGACAGCCTTTTCCAGCCAAAGACGACTGTTATAGAAGACAAATATCACAAAAGAATGATATCTACCTTGATCCGTTAGTTTGTTTGTGTCATTGTTTTTTATCTTGTTTGCAGTGTTGGGCGAACTGAGCGCTCAGCCCTCAAAGTCCTGCGGGAGCAGCTGTTTGCGCACAAATCTGACCTCATCTGTGCCTTCAGAAAGTTCGACCCCGAGAACACAGGTGTGTAGTGTCACTTTCACGAACCAATTCAGTCCTCAGCAGATCAGGTGTTGCTTAAGTTTACTAGAGATTTCTCACGTATTTCCCCTTTCCCTTGTGGTTCTCAAAGAACAATGTCTAGCGAAGGAGAAATGTGAGCTCGCGCTTTTGTATTTTGTGTGAAGCATTTAAATCCCTGTTGAGGAAAAAAAAAAAACAGATGGGCTAATCCAAAATTCAACCTGGATTATTGGACACCTTCACAGAAACTTCAAGTGAAACTGTTGTTGTTCACTGAGTTACTTTCATTCAGCCCTCTTTCTCAGGTACATAGCACATAATAAGGAAGTATGTGATTTTCTGTCATTCAGCTCCCCACCTTTTTTCTTTTACTACAGATTTATTTAGGTTTTTGCTTTTAGGGGAAACTCTCTCACTTTATAAATCAATTTCAAGTAAAATTTTCTTTAACATGCTTTAAATTTTATTCTGGATCTTATAAATAGTAGTTTAAATGTTGTAAATGGACTCAACATCCACTGCATCTTCATCAGCTGATAAAGTAATGAATAGAAACCAGTAATAAATCTACAATGAAACATGTTTGTCAAAAGATTGAAATGACAAAGTTTTGATGCTGTCATGGCTGTTGTTGCGTAGTTTATCGTGTTATGGCTGAAAGAATAAATATTATCATTTTATTTTATCATCGTGGAAAAGATAAAAATCAAACTTATTTATCCTCATAAAGGATGAAGATTAATATATTGAAAAAAAGATGTTTCGGATCAGATCCTGACTGGTTTCTAAATCTTTAGGTCAATAGATACTGTGACTTACATTTTATATTTTAAAAATCTTAAAATCTCTTTAGACTTAGTGGGACATATAACAGTTGAATAATACCTCAGGCCATTATGTTTTTTTTTTATTCTTACTAAATGTTTTATGATGTTTGGTTTTGATGCAGAAATTCCCTTATCCAATTGTCAGCTAAGGGAGATGATACAAGTAACCTTAGCTATAAAAATAACTTTACCACTCTTTACCAACAATCTAAAGGTGGCACTATTTCTAAAAAATATATCTTTGGCTTTTCTCTATTGTTGATTTTTTGTCTGTGAGGTTGAGAATTTGTCTTAAATCTAATGCTGTAATAGAAATCAGATAACGGGTTAAATTCCCACAGGTTTTGTGTCTGTGAGCGACTGGGCCACTGCCGTGGAGAGTGTGATGTTCCTCGGTCTGCCGTGGAGGATGCTGCGCTTTCAGCTGGTCACCTGCAAGACCACCGACGGCCTCATTAACTACTACGAGTGGTTCAATGAGCTCGCCATCAAAGGAGCCAACACAGACGTAAGGACGCAAAGCTGAGTTACCCGGCTGGAGATAGATGGTGGTCGCAGATGTATTAGTGTCGGATTCAGGATCGGTTAAATAATATTGTATAAAGTTTGCTGAATCAGACACGCTCTACTTTGTCATATACTTCAGTGCTGTTTATAGAAAACAAAAAGCTTCCAACAGGACTTTTCTGACTTGTTTTTAATAATTTGTCCTCTTGCAGCACATTGATCAGAATCTGCTCGAGACTTTGTATCGCCACCGCTCCACCTTGGAGACCATTTTCAGAATCGTAGACACAGACAACTCAGGTAAAACAAGTTATTCATCACTGAAACAAGATACTGTCAACATCCATACACACCAGTGCCTTCTCTCTCTCTTTTTAACAACACACTTTGTAAAGCATATTTTGATGTTCTCTTGCTTGTTAGAGGGAAAATCCACCTCACCATGTCCCTTTGTCTTGTGTTTCTGGGATTGTTTTGAATGTTTTACCGCCAATCCTGCAGAAATCAATGAAATTGTTATTTTTTAGGCTTAACGTTATACATGAACATCTAATGATCATATTGAACAAAAGCCATTGCAGATGTTTAGTTCAGTTTATATTCAATTTACAAACAGCATCAAAAACAGATGGCTTGACCCTCAGTTTGGGGGGGTTACATTGTCAAGTTGTATTATGGGAAATGTAGGATCCACTGTTTTTGGAGCGTGACCTATAGAAAGGACTAAACATTGTGATATCTCGACCTCTGCTGCTTTGATTTCAGCCATTTTCTAAAAAATCTGTCAGTTATGAGTCCCCCAACTTTATGAAAGTTCATCTATAGAGTCCCTTTAATCCACTGGTTCCCAACCTGGTTGGTTATGACCCCACTAGGGGTTGTCAGACTTAATGGGGCTTTCCATTTTAAGGAGTGTGAGAATACTTAAAACATAAATATCCTTAAGGTCTGTATATCAGAATTTCATACATTTTTTTGTAAGAAAACTGAGTTAATTTGTCATTTTTAAAGTTTTATTTATTACTTATTATAAACTTTAAAAAAAACTATATTATACAATATATATATCTATATTCACAGAGCCCTCAGTCTCTACTAAACAGTCTTGTTCCGCAGTATAAAAGTACACAATTAAAACACAGAGGAAGACACTGAATTATTCAAAAAAGAAACCTATTATGTTGTATGTATGATTGTTAAAAAAATCGTAAAAAATATCAGATTGTCTTTATCAAATATCTTTGATGCAATATTTACAGGAATCTTTTACACAAGCTTGCTGCAGTGATTACATTCAATAATTAGGTTGGGTTAATTGTACAGTTTTATCAGTTGTTCCATACTGTAATTGTTATTCATTGAATACAATATGAAATATCCATGAAATATTTTCCTTAGTGGGGGGGGGGGGGGGGGTGTCACGTTATTCAGTGATAAAAAAGGGGTCCTTTAAGGAATAAAGAGGTTGCTTTTTTCTGAACATCTTGAATACATTGTGACTGTGAAAGTCACAGAGAAAGTCCAACGGAGACAGTCTGGCGGAGTGGAGGTGTAAAGTGTGTCCCGATAGAGACGTCTGCAGAGTTCAGATTCTGTTAATCCACCTGTGGCGTGCAAAATAGGCCACAGCATGTTTCTCCTCCTGAATCCGCCCGGTTAAGACGAGGATTAACCCACTGATCTAGTGGTCTTTCCACCCTCATCCTCTGATCACACACACACACTGTGACACACACACTTTTTCCTCCATCAGTATCTGCCTGTTTCTGCATTTTTTTATCCTCTTTCGCCGTCCACTTTTTCCATCCTGTCCTTTTACTGCATCTTTAATCTCATCCTTTCTGCCCTGTGTCTGTAATCTTTCACCTCGTCAGGCTTCATCACCATTGAGGACTTCCGGCAAACCTGGAAGCTGCTGAGCGTCTACCTAAAGATGGAGATCACGGACGAGGCCATCACTGACCTGTCCCTCACCATCGACAGCAACCACGATGGCAGCATCGACATCGACGAGTTCATGGAGGCCTTCCGCCTCACGGACAAAAAGAGCCGTCTGGAACGAGGACGCAGCATGTTCATGGGCACGGCCTCCGACCTCACCAAGCTGGACGGAGACCCCAACATTTGAGCACAGAGACTGAACACAGAGAGCAACCGCAGCTCAGACAAGACAGACGGCGGGAGGGGAGGGCGGGGAGATTCAGCCAACGCAAGCTGCTTTAATGACGCACATTAAGACGTAGGACGCTGCTGAGCAACAGCCGCATGGATCACCGGGGATTAGGAAGAGGTTAGAGTTCAGGGTATTTGACAGTGAACGTTCATTTCACAGTTTGAAGCTGTTTCATTCACTGAGGAAGAGTGGGTGAAATCCAGCTTTATAAAGAACAATTTTGTCTCTTTTATTAAGTTAGAATAGTTGAAAATAAGCAATATTCACAAACAGAAACAAAAAGTTATCATATTTAGACTGCATGATTATTAAAATAATAATATTATATACTGTGTACACAGTTAATATGAGGGGCACTTTATATCCTTATCTAATATTATTTTTAAGAAGAGAAAATTATTTTGCTTGTGTGAAAAACTTTAAAGATAAAACACCTGCACACTCCAGATGTTTTTAAATGGACATTTTAAAAATGGGCCCCACACCTGCATATCTTAATAAGTTGAAGTTTGTGATAACAGATGTGGTTAATCATCCAACCTGACCAGGACGAAAACATCTTAAAATTATTAACGATTTAAAAAGTACAGAATTAGTTAATCAGTCCTAATGGGTGGGAGCACAGTGACAACAACACATCATATTTATCAGCAGAGTGAATCTCTGTGGATTGCAACGAAAGGTGATTTTTATCATCAGTTAATCTGCTAATAATTTTTTCAATTGATCACTTTATCGACATGGGAACACTGTTTTCCTAGATTTCCTAGATCCCAAACTGATGACATGAAATGTCCAAAATCTAAAAAATATTCAGTTTACTACAAAGTTAGGACAATGAAAAACTTGTTTGAAAACTGTGAACAATAAATTATTTGGATCTTTGATTATAAAAGGATTCAAATGATTAGTTAATTATCAAAATAGCTGGACAGTAGTTTTCTGTCAGTCAGCTAATCAATTAATCTACCTATCATTGCAGGTCCAATCCAGAAAATTTTGGAAAACTGAAATTCACACTTCTCTAGAAACCAACACTCCAAAACCCAACGATTTTCAAGTTTAATGATATTCAGTGATATAAACCAGAAAAAAAGACAGTAAATCCTCATATTTTGCCAACAGGAAACAGTAAATGTACCATTTTTTCCTTGAAAAAAATCACTAAACAGTTATCAAAGCTATTGACAGTTATTATCTGTCGAGCGACAAATCGACCAATTGACTAATAGTTTCAGCACTTATCATTATCGACATTATAGAAAGCTGTTGACAAGAAGACACAGAAAAATTATGAACATAAATAAGACAAAATCTAAAATAAATCAATATTTATTTAGTATTCATAGTTTGGACCTCGTGTTGTCAGAGTTTAGAGTGTAAAGATGTAAAACAAAACTCGATAATGTCACTCAGGGAGGTATTTATCCTCTCTGAAATAATTCAGCTCCTGTGTTCGCCTGTATTGTAAAGCTGTCTAAGTCAGTGTGCAGGCTTTCATTTCATTTAGCCTTTCATCCACGTGTGATGTGCAAATATCTAGAGTTCCTCTAAAGATTTTACAGATACCAGAAACTAGAAAAACATTCTAAAACATATATGATATAATATATATTATAATTATGAAATTCTGTGATAAAACAATGAATAATTGTGCAGCTCGGGGATTAGTTGCACTATAAATATTTGCAACTAAATGTTGCTGGTGCCTTAGCGGTAGAAGTGTTTTAACTTCTAGAGGTTAAGTTAAGTCTAGTTTGCACTGATAATGTTTTGTATGAACTGCCAACAAAGTACTGTGGTCCCTCGTCATCCCGGGCGGGAAACAAACCGTCACCTTGTACAGAACGGAGAACTCATGCGTTTATTCATTTGATGTCACTGGATGTAGGATATACATCTGCCTCCAAATTGTTGCCGTGAAGCCCACAATATATAACTGTATTTTAAAGGGATGGTTTAATAGTTTTGGAAATATACTTCTTCACTTTCTTGGTGAAAGTTCAGTTTGTCTTTAGTTCAATCTCCTCAATTTCAGTTAAGTAAAGATCCCACATTGTTTAAAATGGCTTAATTCAACCAAAAGAAACATGAAGAAAATCTGTGCGCACGTGTAAAAATCTGTTGTGTGTAAAATGTAAATTTTGTTCAAGTGTTTTTTTTTAGTATGCTGATCATGTAAAACATTTACTGTAAATACATCTCACAGTCAAACTTGTACCATTTATTTGTGTGTGTGTTTGAGGCGAGTGATGTTTATGAATTACAATTTACAGAACAGTAACTGATCAAAAAGTGGTATATTGGGGAAATTATGACATATATAGTTACAGTTACAGATGTGCAATGTGCTTTTAATGTGCTCCATATAATCACATAGTTTTATTAAGGCTACTTTAGTATACAATTAGCAACTATTTATTCTTTATTATTATTTATTATTTACTTGACCAATATCTTAAAACCCAATGATATCCAACATACTGTCATTTAGGACAAAAGTATGAAATCCTCTATTATCTGAGAAGCTGGAACAAGTGAATATTTGGCATTTATTCTTGAAAAATCACTTAAATGATTGATAATTTATCAAAACAGCTGCAGATTAATTTGCTGACGGTCAGCTGTGGTTGCATTCTGCAATAAAAAGCTGTAATTTTAAACAAAATATATTTAATAAAATTGAGCCAATTATCCAATGTATAATATAACATCTCACATCAAATTACTAACAATATTATGTTGTCATTCATTGCCCATACTGACCGGGCACATTAGTTTTCAGAATCACCAGCAGGAGGCGCAAAAGACCATTTTAGTACAACTTCAAGTTTGTACTGCAGAGCATAAGTATGTCTACCAGTTGTACAATCTGTTAGTTAACCAGGAGCCCAGCGACTATTAAAAAATAAGTCCATAAGTCCTGTAATTTTAAAATGTAACATATCCACAAGGATTGACCAAGAGTTTTAGCTGTTAAAAGATCAAATAAACAGATGCCAGCTGGGATTTCTAAAAGCACTACACCCTGAATCTGACCTGCAGCAACAGATAATGTGAATTCTTGAGGTTTAAACTGTATTATCCCTCTCCAAGTGTCTGTGTTTGGGACTGTAGTTTTCTTTTCAAATGATAATCTTTCAAGTGGGTGGATATGAGGTAAACATGCCCAGAGCTGCCCGCTATTTATGGGGTTGGATTAAAAGCATTACACAGGCCAAAGCTTACGCACAGTCATAGTTTACCTGGACTGTGGCATTGTATTTATCTTTTCATCTAACTCTCCACAAGAAAACAAATGAGCATGTATATTTCTCAAAAATGATCAACCCTCATAACATGTGAAAACAAACCCAGCATTTTTCCCCAGAGATGGAGGCTGACATGCCGCCGCCTGCCCTCTGCCGCTTCTCACATTGAGCCAACCACCACCCCCAACGCAGAAACTCACACGCTAGTGACAAGTGGGACAAAAGACAGAGGCAGTTAAAGACCTATTTTTCCAGTGCGTCGGAGGAGTGGGGGGATCCATTGTTCACTGTCTGCAGGTGGTCTTACAGTTGTAAAGCTGCTGGAGCTCCGGCCTAATGAAGACATTTGAATGAAAGATTCTCAGTCAGCCAGAGTGTCTCCCTGAGATAGATCAGTCACTGACTGAGGGCCTAATGCACCTTCAAGTAACATTAAAGTGCTTCATGTGTCTTAAAATGAAGAATTAATCAGACACTGATAGATATGAATTTGAATTAAAGGGACAGTTCACCCTAAAATCAAAAATACATTTTTCCCCCCGTCCTGTGCCGTTATTTGTCCATCAAGACTGTTTTGGTGTTGGAGATATCGTTCTCTTCAGTATAGTCGAACTAGATGGCACTCAGTAGTCAGTGCATCAGTGTGTCTCCGTCTAGAAATCATAGGTTTGTTACTCAAAATAATCCACAGACCTTGTCAGCAGTTTAATGTAGGAACTACTGACTATCACTGTATCACTGAGCACTCATGGACAAGAGGCTTGTGCTGATGACAGCGTGGAGTGCTCCATTAATTTAGTGCTCCATGTCCGAACTGTAACATCTATTACTTTAATGTGGCACTTTTTTGGCAATTTTTTTGTAACCTTTGTGTGTCTCCATTGTGTACTGTTCAAATATAAAAAAGAAAACAATTATTTTGTATTTAAAATGTGGCAAAGAATTAAAAAGATGTGCAAAAAACAAATGGATCGGTTTCAGAATTAGAACATCTTCATGTTCTTTTATGAGACTTTAATTTCCAAAGGATTTCCTACAAAGTTTCTAGTAATAATGACATAATTCGGTACAAATAATAGTGGATGCAGAAGCTCTGAGAAGGTTATAGTTAGGAACGGTATAGTTAACAGTTTATTGTGCTGAGTTTGGGAGCAATTGATGATTTACAGAGGAATTTCCTTGAAAGAATTTCTCAAGTTAGAGTTAAGTCAAAGACTCTAAGCAATTAAAAATCTGGACTCTGCCAAGTCCCTAGCTATAATTTAACCCATATAACCCAGTTCATTTAAGGACATGTCCTAAGAAATTATTAAAAGCTGCTTACGATGTAAAATGAAAATGCCACCACCAATCAGGTGAAGGGTAACAGCAGACACTTACATGAATTCAATAAATATTTGTAACAAGGGTCAAGAGACAACTTTGGCTGTGTCCAAAATCATTAACTCATTCACTACTCCCTCCTCATTATCTCATTTCAATCAGGAGAGACGTCATTCTGAGGTATGAAATATGTTTTTTGACGTGCACAATCAGGATGAGAAATGTGGAAAGTCTTTTAGCAGTTAGACCCCATAATGACGTCGTCGTGTAAAAGGGAATAGTGAGCCACACCACACAGACGCCATGTGCTTGTTAACTAATTAATTCATGTGCTTGGGGTGCTCAGCCAGACACAGACTGTGCCTCATCATGTAAATTTAAAATGAAAACGACTAAAACAAGTACAAAAACAAGTTGATGAAAAGTGTAACTAGACTGTATTATAGTTTGTTTCTTAAATTTCTCTGCTGTATTTGCGTGTAAACAGCAGTAAACAACTTAACAAAACTGTTTGATGGGTCAGACTTGGATAAAAACAGGATGCACAAGGAGGAAGGGCAGTTTAAAAGGTGCCCAACTAAGACAATGAAAATGGATGCTAATATGAAACAAAGGGAACCTAGACTTCAGAGAGCGTGAATTAGGGAACCAACAGAGAAAAGTCACGGTGTCAGCAGACAAGAGCGTAGGCGCTATGTTCAATCAAGTCCCAAAAAACAGTGAATAATGTGCACCTAATGGAAACTGAAGGCGGAAGTGCGTACGAGTTGACGCCTGTAGACCCTGAAACGATGTCAAGGGTAGAAATGTTGATGTGAGTTCTCAGAAGAGCCCAGAGGGGGAGAGTGTAACATTCCCCCCCAAGGCCACAAGTTAGAATAATGAACAGAGGGCTGCTGCTGACACTGTATACCCCACACATTTAAAGCCGCCATTCATCTCTGGTACAGGTTGAGATAAATGACAGAAACGTGTGACCTCCTCTACTTCAGAAAAACCTGCTGTACTTGTTGCAGTTCAGCCGTAGGTTTTAACATGTGAGAGATGCGAGCAAAACAGTGTAGAGTCACAGCTTTCTTGCTAAACGTAGGCCTATCTTGAGGATTTTCCCTGAATTTATCGAACGTTAAAGCAAAAAGTGAGTCTGGAAAGTCCTTTCTCTTTAATCTTTGACTGTTTGTACATGTAGGAAAAAGAAATCTACTTTATCAGACAACTTTGGCCCAGCTCTAAGGCCTATTACTGAATGCTTAGTCATAGTTAAAAAGCAATTTCTTCTCTGTAAACCATATTCAATCCAGCGTTGGCAGAAGTAGTCACAGCTTTAAAAATAAAATGACATTTTTATTATTAGCTAAATGTGCTTGAAGTATTAAAAGTGAGAGTGGCCCCAGTGACTGATCTATTTTAATATATGACATTATTACATTGATTCTGATGCATTAGTGTTAAAGTAGGATTTTACTGTTGTCGCTGAGGCCAACCACAAACTTTTCTCTTCTTTGTGAAGAGGTCACAAGGCAAAAAGGTTGAACAGTGGCAGATTCAGTGTGTCTTGTACAAGGTAGGGCACCAGTGTGGTCCTTTTATAGATTGCATTTGTTTTATTGTACATCAGCTACTACAAGTCTGTAATAAAACACACAGGGAGCTATTTAATCATTTAAATGGATGAAGAAGCCAAAAATTTTCTAGTATGTGGAGCAGCCTATACAGCGCTGCAATGTGTTTTGCCCACTGGAAGGGTACCTTAAAGGGTGTGCCTTTTGACTGTATCACCTTCTGCAAGGTGATACAGTCGGCAGATGAGATTCGGTAGAGAGAAAATAGTTCCTACATGAAACTGCTCACAACAAGTGTAGTGTTATCTACTCCTACTGCATTCAAGAGAAGGCAATCATCCATACTGCTGACATCTCCAAACTCTGCAACAGACAACAAAACAAAACAGATGGATATATAGCATTACGGGCCAGAGGAAAAATGTGTATTTTTGATTTTGGGGTGAACTGGGGTGAAGAAGGAGAAGAAGAAAGAAAGAAAGGCCTGTTATCTTAGCTTAACATAAAGACTGGAAAAAGTAGGAAACTGCTAGCCAGCAACCCAAAAGGTCACTATTTAACAAGTTATATCTTGTTTGTGTATTTCATAAAACAAAAAAAATCCACTGGTTGCCTGGTTACCTCATGTGGCATCAAAACTCAAGCCTTATATCCAGTTTTTATGCAAAGCTCGGCTAAGCTAAGATACTTCTGACTGAAGCCTCATATTTATCACATAGATGTGAGAGATTAATCAGATCTCCTCATCTATCTATCTCATCTAAGTAAAGAAAATAATAACATACTGTACGTTGTGACTGCAGCCTAATCATTCTCTGCTTCCCACCACAGCCACACCACGTTCTGGTTTGGTTATGTTAGTCTATCTTCATGCTTTGTCTTGCCTGACAACACCCACACCCACCATCTTCACTCAAATTCATCACGCACCTTCGGTTTATGGATTTCCAAACACCATGTTGTGAGTATTTAATCTGGCATTTTAATTTGGTCCAATTTGGTTTAATTTGATAATAATTTCTGTTCTCTGTTATCCCTAGTGTGTCTCCATTGTGCTGTGGCGACTTAAGCCAGGTCTTAATACCTGTGAATGGACAAAAACAAGAAGAAGCTCTTCAAATCAAAAAGCGAACAATTATTTTGTATTTGAAATGTGGCAAATAATGAGAAAGATGTGCAAAAACTGATTGCTTTCATTATTGTCTTCTTCGTTCTTTCACGAGTCTGTAATTTTCAGACTTCCTACAAAGTTCCTAATAAATAATTTGATAATTTGATACAATAAAAAGTGGAAACAGAAGCTCTGAGACAGCTTTAGTTAGGAACACTTTATTGTGCTGAGTTTAGGATCGATTGTTGACTTCTAGAGGAGTTTCTTTGTAAGATTTGCTTTGAATTAGTTTGTTTTGTCCACTGAAAGGGCACTGTTTGCCACATTTTGTGCAGTAGAAGGGCATCCCAGAGGGCACTTCACGTTCTGTGCACTGGAAGGTCATTTTCTACCATGAGGGTATCCCAGAGGGCGTTTTTGTATTGTTGTTTTCAATAAGGGGGCACCAAAATCTGACAAGTAACTGCCAAGTAAAAGTAGTAAAGTGAGTGAAACTTGAAATATGCTGATATTCCTCCAAGAGTAAAACATACGGACACAACTTTGGCCTTCCACCTAATTATTAGTCAAGCAGGAGTTTGTTTTCTCCAGAAACATGACAAGCAGAAAATATGAGTCACAGTAACTTGCGCCAGATATGGAAGCAAAGAGAGGCCATAATAATGCATTTTATAAGCAACTGAATAAGTAATTGAAAACAAAAAGTTTAAATTTAAAGCAGTAGTAGGAACTATGTCCATTTGCTTTCTTTCAGGGAGCGAGTTGAGAAGATCAACACCGCTCTCATGTTTTTAAGGTGATTGGCAGTAGAATCAGAATCTGAGTCTGGTTTGTTGCCAAGTAGCTTTTCACAATCAAGGATTTTGCCATAGTGTTTTGATGCATAATAATAAAAACAGCAGAAAGAAAGAAAGACCTGTAAGCTTAGTATGAAGAAAAGTTGGAAACTGCTAGCCTTCCAGTACCCAAAAGTTTACTATTTAACAAGTTATATGTGAGTTATACGTGCAACTTCAAGTTTAGTAATTTGAAAAACATTTTCAGTGTAGCCTACAGAAATTAAGATAGAAAGCTCAAAAAAGTCAGATTAAATTCAGGTTAATTTACCTAATGTATCTTACTAATATACACTTGTTGTATATGTTTCATCTGGATTATCAGTTTTATTATCACAAACTGATTTATATTTATTTCTCCAGCAGTTTAAACAAAAGACAGCAGACAACCATTTGAACTTTGCACTTGACTGCAACTTTTATTTTTTTGCAAATACACTAGAAATGTTTACAAAAGCACTGTAGAAACATCTGTGCAGTGTAAATTATCAAAACTAAAAATGGATATTACTTTGAATTCATTTTGCACCTAACATGACAAGCAGGATTGTCATTTTCAGCAGCAAAACAAATTAGTATATCTCAAGAGGAAATGTCTGTTAGTGACTTCGAAACATCGAAATGGGGAGATGCGGTTGTTACACCAAAAGCAAATTAAGGAGAAAAATAATAATAATAATAATAATAAAAGGATGGTATGGCACAAGTGCTCATCCCTGATGGAGGGCTTCATTCATCTAGATAGTTAACACAGCATCAATGCCTTACTTTACTCAGTCTTCAAGATAATCAGCCTTCCAGTAAAAAAAAAAAAAAATCACTCCAGTTTTACAGAAATGGTGCACTGGCTCTATAAACACAAATTTACTCACACAAGTTCTCATACTCATCCAACATAAACAATCTTAAACCATTCATGAACAATCTTTACAGACATTTTACAGGGTTCTGGCAGCACCCAGTGTGGCATACTGGTCCATTACTGGTCCATCTTTTAAACTTTTTTGTATTTTGAAAAACAAGGACTTGATCAAAAATTAAATGTGCTGAATAAAAAAAAAAAAAAAAAAAAAATCACACTACAGAAAAAAAAGGAAATACTTTTGTCTATACAATTGAAACAAAAAAAAAATATACATAAATATTGTGTGGCCCCTTACAAAACATCCACAATTTATTTCATACAGTTTGGTATTGCTTTGTCTTACATAATACTGAGATCTGCTCACAGAGAGCATTGATTACTTTTGTTTGCTCTTGCACTTGGTGACAAAAAAAGCAATACCCATCAGACTACCAACTTGTGAAATTTCTCCTTTTTTTAAAACATTTGCCTAGATGTAAAAAAGGCACATACACATATCTGTTCACACTGCTGCAAATACTTCACATAAGTGGTGGCACGATTAAAAAAAAAAAAAAAAAGAAAAGAAAAAAGTAGGCGATGGTTTTGTGGCACGGCCGTTATCACAGAGGAGAGTAAACACGGCGCTGGGGCAGATCTATGTGGGTTATCTTTGGTCAAGCAGGGACGAGCCAATGGGCTTGTGAGATTGGGCTCAAAGGTCAGGTGTAGTAGAAGTCAGATGGCGGAGGAGTGATGGCTCAGGTGTGTGTTTGAACGGACACTGTAAAAGCAACACACACGGCTCTCAAGCGGGATTAAGGTCTTTCAGGCTCAAGTCAAGAATTTTAAAAAGGTGGATAAGGATGGAGTTTGCACATGGTGGTAGCAGCTTACATGTAGGTGGTGATAAAAAGGCCTTTAGTGAATTGATTTAACTTTAAAAAGGACTACTTTACTCTCCACCACAGTGTTATTCGTCCCAGTATCAGACTCCTGACACCAATCTCAGATGGTACTGAAGCAGCTCGCCCTTTTTGTGCACCTCCAGCAAACTCTCAAGTTTACTAACCCTATAATATAGTGTGATATGGTCAGATCATCTGCTAATAGAGTGGTTAAATGTGATAATGTGATAAAAAAATGTTGCTAGTGATAACTGTAATTGCTAATTCCAATAAATGGCAGCAAGCTTTGGGCTTTGTATCTTGTGCTCAGGTGTCAAATAAGGGTTGGCAACACAGAAGGCCTTCAAGATTTGAAGAAGAAGGTGCCCCTGTGGATCAATCTGAAACTGAATATGAGCACAATATGGTAAATACCACGTATACAAATACAAGTCCATAGGTTATGGCATTTTTAGCAGCAATAACAAATACAAAAGTATATCAAAAGAAGACACTCCATGTGCTGAAAAGCAAGAAACACAGAGGCATGGATGTTTGAGTGGACATCCTTCATCATGACCAAATACTAGTGAGGACAAACAATTGAAATGTGTTGAACATAATGGACCACCTGCATTGAAATGACCAGGACAAAAAGAAAAACCCACAAACAATGAAAATACACAGGGCACAATTTCCAGGCAAAGTGCAGGGAATTCTCCATGTTGACAGTATTATGGCCTTAAATTCACTTCCCATTACCACTGGGTTTGACAGGTGACGAGACAAGTGTGGTGGACAGAGAAATGAACACACGACACGAAACATAAGACAAACAGTGATTCAAGTGCTGTGTGCTGCGGTTTTGCCTGAATGCCTACAGCTCCTTGGCAAACTGAATGACTGCACAGCGGCAAGTGGTGCACAGGGCTCCCTCAAAACCCAATGATTCCACTTTTTTTTTTTTTCTTTTTGTTAAATAGTCACGGCACTTGTCAGTGTCTTTGACAGATCAGCTGTAAATATATATATAATAACAGGACAAAAAACACCTGGTAGCCTTGTGTGAGGACTGGTTTTAGCAATCCAAATTGTGCTTTCTCTAATAAGTAACAGTGTAGACGTGCAGGAGCGGTTGACACCAGAGCAAAGTTAGTGTCTTTCAGCACACCCAGGAGGACTGCTTGCTGGATTTTGGTCAGAGGTATCTCAACATTTCCCCTTTACATATGTACAACAACGACAAAAGAGATATTCCAGCTTATTTGAACAATGTATGAACATAAAGAACACACTGAACCACTGTAAGGCAGAAAGCAGGTTCAAGTCTCCCTTGTAAGTTCTGTGGGTGTTTTTTCCTTTTTGTTTTGAATGCGTGATGATGAAGCCTAAAAGGTACAACTTTATGAAGCTACCGTTTGCATTCCTAACAAATTTGCAGCTAACTAGTCATCATCTTAAGGAATGATAACTTGGAAATCTAGCTGAGGTCTCTGAATCTTTTTTTTTAAAATTAGTGTTCTGGAAAAGAAGGTAATGATGGCAAAAACGAGGAGAGGAGGGGGGGCAAAATCACAAGTATTCCAGGTGTCACACTACACTGTGCCTGCATCAAGAAAAACAGTTGCCCATTGTCCATCAAAACAGGACACTCAAGTGTAAGAAGTGCACACACACGTTCACTAACTGATACTGGAAGTGCATTGTGTGTGTGCGTACGTGTGTGAATGTGTGTGTGTGTGTGTGTGTGGGTGGGTGCACTAATTCATCTTAGGAAAAAAAAGGCAAAAAATACTATAAATAGTTTGGCTCAGTCTGTTTTTTCTTCTTCTTCTGTTTCTTTTTTTTCATACAAAAAGGATATGCTGAGTTCAGTTTTGTTAGCAAAATCATTTTATCTTCCTCTGAGCCTGCAGGAGCTCAGAGAGTTTTGTCCTAAGGATTCGGTTTACGGGGGCTTTTTTTTAAAAAAAAATCTGTTGGCTCAAAGTGTTCTCCTCACACAACACTGACGGAGAGGAAAAGAGCAAGAATACGATGGTAACAACACCCACTGTTGTTCAGATGAATACTAAACACTCTCTTTGAGCCACATCGGTCAGCAGAGTCTACTCCGAAGATCATGCATCTGTGTGCAACAGCGACACCTATGCTACCGTGTTCCCTCAGGAGATTTGCGGAAAAAAGGCGTGTCCCAGCCGGGCCCGTCCAGATTCCCTTCATCTTTAGGAGCCAACCAGGACGGAAATGAGGAATAGAGTGTGGGAGTTTGTTTGTGTTGCAGTACGGCAGGCAGTGAGGGCCATGCTCAGCAGGTAGAGTAGAGGAGGACAGACAGTCATAAGGGGGCTCAGTGAGAGGAGCAATGTCTTTGTTGACTAAACATTTACTGGGGCTTTTGTCCCACCCCTTTCCCTATCCTCCCCACCCCCCCCAAAAAATAAGTGACTGTGTATGTAAACCCCCCATGGTAATGTAACACCCATGTGCTGCTCCCTCAGCCCCCTTCCTGAGCTCCACACTTGGGGAGGGGATTCTCGATCAACACTTCTGCGCCTCCACTGGAGACATGGCAATGTAGGAGCCGTTCCTCACTGGCTGGTTGGCAGGCGTTTCTGACGGCTCGTCGGGTTTGTCGCTGACCTGCGTGTACGCCGTGTCATCTTTCACCGTCTGAACGGGAAGAGTCGGGAGGACAGAAGGCGTTAGTACAAACCATCGAAGTGGCAGGACATCCAAATATTCTTTCATTCTTAACACTGACATTAAAATGGAGATAAATGTTCTGACTGAAATGTCCACAGTGAACCACATCAATCTAAATATGCACCAGTTATGACAACAACCACCACAGAAAACATTAACTTAAAAATAAACATATTACACAGTGAGGTGAGAACTCAAATGCAATATAATGTCCCATAAAATAATTAAAAATGATGATAAAAGATGATGAATAATATAAATTAAAAAGGAGAATAGCAAACAAGGCAAAAATTAAGACTTACAGGAAAAGAATGAAAAGCTTCAGTAAAATCAATACGTTTTACTTCATTCTAAAACAGAAAAGGAAAAAAAGGGGGGTTACAGAAAATTAAAATTAGAACATGGTTAATACAACACTTTTTCACATTGCAATTACGCATATTTTAAACATTATCTCAATGCTGAGCTAAAAGTTTAAACTTTAATGCATGTTTGCATGAGAAAGGAATAGTGTGACATTTTGAGAAATACATTTACTCGCTTTCTTGCCGAGCGTTAGAAAAGAAGATTTATATAACTCTCATGTCTGTAAGCTGAATATGAAGGTGCAGTTGGTTAGCTTAGCTTAGCACAAAGACTGGAAACCAGGGCAAACAGCTAGCATAGCTCAGTCCAAAGTCCAAAACCCACAGCCTCTAAAGCTCTCTAATTTAACACATCATATCTTGTTTAATTTGTACAAAAAGTGTAAAAACAGCTATTTCTGTTGCTTAAGATAGCTGTTTTTGCCTGTCTTTATGCTAAGCTATGCTACCTGTCACTTAGCTGTAACTTCATATGTAATTCAAAGTACTTTTTTGATACCACATATTTAAAACAATAAAATGTCTGTTAATTATGCATTCAGTAGTATAGAAAGTACGATTAAAACGATTAAGAAATTATCCAAATCCTGACCCAAAACCTCAGTTCAGTACAGTCTTTATTATCTTGCCTGACTTGGCTTGCAGCAGAACCAGATGTTGTTAAGTAAGTTTTGCTGCAACAGTGCTGTGTAAAAAAAAAAAAAAAAGAAAAATATCATCTATTTTGTGTGACTGGGAATTATTTTTGGCCATGGTATTGAAAGAGGTATAGAGTATTGTTTTTTTTATTTTTAATTATGGCTCTTCCTGAGGTTTATTCTATTTTTTGGGTCTAAAGTGTTGCATACTGTGCAGATTGTAAAGCTCCTGAGGTGAACTGTGTTGTGCTGTTGGGCTAAACAAATAAAATCTGCATTGACTTCTAGTATTGTATTGGAGTTTAAAAAATTATGTCATTGTGACAGCATTATTAGACACAAGAGATCTTCTCATCTAATTCTCAGCAAAAAAAAGTGAATAGTATAAAGTATAATATCAAACTATTCCTTGTACAATCTCTCTGGACAGTGAATAACCTCAACCACAGTCATCTGTAATCTGAGGGCACTGAGGCCAGGGTTCAGATCAACAATCCTGCACTAGTAGAGATAAGAGGTGAACATGCTCTGTACATCAGTCTCGGGGCTTCTCTAGTTCAATGCACTCTGTTACCCAATAGTGCTCAAACCAGCTTATAGCTACACTAACCAGAAGGGAAACTTAGACGTTTCCTTCCTGAAAACAAGGATTCATTGACACAAAGATGCACCGACTGTTAGAAAACATTCAGCGAGGGAAAAAAAAACACCATTTGATGCGGAATTGAGGAAAACTGCTCATGCTGACTTTGCTGCGCAGGAATCATGCAATGTGTTAGTTAACATGCTCGGGGTTAAACCTGCAGTAGCTCAGGAAACTGTTAAACCATGCAAATACAAAAAAAACACACTCTCATTGACCGTGACATATTACCACTGTCTATATCTAGTATCACTCTTGTGTAATCTGCGAGCTAATGTCAGTGGGTAGCACACACTTTTCAAACCGGGGTAACTGTGTGGATTAATACTACACAATAACGATCCACAGCAACAGAGGTAAGTTCTTACCTTCTTCTGGCGGTTTCGGCAGAACAAGACGACGAGCACCAGCAGTAAGATGATGCCCATCCCCACGATGAGCAAAGGGAAGTTTGACACAAGAGTCACGATGAGGAGCAGCGTCCTCATCTGGGATGCTGAGTTATCGTCAATAGTGGCCGTCTACAGTTGAGAAGAGAGATGATTATTGATTTGCGTTTCACTTATGAGGGCAGATTTGTGTCGGACTGCACTAAATGAGATGCTCACCTCATTGACGAACATGATGGGGAAAATGGTTTCGTTGATTAACTTGGTTTTGCTGCAGGACGGAAAGAGACAGACAGAGAGAGACACGGAGGTCAGGGAGGACATCTGGCTCAACATGTGGCCAAAATGAGGACAGAGTGTGACAACGGCAAAGTGGGTCACCAGTTCATCAAAGTTCGACTTACGGGAAGCCTTGGACTCTCTTCAGGATGATATTGAGCTGAGCTCTCTTGCAGGCACGAATGGGAACACCTGTGGTCTAAAAAAATAGATAGGTTTCAGTTAATCTTTCTGCAGCTGAGAAACTTTTTCATTTCCTATCCTTTCCCCTTCCTATTCCTTTCCTCTTATTCTTTTCACATATTGGAAGAAAACAGCTGGCTCAACCATTAAAATCTGGCTCCATGATTTAATAAAGTTATCTGTATTTGAACCAAACGATTTAATAGAAATATCTTCATTTGCTCCCATGCCATATCACGTTTTTGTCTTTTGTTGTTGAGTGCTGTATGACAGAAGAGAATGTATGTACAATCTCATATAAACAGATATATATTTATATTTGTCATGCAACTCTGTAACTTTTTAAATCCAGTTACTGGTGACCAAATCCCTAATCTCTTTGCATGCATGTTTTTATTTGTTTCTTTGTATATAAAAAAAATCTCTTTTTATCTTCAGCTGAGCATTGCTTATGTTAAAATTCACATTTTGTGAAGCATTTTCTCTTAAATGACGAAAGTTGATGAAAATAACAAAAAAAACACAAGGAGCTATTACTACGAATCAGAACAACTCATTCTCATTTGGATAAATAAAGTCATAAACCAATACATCAAGGTTTGGCACAGACTCCCACACATGATCTTAAATGTTCACCATACCGGTTGGAGGTCGAGGTACGTCTCGTGTTCGTCCTTATTGGGGTTGAGCCCCTCAACAGCGTTGATGTACTTCGGGTCGGCTTGATAAAAGTGGGGGAAAGACACCACGATGGGAGCACCTTGAAGGAAACAAAACAAACACAAGCGTCAGGCACTATTTGTGTCCTGAGATGACTCAGTCTAAACAACAAGGGCTGAAAAACGATGAAAGAAGAAACTTGAGATAAGATAAGAGCTACTTGGTGTTTTGTAGAGATATAGGTAGATATATGAAGGAATATCTGTAGCTGATATGGTGCTGCAGATAGCATAAGGAATGTGTCTCACGTTGTACTGCAATAATTAGCTCACACAGCAATGACAACAGTGCTCCTGTAGCACTTATCACACCTGTCTTTACCTTTCCTTTGAATATATATATTTGATGCTTATCATAATTTTACTCTTAGTGGAGTTAAAGCTATATTTACATTACTTCTATATCCTCTTGTATGTTCACTGCACAAATTCAAAAAGAGAACATTTCAAAAGTCCAATTTACATAACAGAAAGGCCTTATTATGAAGGATACAAGATACTATCATGGCCACAATGCATTTTGTGTAAATCTTGTCAAAACAAAAATGACATCATTAAAAAGTCAACTAAAAATATTACCTTTGTATTACAGATTATTCTCAAATACAAACTCCTTACAACACTTTACACTAGGAAGTTAAATACAAAGTGAAAACTGTCCTCAACAACACTAAGATCACAAAAAACCCCACACTAACATTGATTAGAACTGCAATTATTTTTTTCCTTGATTTTTTATTAATTGTTTAGTCTATTAAATACCGGAAAATAGTGAAAAATGTCCCCCACACTTTCCCAGATAATGTCTTGTTTTGTCTAATCAACTGCCACAACAGAAAAGACATTCAGTCTCCAATGATTTTAAAGAACAGAAAAGCAGCAAATCCTCATTTTACAGGTTATATTATTCATTCTGTATAAGTATGAAAGTCCAAATGCTGTTTCAAATCCTTCTTCACACTGCCAGGAACAGAATTATGGGGGGAAAATGCTGAAACCTTAATTTATTTCAAACATATTCAATCTAAAAATGCTGTAATCAGCCTAAAGAACATTGGTGCTGTTGATAAACCTGACACAGCTGAAAGGAAATTGTGGTTTTCAGTAACATATTTTTTCTTTTGCATTGCATGTAGATGTTTGTGGGAGAAAAAAAGCAGCTATGGCAGCATTTAAATGATTTTTTTGTGGTTTAAGCTCTTAAAAAAAAAAAAAGAAACAGGCAGTTTCAGAATGACACCACTTGGCACATGACAACAGGGCTTGGTCTTGATTGGCTCTCCATCTAGCATCACATAAATTCATCCAATCAGGCGTGTTTGCCTCTTATGAGTCAGAGAAGCTGATGTAGACACCCAATCACATTGTAGCATAGCAGGAGTTAAATCAGCTTCAACATTTTCTGAAATTATTCAATACATGTAGTGTTTTGAGACAGCTTAAGACTCATTATGTTGGAATAAAACTGCAAAAAAATAATTATCTTAAGATTTTAAGTAAATAAAGTGCGTGTAAATTCTGGGGCTACAGTAGCAGATCTGTCAGTGATACACTGTCTTCATGTGTCAGGTTCAGCGAGGATTGTCTTATCAGAGCAATCACACGCCACTCGATGACCACCATAAAGAACTTCAATGGCCTCCACACACAGTCAGCACAGTTAATCATTGGACCATGTATTGAGTAAAATCTGCTCAAACAGTGGGAGTGTCAGACACCAGGCAGAGGACATGGTCACTGACTGAAAGGACATTTTTGGGGGTAGAGATGGGGGCAGGGGCGGACTGTGTCACAGGGCTGGTTTAGAATCATCAAAAGGAAGTGGGTCACACTCCATGGCAACTGCGGGGGAAATGGGGCAGTCCCTTACCTTCTCGACAAACGCTGACTTTAAGCACCCCGGTGCCGAGACAGTCTCCAGCTGGCACACAGAAGCCCTCGTTAGTGGGGTTGTCTTTGGGGCTCATGAGGACGTCACTAGGGGGTGCAAAGCGGTACGCCTGGATGCCTTTCACTTCTACGTCTTCCACATAGGCTAGATGAATAGACCTAAGAGAGAAAAAGAAAACAAGCTCAGTGCCTGCTTTAGGGAATCATAAAGTAAGAACTCAAATAAGCATTAACAAGAAATTGTCAAGGAAGAGCTTAAGAGCCATCAAGAAGAAGGAAATGGCAGACAGTCAGTGCTATAAAAGGAATAGGTGGTATTCGCTTCCTGTATAATCATTTCTTAAAGCCTCCCAAGTATGAGCTGGTCACATTCTTGGACTTTTCCCACGTGTGTTGTAAGTCTATCTTCAGCCTTATCAGAAGTTGTAATAACCACAAACTCAAGTCTTTATCAGTGGATGTGTAAGCATGTTGTGTATGACTCAGCCGCAGCTTCCTCACTTCAATATCACTGGACATTCCTGTTCCCGCCCTGTCAGGATGCTGTGACTGTAAACAAACTTATAGCCACATAAGCAACACGTGCATACCTGCAGAGATCAGCAGCGAAGATGTAAAGCAACTCATTCCTGTTAATCAGAGGGTGGAAGACTGCGCCGTCTGTACCGTTGATCATGTTGCTCTGATTGGAAGACCACCACGACATCTCCCTGTTGATTAAGAAAAAAAGGTTTTTAGTGTTATTTTCATTTTATGCTATACAGTTCAAAGGAAATACTGTACTTTTTACATCACTATATTTATTTGACACCTAAAGTTACTAATTCCTTTTTTTCCCAATAAAAGAAGCTCTAGTTAGCCGTTTTTAAAAGTCCTTTACTTAACTCTTCAAGGGTGAAAGGGGTAACTCATCCAATATTTCACAAAAAAGGAAAGACTCAGTCCAAAGTCCATACAATGAAGACATTATTCATTCTTTGACCCTGCGGAGGGGCCTGACCTGTAGGTTGAGAACCACTGGACTACATAACCTATGCTAACAACTGATTACTGAGTCTCATTCCCAGGTTGTGAGATACTGATTTTATGTGAACCTGACAATCAACTGTCGTACTGATTGTGAG
The DNA here is from genome assembly GCF_056507025.1 of Lutjanus erythropterus. Classification (NCBI taxonomy): domain Eukaryota; kingdom Metazoa; phylum Chordata; class Actinopteri; order Lutjaniformes; family Lutjanidae; genus Lutjanus; species Lutjanus erythropterus. The sequence continues at coordinate 16,802,591 of NC_139326.1, read as the reverse complement.
AGAGCCAAGAGGAGGAGCAGACGTCTAGTTTTCCCTCAGACCACTTTAAGTTCAATATGCTTTAAGGTCATTATGGAACTTTTGCACAATGACAACAAATAGCTGCCTTGCTAGCTTTAAGAAATATTTGAAAGTACTTGGAGTATTTTTAAACTGCTGTGTTAGTACTTTTATTAAAGTAAAGGATCTGAATACTTGTGCCAGTGTTGAAATCTACCTACAAGTGCTGATTAGATTCAAAGTACAAAGTCATTTTGGATATCCAAACATTAATTTTGCAACTGTGTTCCAACTAAAACCAGAGCGCAGAAGCCCTATTGACTCTAAAGAACAGGCTGTGTAACAAGACATATATAATTATATATGAATATCACGACTGGGAAGAAGTTGAGGCCATGTGCTGAAGAATGTTTCCTGTGACTGGGGAACACAGGAAAAGGTAGAAGGATCTGTTTTTTCACAGACACTTGACACTGTCTGAATGGAGTGTTTACCTCAGGCCGTTCCATGTGTCAATCTTGCCATAATCCAAGTAGTTCTCCTCGCCGGTGTGGAACACAAACTCTCCTTCATGGGTGCCATTTTTCTGTGGAAAACAAGTCAAGGCACGAGGTTCAGACAGCTCAGCTGTGATAGAGAACTTTTCAGGATACATTTAAGAGGTAGTGAGTCAGATACAGTGTTTAGGTCTGTTGACAAAGGACCATGGGAATAGTGAAAGAAATGCTGCTTTGTATCAGTCATTATCATGCCACTTAAAGTGTTCTCAGCAGACTCCCACACCAAAAGGCATGAGTAATCGATTGAAGAACATAAAAACTATGGTTTAATTGGAGGGTGTTTTTACATAAACAGTTTTGATGTCAGTCAAAAATATATCTTGATATTTTAGAGGGTGCCTTTATTTTTACGATTATTTTCACTGTCAATTAATCTGCTTATCATCTTTGAGAATAACCCATTTTTCTCTAGAAAATATCTCAGTATAGTGAAAAATGCCATTTTATATTTCTAGTTTCTACAATCTGATCTCATCAAACTGTTTGTTTTAGTCAACCAACAGTCCAAATCCCGCAGATATTCAGTTGAATATCAAATATAACAAAGAAAAACATCTATATCTCATGTTTAAGAGGCTGCAGGCAGTGAAATAAAAGGTAATTTTCTGTTCATCAACTTATTGACTAAGAGCTCCCTTAAGCTGCCCAAAATGCTGCCCTCAGGATCACAAGGCTAGTGTTGTCACCAAGTTGCAGACGTTGCTATGTAAACAGGAAGTTCAAGCATCTTACATCAGCATATGCCTAATCTCACTTCTCTTTGATGATACTACCACAGACTCCTTCACTCGTCAGTTGACCTACCCTAACAACCAACATGCAAGAGCTCACCTCAGGTGTTTGAACTACAATAATGTCAAACTTGCCTCTAAGATTAGACTCAGAACACCATCAATCTTACCTTCCACATCAGCCCAAAATATTCGTCCACATCAGGCTTCATGGAGTGGATTTTTGAGAGAAGAGGGTCTTTGAAGCCCCACAGAACCTCGTGAACAGTGCGGGTCATGAACACGTCGACGCCCAGACTGTTCATGTACATAGAAACCAAAGTTCGCACGAAGAAGGAGTAGGAGTTCATCTCATTCATCACCGCCTGATGACACAAGACAATGAAAGTCAAAAAGAGAGACTCCCATCAGACCCAATTCAATTTCTGTCTTTTTGGGTCATTTAAGTTAACTTTAGTTTGTTGGTCTTGGCATCACATAAGTGAGTTTATATGTTCAAGAAATAAAAATGTCACAACAAAACCAAGAGGACAATGGCTTGGGGTTTGTTAGGGGAATGATAGCATATGGGAGACAATCAAATGACTTTATGACAAGTCATAATAACACACACTTATCCTGTACAGACACCACGTCTTACCACAAAAGGGATGTTGACAGTCCTGACAATGTCAACCTCGGGGTCACCGGCTGACTTCTCGGGCACAAACACAAACGTTTTAGGATTTAGGGCGTAAATCTTGGTGCCGTTCTCCAGGAAAGTCACGTTTTCCCGCGGCCTGTATTCCCTGGTGTGGAAAGGACATCGGTCAGTTGGTCCAGATGTCTTTTGTTTTGATTTCACACTGAACTAACAAAATAATTCCAGATGTACCAGATGGAGGGCAGCCTTCCGCACACAGGACTTTAACCAGCATATATTAGTACACACATTTCAAGCTGCAGCTCTCCATATCAAACCTACCTGTAAGTATAGGGTCCGATTTGTTTAACAGCTGCCTTCCCGCCTGCCAAGAACACCTCCGGATTGGTCACATTGAAGAAGTAATACTCCATATAAACAGGTGGAGGGGGATTCTTCCATGACTCAAACACTTGGCTCTTCTCTGTCAATGTAATTTCCTATCAACAAAAGAGGAAAACACAAATTCAGATTGAGAGACTATGACATAAAGCATGCAGATTTCACACTTCCACTCAAAGCTCTTTGCTGCTCTGAACAAGTGCCATCTGAGAGCACACATGGCACTTTTCTGCAAGGAGCCGGTGCCGGGGCCAAGACCCCGAAACCCAGAGGGAGACAGCGAAAAGTCCTTCATAGCTGAAAAAAACGTCAGGACAGGCAGAAAATTTTCTGCAGCCAGTCTCTGACCTCAGCAAGCCTGACTGTGGGGTACTAGTCAGCCCACACAACCCCGCAACGTGTTGTGGTAATTAGACAATATACGTCTCTGCAGCATTAGCAGTACATGTGGGATGCCGGGTGAGTTTTTGTCATCACACCACGCAAGCCAAAGCACCACCAAAAAGTAGAGGATAGTTTTGGTTTCACACGTTTTCACTATGATCATGTGGACAAAAAACAAGCCTGAAAATTGAAGTCTGTGGTTAGTGTGTGACATAAGCCTGGTTGCCACATGTCTGAACATGAGCAACAGTAACCTTCAACTCGACCACTCAACTGAAGGAGACAACAGCCAGTATCTTGATTGAACTTAAGGTGTTTGTGTGCTAGGAAAAATAAATAAGCAAGCCTTTTCCACACTTAGAGGATAAGTTAGGAAAGGAGAAATGACCCATTTCCTCTTGTTTCCTTTTTAATGTTGAGCTCCTGAAAACTCTCAGTCCCCAGAGTATAGCAAGGTGCACTTGAGAGAGGCTCTTACGTTTTCTGAAGTCACAGGGACTTACCGTTGAGAAATATAGCATAGGGTGTGGCAGGCACTTCCTGTTTGGGTTATAACTTCCGACCTTCAAACATGTTTTGCTCTATAGAATTGTTTCTACAGGTTTTGTTTGCTGCTTTATAAAAAAAAAACATATTAGAGGGGTCAACCAAGATAGATTTACCAGACCAGATTTAATCTTTTACTCTTATATCATTTAGATATATTATAAAAATGATTTGAGAGGTTTAGGGTTTAGTAGTCTCTTATTGTTTAGGCTGTCCTAGAGACTAAAATAATGTCTTCAAATGTCTCCAACCAACAGACCAAAAACCAAAGATATTCAGATTGAAAAGCAGCAAATATTCACATTGGAGAAGACTATTGGAATATTTTTAAGTTAATTTATTTTCAATAAAACAATGAATTAACTGACTGTTTGCAGCTCTAGAGGGATTTGCTTTTGTGTTCAGCATCTTTACAAGTGAATAATAATCACTTGACGTCACAGCTGCTAACTTCTCCCATAAAATGTGCTCAGAAACAGAGAAGACGCACTTAAGAGGAAGTTGAGGTATTTAAGTATTGTGATTCTCCTGAGTCTTGATCATTCTGCCTCTTAATTAAGAGCTCAAGTGAAACCAGGTAATGCAGTAGAAGCATTATAACCATCAAGAGCTGTCAGTGCACTGCAGGTCACTGTAGGAAAAAAAAAAACATGCCAAACCAGCAGCAACGACCTAATTTGTTCCCTTTTGGAAACAAAATGCAAACTGTCTGCTCTGGCTTGACAAACTAACGAGTGACTGTGGCCTGAATCTGTGTTTGCCAACCTTGAACAAAGGTCTTTCCAAAGGCCTTCATTAAAGTTATATGAACATCATTTATCTCCCAGAAAAACCTTGATCTATCACAAAAAAAAAAGAAAAATCACACAAGTGAGGGCCAAAGTGGAGAGGTTCGTCAGTGTAATGATAATACAGGTTGAACAAGTTTGAAAGACTCAAACTAAACAGTGACGGCAACATTAGCAGAACCTTAGTCAAACAACTTTGGGAAATGCTGAGGTGTGGCGTGACAAGATCCTGCTTTGAACGGCACACGGAATACAGTTAAAAGGGAAAAATACACAATTAAAACAAGCAATTCTTTACGAAGTGCCTCCTGTGTCGACAATTATGTGTGTCATTGGCACATTTTGAGCTAAAACGCGTTATGGTTTACCAGCATGACCTTGCTGTTGAGCACTTTAAGCCCAATCAGTCATACTACCTTGAAAAGTCTCCTCTCCTTAACAGAGCTGAGAGGAGTGGCACCAGTGGGTGTTTTTCTTTTTTGCTGCGTCGTCTGAGCAGAATGACTTGGAACAGGCCGAAGCTGGAACAACAACAAGGCACTACGAGGTTGCTCCCAGGCAAAAATTATGCCCTCGAGGCAAACAAGTCTGTCAAATTCCTTGCAAGGCTCATGCGCTTGCCTCCCTCCACACCCAGCTCAATAGATATACGGAGTCTGTGTCCTGGAGGTAGGTTTTTACTTGTCCCAAACAACTAGGCTACATTATTATTAAAGACTGAGAGCCACATTCGAACATCAGATTAGGTAGATTTTTGGAGTCAGTTCAGCATGTCCGGGCCCGTCTAATTCAATGGGCAGACTGTGGCAAAAGAGGATTAGCTATGCTGTCATTTCATGTAATCGCCAGCCACATCAGAATTATGTCCCCCCGTTGATGAACTTTGACTAACTCCTTTAATTTGGATCCCCTGGGATGCTGCCGTGAGTCGGAATGAGAGACAAATGAGACCCAGACTTATATTTAACCCCAGGAGGGGGAAATCATGTCAGTGAGGCAGCTGTTAGTGAGTCCCCTACTTGGACAAACAGCTTGTCGAGATTTTCTGGCTTTTTCTTCTTCTTAAGGAGAGGGTGGAAACTGACTTTGTGAAGAAACAGAGAGATTTTAAAGTACAGATAACAAGTTGCACAGAGCATCCCGCACAGTGATTCATGTCAGAGAAAGGAATGTGAGGTATTTAAACGGGTCTGCATGGTGGGATAGGATAGGGTGTCAGCTGCCAACAACCCCACCCCATCTGGCTGCCACCACATCACCCCTACATGCCTTAAAATACAGAAACACGCAGACATTTGTCGTTTCAGTCTGAACAAACACTAAATGACCCATCAGAACCACTGCACAAGAGAGTTGTCACAATTTTAAACTTCAATACGTGACTAAAAGAAAAGTCTTTGGTGCACAAAATAAGATGATTTTTTTTTTAAATTAACAACTTAAACAACAACAGAAAAGGTCACTGAACACTGTCTGGTTTTGCTGAAAGGCAAATCTTAAGTATGACAATAAAGACTGATCTGAACTGATGTCTTCAATGAGCATTGAATCATTTCTTATAGCTAAGGTACTTTTTATACTAATGAACAGATATCGTATTGAACCTGTGGTATTGAAAAAGTAACGATACTTTGGACTATCCTAACCTACATGGACTACAAGACATTAACAAGTAGAATTCTGTCTTTTCACTTTGAACCAACATTAATGATCTCCCCTCTTTAGAAATATAGACATATCACTACAGAAATCCAGTGATTAAGTCACAGTTTAACAGTCCTGCACATTTCTGTATACATCAATTCCCACGTCAGAAATAAATGTTTAGCCTGACAGTGTGTGCTGTTAAATCATTACAAAAAGTCAGCTTGTTCACTTAAATAAAGCCTCTATGTTGGTTAACTTACTGATACAGAATTCTGCTTAAGACAGACGAAGAGCTGCTCAAGAAACACTTCTCAAATTATCATTTATCTGTCTTTAAAGAAACAGAGGGATGTGCCGATCAAATTAATGCAGATCAGTCTGACTTATTCAAGTTGGGTGCTGGATTTTCTGAAGGATGGATAAGAGCCACTCATCCTCCATGTATAACTTAATGTAGATCCAGCGCTGGAAGTCCCTGACTCCCCTGTCCACTCACCCAGCCTCCCTTCCCCCATTCCTCAAGACCTGGACACCTCCCCCCTGCCCAGCGCGTCCCTGCTGGCTGAGATTTCTACTATTACTACCGTAAGTAACCCGCCTCAAAATAGACAGCCACGGACAAGTCAGTAAATTAAGCCTGCACCACCAGAAATGTGTCACCGGGTCATGCGCAAGTACAGTGCTGCCGGCGTACCAAAAATGCCGTGGTATCAGTCAAGAGAAACAACATATCATGCATTTCCCCCCATTTTTCCACTGTCCAGTCCTTCTAATAAAAAGCTAATTGAATCATGTGATGACTGGTCAAATCGTGTAAACACTGTAGATCCGTAAAGGAATGTTAAAGGTTTGTCAAAATGGCATAAAAATGAGGTAAGGTCATGACAAACTGAAAGTCACACAATCGTTGTTCACCTGGTGGGAGTTACAGGGGATTTCTATCCAACAGCTCTGCGTGTATTAACAACACACACGTTGATGATCTGTCTTACTGCAAGCTTGGACAAAACCCCAAAACTGCACAAGCATGTAATGGGACTTACACGCTGCACAGCCCCGGGTCGTGTGGATTCATTCTGGGTTCATCCCGCTAGCTCCATGGAGGGCGTTCAGAATTCAGCAAAATATAAATGACACACGATAAAATAAAAAGATTTTACACAAACACACTGGATGATCCTGTGACCCTGCATGTAGTACCAGTGAGATGCTGAATGCGCATGATTGGTCACACTGCAGATGAAACATTTAAACCCCTCAAGTGTGACAGATGGGAGAAAACCAATCCAACCATTACGATTTAAACGTTAAGATGGTTCAACTCACCTTTTTTAGCCGGCTGTGGATCATTGTTTGGAAGACTTGAGCCACGACCAGGGCGATCCCCACTATGAGGAGGTGAGCGCACACGATCCCGGTGGCGTAAATGGCACAGGATCTCCGAGTCATGATGCCGGGCGGATGTCTCTGTCCTCTCGGGGCTGATAAAACTTCACTGAAGTCGTTGATAACTTCCCACCCAGAAGAATTTAACCAGAGATAGCGAAGGTGTGGGATCGCGAAACAGCCTCGGACCCGTCTTCTCCTGAGCAGCAGCAGCAGCAGCAGCAGCTGGGATTTAAACTTCTCTCTTCACCGACCCGGGGTGCTCTCTCCGGCGAAGCTGGGAGGATATAAAAAATACTGAGTATTAAAAAATGTTGGCACTTTTCATCAGAAAAATCACCTCAGGAGAAGGAAGGACTGTGCTTCTCGGAGGCGGTAGTGAAATGAAACGGCAGCTCTCAGCACATCGGGACGTAGAAGCAGAGCTGTGTCCACCTCCTCCCCTTCCTCTACGCATTAATGAACTCGGTCAGGCGAAAAGCGTCGTTTTGGGGAGGCTGCATGGGCGGTGGGTGTGTAAGAAGAAAAAAAAACTAAAGAAAAAACAGTGATGGAGCTTTGCTTACATGGCTGATGTCACCATTTCAAACAATATTACCGTGCTGACACAAAATAATATTTTACATTTATTTCCATTTATGTGCGTTTTTCGCACAATTGGTTGTTTTTGGGGGGTTTGAATAACGTTAAACAGCTTGATTCGGTGTTTTTACACTTTTGCTTTACTGGTGTGATCATATTTGAAGTTAGTGGCATGTATATACTTGCAATACGGCTGTCAGGATTATGAATGAATTAGCAGGAGCGTGCTCATGTTCTACATGGACGCGCGGGTGGTAGTATCCACCTAATGAGCTTACCAGGAGTGTGTTGATGCACATGTTCAGGGAAATGCTTTAATATGTCAGAATAACATTAAAACTTAAGCATCATCTGCTCCATTCACAACACACACAGAGAAATGTGAAGGCAGCGCACATCCGTTACCTTTTATAAAGATTCCGCTATATCGCCTCATCGAGTCTCCTTAAATAAGCACAGCGTGGACATGAATAATGTGCCATTCAAGCAACCAACGATCGTTGACGCCAGTCCTTTGTCCGACCAGCTCGAACGCTCATTGGCTGCAGCTCTCCCGGACCACCGTTCGAAGACCACCCACTCCGCGCGCTGATTGGTCAGAGCCTGGTGAGTGTGATGTTGAATTTGATCGACTGATTTCGAGGCGGGGCTCCTATAAAGGAGGAACCGGCGGCGTGATGCTGGCCACTGACAAGAAGTGGATGTTGAGCGGCTGCTGCGGAGCCTTCTCACACCACAGATGATGTTATAGTGGAATTTCTGAAACATGCGGATGATAAATGACTTGCATTACGGTCATCACGGGTATACGACCACTAAATATTGAGTAACATGAATTATATGAGCACAAAAGCCCTCTCCTTAAAGAAAAATGTCACTGCAGAGTTGAAAAAATTCAGTTTAACTTCAGACAAGGTGTTGGACTTACTTCAGTGGATTTACACACATGCCTGCATGCAAAACTCATCTAATGCAGTAACATGCATGCATTTTGTCTTTTTGTGTGAGTTTTTCACACTGGATTGAAGCAAGCAATTCAGTTGGAAAAAGGTGATGTCATGTATTAAACAACATTCAAATCAAAACGTGATCAGTAGAGAGGGGATGTCTGCAAATTTTGCAAGTTCACGGTCAACTGAATAACAATTAAGGACTGTATTGTTGATAAAATGGAATTTAGCCTTGAGACAAGGTGTTGGAGAAACAGATTTCTCACTGAAATGCATGTTTTCATCCATAAAACCTACATTTAAGTGGACGCATGCTAAAGTCCTTGCATAAACAGGATGTTAGAGCAACATGGATGGGTTGTATGAAGCGAAAGTTGACATTTCTTGTTTGAAAGTTACAGAACTCAGTTAAAAGCAGGATTGCCTGATGGTGTTTTTTGTTCCTGAACATTAAATATTGCGTATCTGACCTCCAAAAGCAGTCCCATGTTAATCAATTACATGACAGCAACATTTTGAGAAAGGCCCTTCTTCTGAGAAGTGGCGCCCTATGAACAGAACATTTTTATGTCAAAGTTACAACAGTTTCAGTTGTTTTACAAGACAGATTTTAATTTAGGCTATTTCCTGTCTTGATCGAGCTTTTCTCACTGCTTTGAAGCAAACAGTTTGGTTGGAAAAAGGTGGTGTTATGCATAGTTGTGGGGATGTTTGCAAATTTTACCAGTCCGTTGGTAATTAAATAGCCACACCATTCGGATAAAACAGATTAGCTGAGTATTTGAGTGTCAAACTATTGATGAATAACAACTACGGATATTCATTATGTAGGAGTAGCACAGGGCCTTTTACATGTTTGTGCTGAGGGGCCAATTGTCTAATAATCCATCCATGTGCAGCAATGATCAAATACATATGTGAATGCTGTAGGTATTGAACTGAAAATTAAGCTTGAACATTGACTCTGACCATACTGTATGTTTGCTGCTGCTATGGTGAAAACAGCTCCTTATATACAAATATATGTTACTATTTCAGTGAAAACAGAGATGGTGTGAATTCTTAATGTACCATGCATAGGGAAAAAAAGCAATCCATCAGTTTCAGCACAGCAAACAGATCTGTGCTATGCAGCATTTGGCTGCTGGTTGGAGAGTTTTCACAGAGCTTTAGGCCAGTGAACATTGATTTTTTATCAAATTCATCTGTGTTCATTTTTCGCTATGATTTGGTCCTAGCAGCAGCAGGAACTCTAGTGCAGTGATAATTTGATCGCAAAGGCAAATGCCAAAAGTAAAGAAAAAAAAAGAAAAAAGAAAGAAACGTAACATCAAAATCTAATGTTGCACCAATGGGCTTGGAGCCACTGAAGCCACTTTGACACAGCAGTGGAAAAATTCACTTGAACATCGGCCTGTGCAGTCTAATGCATGCTGAAGTTAAAGATGTTTCACACCTCTAAATGCCATCACTTCTTCATTGTCAAGCTCATGAATGGGTTTACCAGAATTTGGGCCGAAACACAATCACATTTTGATGTCAAAAAAGGTCAAACATTCCGCTGGGATTCTTCGATGCCTTTTGAATTCTGTGGCATTCAAACCATCTAACCGGTAACGCTGAAACAGGACACTGGGAATTGTGAGCCACCACCATCCTTATTTACAGTCAACACCGGCTGCTTATCTCAAGAGCATGCTTTTGCTCAGAATGATAGTGGACAAGATGCCAGTTCAGATACCAGGTCATTCAGTGAAATGAGAAGGCTGGCTCAAACTGCCTCCACTCCCCAGCTAAACTGCAGGGTTCCTACACATTTTACATTTCAAAATTCCAGACTTTTCCAGACTTCCGGGTAAATTTTACAGAGCATATGAGTGTATGTGCTATTATGGTGCAGAATAATTGCAAGAAGATTGTAGTTAAGCTGCTCAAATAAATCAATTAGGCCGTAAGCATATGAAAAGGTGAACGACACACACACACACCTTTGCTATTGATTAAGACTCAGAGTTCATCAAAGTTGAACTACATGTGAAGAAAGGACGCAAGTTCACACATGCCAGACTGTGCCGCTACTCCTACACAGAAAGTGGGACACTGTAGTGTAAGTACACTAGCTGGTGCAAACCTTAACATATTGAATAAATAATATTATTTGAAAAAAGTTAAATAAATTAATTTTCAAAGCATCTGTGCAGCCTTTTTATTCACTGCATAACTTATAAATGTTCAGACAAGCTTAATATTTGGTTATTTGTGATCTTGTGTACAGTATACAGCATATACAATAGAAAGATACTGCTGCATTTTTTCTCAAACTAATTTTGTCTTTTGATGTCCAGATATGGAACAGTAATAAGGCACTTGGGGAAGCTGTGCGTAGAAGTGTGCATTTAGTCGCATGCCACAGTGCTTTTGACGATATCAACAAAATTCTGAATTATATATTTTAGAAAACAGAATAGGGGCAATAGTCTGGATACACAAATATTTTTCCATTCTCTCTTTTCTTTTTTCCATACTTATCCAGACCTGGAAATTGCTAAAATCAAATTCCATACTTCTCCATACTGAGTAGCTGTAACCAGTCATTTGCAGATTCACCGGGCTCACTGACTGGGCTTTATTTGGTGTTTGGGTGGTGGCCAACATGTTCAGATACATCCTGCCCTAAAATGCTTTATGTGCAGTAATGGACGGACTGAAAGGTGAGCACGGTCATGCAGCCGCTTCTTTCATAATCCATTCATAAATAAAGTAGGACAAAAGACTACAAATTTTCCTTGGGAAGAGATATACATCATTTTGTTTGATGTTGCTAACTGGAAGGAACTGGCTGGGCTGGACTCTTAACATTAATGTAATTGAGTGTTACCGCATTGTACTAAGCCGTATGGCAATCCCAGAGGATGGGGGCTGCAGGAGGGGGGCGGCATCTGTTCAAACAAGAGAAGTAAAAAATGCTAAAGAAAATCATCAGGGGGGAAGCATAACAGTCAAGTAATGCAGCAACATTGTTTCTGCCAAAAGAAAGGGTGGGAGGGTGAAGTGGGGTAAAACAGTTCAACCTTTGTAATGGTCTCTTTTTATGTTTGGTCAGCAGAGCGACACTGATTTTTTTTTTCTCATTTTTTGTTGTTGGACTTGTTGGACGCTAAGACACCCAGCTTTGAAGGCCTACACAAAGCTATTTGATGACTGCAGATTGTCTTTTATGCGTGATGTACAGCATCATAAAAAGGGGTTAATGATGAGAATAAGGCAATCATTCATACATAACACAACAAGGAGACTTTTATCTAGAGGCTAAATAATTTTGGACAAGTTCTTCGAATTGATGTCCGTTTTCCCAACAAATCATTCATTGTGTTTGGACCCCACCAAAAAACTTGCACCAATAGCTTTTGGTCTGCACTTTGAAGACACGGCGAAAGTGCAAATCTGGCTCAACAGCACGCACATTTATATGGACACAGATGACCATTCATGAGTTTGGAAAAGAAAGTATTCTCTGAATGTTTCATATATTCTGCACAGTCAGCGTTTCTGAATCTTCCGTGGTAACAGTACAAAATGGGTAATGTGCTAACTCATGTGGGCTTTACTTCACATTGTGTTTAGGAGTAATTTAAGGTCACTATCCTCACACACCCAATGATTATAATAAGAGTTCAGTTGAGAGTCAGAAACTCACCAGCTGAGGTTCATTTTTACATGGTGAACAGAAAGTTGTTATCCGGATTCACTGAGTGACTTCAGACATGTTGACAACTGAACAGTAAATTCTGTTTGATGGGTGGATTTACTGGGAACTTTTCAGGGGCCATATGTAAATGCCTTGTACCTGTTAAAATAAGGTATCAAATAACTCACACAGTATGCAAACAATGATTCATGCCTGTCTGACTCATATATCCTTCCAATGATAATTTTTTTTGTACTGTACAAATAATACGCCCTGGTTCACAAAGCTATCTGCGGTGGTAAATTTGTCAACAAGGCAGCAAAGATAAACAGGTGTGTTCAAATTGAGACAAATACTAATAAGAGGACAGGTACATGTCTCAGGTGCTTGTTGGGCAGATGTACTGACCAAAAACAGGCTACACCCTCCTACAACCATGCAAGCACTTTTGGCTGTACTTGATTGGTCGAACACCGGTGGGTTGTTTACTCCCGGATTTCAAACCGGAACAATATGGTGGCTCCTTTGAAAACTCTCTCATATATTACGTAAATAGATGACCGAAATCTGTTTCTGAAAATGAAATAAGCCTTCTGAGGTTGACAATGGTTCGTTTAAAAGTTTTTGGGAAGTTTCCTAAATGTGGTAAGTTGTGTGGATGCCACTGACTTGCATAAAGTAACCCTTATACTTAATATAAATGAGGTAAAGTTGACATTTACCTTTATCTTTAGCTGAGGCTGATGGGAATGTCATTGTTTTTGGAGGTATATGACCAGAAACAAAGTTACTGGAAAAAGTGGAAATTTTTCCTAATGGATGTTAGATGGAAAGCCAGAGTTATTACTATACAAAGTGATTACAGTTCATCCTGAGGACGACATCCATTTTGTAGTTTTCAAAATATTTCACTTAAAACCACCAATGTCGCCTTCATGGTGGCACTAGAAGAAAAGTGGGATCACCAAAGTCGATGCTATTCATTCACTGGACAACATGAATGTCTATACCACTTCCAATTTGGGCTAAGAAACGTTTATAGCCATTGTGAAAAAAATGTAAAATTAGTTAAAAAGAGTTAGAATTTTTTTGTAAAATCTAATGATAATATCATCTGAATTTAATAAAGATATTGCACAATGAAAGTGATATGTAAATTCTTAAACTTAAGTTTATCTTATGTGGAAAAGCCTTCCAACCCTGTTTAAACCAAGCAATCTCAAAACAAAGTGGTAATTATGCACACATCAAGGCAGGTTTTCAAAAATATATAAAGTATTTTTACTTGACAGCAACAATCAACTGTCCGAACAATGTGAAAAATGTGAAAACTAACCACAGTTCGCCAGTCGCATTCCATCATCTGTCCTCCCTATCTACAGCTCCCTCCTTATGTCAAGGCAGCAGAAACAACATAAACTCTTTATGTAAATACTGCATGACATGGTAAGCGGTGTCCTCCACCCCACAGGGGCTGCACCACGGTGGAGCCTGGTACCAAACATTAAGTCACGGTACTTTGGAGGCTGAGACAGTCTTTGTGAGGCCAGAGACTGATATACAGGCATAGTTGTGGGAGTGGAGACTTGTGAGGAGTGGCGAACCTTTTCACTGGAGGTGATTAATGTAAACTGAGCCATTAAGGGCTATGAGAAGAGTACACGACTACACAGAATTTATTTCTGGGTTAATCCATTCCTTGCTCTCCTTGGAGAGAATCACAGAGACCGAGAGAACATGCTGTCTTTTAGCAGACAAAAGAAATGTTAAGGAATATGAGAAATCCACAAGGTGCTTTCAGAAGAAAAGCTGAGATTGGATCCTACGTCCTATAATTTAACTATACCACAGTAGTGGAAATAACTGAATACATTTACTCTAGTACTCTACTTGAATATAATTTTGAGATACTTGTACTTTGAGTATTTCCATTATCTGCTACTTTATACTTCTACTTAATGATTTTCAGAGAGAATTATCATACTTTCCACTTCTTTTATCTGGCAGCTAGTTACTTTATCAGATAAGATGTTAAGTATATCATAATCTTGTAAAATGCAGTAAACCATTTAACATTAAACATGTGGTCACCGACCTTTAGGGCCCTCTCACAAAAAAGTAGTGTCTACTTTGGGACCCTTGTCATGTTTCAGATTTGTTTTTAAGTTTTTAAGCTTGGGTGAGGTGGAAAAGTTGGTGTATCAATAGAAACAAAATGCAACAAAGTGCAAAGGAAACTGACTAAGCAAATAGATCATGATGTACATTAAGCATTTAACTTAAAACTTTGACTTCTGCTCCACTGAAACATCAAAAGTTGCAGCAGACCGATATGTGCACGTATTTATCTTGGTCCACCTAATGATGGCCTACTGGCAGACGGAGGCATAAAATACAGTGCTTTTCAAAATTGCAATGATGGCAAACAGCAACTTTGCGAGTTGTTTTGGACACATTGGCCAATACAGGTGATGTGCTGGCATTCTTGCGCATCCCTGGCATTATTCACAAAAAGAGAAATAAAAAAAAACGAATACAAATTTGTGCCGCAGAGCTTAATTTTGTAATAATTTTGTTCCCCGTTCACCATTTCATGACTCCACAATTTTATCCTGTGACACTATTAAGGGGCCCGACAACCGAGTTTGGGAGCCACTACTACATACTTTTATATAAACTGTTTAAAGTAGGGAAATCAGCTCAACCATGTGACTTATGGTACTCATGATTGCATCAGTATTAACTAAAAATGTACACTGAGGGACAATAAATGTGTTTCTTTGTCATTGTATGCCTTTACATGGTATGACTTTCTAGTTTATTTACTCAACAGCAGTTAAGTGATGGACTGACCATAGAATTCCTTTGTCCACCTAGGCGTGGTTCAATTCCCACCATTGAGCTAATAGTGTTTTGAAACAGGAGACAGCAACTCATTGTTCCCGCATGCAGTGACAAAGTGTTAATTTAAGAAATCAAGGACGAGCAGTTGTCACACCACATTACAACAACAGAAGAATCTCCATAGGAACTTATTTTGAAAACATGTAAGATGTTCGGTATGATTTAGATTTTTCTCGGTGACCCTGTTTAGCCCTGCTGTCCTCAGTTTGAGAGGAGAGTTATGTAACAATATATGCATTGTGCAGAGTCTGACAAAGCCAGCCCACAATTTAGCTTCACTCATTTAAATGAGAAGTGAAAACTGAGGGTGCAAGATGTACTCTGGCTTTGTGAGGCTAGATCACAGTAAATAATGACAGTAAATGATGAAGAATGGGCGGTAAAAGCTTTAGACTAAAGTTTGTTATTTCTTAAATAAGAAATGGTAGCTGACATGTACTTGTATATACTGCAATTTATTAGTCTTGTGACTGACAGAAAAATTGATGGCAACAATTTTGATAATTGATTAGAAATGTACTAATTAGTAAGTAATAGTAATTTATCAAACAGAATTGGAAAAAAATTATTTTAGCTTTCAAATTTGAGAATTTGCAGCCTCTGTTTTATATATTTGTAAACTGAATTTCTTTGGTTTTGGGATGCAGGCAAAAAAAAAAAAATAAGAGTCAGTGTACACAGCTAGAGAAGCAAAATGACAAAAATAATAAGTAGCATGCATGGGGTCAAAGTGGAGTCAAGATCTTGGCTGTTCATGCCAGGGAGTATTGTACTTCCCTTCTGGTGTATTGTTTTCTACAGTTGCTCAACATCCTAAAGACTGTGAAAGGTTGTTAAAAATGGCAGTCCAGACCTTTTTACTGGGAAGCCAGCGTGCTAGTAAACCTTCTGATTTTACCATAAACACAAACATTTCCTGTGTATTACACTGGTTTCCTTCAATTGTACTCGCACTGCTGATGAGAAGTAGAAAGTCTCTGGAGGAAAATAAATGTTGTCCTATTGCTTTGTTTTTACAATTGTGCATTTGAGGAATAAATAAATAAACAAATAAAAGAATGTGTGTTATTGAACAAACAATCAAAAGTGACTTCTCTTTACTGTCACCCTTTCTGGATGAGAAGTATTATTTTGATCATGGATCAAAGTGGGATCTGTTTGCATGTTGTATCAATCCAGTGCTTCTGCACTGATCACATAATCAGTGAACACAATGCCTTGAAGTTGTCCACATCCTAATATGTAATCCCACGCTTTTTTTTTTCCAAGGGGGCTGAGCTTTCCCAAGTCAGGCCATCTTCTTGCAACCATTTAGAACACTGTTTGCAGACAATGACCAATTACACAGGTGTCGTATTTCAATATTTATAAGCAAGGATGCATGAGAAGGAAATCCGTGTGAAGGGGAAAGAAAGGTGCGGCAAGAAAAACCTTGGAGCACGCACACAAGTTTCAGGCGTTTCCACGCTACAGTTCAGTGTGCAGACGAGAACACGAGACCATGGCAAAAAATAAAACTATCCATCAACCGAGGTAGAGCTCCTTGTCAAGTCAAGTCAGGTCAAGTCACTTTTATTTATATAGCTGAGTATCACAGATGACAATTTGCCTCAAGGGCCTGTACAATGTGTACAACATATGACACCCTTTGTCCTAGATCCTTGATTTGGATCAGGAAACAAACCCTAAAACACGGAAGAAACCTCAGGAAGAGCAGCAGAGGAGGGGTACCTCAGACATACAATAGACACCATATGTACAGAATAGATCAGCAAAATTCACTATATAAAGAAATTTTGATGGCAAAAGTACAGAAGTATGTAGATTATAGATAATGGTATAGGTAACGGTACATCTAATTTTTATTAGTATTCAAACTGGGTGGTAGTTTAAGTTCGTTCAAATCTCAATGGAGCAGCTTTTTCAGTAGTGAACTACTTAAGGTTATGTAGTTTAGGTAGTTAACTACAAACAACATGTTCACAGTATTCTCTTGTTTTTTGTCATACATACTGCACAATGCCACAGCTCACTGGCCACATTGTCTTTTAATGACAATCGCGATTTGATAAAACCACCTGTGATTTGTGACCAAGATGTCAGTGATTGAATGCTATAAATTTCTGTATAAATGAAGCATTTTATTTTGTCCCTAAAACACATCCTGAGGCAGCCTAAGGGAGGACTGGCCTGCCGTCTTCTCTAAATCAAACACACCTACACTTCACTCAGTTAGTTCAATTGTATTTTGGTGTCGTAACAATGTGAGACTGATGCATAAGTTCTGTAGTTTGACAAGCTACATTTTTTTTTAACATTTTCCTAAAACAAAACAAAACAATGCACTGACTCATATAAACGCAATCCCTTTCAATCATCAGTTATGACCCACTAGAAGTGTGTGGTGAAGAATCTATCTGCAGAGACCCTGCTCTTTGTCTGTATTTCTTTATATTCCTGTGTATTTTGCTGTGCGTGGGAAGCTTTACAAACCCAAATTGTTGGTATTTGCCATCCTGGGAATAAAACTCTTATCTTTCTCGTGCATTTCAAACATCTCTGACAAAATCCTACAAATTCTACCTTTAAAATGTAGTTGAACTGATTTAAATTGCTCGTAGTTTAATAAACTATCATTTTAAAGTAGTCTCCCCCACACTGTGTGAAACATGAGTGAAGTGTATGGATCCAAGAGCACATTGCACAACTTTGGGTGTTGCCCATATGGTCCAGCCTCAGCCGCATGACCTCCTGTCCACCGTGGAGACTTGGAAGGAGGACAGGCCACACAAACACCGAAGAGGCAGCGCAGCATTCACACAGACAGGAGAGACATACAGAGGAAGAGAGGTAAATGAAGCATGTAAACTAAGCACATATGCCTTTTAACTGCTATCACATACCAAATGGCATCTAAAAATGTAAACTTTTCAGGAGCTAAAAGGAAGCCATGTTTATAGCTTGCCCACCATGTGTGTTTGAGTTTATCCAGGCAGGAATAAATCACTTTTATTGGCCCAAGCATTGAACAATTTTCCTTTTCCTTAGAAGGCCAGGTAGCACTTTAATGTGAGGTAAACACATGAAAATGTATTAGAGTTATACATTTTCCCATGACAGCTGCAGTTAGAGAATTTAGTTTACTGGTCATCTCATGTAAAAAGCTTATTTAAGTACTTAAATGGCAGCAGCAGGTCCAAGCTGGTCGTCTGACAGTGAGAATACCAGAGGTGGGACTATGTCATTGTTTTGCAAGTCACAGGTAAATCTTTGCATTCTAGTTAAAAGTCGTGACAAGTCCAAAACAATTACTAATACTTCAAATGTCAAACAGAGTGGGAAGTTATTGTGTCTCTGCCTGTATTTTTTGACCCATACGTTTTTCATATTGCAATATCATTTTTTGTTTTTTATTGATGACTGAATAGTTTTTGAACACATACTTATCTCTCAAAGTTATCTTTTTACTGTTCAGTAACAGCGTAACTAACATACTCTTTAAATCTTTGGACTTGGGGAAATGTATCAAGTATTTTCAAGTTAAAAGGCTCAAGTCCAAGTGAAGTCAGAAGTCAGTGGTGTTTAAGTCCAAGTTGAATTGCAAATCTTTTTTTTTAATTTTGTCTGAAGTCATCAGATTTGTGACTGGGTGTGACTGGAGTCCAAGCCATAGGACTTGACTCACCTCTGGAGGATACACATAAACTGAAAGGTTCAAATGCCAACAAATATCTCAATGTGAGCGCTTTTCTTGATACATGCTGTAGTCTTAAAAAGAAGAACAGCTGATTCTGGTCTTCAGCTGACCAGAAAGGAGAAGAAAAACTCCTAACATGACACTTGGCCTTTGCAGGTCACTGTATGTCACCCAGTCTGACTTGACGGTATGTGGAAGAAAGCTGTTAAAGCACTTTGTTGGTAGCAGTGAGAGTCACATGAGAGAAATTCCATCTTCAATCCAAAGTTGTAAATTCCTCAGAGAAATGGCACCATACTGAGGTGACATGATCATGACTACATTATCCATTCATAGTGCTGTGTTGCTGCTGATGCATCATGTCAGTGCCTCAGAGCAGTCCTGTGACACCACGAGGAATCTATGGGCAAAAGGAAGAGGCTCAAGACAACCAGAGCAATAAACAAATCCATTCACAGTCTACACAAGTTTCAACATAGAGCCTACTGGAGGCTGTAGTTGCTGACATCGAAATACCGCAACAGTTGTGCATTTATTGGATTTTCATGGTTTCATTGTGACCAACAAAAAAAGATGAGCAATTAAAGAAAAAAATATCATAAAAACATTGTTTCTGTACTTGCTTTCAACAGTGTCTTTAATTTAGTAAGAACTCAACAAGTGCTCCTGCTTTAACTTCTCCATCAACAACAGGATCTCGCAGGGTAATTATGCAAAATTTAATTGAAGCTGTGTGTGAGGCCTTTAGATCTCTAATGCCTATTCAAATGTCAAATGTCTTATGGCTGCATTCAAGCTGGCTGTGTTGCTGGCGAACAAACTGAAACAGTGCATTAGACAGTTCACTGACTGCATTCAAACTGTTTACCAAGTTAGTTTGTTGCTATAAATAGGGATCATCAGCGCTGAAAGAGAGGAAACAGTAGTCCCTCTGTCCCAGCAGTGTTTTCTCTAGAGTTTGATCAGCAGGAGAGGCCGGGGACCTCAACTCCGGCTAATTAGCTAATTTGTCAGCCCTGAAGGGAGCAACATGTGATTAAATTTAGTCAACAACAATCACTTTGTTTATCAGAAAAAAATGCAAGTAGATTAGCAATTAATTAATTGTACATTAAGCAGTGGTGGAACAGACAAAGCACATTTACCAAAGAACTGCAAATAACTTCAGGTTTGTCTTTTAATTGAGTATTTCCATTTGATTGTATTTCATGCATGAAAACTTTGTACTTAGTTTGCATAGAAAATGTATAATTATCTAAAATATTATACTGAAATAGATGAAAATACAAAACAGTTAAAATAGTTCCATTTCAACAAGCTACAACATCCTGCCTGTCCTTTTATTTTTGATATTTTAAATATATTTGGTATGTATGCATTTATATGTACGTAAGGCTTTTACCTGTGGAGTATATTAACATTGTGGTATTGTTACTTTTACTCAAGTAAAAGATTTTCACTGCTCCAAATAAGCAGTATTTAGGCAGTATATACCAGCAATTGAATATTTTCATTAAGTGTGATTATGAATGACGGTTGAGTGGGCTCTGGTTCAGGATGGTATGATCGACTGTGCAAATTTTCTAACAAGCAGAGCCCCCTAGTGCTCAGACGCAGGAGGGTCCGCACAGAGGAATTATGACTCAATTTTATAACTTTTATAAACGTGCTCCTGGTTTACATTCATTCTGTAAAATGAGAGAAACAGCTGGGCTAGCCTAAAATGACAATGCCTGTTATTTTAATGCTACCTCCTCTCAGTGAGCTATATATATATGTTTTTATTTTTACAACTGTCACTCCAACCACACAACAGCTGTAACCAAATACTTAAGCAGTCTATAAATGCACTTAATGGTAGCCAGCGATGGTATGTAACTAAGTACATTTACTCAAATACTGTACTTAAGTACAAAATTGTGGTTGAGTATTTCCAATCATGCTACTTTATACATTTAATCCACAACACTTTAGAGGCAAATATTATCATTTTTAATCCACTAAATTTATCTGACAGCTTTAGTTATCACCTACTTTTCAAACTAATGTAGAAAACATGTTAACAGTGGATCATGTTCAAGTTCATCATGTTTTGTGTGCAAAATAATAAGAACATATGAAACTACTCAACATTAGGCTGTAAAATAGTTCACAGTAAAATGTTAATTACACATACATGCATCAGTAATAATAATCCAATAATACAATGTATGATGGTAAATTTTTAACCATGATGAGTTTGACATTTTAAGGATTTTGCTGATTATAGTTATGTTTTTAGACTAAAGTAATATTTTCAATCTCACACCATACACATACCTAGGATAGCGAAAGAATAACACTGATTTAAATTAAAGCATCTATCTTACATTAATGTATGTTCTTTTAACAAGATTGCTTTGCCAATACCTGACTGTAAAGACACTGTTTATGCCTTTAATTTAATGTAAACGATTGTCTAATGCGTTCTTGTTTCTCATAAAACTCAGTCCAACCTCCCCCACCTGATCCTCCACTGTTGCCATAGTTACCCAGCAACAAACTAATGGGAATGGTGGTGAGCCAGATTTGTGACTGTCCGCCACTGTAAGTGAGATGTTATCCAAGAAAAAGCAGAGATTGTTTTCTGTTTTCTAAGGTGGATTCGATAAATAAAAGCCTACTTATAACGAGGGATGGAGGCAAAACACACGCAGCCCATTTTTCCTTGGTAAGTGATATTTAAAGGATTAGTTGGCAGCAGTATGAAGGAATTTTATTTATTTTTTACGTTTGCAACACTGTTTTCCTGTGAAACTCCAGCAGTGTTTTGCGCACTAACAAAATAAATCCAACCCTCAACCAGCATGAGAGTGTGTAGATAATGATTAATTTTCATTTTTGGGTGAAGTATCTCTTTAACTTCGTTCTTCTGGCTGGCTTGATACATGTAATATAACCTGAACAGTAGTCTATGTTTCATCTTGGCTAATGAATTATTGTTCAGGATACATTAAAACAGAGTACAATAGCCTCCAAACTGTACTACAGTACAGTAGGCTACTTTGCATTTCCTGGCATAACAGCTATTATATATAAAGACAGAGAAATAAGTGGATATGAGGGGAGGTGGAAAATACTTGGAATTCAAAGGAGGAAACGGGAGAGGCAGGAATAGATAAGACAAACATGTTACAGTCTATCACTATAGGCATGCAGAGACTGTATTTGAAAGGGTCACTGAGCTGCTTCATTTAGACAAACCGTACAGGGTACAGCCTGATGAATTTCTCTGTTGAGCAGATAATCTGAACTGTACCTTTTATTTTGGTTTAAGATTTAATTACCTACGAGATGAACCGTGAATACTGTGACATTACACCTTGTTGGCCTGTTGCTAAGCAGAGATGAAGAGATTATTGACAAATATGAAGATGACTAAAATGGTCAATATGGATAAAATCTTCTGTCCTTGTACTAAATTTCTGTAAAGGATATAAAATATATTGGATATGAAATGTTATCACTTCATCATTTTATCCTACAAACATTTGTGTGAAAGTTTGTCATAATTAGTACTTGAATTACAATACAATATGGCCAACAATGTAACATTTGTGTCAGATGTAATGAAATTCCCTCTAGGTGTAATAAATGGGATGAACTTGAAAATACAGTCACCTTGAACTTTGACCTTTGGCCACCAAAATTCAATCAGTTCATCCTTGAGTTCAAGTGGACGTGTGCGAAGTTTGAAGAAATTCTGTTTCAATGTTTTTGAGATAATGAGTTCATGAGAATGGGACAGACATATGGACAGACAGATGGACAACTCTAAAACATAATGCCTCTGGCCATGACTTTTGGAGGCATGGAGATGATTTTGTGCTATCAACCACTCTTAAACAAATAATAACAGTGGCTGTCCTGAACATAAGCATTTTGTAAAATGTCTCTATTAATGATCCAAAAAATTAAAAACCTGTCAGTCTCTGCAACATAACACAGTTTGAACAGGTTTTGGGGCCCCCACAGTAGATCTGCAACTAATACTACCAATGTGAAGCTTATGAAGTGCAACTACAAGCAGAAAAACAGACTTTCATTGCAGATTGTAATTTAATCTGGTGGAAACTTGTAAAAAAAAGCAGAAAACTATTTTAGTGGCACTTGACCTGAGCTCAAACTGCACTGTGATGCTGCAAAATATGATACCACGATGAACTGCTGCAGGCTTCTCTTACAAAAACGGTTCAAGTTTAGAAATATGTATAAGAGTGTTCAAGTGGGAAAATGTTTTTAGAGGATCATAAAGTCCAAACACACAGAGAACATCTTGCACATGGTGCTATCCATCTATCTCACCCCAACAGAACATATAATAAACCCAATAATGAAACAACATGAAAAGAGAACACATCAAAGCAGCCTGAATTATCATTGAGCCCTCACAGAGAACATAAATTGTCTTATTATCTCCATTTGCCAGAGATACACCTGATCTTCACAAAGTGCAGGATGAGCGTCCAACTGGCAAAACATAAAGGGGGATATATAAAAAAAAACAACTCAGAGAGCAACGTGCATGTGGCTGAAACCTGCTCGAATATGAAAAATGCTCAAGTGCAACGAGAGTTCAACTCAAATATCTGAACTGCTTCACGAGATAAGTAAAGTCCTTTTTTGTAAATCCTCAGGTACAAGGAGAGGTTGCACACCAAGTATCTTAAAGCCTCGACAAATGAGAGCTGTTCAATCGGCAATTGTTTGCATTTGGTAAACGTGAGCTTCGATGACTTCGGTGATTGCTCGTCAGTGCTATACAAGCCCCAGAGAGGTGTCTCACCGCTTATCTTCCATGACACTCCAAAGCACGACTCCAGTCAAAAGCCTAGGAAGTGGATCTCTAAGGAGCATGCTTGCTTCTCGAAACAGATGACACAGAAACAGATTCGCAGAGAATATGTGACTGCCGTGGAGGAAAAACTCAAACAGCATCCTCTAGCTATGTACCCACACTACAAGGACCACATGACCCCAGAGGTAAGTGGAGACAGCAACAGGCCGGACTACCAAGCAGTTACATGCCAGAACTATGAGGCCAGTATAAATGGTTGAGAGTAGGCAGATGAATGAATGAGGCCTGAATGAAGCAGTGTGTTATAACATAATTGCATGGTGTCTTCCTTTCTCTCCAGTTATTTGATAAGGTGGTATCTGTTTTGGACCCAGACATGTGCGCAAACAGCTCCTCTGCACTTCCTACGCCTACAGGAGACCATGCTGAAGATGAAAAAAACTGCAAAGAGCCAAGTAAGGAAGAAGAGGATGTAACAAAACACAATATAATGCAAGTACACAGGCAGTTTGACATTATCTACATTACTTTGGTACATTATTGAATTAGAAATACCTGAAAATAAACAAATGAATATACAATTCTGTCTGTAATAAGGCTACAAATTACTTCTTAAACATTTTACAGCAGCCCCAGTGTCCAAGATCCAACTTCCAGAAACCCTTATGTACTACAAATAAATGCAAATGGTATCAAGAAATGCTGGACGGTCAAAATGAATCAACTGAGCACCCACAAGGACAAGAGAGTAGACACCAAACATTTCAGCAAATGGTTTGTCTCTCTGGTAAGACCCTATTTGATACATTAAAAAAAATAACATAAAACATTACTGTTTGCCAGGCCCTACACAATATTGTTAAAATGGTGATACACAGGACTTATGTTTGACTCTTGCAGGACAAAGAGACAAATGTTACCAAATCTGGGGAAAACACGACGCTTCATCACCAACTTTCCCCATTCAAGTGGAGGACGCCGCCATCAGTGTCTCAGGTCAAGAATGAAATCCTGTCACACAGGCAGGACAATTACATTTCAGAGGCCTCCGAACCAAATAAAGTACAAAAAGATTAAAGTTCACCAAATCTTCAGCCCAGAATAATAATGTCATTTTAGATGGCTCACTGATCAGAGAAATCCAAGAACATAGCGCTTAAGAATGATATCTAAAATAAGTCATAAGATTAGTACTACCATCTGCCAGAAAATCTCAAGACAATTCATGCCCCTCTCACAACAGTTGGTTTGTTGACAGAATGAGGGGCTAAAACAGATGTATGTAACCTTAGCTGTCAGGAGTTATGTAATCCTCAATGGACTATGACTGCCAAGAGTAAAAGGAAAAACCGTACATATAGAAGAGGAGTTTCAAAAGATCAGTCAAGGGTTAATCATTTGCATACAGGAAATACTATTCAAAATCACTCTGCACAAAGAGGAGAAGAAAAGGAGAAGTGTGTCTAAAATGTGTCACCTTTTTAGTCAAAAAGAAAAAAGAAACTCAGGAGAGGGTTGGGTTTTTTTCTGTTTGAACATACAGCACAAAGAAACATAGACAGTTATGCAATGTTTGTGAAGGCTGCAAGGTTAATCGGCTACTATAGATGCTGAATTCTTGTTAACTATTCCTCCTTTTTGTATGTTTGTTATACTAAATGTACAAATACATGCTACATCTACACTATGCCAAACACTGATTATATTTAATTGGGAATGATTCATGGTATGAAATAACACAAACACATCAATTTTAAAAAAACAACAACTTTATTTTAAAAATAAAAGACAATTAATTACAAAATACACCTGATTGGTGATTTTTTTTTTTAAATAAAAGCATCCATTGACAACTTCATCTGGGGAGCATTTCCAAATAAAAAAGCACATCCTGAAAGACAAAGAAGAGACAAAAATTAAATTAATTCTGAGGAATGGCATTACAGAGATTATGATCAATCAATATAATTTTATGAAAGCTATAAAGTCTGTGAGCAAAGCAGTACAGGGAAGCTGTACTGCTGAAATGGATTTTGGTTGCTTCATTACATCCTCCTGAAACCTCAGACTTGTGTGCAACAGTTGATGAAAAAAGTCAGTGTGAGAAAATGTTTCATCATTTGTCAGTGATCAACTGTGGTTTGTGTGAATGTCATTCTGCTCGCCTACTCAGTCCATATACAGTGTGGATTATAATATACAGCTAATATAGTATCTTGAAGAAAAACCCACAAATGGCTCAGGCTAGAAAAGCAGGTGGGTCTTATAAGATCTAATCACAGTGATCACTTTTGCTTTTTTTTAAACAAAAGATAACATAAGTGTTTAGTGTTATAAATTATAATCTGTTGTGCTGTCTTCATAGTAGTAACTGTTTATAAATGTACAACGTTAACAACTTACTGATAAGAGGAGCCAGCCTCGGGTTTGTTTTGTTCCAGTGGTCACTGTTGGCTGTTTGGGTCAGAGGTCAGGAGAGAGTGGACGGGTGACCTGCGGCCCAGCGAGAGTAGCTGTGGGGAGGAAGTGTACCTCGCTGCAGTTGCTGGACTCCATATAAGTGGGACTAGAAAAATCATAGCATACAGTGTATATTAGAGAAGTTAATATAAAAGAAAATCTCATTCTCTTTCATTTAGTTGGTCTACTTCAGGACTAGTCAATGACTTTTTTAATTGATTCAGACTGAAAAAAATGTGCCAAGGGGGTTCACATTTACATTTCCTGTGTTTGACCTGTAAAATTAGCAATTGTAATGTCCTTTTATTTTCACCTTATTTTTCCCCAACTTGTCACAATTTTTCACAAAACAAACATGTAAAAGAGTAAAGGAATAAACAAACACAATGCTGCATTTACATCTTTTTCCATTCAGTCTGACTCTCCTAATTTTTCTCTGTTTAAACAGCCAAGTTAAAACTTTTATTAATAACACGTCTTTGTATTTAACGACACAACCAGTGAATGGGCTAATTAGCTCCTCTCTCATTTGAAGAAATTATTAAACCCTTTTTTCTATTTATAAGTCTGGGACCACTGTCACTGATAAAACCCTACTATCTCACATCAATATAGCTTCGACAAACTATATATATTTGGGGAAGAAGGCAACTTTTTGGGAAAAAGACAACTTTTGGATTGAGTGTGACAAAGAAGTAACAAACACTCACTCTCACTGGAGGATTTGTTGTTCATTATTTTGCCGTTCAGCTCAGCTGTCTTCAGGAAAAGTGGCTCGCTGTACACAATGTATGCACAAACAGACACGCATTACATCACATTACACAGCCTGTAGCACTTTGCGGCGCCTTGCATGTTGCATGAGGGGGTAATAGGTCACGTGGGTAGATAATGTGACCGACTCATAGCCTCCAGGCAAGTGATTAAGATACAATTCAAACAAAAACACTGGGATCGTTAGGTTTGGACGCGCTCCCTACCTGCCGCAGGTTTTACTTCTCAATCTGGAGCCAGCTTTTACTTCTTTGGCCTTGTCAGTGCTGCTGTAGGTGGGAGGGGAGTCATAAAATATACAGTGAGACATTACACAAGAACATATCACATCCCATGAGTCCATAACAAGTAGATTAAAAGGATGGTTCACCCAAAAATGAAAATTCAGTTATTATTTACTCACTGACATCCTGATAGAAGATCGGGTTTAGTTTTTTTGTCCACAAAACACTGCTGAAGTTTCACAGGAAACAATTGAAGTGAATGGTGACCAGATTTCACCGTAAAACACAAATAAGAAAAACAAAAAAACAAAAAATGCCTTCATACTACTTATCTGGTGTAATCCAAGTTTCCTTGAGCCCCAACATGCCAACTTGACTAAAAGATACATGATTTACACCATGTTTTTAGCCTGAATCTTCACTGTAGATCCTTAGCTTGGAGCCATGTTCATGTGCACATACATACATTCTGCCTCATGTCTGAACTGTGTGTGTGTGTGTTGTAACGATGTGGGAGTGGGATGTCAGGGCATTAGGAGACTTGGATTACGCTAGACAAGCAGTATGGAGGCATTTCATGTTTATTTTCCATCTGTGTTTTACGTATGAAAACTGGTCACCAAACACTTAGATTATTTGGGAGATCCTGCAACACTGTTTTTCTGTGAAACAGCAGCAGTGTTTTGTGGAATAACAAAATAAACCCAACCTTCAATCAGCACGAGGGTGAGTAGATCATGAATGAATTTTCCTTTTTTATTTGAGTGAACTATCATTAAGATTTTTTAAACCAAACAGGATTGACTCATGCATTCTTTCTATGGTATACTGTATTGTAGCACAAGCAGTGGAACACAGTACTGTTAATGAAACCACTCTTGGCTGGATCACCCCTCCTCCTCCTCCTCCTCATCCTCCACTCCAGTGACTTCCTGCTCACTTAGTAGCATCACATGATTTTCAGATGTGACCTAAACTAGCCTAAGAGCAAAGCTAATCCTTGCAGTGTGTGTGGGAACGGAGCCAGACGTACAATGTGGTTCTGTGCACTCTCTCCGGTGCAGACCTCCTCCTGTGGAAGCTGTTGCCGGCAGCGCTGTTATCGGTGTGTGGTCTGTGGTTCTCCGAAATCACTTCTCGCAGCTCTTTGACGAGAGACCTGAGCTCCCGGGCGGAGTGCTCATTCTGCCTCTCTGGCTTCAGTAGCCAAAGGAGGAGAGAGACAAGAAAGATATTGTCACTGTGCTGCTGTGGTGACGTCATTATCTGATCAGTTCACACTCGAACAGAGAATCCAGGACAATCTCACAAAATCAATTTTTGTGACAGCAAGATTTTTTATCATGTCAATATCACATCAGTAAAAACACCTAAAACTACATTAACACTACAACACAAAGCAAACCAAACAGTATTTCACTGCTGTGATGAAATGATTTACTTTAAGGTTCCTCTCCTTGCCACAGGAATGTAATGACGTGTGTGTTTTTGATTTAAAGGCCTAGCAGATGTGCTGAGCTTGTATCTGTGTAGCCAAATAAACAATGATTCACAAATGCACTTGATGGGCTGGAACCGTAGGAGATAGGCGAGCTATAGGGAGTTCCTGACTATACCGTGATCCGGGTGTTGGAGGCTTGCTGGGAAAAGGGTGGAGCAGTGACTGCATGGGACGGGGAGTCCAGGTCAGGTGGAGGTAAATTCAGACCCGTGTGCAAATTTTGACCTTTGAGCTCCTACAGAGAAGATAAAATTGGTTATAACTCATGATTTGTTTAAGGGTACAGTAAATCTGTATAGATTAAAGACTTTAAGCCATTACTATCAAACATGCATGATGAAGAGAAAACAGCCAAGAAAGCATCTAAATTAAATATGGGTACTTTTAAACACACACAAACTGCATGTAGGGTGGGTAAGATTTATTCCCTCTTACAAAAAGACTTTTTGCATATATTTATCTCTACCTTCAGGTCCAGGGCATGTTGCAGTTTCAGACGGAAAAATTCCTGTTCCTGCAGCTGGATGAAATCTTGACAGTCTGCGAAGCTCTCTGACATCTTTAGAAAGATACAGAGCAGATGAAACAATAACACACTAATGGACACAAACTGAGACAGGACAGGACTGATAAAGTTCTTTTTTTTGAAGCTGAGTTTATAAACTAAAATTTTTGTTTTGCTCTAGAGGGAGATAACTTTGGAGAAAAGTGACAGCAAAACTTTTAAGAAAACAGTACAAATTCCTGTTCTTTAACAATTCTTTGACAAAAATTGGCGTGCACTGTCTTGACTTGACTCTAAACACCAGCAATCAATTGGTTGTAATATAATGACTAAAATAAAGTGCAAATGAGAACCACCTTGTGAAGGATTGCCTCCAGCTGGCTGATCCGCTCCCTTAACTGTTTGTCTTTGGAGCGAAGGGCCTCCAGCTCATTGACAAGTTGTCTCTTCTCCTCCCTGACGAAGGTAAGCTGCTGGAGCTGGCGCTGTTGCTCTAGGCTCTGGTAGTGCTTCTCCTGGATAGGATAGGATACACACACACACACACATACACAGACATATATAAAACATATTAAAAAGCTTACTCAAAAGACTTGTAATGGCTGAAACGGCTTTAAACTGGAAAAAAAAATAAACAGGCTCAAATCAGTTCACTGTTTATTTTGACCTCTGTCAGAGTCAGATCTACTGTATATTTGGACAAATTTCAAAAGTCATTGATAAAAGTCTTGCAAAGTTAGCATGTTTTATTTTACCATTACTGATTAGAGTCACTTTTAAAAGGAAAACTTTTTCACCACCTTCTGAGAACTCACAAAGGGGATCTCTGACACCGATCCACAGCAGCCCCATTAACAAGGCTGCCTGCAGACTTTTGTTTAACGGCGATTATCTCAAAATGCCAGATAATCTGGCTGATCAATTGCTCTATCACTAGTAACTAGAAATTTAACTTAATTTTTCGTTTTGTTTTGTTTTCAGATTTCAGACTTTTATAACTATTTGTGTTGTTTTTTCTGAATACTTTAAACTCTCATGCATTCTGTCCTCAATCGTCATTATTTTTTCTGAATGTCAACATGTTTTTCCCATCCTAAATGTCAGCAATGCTAATTACTGACTGGTGTTAAATATATATTATGTCCTTGTGGATAGAATAATGCAGTTAAATGATATTGCTTCCGACATATGCACAAATATGCATGAAGTAATGAAATTATGCATGACTTTTCTTTCTTTTGATATCAGCATTATACTGTATATCAGCCACTGTCTGCCCCTGCTTTCTAAGCATCTTCATCGGCATCAGCCATGGAGAAAAGCATAACTGTGGACCAATACTTCCTACATAAAAGTAATTTGAGTAACAAACTGTATCGATTGTTCATGTCAAGACATCTACATCTAACTTGATCATAGAAACACAACACACAGATTACATTCAGTTTTTCACCTGGTACAGCTTCTCCATAGTCTCTTCTAAATGTTGGATTTTGCCCTGCAGGGAGTCGATCTGCTCCCTCCTGGCAGTGATCTTCTCCTGCATGTCCATGGCTGCTTGGAGTCCTGAGGTGGAGGCAAACCCACAACAGATGAAGCCACACAGAGACAGAAAGAGGAGTGAGGTGATCAAGGCTTTGCACATATGGACATATGTTCATGGTTACACATGTCAGATTATATCTCTCAGACCATCATATTTGCAATTGCACTGAACTACACCGATTGTCTTTTGTGCAAAAGTTGTCGGCCTTCCTAAATTTCATTATGAGCCAAGTAATTCACTGTTATCTTTCCACTGGATCACAAATTGGATGCAAATCAGATGGATTTTCCCAGATGTTTCTTTGAGCATGAGATCTTTTAATTAAGTCTCAGTTTAAATCATCTAACCGTGTCCATCAGCTCCTTCCAGTGTCCTCAGGGTGCTCCTGACCTGGTCCAGCTCATCGTGGACTTTCCTTAGCTGACACTGAAGCTTCAGCACCACACCCTCGTGCTCCTCCTTCTTACAGCTGTGGAGCTGTTGCAGCTGCTTGTGCTCCTCTGAAATTGGGCCCGCACAAACACATTATTACATCCACCAAGGGAAACACAATCTAACACATAAGAAAGCACACACAACAATAGAAGGGCTTGGTTGACAGTGAAAACATACCAAACATGGTTCTTTGTTTTTTTAACACAGCAGGACAAGAAGATAATTTGATTTGGCAAAAAACTGTGAGAGCTGAACTCTTTCTAGAGACAGCAGCACTGTCTAATTCCTGGTGAATGAAAGCACCTCTTTACACTAGTGTGTTTTTCAGAGAAAACAAAAGTCCTAAAGGCCATGGTGGATGCTTGACTTCATATAACATGGTAAAAGTCCACATGGAATATTATATTTATCTGGTAATTAATAAACATGAGTATTTAGTTATCCAGGAGGACTACCATAGAATGTTTAACAAGATGAAAATCTTTCAATTTGATTCTCTACTGTCCTCATGTCATAGCTTGAAAGTAAAATTTCAAGATCCAGTTTCAGGTTTCATTAGAAACCAGAAAACTTATAATGCACTGAATTAGGGATACATTTCAAATTATACTTGGTTTGAAGTGTGTTATACGAACAAGCTTGTCTTAATTCAGTAAAAGAGAGAAATCTGCATTCAGAAGTACAGTTGTACTTGTTTGTTTAACAAGAAAAACAGTTGTATGAATATTTATTTTCCTGACATTATGTGAGTGTATTTTGTTTATTTATTAGATTTAAAAAGCTATGACAACTTGTGAAAGGAGGACGCTCACTGCTCATATACATCTTCCAACTGAAACTACAGGAGGATTGGACCTTCACTAAAGTAGTATTACTAGTTATTACACTAACTTCAGCAGATATTGTAACAACACAATAAATAGATATCTTTGACATAATCTCACAACTGCGAAGTATAGAACAGGAGGGAAAAAGAACTAGTCAAAATCCTTGTACTTTATCTGGATTACAGACTATATATTATTTTTTCATTAACAAACATACAATGTATTAATTGAACTGTTCCATAAATGTAGATTGTGTTTTACTTGGATTATGTTTGTTTAAATGTGTATTTATGTAAGGCTGTGTGCGCATATGCATTTAATTACTGTATTTGTTAGATGTTGTGTTGAAGATAAATGTGTCTGAATAATCCCATATGGTCATGTAAACAACCGGAAGTGAAAATAAAAGTATTTATCCATTCAGTCATTATTATAGTGAGGAAGATACAGTTTGTTTTCATGACCGTGGTTTCATTAATATGATAGATACTGCTCTCCTGTGTGGTGATTCATATTCAGTAAAGCTCAACTCACTGGTGAGGGCGAGTAACTGCATGCGCTGGAGCTCCAGCTGGGTGCTGAGCTGCTCTTTCTTCAGAGTTTCCTCATGGACACGCTGACTTTGTTCAGCCACAGAGGCTTGTGCCTGCCTCTTCTCATGCTCTGCAGCAGCCAGGTCTGACTTGTGCTGGTCTAACTCAGCCTGATCGGTGTATGGCACAGTAGGAAGACAAAGAGCAGGAGGTTAGTGATGATGTATGTGTAGTGTGAAAGCTTCTGTGATCTAACCATATTTCAATTAAGATTTGTGCCGTGTTCCTCCTGACCCTGAGCTGCTGAATCTCCAACTTGTGCTGGTTTAGCTGGTTGCTGAGGAGGCTGTTTTCCTGGTGAAGGTTGTCAATAGTGCGGCTGTGCTGCACTGTCATCTGCATGCTGCTCTCCATCTGCAACCTCAGAACATCTATCATCTTCTGTCGGTCATCCAGCTTCAGCCTCAGTGTCTCTCTGTCTTCATGCAGGGTCTGACATCGACTTTGAGACTCTTCCAATCTGGCAAGATGCTGGAGAAATCAGTTAAGCTTAATTTGAATGAGACATCAAAATGGGCAATTCACAGGATCATGATTTATATACAATATAATCTAAATGGTATGTTTCAAAAACCTATTAGTTGGAAGCTTATCCACACACACACACACACACACACACACACACACACACACACACACACACACACACACACACACACACACACAAAATGGTTTATTACCTGCTGGGCTTCTTGCTGCTTGAGCTGGATTTCCTTGTTTTTCTCCTCCAGGAGTTCCTGGGATTTCCTCCCCTCCTGGGCCCTCTGTTCCAGCAGAGCCTCTAGGCAGGTTTTCTCCTCCCCAGTTCTGCGAAGCTGCTCCCTGGCTGCCTCCAGCCGCCCTCTTAGGACCTGTGCCTCCTCCTGCAGCTCATGCTGCTGCTGCTTACCGCACCTCTAAATGATAAAAGAGGGGGCACAGTGGGTTGACTATTTAAAAGGACAAAAAATAATAATCTTTTGATGGCATGAAGAAACATGATCTCAATGATGGGAGAGAAACTGGCTTGACAGGGAGACAGAGACAATGTGAGTGAGTCCAGAGGTAAAAACGCCACCAAAATGAAATCAGTCCTTGGACTTTGAGAGCATAAACCACTTGAAATTTACAAGGATTAAGTAACTCTAACAGCCACATGCAAGACCTGCCCAAAGCCTTCTATTGTTGTCATTAAATAATTAAATAAAAATGTGTAGGGTTTAATCAAAATGCTGAATCTAGGCTACTTTAGAAACATAGCAACTTCCATGGAAGAGGACCTGCCGAGGACCCTCTGTAGATATAAAAAACTTATTCTAAAGTTATGTGAGCACAAAAAAGTGATATATGATATATCACCTTGTTTATCACAATATATCATAATATACTGAATCATAACCCCTGTATTATGATATGTATCATATATCAGATTATGTCCAATACACAGCCCTAGTTATTCCATCATCAAGTACCATTCAAATTACATCAAGTCAACCTGACTCTTCAGTTTCCATTTTAAACAATGTTCTTTAGTGTAAACATGCATCTATATGAGGACTTTGGGGACAATAACAAGAGAAACAGACAAAATGCTGGTTTCACATTCATGGTTTGCTGCAGCACCTCAAGCTGGCCAAGCTGGAACTGAAGCTCCTCTGCCTGTTGCACAGATTGCTCTTTCTCTCTTTGGACGTCGATTAGGCAGGACTGAGCCTGAGTGAGCTGCTGCTCCAGAAAACAAATCTACAATGTCACAGATCACATTAAAAAATATTTTAGTGTTCATTCTGACATTGGAAGAATCTGCATTTTCTTGAAAAGACAGGAGCTACGTCAGTGTTGCTTCTGTACATTCATTACCGTTGTAATCAGGGGTGGAATTTAAGAGCAGCACAATCCTGGTACTTCCTGCTGTGTTTGTGTAATCTACTTTTGTTTTACTGATCTATACACCCAGTGACGTGGATACATATTGACCTTTAGCAGCCCCCATGTGTAAGTTATGACATTATAGCTCATAATTTTATTGTACATTTTTTCTTTCCCCTTACCTTATCTTTATGGGTGGAGAGACTTGACACAAGTTCACTGACTTGACACTGGTGCAGTGACGTCTGTCTCTCTGCAAGTTTCCTGGGCATAGAAATTAAACATTTTTTTTGACAAATGTAAATATATTGAGACACTCAACACTGTCACACTCTCAGACAAAACAGGCCAGATGATTTAGGAACAGCACTTACTTTAGCATCTCCAATTTCACACTTAGGCTGACACTGTTGTTTTTTGATGAGCTCAGTTTGTCAGTCAACAGCGCCATCTCCTGGCCAAGACTTGCAATTATGTCTTCCATTCTACGAGAGAGTGAAGTAAAACATGATCAATATCACTACTGTGTTAAATATACTAAATCTTTTTATACTTAAGGTATATTTTGGTTTGATGATATGTAGGCAGTGAAGCGTGAAAGATAGCATACAACAGTTGGGAAAGGTGAGCTAATATAAAAAAAAAAAAAACAAACAAACACCATAATTAACTACCTTCACTGACAAGAACTTAATTTGGCTGAATGCACTTGCTGTTGTGGTCTGGTGCCTTTAACACTGTGATGACTTATTTGTTAGGAACACTCATGTGACTGATGGTTAACAGGAGAAACCACATGACAGCATATTTATATCTTCATATCTTGAACTTAACCACTACTTGGTCCAGATGAGACATAAAATGTGCTAAAACAAAATTGTGCATAAAACGATACTATAGGACAGAAACAAAATATATAAATGTTGATAGTTACAACTTATGATTTTAGTATGCAAACATTAAAATGGGGCTGCAATTAACAATTATTTTCAGTACTGATCAAAGTGCAAATAGACAACATTTTGCTATAACTTACCGTTATGAAATAAATGTTGATTGCATAGTGTAATGGCTAGAATAGTTTATAAGCTTCCCTTTCATTGGTCTGTCCCCAGCACAGTTTTTCCCAGGAAATTAATATCTTCATTATAGACTAAATTAATGAACAAATTCATGTTTTTTTCCTAACGTGTTCTGCGATTGGTAGTCCCCCTTCCACTGTGAGTTACTTGTTTGTGCAAAGCAAACGGCAAACTATGTTTTACTGTGCAATGCATGTCATTACAGTTGCTTTCAATATACATGTTTCTTTCTTTCATACTTCTTTCAAAAATGGTATTGATCATTTCTCCACAAAGCTAGGCTCTGGTGTTGTTTACAGCTGTTGTCGTTGTGACCTCGGCATACAATAACACTACTAGGAAACACTAGAGAGAGGTTTGAAAAGTTGTCTGTTTCCACTTTAATGTTAATGTAATTTTCTTAATTAATTTATGTTTAGTCTGTAAATCGGCAACTCCACTTTATAATTTACAAGGGGATGTCTTCAAATTCCTTGTTTTTTCAGACCTGTCAAAATTGCTGTATATTTATCATATATGACAAGACAAGCAGTAAATACTTACATTTAAGAAGCAGAAACCACATAATATTTTGCCTTTTGATGAATAAAAACAGTTGCTGATTCATTTTCTGTTGACTGACCTAATGATTAATCAACTAATCATTGTAGCTTCACAGTATATTACCTTTCTTTTTGCTTATTTACTCCACTGCATTCTTCACTCTCCAGATGTTCTGGTGACTGCCATAAAACAGATGAAAAAAGAATCAGGCATAATAGGAGGGACAGTATAAGGTGGAGTCTAAAACACACTGAACACGGTCCATAACTGACTTTTAGTACTTACCAAAAGAAGTCTTTCCTGAGGCTTGTCTGTCTCATCATTAGCTGTTAACTTAGCAGCTGGGGACAGCGGTCTTGAACTAGTTGGGATGTTAGGACTGATGATGCCATTGTTTCCACGCTGTTTCTCTTGAGATAACAGCGAAGAGTACATCTCCTTTACATTTCGTTCCAGTGTTGCTACTCTGCTGTTAAGCGCCAGTGTCTCATCCTCCGTCTCTTGCAGCTTCTGGTCCCCTGTCCTTTTGATGTTTTGGAGCTCCTCCAACATGCACAGCATCTTTTCCATCTGACCAACGTGTTTCCTTGAATCCTTCAATCTACAAATAAAAAGATCTGTGGGTCGAAGTGATTGAAAACACCTTCTATACTTAAGTAAAACTGTATTCAAATGTTCACCTGAGGTCAGACAGGACATCCTTCTCCATCTGGACTTTATGCAACTCAGTCTGCAGGTTTGTGATGGCTTTATCAAAACTGACTGTCTCTTCTTCAACTTGGTCAGGTGTCTGCATTTAAGAGTGTAAAATAATACATTATAGAGAATGTATTACCAGTTCAGATAGCATCAAAATAATAAGAGTCATGGCTGAAATAAAGGTATGAACCTTGTTGAGATGCAAGTCAGACAGCTGTTGCAAACAGTCATCGACTGGATTTTCAAACATTCCCTCTTCAAGAGAGCTGGTATCCCTTTGGGCCACCCCTTGGTTTAAACTGTCCAGATCACAGACCCAGGGCTGAGTCACTGCCTGCTGCTGGGCTGAAAGAGCAGAGGAATCCCCAGGTGACTCATCTGCCAAAACAGTAAAGGAAGAATAAAAATACACACAGTGAATGTTGTCACATTTAAGGGTTGGTGGAACATGCCTTGTGCAACATCTACATAGGCCAGGGTTTTGCTTATCTTTAATTGTTTTTAAAACACTTTGCTTTCCAAAAACTTTTTCTGCTACACAGCTCTATATTTAGATTACACCTGTTCTTAAATCAATTCACTGAGATAATTGAGATCACAGCTTTACCACTTGTGGTGCTTTTCAGTCATTATGTGTGGTGTGAAAAGTGAAAAAATAAGCCCCTACTTAACAAATATTTTTTCAGTCTGTTAGGCTACCCCTGATGATGCGGTTTGTACTCACAGACATTAAACCTGTGGCTGAGGCAGCTTTGTCCAGGTGAGCTGTGGATGCCATATGCACTACCAAACCTCTCCAAGGTTAGTTTGGTTGCATTTTCCACCTCATCCTGAAGTCTTTGGGTTTCTTTAGTGCACCTATCAAGCTCCTCACTGTAAGAAAGAACATCTTATTTCTTTCATTATTTCAAAGGATGGAGAGTATAATTCACAGTATTGAGATAACACTGTGAAAAAGTCTTCCTTTACTTACCAAGTAGATAAAACAGACAAGTGACATTTAGAAGTAAATTTTACTTGATGAAATTTTACTTGAACCACCACTTTGTTTTTGTGTTATTTACAGTATTTGTTGTGACGTGTATATCTTAGGTGCACTGATGTAACTGTGGTTTTATTTTGATGCTACTGCCAATTGTATGTTTTAATGTCTTATAGCCTGAGACCATGTAGGAAACAATATTTCTCACTTTAAAATACTATGAATTGTCTGTTTTGTAACCATTTTTACATCAAAACAAAATACTGGTCTGCTCATGAGTTGGGAGTTGAGCTGAAGTATCAGATGAGCAAATAAGCGGAACAGAAGTAGTTGGCATTTTGGCGTTGCATGAAAGAATTCACAAGAAGAAGAAGAAGAAGAAGAAGAAGAAGAAGAAGAAGAAGAAGAAGAAGAAGACGACTAGAGTTTTAGTTACCTCAACTCATCCAGTGTCAGGTTGTTAAATCTCAGCCGAGGAGGGGCGTCATGGATCTCTGTGAAGAAAGTCGAAAAAAAACAACTTCAAGTACTGAACAATACATAACGGTAAGAAGACAAAACTGTACGCATAACAAGTTGGTTAACATAGATTTTCCCTACCTTGCGAAACTGTGACTTACCATTTACACCAGCGGCTGTTTGCGTTAGTTTTGTATATTTCGGTGGAGATTCATATTGTAAAACACAAGCGCCATTAATGCTGGAAAACCCCGATGACATCTCTGTTCACATTAATAACCACGCCGTTGGTACAGCTAACCGTCTGATAGCAAGGTTATAACCTCCAAGTACCCCCTCGAAGCTAACATCAGCAGCTAGCTAGTATGTTTCATGGTAAGTTGTCGTTAAACGTAAAGTTTCATCACCATGGAAACAACATCCGTTGCTAATGCCTAGCTAACGCCATGCT
The DNA here is from genome assembly GCF_056507025.1 of Lutjanus erythropterus. NCBI lineage: Eukaryota > Metazoa > Chordata > Actinopteri > Lutjaniformes > Lutjanidae > Lutjanus > Lutjanus erythropterus. The sequence goes on along the minus strand of NC_139326.1, from coordinate 16,763,938 downwards.
ATTGATAATTTGATGTACATCGGCGTTAATAGTTAACATAGTTAACACTATCTGAATCGATTTGTTAGTCGGGTATTTGGTAAGGTAAAGCTGACACTGAAATGCTGTCAAAAGTAACGTTAGCGCCGACTCTTTGAAATAATCCATCAGCATCCGGTTATTCCTACAGTTTATCATGACGTAAGGGCGTTTTCAGCGGTGCATGATGGTCCTTGTTGTTTAGAACAAGGTCTTGGGTTGTTTGTTTATTCAGGGCGGACCCTCTCTTTTCAGCAGGATTGGGATCTTGTTTTTAATATTTTCCGCCCATCATAAAGAGCCAAAATGGAAACATGAAGAACTGAAACGTGGTTCTAAGTTGCAGAGCTGTTATTATCCTGCACGTCGGCGGCTCCTGGACGAGGTAGGACGACCGTTTGTTGAATTAGGCCAGCAAGCTGGCTAAGTTAGCTAGCATTGACATCATTTGTTTGCTACGCCTTCCCCTTTTTGGCAGTTATAGGTGTTGCTGTTTACCCGAACTTTGTATTTCAAGAGCCGAAGAAAGTTATCAGTCTAAAGTCTTTTAATCCAGTCTCTTCTGAAATTATTCCTGCTATGTTTAATCATGTGACCTACTTTCTGTTGTTCAGTTTACATTTACCTTATCCCAAACTAATGTCAACATTAAATTACTTATCCACAGTATATTCTTTTTGCACATTATTCCCATTAAACAGTTTATGTTACTGTATAAATGGTGTTATGACCAGATAAAAGCAGGAATTTGGAAGTTTTTGGGCGGTGGAGGATCTTACTGCCAGTGATACCTGACACCCAGTAGGTGTGGTCTAGGAGACAACGTTTATATGCTCTGTTCGCCTCACTCATATCCCTGTGTTGTTAATATTCTCTTGGATTGCAATGCAGAACCATTGAAATATGTTGTTTTCCAGGATGAGGGATCTTCAAGCCATTGACAGTCTGCTCTTGAAAGAGCTGAAGTCATGTTGTATGAAGGAGTACAACTTTCTTCCCAGAGAGACTGGCTTGAAGCTGATGGAGTCAGCCTCCACAGAGGTAACCCAGTGACCTAATTTTATTTCTCTTGCTGTGAGTGCAGACAATGGATGTGCTTAAAATAGACACTGTTTCCATGTCTATATGTCATATATAATGATGTATTTTCAGAGTCTCAGTGGAGTGTCTGCAAAATGCAGAGACACCAGAGTGGAAGAGCTGTGGGGGCTGACCAGTTTCTTTGGCTACAGCACCCGAACTTTTGTTCAAGCTGTCAATTTGCTTGACAGATTCCTCACCATTATGAAGGTAGGAGTTTAACAAAGCATCATCTTCATTATTATGTATTTTACTTAGTGAAAATGAAATGCAAAAATTACCACTGTGACTCATATTGTGATCACAATATCTGTCAAAATAATAGCAATATGATTCATTTGTCCATCTCACTCAGCCTTAATCTGCAGATCGTTTTGTTTTTTAACCTCAGTCTCTGCACGTTTTTTATCACCAGTGCGAAGACAGCACATTGACCTTGTTAGACTTTGAATCATGGGATGTTGACTCACACTTATGACTGCTGTGTTATTGTGATAGGTGCAGCCCAAACACTTGCCCTGTATTGGAGTTTGCTGTCTTCACATTGCTGCCAAAATGGTTGAGGAAGAGAGCAATGTCTCGCCCACCCACGAACTCATTCGCATCAGCCAAAGCAAGTTCACTGTGTCAGACCTCTGTCGCATGGAAAAGATCATCTCAGAGAAGCTCAGCGTGGAGCCTGAAGCAGTCACAGCCTTAACCTTTCTACACCTCTACTACTCAGCCTTCACATCCCTGTCTGCTGGAAGGTAAACATTTAAATTTTTTTGGCTTTCTTTTGCTGTCATTGCTGGTGCATGGCTCCAGTTTGCATGGAGTTGGTCAAATAGATTCTGTTTAATGAGGTTTGTACTTGCGGATCACATTAGGATTCCCTCTATATTTTAAGGGAGGAGATCCCAAGCATTGGGAGACTGGAAGCCCAGCTAAAAGCCTGCTTATGCCGGCTTGTTTTCTCTAAGGCAAAAGTAAGGATACAGGTGACAATTTCACAGCATAGCAAAATTTGATGCCCGGGACTTACTAACCTGCTTTTTTTCTCTTTCACAGCCATCAGTGCTGGCACTGTCCCTCATTGCTCAGGAGTTTGACACCCTCCAGTCCAATGCCTTGTTGAAGATTGTCCAGCAATTCCAAAGACATATAAAGGTAAAAAAAAAAAAGTGTAGGGCTTCCAGGGTTACAGGTTGCAAGGGCTGCAACAAGCAACAAGAGTGAGTTGCAAAAGACCATGCTATTGTCTTCAAATGGCTAATTTCATCCAACCAATTGTTATAAGACTCAGAGATTCCCCAGTCCACATTTTGTGTCACTATTTTAGCAGCACACTATGTTTTAAGACTAGAATGGCATATTGAGTGGCCTTTAAGTCTCTTATGTGGCTAATATGCAAAGGTTTTGATATTTTGACTGCTCCACTTCCAGCATTTCTTATTTTTCTTTGTTTTTTATTATAAATATGATGCACCAGTGACAGATAAGCCATCTGGAAGTTGGGCAAATGCCAGAAGGGCCACCTAACTGTGGATCACTTGGGTATCATGGGTTGTAATTGCATTGATAAAAATAATAATAGTAATAATAATAATAATGATAATTTTGTCTTTGATGTTTTTGATTCAGAAGTTGTTTTATGCATGCTGTTGCAAATGCCAAGGCATTTGTTTTATCCCAGTCCGTCACAGCCACGTACTCATGTAGTATGTGGGGAAACAAACTACACATGACTTGTTGATGACAGTATTTTTAAAGACTATTTCTGTCTGCAGCTTCTCAGATGTTTCCTGTTTGTCCTCTTCACAGATCAGTGACAGCGAGCTTCTCCACTGGAAGGAACTTGTGGCCAAGTGCATGACTGAATACTGCTCAAGTGAATGTAACAAACCAGACAACAAAAAGCTTGTTTGGATTGTGTCCAGGAGGACAGCACAGAATCTTCAGGCCAATCACTTCAGTGTACCTGGCCTGCCAACTATTCCTGAGGGGAGCTGGGATGAGAGTGAGAGGTTAATAGACCACTTTCTCTATTTGATTGAATATATTGTGTTGTGATGGTGAGATATTGACAAACTGGTGATTCTTGAATATCCACAGACTAACTTTTAGGTCTGTTGGATTCCTCTCATTCATGTATCCTAGTTCTTAGTTGAACTGGATACATAAATGTGCACTGGAGAAGACAGTCTAACCAAACTACAGCAAGCCTTAAATTGCTGCAGTTTAGCTAATGGCTAGTCTTAATATGTCACTCTGGCCTTAATTAATGCCTTAGATGGTTAAGATGATTATGATCACCGTGGCTGCAGTTAACAGTTACTTTCTTTGTTGATTCCTTCTCAGCCACCAAAAGTGATTAGACACCTTTGAGTTATTTTAGTCATTAGTCACTTACAAATGTTGAAAGGAAAACTCAGTCGGATTTAAGAAGAAATTTGGATTCAATGCTTTGATTGGTTACCAGTTTTAAATTTGATAAAAAGCTATAGAACTATATAAGACAGTAGTTCATGATTAGGGATGTCACATTTAAGGACAGTATTAATGGCCTGCTCCTCTCTCATAGTGAGGACTCCTGCGAAGACATGAGCTGTGGGGAAGACAGTCCGTGGGGCTCGCCAGGAAGTGATGGCGAAGGAGCCTTCTTCCCCTCCACCTTTCTGAAGGGTAGAAAGTGATGAGTCGTCGTCGTGGAGTGGCGATGGATCTATGTTTGTTCCCTGAATTGTAACTGATTTAAGGTGGTGGTCACCATGTTTCATAGCAAACCTGCGTGTTTCACTTGTCATAGGTATGTTAAGTGACAGGTTTGGGTCATTAAGTGCCTGTGTTAATTCAGTTTACTGTCTGTTTCTTTAAAAACACATATCGTAATAATGCAAAATTGCAATATACTGGCAGCTTGATGGTAATACATCTGAATGTCTTTTTTCCAAGATGTTCTCTTAGTGTTTGTTTGTGTCCGAACTCGGCACATTCCAGCAAAAATAGTGAAGCACAAGGGAGAATTTATGGATGTCACTCATGAGGTACACTCACTGTTGAATACCAGCTAACACACTAGCACATCCTCAATCCTTTTTTTAAGTTTTTATACTTGATTACATCAATAAATACAGTATTCTGCAAATGTATGTTATACACAATTCCAATGTGACATATATGCCATTGTAGTGTGAAAATATCAGACTGTATATGCATGGATACATTGAAATATGATTACGAATGGATGTCATTTATGTTTACCAAAATAAGCTTACTGTAAAAAAAAAAGTTTGAAAAAATGTACATAACCTGTAAAAAAAGAAGAAAAAATTATGTTTTGTGTATGCTACATAACGTGTTGTTTTGGATATAATGTGAAACATGTTGGAAGGGTGAGAAATAGTCCTTCCAAATAAAGAAACATTTCTTTGGTCTACAACTTGTTTTTTGCTTCTTGTAAACTTCTTGTCTGTGTTTTGAATTATCCACTAGTGGGACATATTGTATAGTTCTTATGGTTAAGTAGAAAGATTTTTATTTATAAGCCTGTTTTCACACTTGTATTTAAACTCAAATATGGATGTGTCAGAATCACAGGTGATTTTAGTCAAATAGAAGGTGATTGCCATTCAATGACAACAGCTGTATTGTGTCATATTTTATTGCAAAAAAACCCAACATGAGCATGATATGAGTATGTGTTACTTTTTTTTAATATATATATTTGGCATTTTATGCCTTTAATGACAGGACAGCTGAAGACCTGACAGGAAATGGGGAGAGAGAGTGGCCATATAGAACATGTCGATGAAGTAAAATGTAATTACTCAAGTGGAGTACAAGAGCTTCAAATTTATTAGTTGTTTGTACTAATTGTTTGGTACAAAAAATGTCAGTAAATGGTGAAAAATGTTGAGCAGTGTTTCCCAAAACCCAAAGTGATGTCCACAAATGTCTTGTTTCGTCCACAGCCCAAAGGTATTCAGTTTACTGTCATAGACGACTAAAGAAACCAGAAAATATTCACACTTGAGAAGCTCAAATCAGAGAATTTTGATATTTGTTCTTAAACATGACTCAAAATGATGAATCAGTTATCACTGGAGATGCTCCGCTACACGAAATGGAATGGGACCTTAATTAGCATAATTGGTAACACCTGTATTTACCCCACTATTTCATATTAATATGGCTGCAGTGAAAAGAGTCTATACAGCGACTTTGAAATATAGTTAGGTATGAAATAACATAAACTGGACTTACTCAAGTGAAGTACAAGTACCTCAAATTTTCTCGAGTAGTTCATGTTAAAAGGACAGTTCACCCCAAAATCAAAAATACATTTCCCCCTGGCCTGTAGTGCTTTTTATCCATCTAGAGTTTTTTTTGGATGTGAGTTGCCAAATTTTGGAGATATGAGCAGTAGTGATGTTTGCCTTCTCTATAATGGGACTAAATGGCACTCGTGCAAAAAAAATAAAAATAAAATCAGTCTCTCTGTCTATAAATCATGACTGATTACTCAAGATAATCCACAGGCCTTGTTATGAGCACCAGTAGTTTCTAAAGCAGTTCCAGTAGATTCTGCTGCACAAAGAAAATAGCTCCTACATGAAACTGCTCACAACAAGATTATCTTGAATAACTGGGTCATGATCTTTGGAAAGTGCCATTTAGTCTCATTATATTGGAAATGGCAGACATCTAAAACTCTGCAACTCACCATAAAAATGTAGATGTATAAACAGTATTACAGGCCAGGGGGAAATATGTATTTTTGATATTGGGAGAAACGTCCCTTTGAAGATCAGAGGACACATGTTAAGGGGTTTCAGGTTTTTTTTTTTTTTCCTGTGAATTTCAGTGTTCTTCAGTTTAATATTGAACATGCTTTCTTTTATGCTGCGGGCAGCGAAAACACTGTGTGTTTGAGTGAGTGAGTGAGTGAGTGGGGGTGGAGGTGGTGGTGATGCTGCTGCTGCTGGTGGTGGATGGGGCTTGTCTGTTAGCTGGCTGGATGTGTTGACGCGCACTTCTGCTCCATCTCCTTGATTAAACCGGGAGGCAGCCTGGAGGGGAGTCACCGCGGAGAGTGAAGCAGCAGCAGCAGCAGCAGCAGCAGCAGCAGTAGTCTTAGGGGGGGCAGGGCATCAGGCAGCAGGCAGCCAAAGGAATGAGAGCGGACCGAGCGGCGGCATCTTCACCATGCAGCCCACCACCACCAGCCGTCCATTTTACACCACTATGTGAGCCGATGAGCGCTAGTGTGTCTGTGTCCTGCAGACGGGCTGAAGCAGTGTGCAGTCCCGACGATGACAACATAGGCCAACGCCTCGCTGAAGCTACATACAGGGAATGAAAAGGCTCCCAAGATGGTCCGCATCGCCAAGGCCCTGGGTTTGGTTATTCTGTGCGTCGCCGTGCTCATACTGTCGCTCATCAGCTATGTGTCCCTGAGAAAAGACAGCCTCTTCACCTCCTCTAAATATTACATGGGAGGCCCCAGGATCATGTTCCACGCAGGATTTCGGTGAGTATTAATTTTCTTTCAGTAGAGATTGTAGGTAGTGGATGTGACGCAAACTTAAGGCTGGTGGTAAATATAAACAGAGGAGTCAGGCCTAGTGTGCACCATTCAACCTGGATGTGATGCATGGGCTTAACACATCACTTTCCCTTCAATTTGGGACATATGCTTCCTGTCAATCAACCAGTGAGCTGCTGTCCAAGGTGCTGATGTAGCTGGCCATGGGCGATGCATGGCGTGACATACAGCAGAATACAGAAGCTATACTGTAAACCTATGCATTATTAATACAATCCGCTTTGTTGGCCAAGTCTATTTACTAGAGTTTTAACAGTAATTTTAATTTTAGATAAAATACTAGACTAAAAAATGATACTCGATAATTCTTTTGATACCCTAGTAAAAAGAAAAATAAGTCCAAGGGACATAAAACAGGATATTTTTTTCACTGGTACTGAAAAAGTCACTGAACACTGTCTGGTTTTGCTCTCAACCAAATTTCAGGCAGGTCAGTAAAGACTGAACTGAGGTCTTGGAATGAGCACTTCTATCATTTTTTTTTATTGCTTTGGTACTTTCAGTATTATCAGCATAGATACTTAGATATTTTTGACACCTGTAATTTGTACGCATACATACATATCATTATTACTCAGGTGTTTCATTGCACTCAGTGTCAAATACAGTTGGACTAGAAATAGAAATAGAAATAGAAATAGACAAGCTAAAATCATATACACATAGGTGAAAAAAATAGAAACAAGTATAAATAAATATATATATAAAGCAACAATGAACAACAAAGTCTATATACAAGTCAGATTGTTTCTGTTGCAAACAAGAATGTAAATAGTGGAAATAATGCCAGAATAAATACAGATTCATTAATGTAACAGGGTACTTTATATGTACATGAAGTAGGTGGATATGTACATCATGTATATGTATCTTCACAATATACACAGTGTGCACAATTTATATTTGACAATGATAACAATGTTATGTAAATGTGAAAAAGCAGCATTTTTTAAAGGTATATTATGCAGGATTTTTCTAAAACTTGTTCAAAAATAAGCTTCAGGTTTCTGTCTGCTTGATCAAGGGCAGGGCTGAACTACACATACACACATACACTAAACTACAAACACATTATGTCCCTGCAACAACGTGACTGTGACATATAACTTGTGATACAATGTTACTATTAGTTACACTGCTGCTACATTATTAAAGCGTTACAATGTAACAGGTATTCTTTGGTATTTTTGCAGCATTTGTTCAACGTACCCTGCATGACATTTCCTGTACTTCATATAATGCCGTTGCTGCGACCTTGATAAAATGTCACAACTCCAAAGAGTAATATTGGGAATAGCATATCAAATATAATATTTGGAATGCTTGCAGTTTTTGCAATATTGATACTCTGGTATGAGCTGTACTTTCTCATTCTGTCTTCTCTCTGACAGTGAGTTGACACACACCGCTGCAGTGTCCACATAGTCCCATCTCCTCTCACTAGTGCCGTCTTCGTTTTGTCACTTGTTTCATTTTCAGTAGTCATTGTCATGTTATAGCCTTGTGATATTTATCCTTCAATAAAAATTGAAAATTTTATGTCTTCAATATTGAGTACATTTTCATCATGATATCAAAAATTGTACTGAATATCAACATTTTTTAAGGTATTGTATCGAAATAATGTGCTGGCGGCTATTTCCACTCCATTTTTCTTTATACTTCTACTTTTAGGGAAATATTGCTACATGTGGTGCACAGCTACAGCCACTAGTTAGTTTGAAGACATATACAGAACATATGATCAATGGTAGAAAAGTACATTTAGTCAAGTATAGTCCCCATAGTGTCTCATTAATATATTTTGTTCTGATTGTTGTTCACAGGTCTCAGTTTGCCATGAATTTCCTCGACCCCTCCTTTATCCCCTTAACTAATGCCCTGAATGAGGAGCTCCAAGGAAAACCATCTAAATGGAAATTCAACAAGACTGCTTTTTATCAGCAGAGGTAAGAGATTTTAATTCTCAACTATTTGAGTAGTAGTAGACAGGATTTGCTCTGTCAAAGCTGAAGCCTGGCGAACAAGGTGACCAGAAACCATGACGTTGTTAGTGTCAGATGGTTTCTAGAATGTTAAAGAGCCTCAGCATGGATGAAAGAAGTATTCAGATTTTTTCTTTAAGTCAAAGTACTAACACACTTACATACCACACTGTTAAAAAGTTGCCCCTTAGCTGTGGAAAGGCCACCCCCTCAAGGCAATGGTAGTGTAACACTTGCTGTACTGCTGAACGTTTCTGTGGATAGACTAATGAAATATTCTATCTGTTTCAAATCCATCAATTACAATGCACTAAGTGATAGCTATGCACTTAGGAGTCATATCTTGTGGTTGCATTACATTTTATTTAATAAGGCTGTGGTCGGTTGTTAAATGGTTTCTTTTCATGTTGATAATGTGTGATGGTTGGATGTTGTTAGATTAGATAGTACTAGACTAGTTACTCCCTACAGAAATAAGACAATGCACATGTACATCTCCTATAGCTTCCTGCAACAGCGTTAACATCTATGTCTTTTTCCAGGAAAGATATCTTCAGCTACATTGACATTCCCAACAATTTCTCCCTCACAAAGAACAGCGTGCGTGTCGGCCAACTCATGCACTTTGACTACTCCAGCCACAAGTATGTCTTCTCCATCAGCAACAACTTCAAATCTCTGCTCCCAGACACTTCTCCTATCCACAACAAACACTACAGCATATGCTCAGTGGTGGGCAACAGCGGCATCCTGACAGGCAGCCACTGTGGCCCAGAAATCGACCAGGCCGACTTTGTCTTCCGTTGCAACTTCGCCCCCACGGAGGTGTACTACAAGGATGTAGGCAGGAAGACCAACCTGACCACCTTCAACCCCAGCATCCTGGAGAGGTACTACAATAACCTGCTGACCATTCAAGACAGGAATAATTTCTTCCTCAACCTGAAAAAGCTGGAGGGAGCCATCCTGTGGATCCCTGCCTTTTTCCTTCACACGTCAGCCACAGTAACCAGGACCCTGGTGGACTTCTTTGTGGAGCACAAGGGCCAACTGAAGGTTGAACTGGCCTGGCCAGGAAACATCATGCACGATGTCAACAAGTAAGATTGTTGATCTGATTGTTAGTTGAGAATTTGCCAACTAAAGTATAGATCAGGGTTGCAACTTTGGGTGATTTTAAAACCTGGTTGGAGTTTACATGTAACAACTGAAGACAGTCACACTAGGTGGATTTAACTTTAATTACCTTTTTCGTTTAATAAAAATAAAAATACTATATAGCATAAAGTCAGACTAGTTTTCTGATTTAAAGGTGCAATATAGAGTATTCAGTCTTCACTAGATGTCAGCAAATAACTGTTTCCTGTGTAAAGATATCATGGCATATATATATCATATGTCATGGCAAAGGTGTCCTGAGTAAAAGATGACATCACACTCCCACTGTGTATTTCTTGTAAACCAGCTTCTCTGTTCTTTGTTTTGACATCTGGTCTGGCTGTGTATGCATGTTATTGCATGGGAGTGCCCATTTGTGTGCATGTGAGTACCCCTCTGTCCTCCCCACATCCATTTTCAACATGGTGGCCTGGTAAGAATCTTCATATTACAGCTAAACAGTGCGCTATGCAGATTTGTTTTTGACTGAAATACTGGTTGCATTTAAGTGCTATTCCTAGCAATTTGAAGAGGACTCTGAAACAGCATTTAGACCTTCATTTTGGAAAATAAACTGTAGCTACATTTATTATTATTTATTTATGCAATGTTCACTCTCCTTTTCTCTAGTTTTTGAGCAGAAAAACTAAAATGAGCTGAAAGATGCTAAAATGCTCTGTAGAGCTGAGAGGAACTGCAGAGTTGGGTGATAATCTATGAGTCTGACATTAAAATAAACCCCTTTCAAATACACATGGTCATTTGATCAAATGTTAATATAAAAATATTGATTATTGCAACTTTAAGTGAATACATAAAATATGAAAAAGGGTGCTTTTGGGAGATCTTGTGACCTCAGTATTTCTAAAGTAAGTGTAAAATGGATGAAAATGATAAACCATAATCACATACTGTACATTAATTGAGGGGGGAAATTAAATAGACCAGATAGAGAACATACAATCATAAGGGAAGTGGGATTATGGTGGGGTAGGATGATGAAGGTTTAATCATGGTATTCTGCTCTCAGAAATAAATCATAGGTGTTTGGATTTAATTCTGGATGACGGACCTTTCTGTTCCTTCACAGATACTGGAAGACTAAAAACCTCTCCCCCAAACGTCTCAGCACTGGAATCCTCATGTACACACTGGCCTCTGCCATGTGCGACGAGATCCACCTCTACGGCTTCTGGCCCTTTGGCTGGGACCCTAATACGGGCAAGGACCTTCCTTACCACTACTACGACAAGAAAGGGACCAAATTCACCACCAAGTGGCAGGAGACCCACCAGCTGCCGAGTGAGTTCAAGCTGCTCTACAAGCTGCACAGGGAAGGCGTGATCAAACTCAGCCTGACGCACTGCTCGTAGACACACACGCAATGAGTGTTGGATGGTTTAAACGGTGGCTCCAGAGACTGTGACCCAGATACATCTGCTCAGCTCAAACTTCTGTTTATGACCCACAATGCATGATATGTGTTAATGCAGTTTATGACACCCTCATTCTATGAACACACGCGCACATCACATGCTGTAATTTCACATGAAGATGTCAGGCTCACTCGGGATGTAATTCACAGCGTTGTTGCTCATTCGGTATATTGTTGTCTTTGGTACTACTTTAGGATTTTTAAGCTGCTCAGTTGCCTCCATTACCCTCCTTTGCATGGCTGCTGGCCGTGGCTAAACAGCTTGAACAGAACAAACGTCTATTGTAACTGGAGTCCACAGGGGATTCAGCTGTGGAGACACAAACATTTAAATCTTCTGGTTCTGTTTAACACAGTATTGATTGATTAATCGCCTTTTACAACAGTATACTGATTCTGTACACTGAAATCACTGCCTAATCTCAGGGAAGGAGTTAGATCAGTGTTTTTTTGTAATCAGATTCAATGCCTCAAGAGAGGTGCAGTTCCTGTTTTCAGGCCTTTTTCCCCCACGAGGTGTCAGACAATCTGCACTGCTCTGGAAGATGGTATTTGTTTACAAGACTCTATATATATTATATATACTCGTGTGTCTTTTATTCTCTGTAGACAGTGTGACTGTCCACTTCAAATTATGTTGAGACTCTTCAAAGTTTTGGAATAATAATCAACATTCCAACAATAAGCCATAAATTCATGGATAGGTGATGGTGTGTTGTCACTATAATACTGATTTTTAGAAAGCGGTATGGGCCTACATTAGGTTCCAAAATTTCAAAATATATTCCAACAAGACGGCAAGTCCATAGCCACGCTAGCGGCTACATTCGAGGCACAGAACTTTGATGTTCCAAAAAATTAATTCCTGACCATCTTAAAAACAACACAACAAAACAAAATGTTGTTTAACAACACTTTGTGCTGTTCCGAATGTAGGGCATATTTATTATTTAATCTGCTGCACTATAAAAAAAGAATTTTCACCTGTTTCCAAAGTTGATACTGTATTCATCTATCGAGGAAAATGGACATAACATATTTCAACACAAAAAGAAAAATGTTTTTTTGTTTAAAATAAAAAAAAGCATAGATGACGACAAATAAAATTCTTTAAGTTTGCTTAACGTTATACAAAGTCAGCAAAGACATTTCTTGAGAGTCTTTATGGAATGTGGAAATACCTTCAGAACAGTGGTTGTCAAAGATTACAGGGTGAGAGTCATAAAACTGGGGCTAAAGTTGCACCAGCTATCTGTTAACCTGTTAAGTTTGTGTATAAGTTCTAATTAACTACTACTGTAGCTAATTTCAAACTAGCAAGTTACAAAATCAGGTTGCAACCTCATGGTGACAACGAGACCTCAGGAAGTCACTGCTGCTCCTGGCATTGTAACACCCTGTAAAAACCACATATTGTCATTTATACACATGTCTTTTGTACATTTGAAACGAATCAGATACAGTATAACAGTATAAGTGAGCTTTAGAGGTTCTGGTAGTCGAACTTTGTTACCTTTGGACTGAGCCAGGTTAGCTGTTTCCTCAGTTACCAGTCTTTATGCTAAGCTAAGCTAGCCTGCTGCTGACTCCAGCTTCATACTGAACGTTTATGAGAGTAGTATCGATCTTCCTAACTAACTCTTGCAAGAAAGCTAATAACTGTATTTTGCATAGCCTACTATTGAAGTATTCTCTTAAAACCCAATCAGTAGATGAATACTTTATTAATGTAAGCTTTAATATAACTTCCAAAGATAAATGTTTTGCATATACGGAGAAATATGCAGTTATATTTCTGAATTAAGCTAGTAGTTTTCAAGCTGATTAACGTTAGTAGGATTGGCAGATTCGATAACCTGCTATTCGGTCATTTAGTCTACACTGCTGGCATTTTTAATTTGACGTGCATTATAATTTTGCAAACTCCAAATTCAAATCTCCAAAGTTAATGTTATTACATAGTTGTATAAACCTAATTCTATATTATCTATTTAAAATCTAAACAGGTCATACACTAGAAAGCTAATGTAAGCTTTGTCAGTTGGTTCAACTAGCTGTGCAACACCTGGCAGTTTAGCAGGTGTAAAAATTTAGTAACAGATATTTCTATAAGAACTAGTTTGTGCGGTTAAACCAGTTTTTTAGGTTTAGGTTTATAGGATTTTTACAAAGCTCCAGATTTTTGAAATCTCCACTTAGTGAACACAGGTTAGTTTAAATTTACAAATAGCATCTGGCTCCAGAAAACATAACTGTTGGATCAATGAAAATTTGAATTTTGTAAGTCTTTTGTAAGACTTTATAAGTCAGAGGGCACCAGATTTCGACCAGCTTGTAACCTAAATCACAGCGCTAGCGTGGCTAAAAAAAAAAAAATCAGGAAATACATTTTGGACAGTTTCTTCTATTATTTAATATGTACCAACAACAACTGGAGGTTTACCACCATTTCAATTGCAAAAATACTAAAGAAGAGAATACACTATTTATTACGGAGCTTTTGTTGAGTGGGGGAAAGTTATTTATTCATTATGTAACCATATCAATTCCAATATTTGTGACATAAAACAGAGAAATGAATGAATGTTATATGACTTACTGCATCTTGTATAAAGAGCATGTTCCATTTAAATGGCATTGCATGTGAGGCACTAACAAATCTTTTAGGCTAGTTTTATACAACCTTTTTGAAGATTGTTTTGAGGGTAATATTTTGTTCTTTGCTATTGTTTGTATTCCTGATGGTGTATTCCTCAAGGATATCGCCAGTGTCTTTGTATGAGAGAAGGCTTAAAAAAAGAACCTTACTGCTATATTCCACATGGGACCAAACCTCTACAGATCAACCTAAAAATGAACAAGCTTTATTTTTTTGTAAATGTAGATAATCTTGTGTTCTCAAAAACAGTCCACCCTATCATGCCAGACTCAAGCAGACTGGTGGATATGGAGTTCAGGACTGGACTGGACTGGGCCCAAACAATGAAAGCTGGCCACATGACCATCTCATGACTCTGCAACATGTGCTCCTTTCATGCAAACCCTGGTTTAGGCTGAGGTTTAATACACAGAGCGAGGCAGTCATTCACACTTACCAGATGAAGTGTGTGCTTTTGTGCTCATACAGATTTACCGTGGAAGGCATTTGCTTGCCATCCTGTCTCATACAAAGTGTTTTTTGTCTGTCTCCTTAGGCAAACTTTAGTGTCTTGTCTCCAAATCACAGTGCAGTCATGACAACAACCATGGAAAAACATATCCGATGAAAATGTTTGAATAGCTGAATTTTAGGCCATTTAATTGATGTCATAGATGTGTCCATTTAAGAACAATTTATGTAGTCCCTTCATTAGGAATGTGTAGTTACACCAAAGACCAGAGGAGAGATGTTACTTTATCTTGATACAGATTGATTTGGGATTTTGAAAGCTGTATGACAACTAACAAGTAGTATTATTGTAGAAGTGAAATATCCCTTTTTTGGTGTTGAATTTGATGTTGAATATCACTTTTTGTGGCACAAAAGTCATTTAAAACTTTTGCTTTTATGGCTTCAGCCAAAGTAACGTGGTGGAATTTATTTGTGACTCCATGAATGTCCTCCTATAGATTGATTTGTTTGAAAAATCCACTGGCGCTGACATGAATGCTGGACATTTTCCTCCTAAAGGTTTCTCTTAATTTTCAAAGTCAATGTGTAGAATGTGTGTAAACGATAATGATGCTAACAAAGTCTGTGAGGATTGTAATTCCAGTCAGAATAGCAGTATTAGCTTTTTGTGCATTACATTTAAATGACAAGACAGTGACATACATAATCTTAACAGAAAACATCTTTATTCCAAATGCAGCACTATACAGGATTTGTTCCGACAACCCTTTAACATTCTTGTACTTGTGTTCGGACTGCATGGCAACGTTGTTCCATAATGCATAAAAAAGCTTGGCTGCTTATGTACATGTCGTATAAAAGTCATAAATCATGTAAGGGACTTTACTATCTTGGTTGTTCTAAGAAAAACTACCATCCATATAAGAAATGTAACCATGTCTTAAATGTTTTTTGATTATACTCCATGATAAATATACGTTATGTGCCTGCATATTCCCTCCATCAATGCCTAAATGTGTCAAATAAAAACAGTATTTTTCTCTGATATGACCCATTTGAAGATGATAAGTGACTTTTTTTTTTTGCTGAATCACAACCACTTTGTGTCTTTAAAACATCCAGTTTTACCTGTAAGCAGTTACTATAACAATCTTTAAAGTCTAGTACTTCTCTGTATAGAGGCAAGTATTAATGCCAGGCATAAGGGAAAAAATGAGAGGAGGAAGATTTTTTTAAATTACATTATTCTCACCATTTTGACTCTAAAAATGCAAAACAACATTCAATTTAATTCTCAACATTTTAAATATATTGTCAATATTTTGACCACCTCATTTTTTCCTCTTATGCCCAACTCTAACACTCCCACGTCTTTCTCACTTAATTCACAGGCTGTGAATAAATAATGTTACAGTGAATAGAAAGAGAGGAATTCTAAGGAACTGTAATAACAATATTGCATTACATAAAATGGGACAGATTTTGAAAGATCTAGTCCTCTCATATATGGATCACATTTTAGTTGATTTTATGATCTTCTGTCTCACCTAGCAGCTCCAGAAAACAGTAACCTCCTGTGCTCTGCAAAGTAAAATTACAGATCTTGCCAGTGCAGTTTGGTTGAGCAAGAGAGAATGATGTTTGGCTAATATAACAACAGTTTCCTGTCAGAAAAGGCTGTCTGACGACAAAGTAAAGCAGTGAAAATATTTTAAATATGATATGATATTGATTGTTTTAGATTAGCCTTTTTTTAAGAAGCCAAAATATGTTTTGCTCTGTTTAACTACCGTGCTGGCACTCCTCTCTGCTTCTCCAAAGTGGGGGAGTGTTGACCGGCATCTAATGTAGGTAACAGACTGACTATCAATAAGTACCTCATACGACTCCACTTCAAATAATCCTAACTATCCCTTTAAAGATGCTGTGTTAACTGGGGCAAATAGCAACATCAGCAGGCACACCTCCTTCTCACAGGGGCCTCCTGCACCTCGTGGCTGGAGACGGGGCTGCCGTTGGGTTCGGAGGTGTGGCCTCCATGACTGCCCTGCTCCATCCTCTTCATCACCAGATCCAGCAGGGTGGTCACTGCTTGGTTCACATCAACACCCGTCATCGCGCTCGTCTCAAAGTAGGGGATGCTAATGAGAACAGACAGAGGAAACAGTGAAACAGTTAGGATCTAATATAAACTGACATTTACTGGCCATATCCTGTGCATGTGTTTGTGTTGAGCAGCTATTAAATCAATGGTTCACAACCTTTTTTTTTAACTCCTGACAGTATAGAACCTACTTGTATCCCATGTCACAGTTTGTATATGTTTATATTAGTCCTGTGGGTCCTATATTGGTCTATTTTTTCCTAAATTTTACAGGCCAGCAAAAGTAAAATATTTGACCAGGAGAAAAGAAAAAAATAGAAAAAGGTAAAAAGGTAAATATAAGTTTGTGAGGTACAAATATGTTTTCCTCTATAAATCTCCCAACACTTTTCTCGCAACCCTTTGGGGGAAAATCACTGAGTGAAATTTGAAACTCCCAAGAGGAAGATCAATGGAGCAGGACTGAAAAGCAGCTCACTAACACCATCTTGTGGTGTACGAGTGACAGAAGCATATTTAGTGCAGTCATCTACAGTGGGTTGACAAAATACTGTAAACACTTGACTATGTAAATGAGACACTCATGTAATATTCCATATGTTACACACAGAATGTCTTAGCTAAATAATTAAACATGTCATAGTCAATAATCATGTGGCTGTAGTTAGAAGTTGAAATATACCAAACCTGATATGTAGGGGTTGACAAGTTAAAGACACGTGATGTGATGAAATGTAAACACTCACATAGGGCTGCAACTGATGGTTATTTTCATTATTGATTAATCTGTCAGTTGCTTTCTTGATTTGCAGCTTTATGTTCACATTGAGAAATTTATAGGACAGCAAACACCATCTTGATTCAAGTTATTAATTTCTGACACGTTTTTGTTATGTTGGAAAATAAATTTTGTAAATAAATGGCTGAGCCATAAATTCTCTCTCATGAAGACAAGATAGATAGATAAGATCGATAATGATAATGATTTGGGGCATCTGACAGTAGTTTGCATAACCGTTCAATGGCAAAAAAATACATGTTGCCTGATGTGTTAAACTGTAAACTTTAACAGCTGAGGAATAGCCCACAGGTTACTCATATGACAGTCCTGTTATTTTGACAGCATTGTCTGTTTTGGTGTGTATTTACAAAGCATCTTACAGATGGCTCTGCTCTAAAAAGCACAATATAAATAAAGATAATTCATTCATCTGTTCATTCATTAAGCCCGTAAACATCTGTGTGGTCTATATGGAAAAAACAGGCAGTATTTTCCGGTGATCTGAAGTAGCATGTGACGTACAGGCGTAGAGGCAGCTTTGCATAGGAGTGTGTGTTCAGTCGCACGTCAAACATCCTGCACTCTCTCACACTGTGGTAAACATTTTGGTGACTCTGGCTGCCTGCTCCACATGCCATGAAAACACTGCAGAGTAGAGTTTACTTTAAAAAAAAATCTAATTTTATATTTCAGAAAATAGAATAGAGGCAGCAGTCTGGGAATATAAATATTTCTCATGCTCTCTTTTTTTGTCCCATACTTACCCAGACCTGAAAGTTGCTAAAATCAAATTCCGTTCTTTCCAATTCTGTGTCGGAAACCTGTGTTTAATTCCTCACCCATATCTGTCTGCCAGATCTTTGGCCTGTCTGGCGTGAACATCCCTCAAATCTCGGAGGTCCGCCTTGGTTCCCACCAACACAATGTCTGGACTATCACAGTACGCGTTGGCCTGTAGCTGACCTGAACCGACACAGGAAGACATTTTACACCATGTGATGCAAACAGACATGCATGAGCAAACATTTAACACTGTTCAGAAATTCCCTTAGTCAAGGTTAGAGGGGCAGCTTTGCATCTCTCATCATCTGGCAACAAGAGGGAGAGCATTGATCTGAAAGAGTATTGATCTGAAGCAGAACAGAGCAGGCTGCTGAGATGACACATACTCATCCAGTTCCTGACGTTGAGGAAACTTTGCTGATTGGTCAAGTCGAACATGAGCAGGAAGCCCATGGCATCTCTGAAGAAAGCTGTAGTGAGGCTGCGGAACCTGAAAACAGATGGACAACTTTTGTTACTCAGTATAAAGCTCCCATTTTGTTTTTACCCATGCTAGCAGTCGGTCGGTCAGCCATTAGTTGAATGGATTGTCATTATATTTTGTACAAACCTCCCCAGGTCCCCAGAGGGTGAATCCTTGTCACTTTGGTGATCCCCTGTCTTATGTAGCACCAATATCTCTATAACTATTCTATCGATTGGCACAATATTTTATACAGATATTAATTTTATCCATAAGATGAACTATACTGACTTTAATGATCCCCTAGCTTTGCCTTTAGTGCCTCCCTGAGGTTGAGAAATGAGATTTTTTTTTTTCCATTGGATGAATTGCCATGAAATTTAGTACATACATTTTTTCATTTCAGGCTGAACTGTAAATATGTTTCCACTAGAACCATCATCAGGTCGCATTTTTAATTTGTCCAGTCTCTTGTTTTATGACCATATACCAGAAAAACTAATAACATTCCCATCCCATGGGAGCCCATGGCTTGTTTTTAGAACTAATTAGCAAATGTCAGCATGCTAACATGCTAAAGTAAGACATGTTACCATTGGCAGACTAATTATACCATTTTTCAAAATATTCTGATGGTAATTTTTGTTTGTAGAAAAATGTGCCAATCCTGGTCAATAATTTGATTGCTTTCAGTTCATTTTTTAGGTTTGAATTTGCTGGTGGTAAGGAGAGCAGTGTAATGTCTACATTTCTCAACTGATTTCAGTGTGTTATATTTAAGAGTATCTGATCTAAATGGAGTAGAAAACAAGTTTTTTTAAGTACTCCATGTAGATCATGAACCCCTGAATATAAAAATGACTCACTGACATCAGTTGAGAAATGTAAATGTTTTATCCCAAAAAAAAACCAACCAAACACTGGCTGTAAATAGGGCCATTTGAGTTTTATACACACTTTAAAGGGTGAGGCGAAGTGTTCGCAATCTGTAAGCTTACGACCAGATGCCACTAAATCCTACACACTGGTCCTTTAAATAAACATGTCTAAATGTGAACAGGAGGTTAGATAGATATACCTCTCTTGACCTGCTGTGTCCCAAAGCTGAAGGTGGATTTTGAAGTTCTTCTCAGTCGTCCCATCGGCGCCTGTCCCCGTGTACGTCTGAACCAAACCACAAAGTATGACAATACACTCAACATTATACATTTGAAGTCAAGAATCACAACATTTTAAGCTTTATTGGTGTTGTGTCCAGTAAAACAAGTATGAGGAACTATGCATCACTCACCACTCTCTTTTCCCTGAAGTCAATGCCCACTGTGGTTGTGAACTTGCGGCTGAATTTGTTGTCAGTGTACCTGTGGAGGAAGGTGGTCTTTCCCACCCCTGAGTCTCCCAGGGCCAGCAGTTTGATCAGATAGTCATAGTCCAAGTCAGCCATTGTGCAGCTGAGTGCTCCACCTGTCACAGAGTTGAACTCACAGTATAATGCAATACTGCTTTGATGTATCTTGTACTAAACCATATGAGGTTAGAGAAAGCTGGCAAGTGGGTTTGGCTATGTAAACACTCGTGGGTAAGCCTAAATAATAGTACCACCTAAGCTGCAGTTTCGAGTCTGAGGGTGCATCACACAGGCTTAGCGGGACGTCATAACTCCCCGCTCATTAGGCACTGATCAGAGAGGGACTAGCACATGACTGGAGCTGGCTTCCACATGAGCAGTCAAATGCCTCGCCAGAGATTTCTCAGGCTTTGCTGAGTGAAAAAACACAGTCTGTTTGGCAGACAGAACCCCTTTTATTGACTTGAAGAGCTGTGGGCAGACAGCTCAACACTGCATGACGCCGCTCAGGTCACTGCAATGCTTTGGTTACACTTTCAGCTGGGGCCAGGGTAGGCCAATAAAGCCAGCATGGAAAATCAGATGCAGTTATGTAAGAGATGACTGAGAGCCCCCAAGCGCACAAACAATCCTGAAGAATATCATTTGTTTTCTTTCATAGATTCTAAAAATCCTACTTGCTGGCAAAAATTTGGGATGTGTGAGTGCATTCAGGAGACGTTCATGGTCATTCAACTCAGACTGCAGCACCATAGCCGTGAAAAGACACGGGATACTACCATGAAATCTGGAGTCATTTCCCATGTGCACGATTACCGGCATTGTGTTCTTTGCAATCAGCAGAGTGAGGAGAGGCTGAGTAATCAACCCTCTAACAGCAGTCTGATTTGACAAAACACTATTGAACAGTAGTACGGCAATTTCCTAAAATACCCCCTGACTAAAATACCCACTGACACAAACAGTTTTACAGCTGCCTTAAAATGACAAAAAAAAAGTATGGTACCTTACCAGTTTATCTGCAGGAAGCGCCAACGTCCATTCAGAGGTGGCTCAACTCGTCCTGATTAAATAAAATAATCGTTATCATGATTCGATGACACATCCTGAGCCTTTTCCCCTACTTACATGTGATGCAGGGAGGAGTTTCATGCCAGAAAGAACCAAGCGGGGCAGTGCTTACAGACCTTGTGTTTTCTGGTATTTATCATGAGGAAAAAAAAGGCTCTTTGAAACTGGACTGTGGCCCCTGTTGATGAATAATGTGTGCCTCTGTGGATTTCGGTGGAAATTGTCCAACCAAGGAGTGGGCCCCACCTCTAGAGGCTCAGCAAAGTAATCCTGCTTTTCTAAACAATGTGAACATATGAAAACAACAAAATTTAAGACTTAACTTAGGTCTCTTAATATTTTGTAAAATAAAAGGGCAACATAATATGGTCACACACAATGTTTAAAGCTGCAGCAAAATCGAGCAGGTTGTACAAAATTTGACACCAATATAAACTTTTATAAACAATATATTCTTATTTATTTACAGAAAGGCAACTGATGTGCACATTAACACTGAAATAAGGGGGTGGGGGGAAAGAAAAACACCCCACAAAAAAATTAAAATAAATACCAACTCAGTCAAGCTCAAGTTTTCTATGCTCCGTTTTTGTTCAGATTATCAGAGGTGTTGACCAGACTCAAAAAATGGAGCGTAAACATCAATTATTTATATTGCAGACATTAAAACAAAACAAACCTTGATTAAAGGGTCACTTATTAGATTCTTTTAGAACATTCAATCCCCACTGAGAAACTGCTGAAAAGCATGTAAGTGAACCGCCAGTTAAGATTTTTGCTCGTCTTGCTTATTTTCATGGCTGTAGTTTGTTATATCCTGTCCTTTTAATCAACTCAATCGTTGATCATTTAATTAATACAAACACCTAATATTAGTGTGCATCTACTTCTAACCACTGTTCCTTTTTCCAATGCAATTGTCTAATTTTTGGCATGATTTTCTTTTAGATTTCTTCCTATTGTTACTGTATACAGACATATTTTGCTATATTTGTGAGTGATGGGTCAGAAATCAGTGACAATTTGGCCAATTTGTACATGTGTAAAATAATCTGAACATACTGGAGTATGTATGGAGGACCACGGGTGTCATGAAAGTGGTTCTGTTAATTGATATCTAATTGGAAAATAAAACAAGATTTAATAAAAGATTTTACAAATTAATAAATGAATCAATGAAATTACAAAGCACTTCATTGATTGATATTTAAATGGGCAGTGGAAATAATTATTACATTTACAAATGATTATTTTAATCCATCAATATGTCCATCAAATAATACGTCATACATAAATTACCTAGTAATTTAGTGAATGTATTTATGGGTCAAATAATTTATTTGTGAAATATTTTGTTAAATTCTGTTTTTATGGTTCAATTATGTACCAATAAAAGGAATGTTTGACAGACAGATTTATGACACTGTGGTCCTTCATATCTTTGTAGCTGCCTTTTTAATTTTGATTTTTGATTTTTAAGGGCTACTGTAAAATGCTGTTAAGTGTTTTTTCTATTATATTCACTTCCTGTGTATATCACATTTAAACAACCCAGCAATATGAAGTAAAAGATTTTCTTTTACAGAAATAACATAAAATAGGTCACAAATGTCCCTCTCTAACTTGGTTTGAAATACTTCAACAAACTGTTTGCCTGACTACCTTTTCCTGTAGCTTTTCTGTCTTTGGTCGTCAAGCTTTTTCCTGCTTTTCTGGACGACGCAACTTTCAGGACCGGCTTCTGTTGCTTCCATTCAGACATCAACTCCCTCTGAACATCCGGAGGCAGCTCAGAAAACACCTTAGGGTCCACATTTCCTGGGAACTCACAGTCAGAAGACCGGGGGGATGACGGTCTCCCTTCTCTCATGACATTGTCTCCTGGGAGAGCATTTGTGCCCACAAGCCACTGGTGATTCACGGTGGTTGGCCTGTCAAATGGATCTGATTTTGTTATAGGCTCTTTTATGTCTTTAACATTTTGTAAGTCTGTAAATGATAGTGGAGACTTGTTTTTTGTCATGTGAGGGACATCAACAACTGCAACTGAGCTCACTGAAGTGCTGGGGAGAGAGTTTATGAAGGCAGAAGATAACAGTTCCTTCTGGATTTCCTCAGGGAGAAGACTGAAGACTTCTGGGTCAACATTTGGGGGCAATCGATGTGTCACTGAGTTATCTGTTTCATCAGAGTTTGACCTCGCTGTGCTGCAGGATACTTTCTCTAGCGGTGGGTCTTCTACAGCAACAACCAGGCTCTGTTGTCTTTTAAAGCCATGCAACACTGCCTCAGAGCTACGGCGACTTTTAGTGGTTACTGTCTTTTGTGACTGGTGTTGAGAAATCACGTTGTGTGTGCTGACCTGATGATCCATGCAGTGGCGATCCCCACTCGTAGAGGGACCGTCCTGTTGAAGAACAAAACAGGCAAGGAAAAATTATTTCAGGAAATTCTGAGTACTGACACGCTGGTTCTAAGGAAGGAAAATTTTGTGGGCATCATGCATCACAGTGTGAAAGAATAAGATCCCTTCAGCATAACAAGCATGGAATAGGGAGCCTGCAGGCTTCATCTAGTTTAAGGAACAGTGTGTAAACTTGTGAAAATCCCCATCTAGAGCCAGTGCTTAGTCAGTCTGTTCCAGCCTACTGTAGAAATATGGCGGTGCAACATGGCAGACTCCGTGAAAAAGGATCTATAAATAGCTCATTCTAAGGTAACAAAAACACAACGATTCTAATTTTCAGGTGATTATTACATAAATGAAATAATGATGTTATTTTCCATTTCCGCCATATTCTGCCAATCAGTTGCTTTAAATCTTACGCAGTGGACCTGTAAATGTAACTCTTTTAAAGGCCTTTTATTATCACATATGATGCAATTTAATGCCTGTTTTACAAATGTATCATCCAAAGAATGAAAATATGACGGAAAACCAGTAGGGACAATGTGGCCCAGAATAAGTTATTATAATATCACGTTTTTCCAGTACTCTCCAGATATGAGTAATGTATAATAATTAAGTAATTCCTTAGTTAATCAAATTAATGTGAACTGGACCTGGAGAAGCACCGAAAAATGGATGGATGTTTTAACAAACTTTGGGTTTGGCATTTGAAGATGTCACCTTGAGCTATGCAAAGTTATGACTGGAGTTTTAGTCTATTTTTGGACATCTCATGGGACAAATAATTAACTGATTCATAAAAAACAACTGGAAGATTTAAGATGAACTGATAATGAAAATAACCATTAGTTGCAGCCTTGTAACAGTCAGAGAGGGGGGTGTTAGGGAGGAAGAGAGGGCGAGACAGAAACAGAAAGAGAGAGAGAGAGAGAGAGAGAGAGAGAGAGAGAGAGTCACGTCACTGTACTACCTGGATTTGTGTTGGGTAGATTTGTGTTTTTCTGGGAGACATGCTATGCGTGAAGAAAGATGTTATGGAGCCCTTTCTGCTGGCGGTTGCGCCCCTGGTCTGCAGGTTACTGAAGCAAACATTAATGAGGGTGAGGTGGAAAGCAGCACTGCTGTCCACCATCTTGTGGAAGAGCTTCATGGCCAATGGGACCAGCTGGACCACAGCATCATCAATGCTGCCTGTAGAGACAAAAAGAAAATGTTGGACACAGAGTATTTAGCTGAGGAGGATGATCCTAACTGAGCAGAGAAACAATCATGTTCTTATTTAAGTTTAAGGGGAAAGGGCTGAAAATACTAGACATTACAGAGGCTTATTTAGATACGGTTAGACATCTAGAATTCTAGATATAACATGACCTGGATGACAGAGAATATTCATAAAAATTACAAAAATATTGTTGAGTTTGTGAGTTTAAGTTTGATATCACTGACATTACAGAGGATTTACTACATTCATTGGCATCTCTGCTAAAGAATTAATTTTCTTTCTTTCTTTTTTTTTAACACACATAAATACACACACTTTTTTTTACAGTGAGTTAAAATGCTGACAAAGTGTTTACATATGCCACCCTGAGCTCGTGTAGTTGGGACATTACAGGGTCCACGAACTTACCAGAGGTGATTTTCTGTCCTATGTGGGTTGGGATTGGAGACTGACGACTCTCACGACTGAACCACTTGTTGGCCGCAGAGTATCTACGGATGGTAAGCCGGAAGGTTTGAGGATGCCTGCCATCTTTGTGCATCCTAGTTTTCAAACAGACGACAAAGGTTAGATTCAGTTGCTTCAATGAGAGGCTTTAAATAGGCGACACGTATCCTACCTCTCCACCAAACTGCTCAGGAGTTCTTGGATCTTTTCCAAAACTTCTTTAGTTGATGATATTTTCTTGAAGGAGTCTTCATCACTAAGAGACTAAGACATGTAGAGGACACTAATTAAGGAAAAGATATGGTAAAATATAACAAAATATAAATACCTGTTTATATTCCTGTATGTACAGTAACTTAGTCTTAATTCAGTAAGTTCTGATTTCATCATTAGTCCTACTATCTGTTACCTTATTTTTTTATTTTCTTGATGATTAGATAAGTCCCATGCTTGCAGTAATTAAAAAAAGATATTGGGACTTTCACTAAAATTAAAAATGTACCATTTGGAGACACTGCTATGTGGTGGCATCAGCTATTTCATAAACTCAAGGAAAGGGAGACTACATTCTAAATTTATATGACCAGTGTTAAGGCAGTGTCTGAAAGGAAATGTTTCAAGCCAAAAGTGTGATATTTGGCAACGCTGTCATATATTCCCTCATGATGAGAAGATACTAGTAATTTCCTAGCTTACCTGAGGGGCCCCAGTAGGGGTGACAGGTGAGTCATCAACACCGAGAGCTAGATTCTTCAGGCGCTGAGCACTGGGACCTCCAAACTCTTTCACCAAGTCATTCAGTGGCAAGAGCTGTAGGTCTTTCACACTGACCAATCCCAGGGCTTGCAGTCTCTTAGCAGTTTGGTGACCGACCCCTGTGAATACATGACAAGATCACAAACGTATCATCAGGGATACTTGATACAAGCCAAAAACTCATCAAAGAGATTTGATTTAAAATACAGTCAGACATAAATTGAAAATCCATACCTGGTACTTTGCGGAGACTGCTCAGGCAGCCCATGATGTCGCTGACGTTCTCTGGCAGCAAGGTGGTTTGCTGATTGGGTTTGAAGGTGCCCGACACTAGTTTGGCCAGTAGCTTGTTCGTGGCGATTCCAGCACAACCAGTTAGACCCAGTTTGCTGTGGATGGCTTCTCTCAGCTCTGCTGCAATGTGTGAACCTAAAGCCAACCTTGGATGATCACTGGCTTCGACATCTGCACCTGAACAGGAAAAAGAAAACTGAAATTTGTTATCTGTGGTTGTGAAAACATGGTGTTCTTCAAGAAAATCCAAAATTTTGCTTTTCATGTGGCAGGAAACTGAAACTGCAATGCAAATATTTACAAATTTTAGCTTCTTGGTTTGTTTCACAACTCATTTCCCATGTTCAATGAGCCAGATGTACATAGATGCACAGCTGCACATCAGAAGCACAAATGTGACTCACTGAAACGGTTGTAGACGTGTCCTTTAAATGGAAAGCTGCTCGAGTCTGGTGTCTCTGCTAGCCTTTCTTCTACCATCTTTGTGATGTCTATGAAGTTTTCATCAAATCCAAGCCTCTCTACCAGTGGACAGTAGGACATCAGCAGCTCTGGGTGGAGAACAAGAAAAGGTAAAGAAAGAAGAGCACACAGAGAAAATGTACATGGTGGTTATAATGCATGTGCAAATGCAATAGTAATATTGGTAGCAAGCTAAGAGATATTGAGAAAATAATAAAAAAAATATCTTGTTTCTGCACTGCATTCTGGCTTATTGAAAATACCGTAAGTGAAGAAAATTTTGAAGAATCAGTCTCTAGCCCTTCATTTCTGAGGGACTGATTTCAGACTGATAGTTAAATCATTCTCTGCTACCACCTTACAGTAAATGGACCCGCAGATGAAATTTACTGTCAGCATCTGTTTATTGAGTGTGTCTGTGGTAGATTTTTACTCTAATCTACTTTACTAAATAATTGATTTTCTTTGTACAATACAGCTTCATACGTAGAGCATGTGCTGCTCCTGCCTACCTGTCACTTTGTATGACATTTCTCTGTAGTGTGTCAGATCTTCTCCTTTGACCATCACCAGCTGTGGACATTTCTCCTTGGCGTCATTAACAGACATCAGCTTGGTGACGCCCATCTCCCTTGCCACATAGTTGCAGGTGACTATGAGGTATTTCTGCTGAATACCTGTTGATAAGAGAAAAATTATTGAACCACAAAACTATTCTGGGCTTAACAGAACACACATCTGCTATGGAGGGTCTATTACAGTAAATAATTTTACCTAAAGGGACTTCTCTCAGTGCTGGGTTTCTGATCATTTCCACCTGAGCATAGAAGCAGTCCAGGTCTAAGTGCAGAATGACCCTGTGTGCAGGTGTTGGTCCGGATGTCCTATTTGAGCTCCTTGAACCTGAAACACAGTTACATATACGAGAATTACTGACGCATATAGATAGCGAAAGACAGAGACACGTTTCTCTCTGCATGTCACAAATTAACTGAGAGCCAAAAGAAACTGTCTGGACTTTGTGGTTTCAGTTTCCCAGTCCAGTTTCCCTCACGGTCCTCATACTTAACCTGAAGCAGGACTGAGTGGGACTGAATCCACGAAACTGTTCTCCCACTCGGTTTCATCCTCTTCCATCTCGTCCTCGCTGTTATCCATGTCCATGTGTTTGTAGTTTTGTATTTGCCAGATAAGACCACTGTCGCTGTGGTTGCAGTGAAGAAAGTGTACCAAGACCATGCACCAAACAGTGACAACACTCCTTCGCTGTAGGTTCCAGCTCAGGTTTGTGCTACAGCGCCCTCTGTCGACGCGGAGGGATTTATGTGACACAATGAACTGCAAACAAACTGTTCAAACAAGGTTTAATCAACCCTCGTGGCTCAAAATGTGCAATATTTACTCTGAGATTAAATTAATTAGGCAACGGTTTAGCATAATTTCAGGAATAGCCTACTTGCGTATGTTTTTTTTTTTTTTTTACCGTTGCGACCTGAGCAGAGTCTATAAAACTGAGGCAGCGTCAGCAGAAGTTCAGTTGGAGCCTCACCTGTTGGCCGACGGTTAACAAAATCAGTTAGCTAAACCAAACGGTTCTGCGCGTCGTAAAAAGTGGCATTTCGGTGATGTTTCCCTCGTCAGGCCTTTTTGCTGATATAAATTGTCCTTTCATAAAACGTGGGCTTTGTGATCGGCCTCACTGTTTGTACAAACATGCCACAGAATTGTTTGGTGCCTCGTTTGAATCGACAGTTGACTCTGCAGGTGAGTGGCTTGAAGGTAGCTCTAACGTATGCAAGCTAGTCACAGTTGAAGCTAGCCTATGCATTAGATATCTTAGCTTGTGTAATTAGTTTTGCTTTGCACGTCATTTTATTTTATTTTTTCCGCATTCAAATAATATGGGAAACCCATTAGTGTCATTGTGTGTTATCTCAAAACAATGAGAAACTTTCTCAAAATGATTGAGTAATTTCAAAATATCGAGTTAGCAACTTAAATGAGAAACTTACAAAAATATAGAGTTAGGCTAGTATCTCAAAATAATGAAAACCTTTATCAATATAATGACTTGATACTCATTATTTTTTATATAAATTATTTTATTTATTAATATTTAGACAGTCGAAATGTCTGATTATAACGACTTTTTTTCACAGTAGTGGAAATGGGCCTCCAAAAAATTAGGGTTTAGAATATGTAGTGGCATATTTTTTTTTTCATCATGATTTGGTATTTTCCTAGGGGATTTTTACCTTTCCTGATTTAGCTTGAAGCAGATTCCTGATCAGGTGGCACACCACAAGTCAACTGCTAGGGGAAATTGGTTGGGAAAATTGATGTGACACTTGATTTATATAACTTAAAAAACGTGATTGAATCACCTGAACTTAAGGGAAGTACACTTGCTATGAATTAGGCCAAGGCCAAAAAACAAGGATACACAGGTATGTTTGGATGTGAGTTGAAATGTTAGAGGGAGGAGGCTCTCAGGAGCCTCAAAACAGTGTATAATAGAGTGCATTGAGCCCCTTTCTTCAGTCTAACCTCTGGTTTGACTCATGCTTGTTGATTTTTCTACACCAGAGAGATCAATGAACTTTGTATGGCAGAACTTGTTGCTCCTCCAGTTATTCTTCCTCTGATGATGGTTTGAACTTTGAAATAAGAGTGATAACTGGGTTTTTTATTGTAAGGTTGAATGTTTTCTCAACATTTTCTCACCACTGCATGTCCTGATCAGTGTAGTGTTAATTTTATAACGTGTAAAGCCTGTTTGTGGGTCCATCATTGTAGGTAAGAAAAAACAATGGTTTCATAAATATTCTTTTTGTCATTGTTGTTTTTTTCCCACTACAATCAGTTCAAACTACTTTATTCTTCCCTCAAGTGACAATTTCCAGTAAGCTGGTATTCAAAAGCTCACTAAAATACAAACAAATTAGCATATGGAAATATAAAGATGTTTGCTTCTGCACACAGCTAGAGATCACAACACAGCACTCTCCATAGCTTTTATATCTCATCCAGTCTCACCCTGTATAACTGATAAGTAATGTTTTGTATTTCCTTTGAACAGGAGTACAAAATGGCTATCCATATGTTGACTGTGGAACACCAGTGAATAATGAGACCAAAGATGACTGTCTCCAGGAGCTTGAGCGTATCAACAAGGAAATTGAAACTGTAAGGCACGAGGTTGAGCGGGAACAAAGGCGACTGTCGTGCTACCAGACCGTACAGGTAGACAGTAGAAACACTGTGCCCAATTACACTGTTTCCGAGTCTGAGACTGCAGATAAAAATGTAGACAGAGGATCTTATGGACTGTCATCATGCGCAAACTCTACTAAAACATACTCTCAAGCAAGGAAGTATGTGGTTGACAACTCAAAACCAAGAACTGATTTAGAGTATGACCCTCTATCCAACTTTTCTTCCAACATAAGGTCTTACAGCTCATCCAGTAAAGAGCAAAAATTAAAAAATGAACAAGGTTTGAAAAGGGCAAGAAACACTGTGCCTTGTGACCAAAAGAAGCCAGTCACACATCAGGCTCAGCTTGGTCGATTACAATCTCCAAAGCCAATTGATGACTCTAATGAAGACAGTGTTCTTATTATTGACATCCCTCCTTCGCCTGACAAAAAGAGAGGCAGAGTTCAGAAACCTGTTGATTCTATTGCTGGAAAATCCCTTGAAGATAAAGTAGAGGAACTGACGGTCAAAACATCGCCTATTTTACATAATTCTCCAACGCTGCACCATGCAAAGTTGTGCAAGGTCACATCTCCACCTCAACCGACGGTAACAGAAAATACATGCGGTACTGAAAACAATCAAGGTCTCTCGAAGCTTTATAAGAGCAAAACATTTGAAAATGTACCAGTTGATGGGTGCATAGTTGACTTGACTGGATGTTCAGAAGATCTGGGAAGAGAGAACCAGAAAATCACTCCCTCTCAGGCTGATGTAACAACAGTGGACAAAAGTCCTAAATCTGCAAGTCCTCCTTCCACCACAAACCAGCAAGATCAAAACAGGAACAGTCTGGTGGTGGGGAGGGAAGAAAACAAGTCACAGGTTTGTTTGTCTCAGTGTGTGCTGCCCCATAGTGTTGAGAAAATGAATCCACTGCAGCCATGTCATTTTCCACCAAAGAATTCACTTTTTTATGAAACTCCTGCTGTGAAATCAGACTTGCCATGCAGGCAATCCACTAAGCAGGCCCTGACAACAGAGCAGTCAGTTCAGAGCAGAGTTAGTAATCAGTGGTCTTCCACAAAATGTGTACCATCAGTGTTGCCACACAGCCAGGAAACACCAAGCAAAATTCCAGGACAAATGCAGGTTAGAGCTGCAGTTAGCCATCCTCACCCTGAGGGCTACATGGATACCGCAGAGCCAGCTGCAGGCAGAGGCCATAGTCAGGCTCAGAACAAGTCATCAGCATTGGGTTTGACAAACAGAGCCGAATTATCATCCACATCAACGAAGCAGCTTTTGGAGAAAATGAATGATGAGGAAATTATAGTCATTGATTCCAGCTCTGATGATGAAGATGAGCTCAACTATTCAGATATTGAGCTATCTGACAGTGACCCAATGGAGGAGTGCTACAGGATCTTCATGGAGGCATACAAAGAAGATAAGGGTAATGATGAGCAGCCAGATGCATCTGTAAGTATTATGTAGACACTCCAGATCCAAGACCAGTAAATTTCTTTCACAGTATAAGGATCTTTTCCCTCACCTTGTCATTTTTAGGTTGGACATATTGATGTAGAGAAGCCAGAAATCAACATCAAACCCCAAGCATTTCCAGGAAAGAAGAGAGTGGCTCATGAAACCAAAGACACAGAGGTACTTGCACATGACATGGCAAATCTTAAGTCTTCATATATGGGTTGGTTCCATCTTTTTAATAGCATAAAATTCTGTAAAATTTTAATGATATTGCTTTAAGAACACAGGCACACATTGCACACCACAAAAGACTATTTTCATTTTTTCCATAATAACTTAAAAGATACATGGTGTCAAAGACATTTGATAATAACATGTAAAGGTAAGAAAACTGACTTTTAAATTGATCAAGTATGCATTGTATGCATATGTATTAAAACTAAACACATTTGATAATATGTTACAACCTGTAGATATAAATATAAGGAGAATATTTCAGAATGGAAATAAATAATTCACTGGGGCACTACTCTGTTGAGATTACAAATAAGAATTTCAAGCCAAAATTGTAATTTCAAGCATGTTTTTTGACTTACCTTCTCTGTTTAGCAGCCAGTGGCTAAGAGCAGACCTCAGCCTCAGGTGCTGGTTCCCTTACGTGGGCCTGTGGTGTCAGGATTTGGCTCCCAGCCCTCCACCACCTCCAAGATCCAGCAGGTACAGCAGAGGGCCTCCATGCTGACTGCCTCAGTCAAAGGTGCTCAGGCTTTTGTTTCCTCAAACTGTCAGAGGAGGCCAGAGACCCCGAGTGCACCTTCTACTTCAGTTCAGACCCCTGAGAACCCACAGCCTGCTCCTGTGCAACATGGTAAGCATTTGTTGGTTGAAATGGAAGATATTAATTCAGGTCCACCTTGTTTTTGTAAATTACCATTAAAATGTTGACATCAACTAGTGTGCAAATACAGAAGTAAGTGTGGGAAAACAAAGTACTAATTCCATCTGATACAAAATATGAAGCCATTATTAAAAGGACAGTTCACCTCAAAACCAAAAAAGTATATTTTTCCCCTGGCCTGTAGTGCTACATATACATCTAGATTCTTTTGGGATGAGATGTCTTTCTTCTCTCCAATAAAATGGGACTAAATGGCACAAGTCCTGTGGTGATTAAGGCACCAGAAAATACACTTGAAAGACTAAATACCAGTATCTCTTTCCAAAAATCATTATCTGTTTACTCAAAATCATTCACAGACCTTGTTGTGAGCAGTAGCAGATTCCATTTCCTATTTAACAGCTTTAAAAATGCCTGATCTGATCACAATAACATTTAATAAAATGAACAAACTTACAGATTCTGCATTTATAAGGGACTTGAGAGAAAAGACTTTTCATCTTTCATGTAAGCACAACACAAAGCAGATTAGTGATTTTTTTTCTTCACTCTGACAGTGGAGGGCACTAAAACACCACAGCCAAGCTAATATGCTTTAAAAGAAAAACATGAAAGATACAAATATGAACCACTCTTTGAATGTTGGATTTCCTGCAAGCATATGTTTCACTGGGAGGAAATCCTGCAGCATGCGCTCACTCATTCACTCTTGTGAAGTAGTGTTGCTTGTAGTCAGCCTCAGTGTTTTAATGTGTAAATGATGGACGGCCTTCTTTTTTTTTCTGTCATTGTTAAACAAAATGTAAAAAATGTAGTTAATGATGTGTGGTGGAAAATCTGAAATTAAAGACAGACACCATGACCAAAATTGTCTTTACGGTGTTTTAGTCGAACTTTACAAAGGATCAGTACACAGTCACACAGAAAGTGTAGAAGGAACGATAATGACTTAGGCATGTACATCTGTCTCACAGGGTAAAGAGATGAAGGAAGTTGGGTCAGGATGAACTTGGAAGTGCTTATCAGGAGAGTCAGGATGTGCTTGTGTTATCAGAAGTTGTTCCTCCAAAGAGAGAACGGCTGTGTGCTCAACGATGACTAACTATTTAGTGCATGACAGAACATTTGATGAGAAGCAACTATCAGCAACAAAATAGTTCAGCATATAGTTTTCTTACTGTAGATGGAAAACATTTGGTTAACATTACCTCTTTTCATGTGTTGTATTTTAGTAGTTTTAGTGCATCTTATCTGCATGTGTGTTTTTGTCTCATTCTACAGCTTACATGAACTACATACCTTTGGGGACTGCTGTGATTGAAGTGGGCAACAACTTGCACTTGATCCTCCCAGAGGGTGCCTTCCCTCTCCCCGTTACTTCCAGTTCCAGCCCAGTTACAACAGTGCTAACCCCAATCAGTCAAGCGCGGGCGAGCACTATTGCTGTGAAACAAATGCACCACCTGTCTGCAGTTACACCTGTGCAGAGATACCGCGCAACAGCACCTGTGCTCATTCCTGCTCTGGCACGTAAGCCATCATCAAGCACTGCCTTTGTATCGTCACATTCAAACCCAGCCGCTTCCACGACTCCTCAAGCTGCTACTGTGAAGGTGAGAAAAGCAGCCTTTATTATAGCTATTATAGCTATTAAGACTTGAACTAAACTTGTGTGCTGTGAGTTTGACATGTTTCATTTGTTAAATATTTTTTAGCCAGTGCCTGCTAAACGCAAATCGAAGCAGCAGTGTGAGGCGGCCAAAGACAAGGTGCCGCAGGACATCCGACAGCGTTATGTCAACATGTTTACAGAGGAGTTCCTCAAAACAACAGCTAATGTTAATGAAGCCTTTGAAAAGGTGAGCTTAAATGTCATCCTCACTGATAAACGACAGTCTAGAATATTAAATTATTTAATTTCTGTCCTCATTATTGTTGACAGGCACTTGCTGAGGAGAGGACTGTGTATAATCGCAGTGTGAACCAACTCAAATATCAGAGCGTTGCAGTGAATGCCCTGAAGAGGCTGAAGAACCAAAGTTCTCTTGCTGTTAAAGGTGAGAACATCCAAACTGTTCTTCATTAAATGTGTAAATGATGCTAATAAAGCATAATTTAGTTATGTAATCCATTTATATTTTTCTGGTGCAGATGAAAGTGAAGTCATGAGCCAAAGGTTCAAAGGCAATATTCCACTTAACCTGAAGAAGTTGAAAGGGGTTGGTGAGTATTGGTTTCCTTTGAATAAATATGTCATCTCATTCAAATATTTAAAGCCTCTCAGTAAATTTGTATTTCTGGCAGATGATATGGCGTTGTATGCGAGCTTGAAGGACTATATTTTGACCGAAGAAAGGCTGATTGAGAGCAACTATCCTGTTCAGCACCCAGAGAAACCTGGTTGTGCTGCTCTTTTTGCTGACAATAAGAAAGGAAACCTGGACCGTAAGCAATTATGTGTATTCTTGTTTCGTATCACTAGAGGTTACACTTAAACTTTGCTTTACAATGAAGGTTTCTTTTCTCAACACATTTGCTTATTCTGTTTTGTTGGTTAAAGCCCTCAAGAGGATCTGCTGTAGATGTGGAGCTACATACTCTGTGAACCAAATGGGCAAACACATCCGTAAAGAGGAGTGTAATTACCACTATGGGAAAGCAGTCACAAATAAAGGTGAGTATACCACAGTTTTCTGCTTCATAAACATTCCAACTGGCTCAAAGTGTTTGCTGTATAGTTTACACCATAACTGTTAATAGTGCCAGGTGGAGTGGAGACCCGCTACAGTTGCTGTGAGGGAGTCATGGGAGCACCTGGATGTCAGGTGTTTAAGGTACGAAAACGGGGTGATAGATTGTTGTGTAATTTGGTTCTCTAAATTAATACTTTCTGTCTTTTCCTTACCAGCTGCATGTCCATGATTGCCTCAGCCTGGAGGGATTTGTCACGACTGTCCCCAGACCAGCCTCTGATACGAGCTGTCCTGGGGTCTACTCTTTGGATTGTGAAATGGTGACGAGATTTTCTTTATGTTCAGCACCAAATTGCCACCATTTGTGGTAGATTCCTTAGATTTCATAATTTAACCTGGTGGTATGTGACCACATAAATTCTGACATACACAAAAGTAAAAACTTTTCAGTAAGAAAGTGTAGCTTTGTTAATTGACAAAATTAAATATTCTTTAACAAAACAATGCTTTTATTGTATTTTAAATATAGCATACTTAGTAATACAATTAATTGTAACTTGTTACTATTTAAGCACCGTGATTGTGCCCTCATGTACTTGATGTCAAAACATTAATCAGTGCATCTATGGATGGGGTTAGAAAGACTTCAAATATTTAATATTTAGCTGGTATGCAGTGAAAACAAATGCATATTGTGTTCACTTTTGTCTTCACAGTGTTATACCATTCATGGTCTGGAGCTGTCCAGAGTGACACTGGTCAACTCTAGTCTGCAAGTCGTCTACGACACCTTTGTCAGACCTGATAACGAGGTCATCGACTATAACACCAGGTAATGTAATTGGATACTTGGAGGGTTTTTTTCCTGCTTTTCTAAAGATTCAAAAATGCTTTAAACACCTACTTAATCTCTGAAAAACCAAAGCTGATAGGCAAACTGGTAAGAACCTATACATTGATATTAAAGCACTTGTACTGTCTTAAATGGGAATTTAGAGCAAATATAGGAATGCACAGTTCAATAAAATGGTCTTGCTGCCAGCTGAAGGGCACTGGCATTTTACATTACAGTATAAAAGATAAAATATCCAATGATTATGACTAATACAGAGTGATGAAATCAAGTACTGTATTCATCAGTGTGTTTTAAATATGCCAGATGCTCTGTCTGTAGCCTGTGTGACACTTTACTTGTCAAGGTTTTCAGGCATCAGTGAGGAGGATGTGAAGGGTAACCGCACCTCCCTCAGAGAGGTGCAGGAGACCTTACTGAGCTTCATCAGCGCTGACACCATTCTGATTGGACATGGCCTGGAAACAGACTTCTGTGCCCTGAAGGTGACTACAATGAGCTTTTTCAGTTTCTCTTTAGCGCTGAACATTATTCTTTCATAACCTGTGTCAACTGCAATCATAGGTGACTTGTGATTAGAAACAAACCCATGTTATTTAAAACCAAGCTGTGAACATGATTGTAACCAAAAGCCAGTCACATTCAACTTGACCACCACAATTTCTGAAGAGTCTTTTTTTTTCAGGAGTGTCTTTGTTTATAGTTCATGTATAACTTATTATTCATTCGAATGCTGTTTTTTTCTATTTGCTTTGTTTTTAAGTGAATTGTAATCTTTTTTTTTTTTTTTTTGTTAGTCCATGTCATCATCTTGCAATAGTTACAGTCTCCTTTTGGCAGATTAGTGATGAGGTGGGCTTTTTATGATATGGATTATTATTGGGTGTTGGCACTAAAAATAATGTAAATGCCTCACAAGAAAGTGCAACCTCTGAACTAACTTGACTATCAGAATTACAACCAATTCAACACATTTGTATCACAGAAGGGTGAATACCAGCTTTTCTGAGCTACACATCTTTTTCATGGCAGCCATATTGATATGAAACTGTAGGGTAAACACAGGTGTTACCAATGACACTAATAAAGAGCCTTTCCACTGAGCTAACATGCACAATAAGCAGCATCCTGACTGTGTCTGACCTGAATTGGTATTAATGGTAACACCTGTGTTTACTGTCTATGACAGGGGTTTGTCAAGTTGGAGTTTTTTTGGGCAACATAAGAATATGATGTAAAAATGGCAAATGTATGTAGTATGTCAGGGGAAGCAGTCTCATAAATCAGGACATGTCAGAAACATCACTGCATTGACCAAGAGGAAGTGTGGTCTTGATTTATATAATCGAAATAAGGTGTTAACAAATGCTAGTTGGGATTCAACATTATATGATTCACTTTGGTAGCAGTGTTTTTTTTTTTTTTTTTTTTTTGTGACAGAGTAAATATTACTCAGTAATTATAGAGGCAAGCCCCAGTAACAAAAGCTTCAGATATCTTCCTCTTTACTGTAGTTGCTCCATCAGACAGTAGTGGACACATCGGTGGTCTTCCCCCACCGTCTGGGGCCCCCTCACAAGCTGACCCTCAACAACCTTACTGCTGAATACCTGAGGAGGATCATCCAAGAGAGTGGTGGGTCATCATGGCAGCCACCATCCAAGTGTTTGTTTTATTTGAATGTCAATTAAGATTAAAGTCCAATATACAGTCTAAATTCAAATAAAGAAATGGATCATAATCAGGCTGAAGAATTTTAATGTAGAGACCACTAAAACCTATGTATTTCCAGCAATGTAACTGAGCACTAATGCATGTGTTGGCAGTGTGTAACTTTGTTTAAACATATTGTATGAATATTTCTTCCAGTTTGTGGCCATGACACTGCAGAAGACGCCACCGCCTGCATGGAACTTATGCTATGGAAAGTCAAAGAAGATGGGAAACTGAAAAAATGATGGAAATAAAACATAACCCCACAATACACACCCTCAGACACACAATGATGCCCTTATGCAACTTTGAATGTCACATCTATTTGTGTGAAGCTCTTTTGGCTTTTTCTGATGACATGGGAGTGCTGTTTATTTTTTAGTTTGATTACATTTATTGATTTATGTTAATATATTATTTTCTGCATGTTCAGTTTTCATTAGCAGCTCATGTGTCCATGTCTGTATAAATAATAATCGCACTGTTGTGTGTTAAGAAAACCTGAAGGGGTGGGGTTTCATCAGTAATAACCAAGTAAAGGTGCATAATGAAATTCCTTTGTGTGTGGGTGTTTTTTTCGCTCAAACTTGCATGAGCCAATGAACTTTTAGCTTTTAATGTCAAATTGGCTTCAGGTGCACTTATGCAAATTAGCACACACCTGTCAGCAATTGAAGTAATTTCTGGTGGTACTTGAAGGAACAAACAAGAAGCGTGTCCACATATTTAGGAAAGTTTATGGTGACAAAACAAGTGAAACTGTTCAACAAATTTGTTGCCTCTTAACATGTAGATGACTGTGCCAACTATCCTGGACACTGTACAGTGACTTTTTGAATATATTCAGTTGTTTGCCCTAATTCTGTCAAAATGGTGGCAATTACTTGTCCCAAATCACAAATTTCATTTTGGAGAATTGTGGTTACATTACATGCTTTAGACCAGTGTTTTTTGAATTAGAGGGTGCAGAGCCACTGCAGAGTGGAAGAGTGGAACAAAGTTGAATGAATATGATCTATGAAAGGAAAATAAACAAACAAGGGTTTGCTGATTTAATCCTGTGAACATGTCACTAAAATTCAACATTTGAATCATGTTTTTTACCTGTTCCATCCCAAATTACTGTTAATAATTGATCACTGCTTCTGACCAATAGGACAGCCAGTCAACTGTTTTTCATCCATTAGTTCTGTACCGACTACATTTCAACTCAGTCAGTTACTCAGTCTTTCTCTTTGTCTTTTCCTTTCTGCCACAGCACCTCCGGAAGCAGAAACTGCAGGTCTTGATGAAGATAATTATGAAGAACAGAACAATGGCAAGGAGGAAGCCCAAGACATCCAGGCTGTGATACTGGTACCAGGTGAGCTCATGGGCCACGACCCTCAGGTGCTGGGCTCCTTCGTTTCTCATGGTGTACTCAATCCAGAATACAGCCTCATCCAGAGGGTTCATTGGTCTATCGTGGTGGATACTGGACAGCTGCATGGCATTCTCCTTGTACCTGTGAATTTGGATAGATGGGGCTGAAAATGTGGATTCATGTGTTTTGTACCAAAAAGAGGTAATACAAAGGAAAAAATGGGAGATTTTCAGTTTGAGGCCAGTAGATGAGGGGGAAGCCTGTCCAGTGGTTTT
This sequence comes from Lutjanus erythropterus, assembly GCF_056507025.1. Taxonomy (NCBI): domain Eukaryota; kingdom Metazoa; phylum Chordata; class Actinopteri; order Lutjaniformes; family Lutjanidae; genus Lutjanus; species Lutjanus erythropterus. Next base: position 16,724,941 of record NC_139326.1, on the reverse strand, counting down.
GTGATGTCTTTGTGGCCTTGAAACTGTGTGGTGGTAATTCTAACCTCTTTTACATATGCAGTTGATCCTTAAATGTTCAGGGACAATTTCTGCATGTAGTCATGTCTGAATGGCAGCACTAAAGAGTTACAGACATATACACAGTGCAGACTTTGGGGGGAACAGAAAGAGACGAGACAAATATATGCATTGTGTACACTCTGAGCTAACATTTTATCTTACACACTGCTGAAAGTACAGATCTCTGTGAAGATCAAAGAATTTTTAAACATAATAGTTCAGTATAGACTAAGCGTTATAGTGAAAGAGTGGCTTCATTGGTTGTGATGGAAGACTCTCTAGGAAATGGCACTTACAGGTGTTTATTAATTGAAAATTGACATACCTCCCTCTGCCTGTCACTAATCTTGGATCACTACCTTTAACTATAACTAGCTGTCCATGATTACCACCATCTACAAGACTGTCCCTTGTCCTATCTATTTCAGCATGGGCATGGGAAGTGTGAAAAGATGCCAGACTGAAATATTCCTAAATGAAGCTGGATGTGTGAATAGAGAAAATCACTAGTGGTGACTGAAAGATTATCCCAGTAATTTACTGAGCATGTGTGAAAAAGTCTTGTCATACTTTATTAGATAAGGAAATGCCATAAAGGAGCACCAGATAAGGGCTCCCAACCTGTATTATTAATGAGAACTTTCCTTAAACAAAAATGGCAAGAATATACTTGAAACAAACTAAGTACTCAGAAAAAAACATGTGGACTGAGCTGATAGGTACTGTAAAAGAACTTACGATTTGTCATTGATGACAGTGTTGATTGCATCTCTTAGATCCTCAGCATTCATGAAATTCAGGTCAGCGATAATTGCAGCTTTCTTGGCTTTCACATGGACCATGTTGTCTGGCTGGTCAGCGAACATGGGGATGCCCACCATGGGAACACCGTGGTAGATGGCCTCATAAATGCCATTTGTGCCACCATGGGTGACGAAAGCTCTGGTCTTGGGGTGACCTGATAGGGTACCAAAAAATCATCAAACATACATTACTTTCTCCAATCAAGACAGATTGTTAAAGAACATCTTTTAATTTCTGTGTGATGTGACTACTGTAAACATGCACTGACATCATATATACAAGCCCCTACCTTAAGGATTTATGCTGAAGTGCCATTTTGGTGAACCTTTTGTCACTTTTGCTGCAAGTCAGGCATAAGCTGTGTCCCAGTTACATACTACTTAATAAATCTAAGCAGATTTTTAGGAAGTGTAAGTGACATAAAAGCATACTCAAAACAGTCAGTATGTTAACTAATCCTTGAGTGTGCTGTCATTAGATGCTATTGTCCCACAATGTTATGCATAAGGAAAATAACCACAGCTTGAAACTATTAAAACTAATTATTTATGGTACTGAAACAGCTAAAGAAACAGTTCCATTTTTTGGAAAAACATTATCTTTATGTTAGTCAGCAGTGGCATTCCAAAGTTGCAGTTTCAGCGACATCTGATGACATACGTGTTTCATCATTTCCTGCTGGTATTAAACAGGTAAGCAGTTTTTTTTATTAACTGCAAAAAACAGTATACTATAATATTACTATAAGTACATAATATGAATTGAATTGGGACACAGCTATAGTGTGTCCCCTCCCTAGTGTGCTTTGCTTTAATAAGTACTTTTACTTTTACTGATACTTGAAGTGTATAATCATTTTTTTAAATTTTGCTAATGGTTCTGTTCTTTTACTTTAAAATAAAAATTTTGAATGCAGGAGTTTTACTTGTAACAGAGTATTTATAGAGGGTGGTATTAATATTTTTACATAACTTAAAAGATCAGAGTACTTCTTCCATCATTGGAAGAGTGAGTGGGTGAGGATTTCTGTCTCGAAGGTCTGTTCTGTAGGTTTTTTAAAAGTTTCACTTACCCAGCAGGTCATTCTGGGGGATCCAGTCATATGTTCTGGTGTTGGCACCCAGAGTCTTTGGTTTTTCTCCACTGTATCTCCACAGCACCTTTAAACAATGGTTAAACCACTTTTAGGCACTTTTAACACAGTGCTGCTTGTGTCATAATATACTACACAGCAGTACAATTAATAATGAATGCAAAAATAAAGAAAGAAATCCCTTCAGATTTCCTTAAATGGTATATATTTTTTATATCTTTGATGTTTCTCCTTGCCTTATGTCCTGTCCCAATATCCTAAACATTATATTACAGTAACTGCAAATCATGTGATCATGTTTTACTGCTGAACCCTGCAGGAAGGTGTTAGTTTTCAGTGTGGTATGAAAATCAACTTGAGACTTGAACTATACTTCAGATGGGATGCAGATGGGTTGCAAGTAAGGACATCTGACAGTCACTGCTAGCATTAATCTGCTGATAGCGATAGAGATTTCCACTGTAGTTTTTTGCTTGCAACTGCTTTGCCATGTGATGACAATGTACCACTGTGCCATTAAAACTATTCAGGGGACATGTGAGTTAATTCTAGCTGGCACATAGTTGTAGATTGTCCTCTGACCTTCTGTGGGATCTGAGCGAGGGCCGAGGCTATCATATTTGCCTTCTCTGTGGTGATGTTCTTGATGAATGATCCCAAAGTGAAGACCACGATGCCAGCATCTCCAGAACTCTGCACAAACTCCTCCATATCCTGCAAGAAGAGTAACATTTTGTCAAAGCAAACCAGCCAGCAGTTTGGCTTTCCTCTGCATTATAATTGATTATTCTCTTCGTTGTATCAGGGATAGTGTGGGGGTTTAATAAAAGATTAATTGGACTGTGACAGTGGAGACAGCCCTACCTCTGGTAAAGGTTTAGCAGGTTTGCAGTGGATCCCACCGACAAATTTAAAATTAGGGAGGAAAGGACGAGGGAAATCAAAATCCCAGTAGGTTCTCATCAACCAGATGTCTGCTCTACCCATCATCTCACAGGCGCTGGTGGGTTTTCCTGTCAAAAGCAGTGGATGACAGCCGCACATTACAAAGCATTGACAGTGCTTCAGATGAGATTACTGACTTTCAGATGCTATTTAATTAAATATCAAATTGTTGACAAGGGGATATAAAATCATTGTAATAATCCAAAGTAGTTAAAACTTTGGACTTTATGTGGTCCATAAAAATGTGCTGTTATACACAGTGCTTTCTTGTAGCTCAGTTACTCACTTTTGATTTCAGAGTAATATTTATCCAATTCTTTCCAAAAAACATGATCTATCACGATATCCTGCAGTGCGTAGAAGAGGAAGTTCCACAGTCTCTCTGAAAAGTCCATCTTATCAGTTAGTTTGCTCATAGCGCCAGGGACAAAGGAAGGTGGAGCAGGCAGCTGACCACAGTGTCTCTCCCAGTTATGGGCTAGCGAAAAGCGCAGTGAGAAGACTAGGGGGATGCCCAGAATCTCTGCTAGTAAGTCACTGCCAGGGTAGAGGGGGTCAGACAGGAGAAGGTCATATTTTCCCTCCTGTAGCCTCTTCATAATGGTGTCTGACTTCAGCACACCATCTAAATACTTCAAAGAATACTGCAGGTCGACCTTCATCAGGTCCATGTATCTGATGTAAATCTGCAAGTAGCTCATATGATCCATCTCGTACATGGAGAAGTGAAGGAACTCATCCATGAACTTCTCTATGACATCCATTGAGACAGAGACATTGAAGGGTTCATAGTGGAAGTCGGAAGGCTCACTGGTGCTCATGAACATTGACGCGCTTGGGGCCAGAACCGTCACGTGGTGTCCCCTGTCGATCAGCGTCTCCAGTATGGGCTTCATGTTAATCCAGTGGCTGCCTTCAGTGTACCACACCAAGATTTTCCCTCCATTTGCGCTCCATGTCGTACAGAGTATCAGCAGCATGCAGACAGAGAGACGCTGCCCCGGCTTCATAGTGGCGGTTTGTCAGGGGAAAAGTCCGTTGTGGCCTAAAGTACTCCTAGAAAAATAATCATTAACTAAACATAATGAACTCTGGCTTGTGGCTCCTCTTTGTGCTGTGTGACACATTAGATAACGTATGCAGCCAATGCAAGTGGTTAGAGGTAAAAGGTAGTGGCTGTACAATTAATAATCATTATTTAAAAAAAATCTCTAACTTGTACAAGAAATCAGAAAAGACAGATTTCAGATCCCCAGATCCTTAGCAGCATAATGATTTCAACTAAATGGGTTTGGGCATTTGCATAATCTGAGGAAGCTGTGTGTGCATGTGGGCAAAATTTTCTAGGACTGTATTTTGACTGAGAAAAGGTTGATGGAGAGCAAGTATCTTTTCCAGCATGTAGAGATAACTGGTTGTGCTGTTCTATTTGCTGATAACAGGAAAGACAGTGCAGGTGAAATATTCTCACATCAAAAATCGTCATCTCAAACTGCACCCTGAAAAAACAAGTTGATGTTGTTCTCATATCACTAGAGGGCACACTTAACCTGTGCTATAAACTAGGAAGAAGGGCGTCCTTTCTCTGCCGGCTTTGGACTTTTTGCCTTTATTTTATTGTGACAGCTGAAGAGCAGACAAGAAAGGGAGTAGAGAGAGAGACGGGATGACATGCAGCAAAGGGCAGCATTTTTTTTTGCCAAAAAAATACACTTAATAACTTTTTCTGAAATTCTTCATCAAAGAAAATCTTCACTTCATATGTGAGTCTGGGTGGACATGGGTGCAAAAAGCAAATTTCCTGGTTGGTGGCATACAACCATAAGGTGGTAATTCCAGTTTTTAATGTTTTTTAGGAGTATCAGTGTACATAGTTCATGTTTTAAGTTATTCATTGGGATGTCATGATTTCTGTTTGTACTGTTTAATTTAATGTTAAAATAGCTCATGGTATAATATGGCAACAGTGCAGCTGGTGGATCTGCAATAGCCCTTGTGCTGTGGGTGTCCTGCAGAAGCCGTAGTCTGGGCCTCATCCTGACCAGACACCCCCATCTCCTCCTCCACCTGTGCTAGACACCTGCTCGGCCATCTCCGAGGGCTGCATTCATGGAGGGCAGTGGGGTCCTAGTCGGGGTACACAAGACCCATTCTGAACCCTAACCCAAGCGTGGTGCTGCGGCTTTGCTTCACCCTCCACATGCCTTCAGGTATCCAACTCTCCCCTCTTCTCTGGGGTTTCACTGTCTCACTGTCTCTAGGTCGAGGCAGTAAAACTACTTGGTTAGGTTTAGGAAAAGATCATGCTTTTTTCTGCCATGTCGATGTAAATAGCCACATTGGCTATGTCTGTCAAAAAAAAAAAAATCTATAAAACAAGACATTTAGTGCATACCTGCAATATTAGATAATGTCTTTATTTCAGAGATATAGCAAAGAAACACTGCATGAAATAACATAGGGGATCAAGGAATACGTGGAATACTGAATGATCAGATTAATTTATTTTGGATATATAGAAGATAAAAACTCAGGTCACTTTTGACGTATGTTGTACAAGGGGTTAAGGGCACCCGTTAGTGCACAGTTTCATGTTTGGAAACCTAGAAGGCATTTCATCACATTTTCTTGCACACTGGGCCACCACAGAGGCCACTTTATCATGTTTTATTTACAATAGGGGCAACCCAACTCTGAACTGAACACACCAAACTATATTTACACTGACAAATCAAGTGAAACAAATAGTCACTGCTCCTCCTAAAAAATAGAAGTTTCACACAATTACACTTTCTGAATCACAAATTCCAGCCTGAGAGACTGTGATTACATTGCATTCTTTACACCAACAAGTCAGTCAGTTAACTGTTTATTTTTTCACACATCAGTTTTTTACCAGCTACATTTCAACTCAGTCAGTTACTCAGTCTTTCTCTTTGTCTTTTCCTTTCTGCCACAGCACCTCCGGAAGCAGAAACTGCAGGTCTTGATGAAGATAATTATGAAGAACAGAACAATGGCAAAGAGGAAGCCCAAGACATCCAGGCTGTGATACTGGTACCAGGTGAGCTCATGGGCCTGGACCCTCAGGTGCTGGGCTCCTTTGTTTCTCATGGTGAACTCGATCCAGAATACAGCCTCATCCAGAGGGCTCACTGGTCTGTCATGGTGGATACTGGACAGCTGCATGGCATTCTCTTTGTACCTATGAATATGGATATACAGGGGTGAAAATGTGGATTAATGCAGCATGCATTTTTAACTTTTATGCTTAAGTTTCTTTCCCTCACCAAGAGTGGCAATACAAAGGAAAACATTTTTTTTGGTTTCATGTATTGTGACAACTGCATTCTCCAACAGAAAAGCCATTGTATTAGGGGAACAGGCCACTGAGAGGTTTTGTCATCTCTTTGTGACCTTGTAACTCTGTGGAGTTAATTGAACTCTATCATACTGCATAAAACTATGGCTCCTGTATGGCACGTCATCAATCTTGCTTCTGTATAATTAATGTAGAGTCTCCAAAAAGGCAAAATAGAAAGAAAATAATTTTTCAGAAGCATTTGATAGCTTAGAGAGACTAAGGGCAGATAGATAAGAGAACTTACGATTTTTCATTGATGACAGCATTGATTGCATCTCTAAGGTCCTCGGTCTTCATGAAGTTGAAGTCCACGATAGTTGCAACTCCCCTAGCCTTCATATGGATCATGTTTCCTGGCTGGTCAGCGAACATGGGGATGCCCACCATGGGAACACCATGGTAGATGGCTTCATAAATGCCATTTGCGCCACCATGAGTGATGAAAGCTCTGGTCTTGGGGTGACCTGATAGAGGACCAAAAATCCCGAAACTTGTAGTGCATTCAGAAAGTATTCAAACTCCTTTACTTTGTTCGCCTTCTGTTATGTTGCAGCCTTCCGCGGTACAAGAATAAAGTACTTAATATAGTACCAAATAGTGTTTGAATTAATTTTTTTCCGCGACATACACACTACAATTCCTTAATGACAACATGAAAACAGGATTTGGGCGGCAAATTAAACCTGTTAAGTAAGTTTTACTCACCCAGTAAGTCATTCTGAGGGATCCAGTTGTATAATCTGGTGTTGGCCCCCAGAGTCTCTGGTTTTTCTCCACTGTATTTCCAGAGCACCTAAAGTCAACAGCAAAAAAAGTTTACACTTTTCACAACTTATTTAATTTTCTGTCACAATATACTGCATATCAGTACATTTATATATAAATAAAAATGTATCCAACGTATAAGTATAAGTTATTTAAAATCCAATCACTACCCTGTCTATCAAGTCTTCTTAAAATGGTATATATTTGAATTCATACTTTTTGATTTTCTCCTTGCATTAAGCCTTGTCCCAATATCCTGATTCAACCAGAAAAAATACTGTCATTATAACTTTATTATTTATAGTTTATTATTTTCCAACACCAGACGTAAACCTGGAGGTGATCATGGGATCAGTTGTGTGTACACGACTGGACTCATCAGTCTGAAATTTTATTGAGCACTGTATGCTCAAGGAGCTCTCCTTGTTGTGATCGCTCAATTTCTGAAAAAAACTTCCATGTCAAAAATCCTTTGTATAAACTATACCGACTGCTGACTCCTCCATCCTCTTAAACGATAGGGGCTGCAAGTAATCAACAACAGCTAGGCTAAAACCTTCTTACCTCCTAGCAGTGTAGGGGAGTAAATAACATGTAATTAAATTACAAAATAAATGTAACTGTAATCCATTACACTTAAAAAAAAAAAAACTAACCTCGAATGAAACCTAAGCTTCCTTGAACCTATCAACAAGGTCAGTTAAAATAGTTGGTTGTAACTTTTGTAATCTTTAAGTTGATTGATTGCCTATTTTGAGCTAGTTTTAAGTCCCTGCATGTTGATTATTCAACTTCTACTCATATGCTGTGAAAAAAGTCAGCAGACATGTAAAAGTATAATCAATCTACAGTTAACTGGCTAAAACACATAAATCTTGAACAGAATACTCTCATAGCTGTTAAAACTGCTCTCAGGGGTCATTTAAGTTAATGGCAGTTGGTTTGTCCTCTGACCTTTTGTGGGATCTGAGCGAGGGCCGAGGCTATCATATTTGCCTTCTCTGTGGTGATGTTCTTGATGAATGATCCCAAAGTGAAGACCACGATGCCAGCGTCTCCAGAACTCTGCACGAACTCCTCCATATCCTGCAAGAAGAGTAAGATTATGTCAATACAAACCAGCCAGCACTTTATTTTGTTTCCTCTGCAGTTTAATGCAGAAAGAAGATAATTTTTCATTAACTAAACAAAGCTGAACTCCTCTCTGTGTATGGCAGGAATACTGTGGTGGTTTAATAAAAGATTAATAAGCCTTTGATAGTGGAGACAGCTCTACCTCTGGTAAAGGCTTTTCAGGTCTGCAGTGGATCCCACCAACAAATTTGAAGTTAGGGAGGAAAGGACGAGGGAAATCAAAATCCCAGTAGGTTCTCATCAACCAGATGTCTGCTCTACCCATCATCTCACAGGCGCTGGTGGGTTTTCCTGTCAAAAGTAGTGGATGACAGCCGCACATTACAAAGCATCAGCAATGCTTCAGATGAGATGGAGTGCACAGTGCTTCTTGAAGCTGACGTACTCACCTTTGATTTCAGAGTAATATGTATCTAATTCTTTCCAAAAAAAGTTGCCCAGCACGATATCCTGCAGTGCGTAGAAGAGGAAGTTCCACAGTCTCTCTGAAAAGTCCATCTTATCAGTTAGTTTGCTCATAGCGCCAGGGACAAAGGAAGGTGGAGCAGGCAGCTGACCACAGTGTCTCTCCCAGTTATGGGCTAGCGAAAAGCGCAGTGAGAAGACTAGGGGGATGCCCAGAATCTCTGCTAGTAAGTCACTGCCAGGGTAAACGGGGTCAGACAGGAGAAGGTCATATTTTCCCTCCTGTAGCCTCTTCATAATGGTGTCTGACTTCAGCACACCATCTAAATACTTCAAAGAAACCTTCAGGTTGTTTTGCATTATATCAATGAATTTGATGTAAATCTGCAAGTAGCTCATATGATCCATCTCGTACATAGTGAAGCGTAGGAAGTCATCCATGAACTTCTCTATGACATCCACTGAGACAGAGACATTGAAGGGTTCATAGTGGAAGTCGGAAGGCTCACTGGTGCTCATGAACATTGACACGCTTGGGACCAGAACTGTCACGTGGTGTCCCCTGTCGATCAGCGCCTCCAGCACAGGCTTCATGTTAATCCAGTGGCTGCCTTCAGTGTACCACACCAAAATGTTCCCTCCATTTGCGCTCCATGTTGCACAGAGTATCAGCAGCACGCAGACAGAGAGACGCTGCCCCGGCTTCATGATGGCGGTCTGTCAAGGGAAAAGCCGGCTGTGACCTGAAGTGGTCCGAGAAAAATAATCATTAACTAAACTAAGCTGAACTCTGGCTTGTATTTTATCTTTGTGCTGCGTGATACATTGCTATACATCTAAAAGATAAACCAAGCGGTGGGTCAGAGGTAAAAGGTAGTGGCTGTTTGCAAAAGCATAATGATTTCAGCTAAATGGGCCGGGACATAATCTGAGGAAGTTGTGTGAGCATGTGTGTGCCTGTGCAAGAATTTCCTTGCATGCCAGCAAGTGTAGGAAGGCACTTTTCAAAGGTAGTTGTATTTTTTCTCAGCTGATATTTTCAGCCACACAAGCCACCACTTTTTTCCAGACAAAAATATCTCAGAAACTATTAGATGCGTGGAGAGAATATTTGATTTTTGTGATCTTTGACTTCTCCTCCCATGAGTTTAACATTTGTGGTTTTGGGTGAAATATCTTAACAATTTGATGCATTGCTGTAAATTTTGTTAAATTGATGTCAGGATGTCAGATTGTCTTGTCAGGATGAATTATAGTCACTTTGGTGATACCATCATCAGGTCAAATTTTCAATTTGTCCAATACTTTGGTTCCTATCAGCCTCTGTTGTATGTCGTGTTTAATGCTAATTAGAAAATATTGGCGTGCTTAAATAAGATGTTGAACATCTGTGCATCTAAACATCAGCCTGCAAGCATTGTGAGCATGTTAGCATACTGATGTTAGCATTTAGCTCAAAGTACCTCTGTGCCTAAACCCTTGCTATCTGTAGAATGAGGCAGCTGATTTCAGAAACCGGCTGGGGCCAGAGAGGTCAGCTCGGTGTGAATATTCGGGAGGCGGGGGTTGTCGACCATGCCTTTAGGAACCAGTGCAGTTGAGGCTGTGTTGTTCTTGGGAAATGTCACCTCAGACTGTTTGGGTGTCTAAATCTTAACTCTGGGTACTTTGGCCCCCTCATTAACATTGTAGATTCCTTTTGACGCTGGATTCAGGAGCGTCTGGAAAAACAATAAGCATTTGAATATTGAATTCAATGCCCTGTTGAGGGAGTCAGTGCCCATTCAGAGTGGGCAAGTGTGTACTGTGTTGTTCTCAGACCTCCCCTGGAGACATAGAAGGTGTGTGAAAGAAACAAACGATGGGTCTATCAGGGTGTTGTGTACAAAATTGCGTAATCATTGAGCCTGTACTTTTTGCCCTTGTATTTCATTTTTTGGGAACTCAACCATCCGTCTTTCCTTTTACATCCCTGCTGCTTCCTCTCCTTCCGTCCGTCTTCTTCACTCTGTCTTTCCACCACAGGCTAAGGGTTACAGCGTATTGCTTTTTGAAGTAGATATTTGCATAATCAGATTAGGATGCGTGATTGTCAGTGGGCTCCCCCATCAGAGGGTGCTCCAGAGGAGAGAGGGTGCTGTCCAGCGCAACAATGAATGACTCCCCTCCTCTCTCACCCTCCAACCAGCCTGCACCTGCATCCCACCCACCCATCAGGGCTGCAGGTCGGCCGCGACGGCAGTCCTCGCTTGGACTTGCAGCCGTGGAGGGATGAGAGGGAGCGAGAGGAAAGGCGAAGGCGGGGGGGATGGTTCGAGTGCATGACGGGAGTGGGAGGGCAGGGGTTGAGCTGAGATATTTAAACATGCAGAGTGTGAATTGGCTTTAAGGGGATAAAGAGCTCAGGGCCTATCGGTTGGCACCCAACTCCAGAAATTCTTTTTCATGGGCGCCTCAGCCGGGAGAGCGAGGGGCTGCCTGCACTGATCTGGCCCATTGTGATAACAGATTCAGACAGTGTGCTAGACGCTGATAAGGAAATGTGCTCTCAATAGACGATTACCCACATACTTGGGAGAGAATAGTCAATCAGGCAAATATACTTGGTGGAGGGAATGAGAAGCATACAGATTTGTTATTATTTTCAATGCAGGGTTTCATAATCCTGCTGGAAAGTTGAGGTTGGAGTAATGCTCATACTGTGATTGGGTGATTTCTGTAAATAAGGTGTATCAGCAAAATGCATTTCACAGTCTGACAGCAAGTACGCACAAGCTGTCACACGCCTTCCTATCCAGTTTCAAATGATGATTGCATAATTGAACATTAGGGAGTCTGAATTACACCAAAACATTTAACACACTAATAGTTTTTTCTTTTTATAATATTACATCTCATATTACCAGGAAGTCCGGCTATTAATAAGCAGTAGGTAGATTTATTTGGCATTATTTCAGTTCACCATGAAATTGCTCAATTCGCCATGAAATTGCATAAGTGGTAAATACCTCCCAAATTCATGCTGTGGGAGAGACAGACTGCTGCTGTACAGTTGTTTCCACTCTCCCAGCACAATATGATTTATTTGGTATTTTTGCAGGATTACAAAAGAGTCACCTGTCAGTTCCCACGGGCCTCCAGTCAGTGTGTCCAGCTGCCCTCTGCTCCGTTTACACACCATTAGCTAGAGTTTAACGGCCGGGGTGAAAGCGCTCAAAACCAACTCAGTGTTTACTCTTCAGCTCAGTTAGTCGCAGCCTTTTGGCCTGAAAATGGAGACACATTTTCTGCAGTCACAATAGGCGATTGGGCATGTAAATGCCTGACCTCGGCTTAAATGGAAACGGGTGCAAACAAAACTGCTGATATTGAAACTGGAGCTGAAACAAATAGTCCATTGATCAGTTTGTCGGTTGGCAGAAAATCAGCAACTATTTTGATAAGAGATTAAGCACTTAAATAATTTATGAAGCAAAAAATGCCAAATATTTCTCCAATGTGAGGATCTGCAGCTTTTCTCTGTTTATTACTGTAAACTAAATATCTTTCTATTTTAAACTGTTGGTCCAATAAAAGAGATTAGAATGTGCATTTTTCATTATTTTTTGACATTATATAGACTAAATTGATAAATTGAAAAAAAGACATTTTGTCAGTAATGAAAACAGGGATTAATTGGTTGCCCGGATCATTTTTGTTTTATTCTTTTACAAGTAATTTCTTCCTTTATATCAAATAGTTATGACTTCAGTGCTATCAAACCTCCTGTGCAGCAACAAAGTGGCATTTTCCTAAGAAAATTACATCTGCACGTTGGTCAACTGGTCAGTGTTTGACTCCAGGATGACCTCCAACCCTGGGGTCACAAGTTAAGCTGTCGCTCTCAGCGCCTCCCTCTCAGGCCTCTGGTCAGTGGACGGTGAGCAGAGGTCAGCTTTGTGTCCACACGGTCATCTCAAAAGTTGTGGACAAATGTTTCTGGGCTTATTGAGCACGAACAAAGAGGCAACAGCTCTATTCTTAACTTCAGATCAGTTGTGTCAGTGTCAAATAATTTCACAGTGTGCCCCAGTTCCACACTACAAAATGATTGCCCTGGTATACTGTTTTGCAGTTTGTATCCAAAAATCAACATACTAAACACTTAATGCATGCATATCAATCAAACAGAACAGTGTTTTTCGAAGGATTTAATCTTTTTGTTTGTTTGTTCCTGGAGCTGTTTTACCACAATTATTTTTTTTTTTCCGGCTGTGAGCAGCTCCTCCATTTTCTTGTGAATTGCATTGTGGGTGTTTTTACTGTGCATACTGTTTTGAGTAACCTATAGTAATTTTTGTCACTTTTCAGTTGAACAAACTGCAGCTCAAAACATGCTTAAAATTAGAATAATACTCTGAAAGTCAATGTTTCATAGCTCTAAAATGTTTCCTGCCGTAAAAATGTCTTTTGTCCATATGTAATCCGTTTTAGTGAAAAAATTCAAAAAGTGTTTTTTCTTTATTAACAAATCATTTATTAAATAAATAGTTCAAATAAATAACACTGTATATTCACAAGCAAACCAAAATAACTTACAAAAGAGGTATCGGAAGATAATTAGCACACTCTTCACATTAGACAATCAGTTCATAATCTTTGGCTATATGACATGCGTATTTTACAAAACTCATATGAAAACACATTTAAATAAGAAGATATTTGTGTGGTGAAGCATGTAATTACTAAAAGAGGATTGTCAGTTTTGCCGAAATTCCTCAGTACCACGAGTTGGTGATCAACAAATACTGAACGTTGTTGTGTAAAGTGGTGAGAAACAGGAAAAAGTCTTTCTCAGAAATGATTCTTCTGAAGTCACATAACCTTGATAAATGAAAAAAGGTCAGATTTAGTCATCTCAAGAAAAAAAAAACAGCATGTCGATTAAAAAAAAGTGCTCTTGGCTATTTTGAGATGATTGCAGTCGGGAGAATTGGCTGAGCCATTATCTATTCAAATGCTTTGCTGAATCTATCGCTTGAAATGAGAAATTCCTTAATCCCCTCCATTTTCCTCATCGGCAAAAACACCCTCTCATTGCAAAACTAAATTAGTTCCAAGCAGCGGGCGACAAGGAACATTAACATGAAGACATGAAGGGAATATTGTACATCCAGGTTTTTACACTTCCATGCAAAATACAAATTAATTTTCACCCGCAAATAATATTTCAACACTGATCAGCATGGAGGCTGTGCCCATGTATTCAGCCATGTTTGCAGTCCATTGACGCACACACAAGGGTGACAAATGCAGAGACAAAAATGAGTCTTGAGGAAGGACAAGATCAGTTTTTAAACCCAGGAAAAGTATCAGAATGTCCATTCGAGAGTTTCTTTTTCTCGTGTCTGTGGTTCTACCAGGCCTCGGAGCTGTCGCAGCTGGATCCAGGTGAGGGGACTTCTGTGTCGCTGGTCAGGGCCCAGGGATGTGGAGGGGAGTGCAGCTGTTCCATGTTTCCTCTGAGGAAGGTGAGCAGAGCGGTGGGGGAGTGGCTGGCCGGCTGACCGCTCTGGCTCTCCAGCAGCTGCACCAGGAAGTTGATGTAGCGCATGGCCAGGCGCAGGATCTCGTTCTTGCTCAGCTTCTTCTCCGGAGGATGGGTGGGAATGAGCTTGCGGAGCTCGGCGAAGGCAGTATTGACGTTGTGCTGGCGCCAGCGCTCCCTCGTGTTAGTGAACACCTTCCTGGTCATGATGCTGAGTAGAGCTGCAACAGTCAGTCAACAGAAAATTAATCAGCAACTCTTTTGCAAATTGCATGATCACTTCCAGTTCCATAATGTAAAGATTTTATGCTGTTCTTTTTCATACATGACACAGGACAAAACAAGATAACTAGAGATGTTTCTTTGGGCATTTTTCAATTTTTATAGACAAAACGATCAATTAATCAAAATAATCCTAGTGCTGAGGTGACTTAGGTGGTGAGGTCTCTCAGGAGATAAATGTCCACCTTACTGTTGGTATTTGCACTAAAATTACAGCTATTGATAGAAATTATACTAGAATTATTCTGTCGTTTGCTGCTTCTTTCTTCAAAATATAATCCTCATAATTTGCTTATAATAGGAATTCACTTTAAACATAGATTTTGGTCACAGTTTAACCTGCACTTAATTTACAGCATTTATAAACAGTATATACACTTTTGACAGATGCTTTATAACATACTATAATGTAGTTGTAAACAGGTATTTGTCAATAACTCCTCCTGTGGTCATCCCTAAGACATAATTAATGACAATGTAGTAAAACACCTGTGATGATGTTTTCATATGAGAGGTTATAACTGTTTAAATGCTGACAAATTAAGAAATATTTAAATGTACATTACAGCTACATTATAGAGCATTATAAATCATTAATTAATTCTCAAATTATTATTGTGAGCAGATAATTTGATCATTAATGCAAAGTCTGATATGAAAACGCATAATTTATTTACCATTACACTATCACTGCAAGTAAAGACTCCACAACATCCCCTGGCATTTCACACACTGGTTGATTAATTATTTACGTGACCAAAGTGGAGATGTGGCCTTAAGGGAAGGAAAAAAAAATCCTTCACCATATGACAAGTCGCTCACCTGTGTGTGTAGAAATGTGCAGAAAAATCTCAGTTGCAGGTCTGTCCTCCGCAGGTCATCAGTTGTCCAGGAGTGAATGTCCACTCAGTTATGTCTTCTCATGCTCGCTGAGAAAGATCCTTAGGAGTGAGAGGGAAGGAGAGGAGAGAGTGTAAGGGAGGGAGGGATGGGGAACAGAGAGAAAGAGAGTAGGGGTAAGACTGCTGCATGCTCGCATCCCACATTTTATAGCAGGGTGAACCCTATTGTGTGACGTGTGCTGTCGTGGAGCCTCTGTGGCATTGTGTGAAGTGGTGTTAAAACATCAACCCCCCCTCCCCTCTAGCATTTAGAACCAGTGCAGGTGGCTTTATAATAATAATAATAATAATAAACTTTACTTATACAACATCTTTCATACAAATATACAACTCAAAGTGCTTTACAGGAATCCAAAATAAAATAAAATAATTGAAGTAATAAAAATTACAAAGCAAATATAAAAACAAAAAAAAACAAAAAACAAACAAACAGTTAAATTAAAAAGATCAAATTAATTAATAGGAAGATCATAAAAATAATTTGTGAGCAGTTTCTTAAAACTATGGTAGGAATCTTTTTTTGTGGTTCGTTTTAGGAATATTAAGTAAGCCTGCACTAGAAGACCTAAGAGGTTGGAACCACTAGGAGCTTTAAAAACAAGTAAAATAATGTTAAAATCAATGCCCAGTGACACAGCCAGTGTAATGATGCTTAATGTAATGTGATCTCTCTCCCTGGTTCTTGTTGAAACCCTGCCTGCTGAATTTTTTTTTTTCAGCAATCCTGAATAAAGTGCATTACAATAGCTCAGACCAAAAACACAGAAGTAGTAATCTTTTTGGCATCTTCCAGTGTAAGGTAGGATTTAACTCTAGCAATATTTCTTAAGTCATAAAAAACACTTTTTGTAACATTGTTCATGTGCAAATATAAATATTACTCAGAATCAAGACAATCAATAACACTCCAACTTGTTCTGTAGTGCCAGACTTCTAAGTTTGCTAAAAAATATATTTTGTCTTCCAGTTATGTGAATTTCTGCTTTGTCATCATGTAGGAAAATTACTGCAGCCTGGAGAGGCATTTTCATCAGCATAATAACTGATCATTCACATCATGATCACCAATAATTTGACAAAGTAGTAGCATAAATAAACAAAATAATAAAAGACAGTGGCTTGAACCCTGCTGAATATCAGAAAATGCTTTCCAGAGGTGTGGTCACTGAGGCTTACAAAATATCTTCTGCCTGTTACGTATGTGCTATGATTATGATTATACTGTCCATAAATCATCACATTAAATTATTTTCCAGAGGTGTTTCTGCACAACATTTGAAAGGATTCTGGTTCTTTCTTTGCAGCTCCCAACAGCCTTTTAAGTGACTATTTGTGCTGCTTTTATGATTCATTGCTCATTTAATCCTTGAAGGTTCGCTCTAAAGGTGACAAATACATTCCCATTGAAGTGAAACTGAGACGTTCGTCTCTCTGATCCTTCTCTTACTGCTATGGACACTTGTTCCTTTCTGTTTCTCTGACATTAGGCATGGACAACCCACCTTCCCCTCCACCGTGGAAAAGACCTTGATATCACTGGCCGCTCTGCTATTGAGTTCAGGCTGATTGGGCCACAAAAGGTAAAAATACCATATCCAGATTGACAGTTGAACAATATGGGTTTTGTTATGACTATGGTAATCTTGTTGAGCCATTCCAAGGGGCCACACATAAATTACAGAGGAAACAGGGAGAGCACAGCATCCTGACTCACCTCTCTTCCAACCTCTCCTCACTCCTCTCTCTCCCCCTCCTCTGCCTCCCACTTTCAACCTCCGTTCAGATAAAAAAAACAAGTCTAGTTTAACCAATTGTCACTGTTCTTTTTACACCCTTCAAGTGTTGTTTCAAAGACGCAGCCTTCCATAAAAGTCTCTGTGTGGAGTAGGAATTTACATAATCCGATTAGGGGCTGGGATTAGCCCGGGGCCTGGAGAACAGTCCCGATGGGGGCCGTTTTCTGAATCGGCCATTCATGGGCCCTGCTGCACGTCCAAGAGGCTGCACCTGCAAGCCAGGCACCGCCGCTCTCTGGCTCCATCCAGCCTCCACTGCAGGCTGAAGGTCTGCAGTCAGACACACTTGCTGCGGGATGTTTTGGCCGGTTCATCACACCGACAGGGCCAGGTGAAGATTATACCTGATTGGTTGTAATTTATCTGTCAAGCAGGTTGAAGCTGAAGGCAGAGTAGGCAGGACAAGGCATGAAGCCACTTGTGGAATTAATTAGTTTGAATTTAATGTAACATTTGGATATATAAGCACGCTGGGCATATATGACAAAATGAGGTGACTCATAAAGCCAGTTTCATAAGGGCCAGTCTGGCAAAGAGCTTCACTGACAGAAATTACTGCTGTTATTACTGCAATTACACTCTGTGTGTTTATTAGTCTAACATGTGTAGACAATTAAATTACTGGACAGAATTGGTGCTACATCTTTGGATTAGAGCTACATACTCACTGGAATCACCTCAAATGTGAGCATTTACTGTTTTCTGTATATTATTGTCAGATGAATATCTATGACTTCTGGATTGTTAGTCTGACAAAACAAGTAACTAAAAAGAGTGTACCAAACCATCTGAATAAATGTCTTCATTGCTTGAATTATACTGAATATTTTCCCCTATTTTCTGACAGTTTATAGACAAAAACATTAATTGATTTAATTGAAAATGTTATTGGTAGAATAATTAATATTGACACTAATTGTTAGTTGCAGCTTTACCTTAAATTTAGCGTCCACGACTGCAGATTTACACTACTATACATACTGGAAAAATGTATTTGTCCTATCCTGCAGTTCAATAATACATCATGCCATATAACAACAGCACAACTAACAAAATACAGAGAAAATACAATACACTTACCTTTAAGAGAAACACCTTAATAAACCAGAAAGCTTCTGATTAGTTTATTGACCACACTGATGGTCTTTGTTAGCTTGCTCCTGTAAAAAATGATTATTTACTATTCAGGTTATTTCAGTACAGAAGATGTAGTCTTGTCTTGTGTGAGAAGTTATAAGACCAGTTACTGGTTCACCAGTAATTATCAACTGCCCTGATAAATTCTGGATAAATGACAGTGATGAAACATGTTCTGACTGTCTGGCTTCTTTGCTAAAATGTAGACAACCAATAAACAAAAACCTTGATGTGATTCACAGCTGACCAAGCATGACTATTGTGAACGACGGCTGCTTACAAGTTGATGTAGTCGATCAAATGAGTGAAAACACATTCGGGTTTCCCCGCAAGAATGATTTACCAGCAGATTTTATTGTAAAGACGTACAACAAACCGTGGCATATTATAAATAGAGTACATTATATGGTTGCATTAGGAATTAGGAAACTTTAACTTAATATGAGAATAAAATGAGAAAAAAGAAAAGAAGGCACTAAAACAGCAAACTTCCATCAGTAATTTTAAGAATTATAAATAACTAGAAGTAATAAAAAAACAAAAACAAATATAGCACAAAATATATGTTTATATTAAACCTGAATTAAGAAAAATAATTAAAAAAATGCTGCCTATGAAGCTAACTGTTCTGTTTAGGCACATATTGGACGTGTCAATATCAATAAAGACCAATAAAGCTGTGATAGGCCAGTATCCGGCTGATAATATTGGCCAGCTGATAAGACGATGTAAGATTTGGTGGAGAGGATGTCTGATGACTGTGCATGGTGCCTCATTAACATGTTGCAATGTTGGTTATTGTGTCAAAATACTGTTGCTTCTACTGAAACCGTTTTCCTTCAGGGATGCATCATTTGTCCCATCATAAATCAGTGCAGGTTTAAGCAAACAAATGTGCACCTCAGTCCCCTGCTGTTATTGACAGCAGAGAGGAAACACACAGGTGACACAGTTAACTGCTGTCTGTGATTAAAGATAACAGCTCTGTGACCTTTACAGCTGCAGTCAGAGCAGGATCCAAATCTAAACGATGGCTTTGGTTTAAACAGGCTGTTAATTCCCACAATATCTGTCCTTTCCCATTCAGTCCAAGGCTTAAGTACAGTCAGGGGCAATTACTGCACCATTATGCTGCTATTTACCTAACCTTCATATGGGGACTCCTTTAACCACCCTGCCACCGCAGCATTTGTTCCTGTGCCATTAAAAAACAAACCATTTAGTCCATCTCTTTGTTTGTCCACTGCTTGTTAGAAGGCAGAGGCCAGAGAGACAGACAGAGAGAGATGTTAAAAAAAACAAAAAACCTGGTGGGTTATTGATGGTGGCTAGCCAGTGCTGGATACGGCTGTCCAGAGGCAGGGAGGCTCGGAGTCGATGTCCCCGGGGGTCGTCTTTGTCTGGGGATCATTCCTGAGGGAGCTGGCTTCACTCTGCTGGCTCGTGAAGATAAGCACTCTCTCCACATGCTGAGAGACGATGATAAGGGGATTGCTTCACTAAATGAAAAAGAAAAAAAAATAATAGCCCCACCATTGGAGCTGCTAAAATGAGAAGCTTTATCAGTTTAGCTGGGAAAGACCCCCGATCCCACTCCTCCAACCATAAATCACAATTTGTTTTTCAATACTGGGCATGCTCAGTATGGGAAAGAAACAAAACAAAGGCGAAATGTGCACAAATTTGTAATCTTGATGTTTAATCTTATTTTGTGAAAAGAAACAGGCAACACCCCCTATTTATGATGCAAGCAGTATATATAAACTTGTAATAACATTACAATTACTACATAGTTGTCAGCACATAAAATGTTTTTTAAGTGCTTTTTTATGTAGTATTGTTGAAGACTTATTTGCAGCTGTGTTATATTGCCATTTGTTTATACACCAACATACAGTTTTAAGTGCTAACAGGAGTTATAGGGTACAGAGCAATAAAATAATGAACAAATGTTTTAAGTTTTGATTTAATAAATAACATGTCTTAAAACAAGCAGTAATAAATTATCATTAACATACAAATATTTTCAACTATTGGTAAAACAATGAAAATATCAGTCTTTTACATTAGACAAATAATTATTTTGCCAGAAACTACTGCAATTTACTTATTTAATTTAGGTTACGCTGCTCTTTTCCCAACAACCAGCTTTAAAGGAAAAATCGGTCAAAAACATTGTTGCTTGTTAAATACTGAATAAATAAATTATTATAATATTAAATTAGTCAAAAAAGGCAACTTACTTGACTTGCAATGGAAACTTTTTGCAGTCAAACTTAAGTTATTTCATCTGAATAATAAACTTCAATTATGCAATTACAACAGGTAACAGGAATGGAAAAGCATTCATGCCTAAAATAACTTAAGCCTTGTCTGTCCATCACTCCTGCCGGGCACCCTCTCATAGCTTAGCCTCCCCTTCTTCAGTGGTGTCAACACTGCAAAACAAAACACAAGGAAAACCTGAGGGAAACACAGAGGAAACAGAGCGTGATGGAAATATGGCATTTATGTTTTGTTCCATGTATTAATTTGAGGAAGGTTATAGTCTCCTCATTACAGAACTGCTGGATGGAAACACACCAACAGACACAATCATTCACCTGTTCCAACTAAACCTGCAGCCTCGCCGCTCCTCTTCCTCTCTTGTGATATCCAGCACTTGAACCCATACTTAGGTGAAACGGCTGTTGTCTCTCTGGTGTTGGTGAGGCAGTCGTCGCTGCTTTGACTTTGACCCCACAGCATGACCTCTGTAGGGGGGCTCAGACCGAAGGAAACGCCGTGGCTGTGTTTCTGCTGGAGGTCACTGTCGACTGTAGGGTTCATGAATATGTTACTCTCAGCTGGCTGCTGCAGGACAGAGCTGTAACTGAGAGTGGAGTCGAGCTTGAAAGGGCTGTCAATCTTTGTTTGAGCCCTTTGTGTCCACTCATCGTTTGCTCTTTCGACAAATCCACCCATGACTCCAGCTCTGCCTCTCCAAGAAAGAAGCTTCACCTCCTCTGTGCCTCTTCTGTACTCTTTCCAATGATCACTGCTGGTCCAGCTTCTCTGGACGGGAACATCTGGGCTGCCAAAGGAAGAACTCAGGTCGAGTCTGAAATCTGTGCTGTCAACCTGCACCGTCACATCTGGGTCAGAGGAGGTGGGTGCAGCTTTGAACGGGAAGCTGATGCTGTGGTCATGACAGAAATGTTCTGGATGGGGGTTAATGGGGGGCTCTGGTTCTGCATCAGAGTTCATTTGCTCAGGCTCAGCAGTGGCGGTCCAGGTGATGTTTGGTGGACTGGCCAGTTGGTTTGTCTCAGTGATGACTGTATGAGACTCTGGCTGGTTGGGATCTGGGGTCAGTGTGTACAGGGAGGTTGTGTCACTGAACAGCTAAGACCAGGGACAGAAGAGGAGCTGAATCAGGACAACCAAACAACACATTGCGGTTCTTCAAGTACTCTCAAGACATTTTTCTGCCCACAGAACTAAGCAGTTAAACTTTTCTTCAAACAGCTGAAGTGGCTGTCAGTGATCATAACACCAAACCTGTTTGAATCACTGAACAAATCAAAGACCAGGCAGTGATTCATGCCTGGAACTAGGCCAACCTTGAGGACTTTGTGTGGCACCTCAGGGAGCAGCTCCTTCAGCTGAGACAGAGAGGCCCCAAGGAGCCACTGGAGGGATGGCGCTCTCTTCAACATTAGCTGACTAACCAGAGGGTTAATACATGGGAACTGCAACAGACACTCTTCCTCCTGGACAAAAAGAAAACTAAATGTCAACACACACAGTTTGATTAGGGGGTAAAAATTAAGCCATCTATGGTGTAACATTGGAGGAATAAAAAAAAAGCTTAAGTTGAAGTGGCAGCAGGAGCCTTTCTTCAGACATTTATTCTGCTCTTATCCTGCATGAGCTCGGTTGAAACAGTAAATGAAACTGAAGGAAAACCCTCTCCACCAACTACTAGTCCAATCTGTGTCACTTAGATAAATCACCTTTGAGGGAATCGCAGTCAGCCAGTCTCTGTCCAGGTAATCGAGAGGCTCCCTGTCGCTGGACGTCAGGCTGCTGAAGCAGATCTGACTGATCCATTTAGCGATTTCCATCACCTCAGACACAATCAACACCTGACAAATACAGAAAAATATTAACTAACTAAACTAACAAACTACAGGTTGTTGAGAGATGTAGAGAGAGTCAATTAAAAATACTATTTGTACCAGTAACTACCAAATAACTACCAAATGATGTGGTTAACTTTTACTAGCATTAGACTTTGTTGAGATTTTTTGACAGGACATGAAGTTAGTATAGACAGTTCTGGTTGAAAAAATGTGTGCTGTGTTAATGTTCTACCTTCACATTTAGATCCTCGGACTTCATGCTGAACAGCACCAGAGATGAATAAACCAACACCAAGTTGCTGAAGGCTTCGCTGGAAAATCTGCCATCACTCAGACAGAAGCAGAAGCAGCAATGGTAAGCCTTTGTGTGCAAGGGATGTGTGTGTGTGTGCGTGTGCGTGTGTACTGGATTTATGTGTGTGTGGACACTGACCCTCCTCCCTGGCTGTCTGGGCAGTACAGGATGAGCCAACAGCAGCTGTATTGCAGAGAGAGCGCAGTCAGCCTCATCACTATTCCCTCACTGGCTCCCTCCTGATTCAGTTCATCCTCCTCCTACAAACACACACACACACACACACACACACACACACACACACACACACACACACACACACACACACACACACACACACTTCATGAGTTGAAGTAAAAAATCTAATACCTTTTCTAGGCACACAAATGGTTTATTTCTCTCACATTTTGTTCAGAAGTTTGTTAAATTCTGTGTTTCTTCTCCTTTGCCAAAATAATCCATCCACCTGACAGGTGTGGCATATAGAGATTCGGATTAACTGTTTTATTAGAGCATGAGGAGTGATTGGTTTGGGTCAGAGTTAATCAAGTAAAATTTAATCGATCTACTATCAAATAAAGACCTGAAATCTATCAGATTATTTTTTGAATGTGCGCCGCATGTTATTTCATGTTCAAGTATATGTGTTTAATATGTTTAATATGATGTCCTTTACATCTGTATATGTTTCATAGGCTATGTAATGCTGTAAGACAATACACAATATGTTGCTGTGGACATAAAGCTTTGATTTAGGGGGAAAAATACATTTGGCATTGTTTGGTATAGGCAAAAACATTTTTATAACAAAAATGTCCATAGTTCAGTGCTTAATAAATATCTTTTTCCAAACTGCAGATTTTATAGTATCCTTTTATTGTGACCAGTCCAAGACACACCTGTGTAATAATCATACTGTTTAATCAGCATCTCTACTTGCCACACCTGTCAGGCAGATGGATTAACTTGGCAAAGGAGAAGTGCTCACTAACATTTAACAAATTTGTGTATAAATGTCCTATGTACAGAAGAAGGCTTAGATTTTTCACTTCATCTCATGAAAAATGGGAGCAAAGTGTTGCATTCATTTTTGTTGAGTGTAGCTGCAGAAACTGAATGAAGAATTTTTCAGCATTTCCATGCAATACCAATGAAATTCAGTGGAAAGAGATAAAAAAAAAAACATGGAGGAAATTCAGTATCATAGTGTGTTTCCTTTAAAGCAGTGGTTCCCAGCCCCGTTACTTGTATCTATGAAAAGCTGAACCCCAGTCTGCACGGACATGCGCATACACCAAAAGAATAAGTGATTTATTCCAAAGCTTTAAGATAAATTTGAATTGTTTCCATACTTGTAACCTTTACCTTTGGTAAATGTCTCTCTTCTAGTATAGGCTGGGTTGTTTTAACAACCCAACTGGATAGCTTACACATTCATCCTTACCAAAGAATAATAATGACTCAAAATCACAGAGCTTGTATACAGACTTTTGTATAAATTGGGATTTTAGTTCACATGAGTAAATCTAATTTTGACAGCCTCAGAGCAGACAAAGCCCTGGGAACCCCAGGTCGAGAACCAGTGCTTTAAAGAATGCTGTAGGTGTCTTTGTTCCTCATACCTGAATGAGGACAGCAGTGCTTTCATCCACTGTAATCACAGCGTAGAGATGAGTCCTACCGAGCATCTGCAAGGATGGACAGTGTCTCCTCTCCAGCACAGTCAAGTTAAATCTGTAACATAACACACAGACGGACACCTGTCTCCATAAAGCATTAAATTATAGCTTATCATCTCTCCAGTAACACCTCATCTTGCCTCCATCCATACACTTATTTAATAGGTTATCATATTTAGAGCATTACCTTCCAGTAGATATATGGGTTTTGTTTAAATATATGTTTAAATATGGAAATTGGGTTGAAATCCAGGTCTCTTCTTTCCTACTGGCTGTAAAATGTACCGTGACTCAAGTGTCTGTAGCAGGAGTGGACAGTTGAGAAGCCCCTCTGTCACAATCAACACATATGACACATTGTCCTCCAGGCACCACAAGGTCTTCTCCATCTCTTTTGGTAAAAAAACAAAAACAAAAGACAATGAGAAAGAAAAAAAAATCACACTAGGCCTCAGTGTACAATGATGTGAATAACATGTATTTGGTGTGAGCTGACCAGGGTTACAGATGATTGTGTTGAAGGTGAGGTGACTGATGCTCCTCTCTCTGCAGACTGTGGCCCATGGTGACTGGCCTGGGTGGTCGTACTCCACCACCAGAGAGAAACAGCTCCAGGGGAAGTCTGGACCTACATGCTGCTCATACACCACCACACACACACACTTGTGTATGCTGGTGGAACAGGATGGGAGTGTGAAACAAACACTTTGTTCAATATAGCACGTAGCAGCATGAAATACTTCCTTTAACACAGCAAACAATTAGCGTGTACTCCAGTGTGCCAAAGCACATTTGTTCATTACTTCCACTGTACAGAGTGACACTTTCACCTAATGAAAGCACCACAGCCAACAACATCAAACTATAAACACATTTTTGCTGTATATATTTTACTAATACCAAGAAACCACCACAAAATCTGGATGTGAATTATGAGGAATTTGCTGACATATATGTGCGAATGATGTGATAAATACAAAAGTACTGATAGACTGTACATTTCTACTAGCAATGCAAGATATGGATTTTTTAAATGGATTTTTTATGGATTATTACCTGCTTCTCATGGTCAATACCACTAAGGTAACCAATAATTTCACATTTTTTAAATCTTGAAAATAAGTTCATAAAACCTGAAGTTTATGCTCATCTGAGGGTGAGAGAGGCTTAAATGTAGGGAGCAAAGATGAATGATTTAATATTCCAGAGCCTTGACCGAACTAAATCTAATTGACATCATTATTACAACAAAAACAAAGAACAGTTCTGATTCTTTAAATGTTCATTTGGTTTTTCTAGTAAAATTCACCATTAAACTTCACAAATACACACTGGCTTTTAGAGAGCATTTTGCCTAAGAATTCAAATTAAATGCTTTGACAGTCTGTCAAATCAAAGATGACTGGAGCCGATAAATATACCAATATAGCTGGATATGTCAATATACACCGATAAATGATCAGCCCAGATATTTATTACGGATGCATGATTTGTACCTGCTGACCACCCTGGCACCATTCAATTTTTTCTTGTTCCCATCAGGACGAACTGCAGTTAGAGCAACACCTGAGACAACAAAAACCATCAACAGTTCTAACTGTGTGTCAGACTCATGAACATGTGTTTGTATTGTTAATACAAGGAATATTACTAACTTTTGCCTTTACTTATGAATAGTGGATTTATAACCCACAATCAGAAATGAAAATGCTAAATGAAATCAGTTGACCTATGCTTGTATTTAGCCACAATATGGCGGCTGTATTTTGTTTATTAGTAGTGCGGTTGATGGGTTGATTATGAAATGGCTGAAAGAGATCAAGTTTTGCTCACCAGTCACTTGGCTCAAGCTGTTAATGATAGTAGACCTGCTGTCATCACAGTCAACTGATATTATGACAAGAATCTACAGAAAGACAAATCAACTACAGAATAATATTAAGTGTTTCACAAATAAACACTGAAACATTTTGGATAATGGTGAAAGTGAATATGAGTAAATAGTATACTGGAAATTTGGATTTTCTCAACAGTGTGTACATTCATGATCTGTAAAACAATGTAACTGCACTTTATGTTATCTTCATATTCTTGACTAGCAGTTGTTTACAACAAGTGGAGCAAAACAATAGTTCAACATTTCCAAACTCCAGTAATTAAAATGCACTTAATACAAGGAAACCAAAAAGTGTGGTTGCAAACACTGACTTTCTCTGTGATGTTCTCTTCTTTCCTATCATGCAGCCATGCACTCAGCAGCTGCTGCAGCTTCAGCAGTTTGAGGTTGAGCTCCTGTTTCTTGTGACTGAGGTAGAGGATGATCTGCAGCCTCTTCAGCAGCTGCTCCAGACTCTGCTCTGCACACGTCTCAGCCGCCTTGGTCAGGTACTCTTCAGTGTGTAAGGGAAAGAGCATAAATCAGGGTGTCTGCCGGGTCTTTCCTTCAATTGAGTTTTGTTTTTCAAATTAGTTTTTGAGAAAATACTATATTTATCAAACTAACAACTACAGAATGAAACCAACATGAAACCAATAACTACTAATGCAAACTGTGAAACCTGGTCACACTTTGTCAGACCACACCCAGCTAATGTGGTGTGGTGTTTCTTCATCAAGAAAATTTCACTTCTAAAACTAAAAAATGTGTCTGTTAACAATATTTTAATCTATTATGTGTAAGTACAAGTTCAGTTACATCTCAAGAACAGAGATGCAAGAAGAACTTGTGCAAGAAGACACTCGAATGAGGAACTGAGGTTTTAAGAGTCTCATGGGAAGTCAGAAAAACATAAACCTGCTGTAAACAACCACCAGCAAACACCTGCCCTCACCCAATATTGTTATGTATTCAGATCAAGAGCATCGGCAAAGTCTCACTCTGCACTAACAATGTTAACTTCCTCAAAAGCAGAAGTGCTCTGCGTCCTCATTTATAAAACTGTGTGTAGGATTCATCTTAAAAGATGGCGTAGAGATGAACCTAAGACACTGCTTACACACAACAATATTCTGATTTATAAAACAGGGCTTAGGCACGTACTCCACCAGCTTCCCTCTATGAATCACAATCAACTTGAGATGTACCACCTTTTGCTGACATCATTTAACACCCATAGTTGCCTATAAATGGTCAGTGAAACGCCCCAAATTAATATTCAGTCACACTGACTGCATGAAGATGATTACTAACAGAAAGGCAAAAAATAAATTTCACACAGTATGAAATCAGTGTTTTTGTTGTGGAGGCTGAGACCAGGTTGTTTGGTGGACACAGTGTGGACGTTACAGATGCCAAGAAGGTATCAGAGTGACAGAGTGACGAAACCAGCATGGTACCAAATTATAACAACACCAACCAGGTAACCTTACAAGCTTTTCTGAAACACTGTAAGTAGGCAGATACATTAAACAGGAGACTGTGTGTATAATGGCGGACCTGTCTGTGAATAGCATGAGGTTATAAACTCTGCAGTGTTTCCTTCATACATAGACTGTATTTGTATCTGATTTTGCCTACTTATCAGTTGTTTAAATATCTGCTCTACATGTCACTCTGCTGCTACTGTGAAAACAAAAACACAGATGGAAAAATCCAAAATGTGAGTTGTGTTTTTAGAGAACTTCAGACACAAACAGGGAGAGAGGTGGGGCAAACTCTAGTGTGTGTGCAGAGACCAGAGGTGTGTGTGTGGTTTACAAGCAAGGTGATTAGATTCAAGTACTTTGTGACTAAACTGTAATATAAGGTGGATAATTTAGTATTATTCTTCTCGACATGACTGAGAGAGACGAGCGCACAGCTTTAATAATATAAAATCCATTTGTGGTTTATTGTGGCAGGCTGCCACAAATAAATTAATGTATGGAAAACACTTCTGTTTTAACCCTGGATTCTTTCACTGGTTTGAACTGGGTGTAATGACAGTTGATTAGTGGTTTGCTTTCTCTGTCAGCAATGTCAATCAAATCTAGTGAAACCACACCCACACTGTCCTTAAGCCAATTCTGCCAAGTTTTAAGTGTTAAACTCTTATTAAATGATATAAGGTTGTAGTGCTATTAACTACTGAATGTGTTATACGGACCCAACGCAGTACTGAGATCACACTTCAGCAGCAGCTCCTTGAACATCACCAGCAGATGAATCAGACGTGCCTGGTTGAGAAGCAGCTCCTGATCTGCATGAAACACCAGACAAGCAGTTAGATTTTACACCTTTTCCAGTGAAGATAAACTAAATTAATATCTCACGGCTACAATATACAGTTTAAAATCACAAATAAAATGTGTGGAATTGTGGAAATGTGTTTCTGCATCATGAAATGACATTTTGTACCTCTGTCCAGCTCTGTGCTCTGTCCATGTGCCCTGCAGAGTGCCTTCTCCTGCTGCTTGAGAAGGAAGTGTGTTTGGTCTGGAGTCAGGCAGCTGAAGTCTCCCCACATCAAGAAGTTGAGCCCCAGCTGTCTGGCAGAGCTCAAACAGGGCTGAGCGAAGGCGAGCAGCTCACAGTAAGCACCCTGCTGGCTGTCTGTAACGGAGCAAGAGTACAGGGGTTTATGAAACAAACTTCAGCTCCTACCTGAACCACACTTTTCTCCAACAAAAGTCCCATGTTTTTGTATATTCAAACTGAAGGTGCCGTGATAGTGTCATACCAGTAGCTTGGACTTGTACCACACTGCTGTCCTGTCTGTCCAGATGGATGGACTGACTCAGAGCATGTCTGATGGGCTGACCCGTCTGCTCTCGAGTAACATTTCCTGATGCAGCACCATTCATGTATGTTGGCCTCCTGTCTGATCTTTGCAGCTGCTCTGGAGGCAGCTGAGGTGCTTGTTGGACAACTTGTGATGCTGATAAGGACATGAGATGAGATTATAGTGTGTGACAAGAACAAGCCATAAGACCACAAGTACAGTAAGGTAAGTATCAAAGTGAAACATCTTGAACTTGAACCCCAAAAGATTAAAGAAACAAGTACTTATTTACATTATCAATAATTCTTTATACTACAAAAGAAAAAAATATATATTTAAAGAACTAGAACCAGAGATTTTTGCCATTTTTAAACCTTAAATATTGATTGCCAAAATAGTTGCTGACTTTATCAACTGCTTAATTGACAAATAATTTAAGCTATGTGTTGACAATAGTTTTAATGATGAACACTCTTTATATTAGCACAAGATTTTTCAATTGTTTTGAAAATATATTAAACATAGGGAGCCTCTAGGCTGTAAATCAGATATTTTTTGCAGCATGCATATACACAAAAACATCAATATTATCAAGAGAAAATTTTATAAAAGTAGCATTACAAGAACTTAAGGAGTTGATGAAAATCATCTTCAGGCTCTGTAAGACGAACAGCTAATGATTGTGTGATCTGTTCAGTCACTTCAACCAAATTACACTCCACAGCTACACCACAACTCTACCTGGCTGAGGGCTGGCTAAGTTCTGAGGTGCTGCAGTGACTGGAGCTGTCTCCTGACATCTCAGTATCATGAAGGTGGTCAGAGGGCCCAGGTCCTTCTCTGGTGGACATTTGTAATTGTCTCTGACATTCAGTCTGGAGGACGTGGCCTGCTCGGGAATGCAGGCGCTCTGCTCTGTGCTACAGTTATCACTTCTTGTGTTTATGTTGTTCTTATAAGCAGAATTCATGGCTGAAACTTCTGAAAACCTCTGGTCTGAAACTTCATCTTTGGTGGAAGCAGCAGGTTTTGAATACATGAAGATTGCAGGTTTTACTTCCTCATTGTTTGTGTTGACAGTGTGCATCAGGAGGGTGTTTTGACATGTATCAGCAGACGTGATGAGCGGTGAAGCTCTGTGAAGAATTGTGTCGTCTGCAGCAGCTTCAGCGTGAAGAGCAACAGATTTCTCCAGGTGAGGTGACTCAGTTTTGTTTGTTGAATTCATCAGGGTGGAGGGTAAGACTGTGACCAGACCAGAGGAGATAAGATAACATCAGAAATCTGCTGCAATCTCTAATTTTAATCCTCTAAAATAGTACAACTAATTTCAAGCAGTACATAAAAAGCAATAGGCTATACACACTTACTATATGGTCTGCGACTAACAATGATTTTATTTTTGTTGGTTCTATACAATATCAGAAAAAAGTAAAAAATATCGATCACAATTGACAAAAGCCCTACTGTTTACATACTGAAGTTGATTTGTTTGACCATCTATTAAGGAACAAAACTGCCAAAAACAAAACAAACAACAACAAAAAAAAATTACTCAATAAACGAATTAATATGCTATTAAATATACCGAAAATAATATCAACCATAAATGCCAGCATTAATTAATAGATACTTTATTTTTGATTTGGCAGGTTTGATCATCAATACTATATCAATCAGTCCAAATCCAAAATATATTCACTTTACTATCCTATATGACCAAAAACACTTGCAAATATTCACATGATTGAAGCTGTAACATGTATATTTCTGGCAAGTTTACTTAAAAAGCAATTATCAAATTGATTAATTAATATGCTTATTATCAACTAATTCAGCATACAGTTTCAGCTCTGTTTACTATAAAAAGAAATGTGCATAATATGTATTGTCTGTATCCTCTACTAAACTACAGAAATTTGATAACTACCACGTTCACTTGGATCCTCTGACAAAACTGATTCAATTAAACAGAGTACTTACACTCCACATGATCAGGTGACACTTTTTTGAAGTCCTCCGTCTCTTTCTGTTTGGTGGAGGGAAACTCAGACCTCATGCTCTCTGTGAACTCACGGTTGATGCACAAACACATCTGTGGGACTCCCGTCCCCGTCTGGGACTGAAGTTTGTCACCACCGCAGGCGAAGCTTAGTCTCTCTAACTTTGACACTTTCAAAGCTTCAGACAGAGGCTGGAAGTCAATAGCTGGCTCACACATTTGAGGCTCTGTGGAAAAAATACATCAGACTGAATTTTTAATAACACCATTTGTAGAGTTATTTGTAGTGTAGCTCTATAAAACTAAAAACCTTAAAGACTAAACAGCCTCTCATACAGTGTATGTCAGCATTTTGTGACAGACATAAAACTGCCAAAAATTATTGTGAACAATGAGCTAAATTACATGCATTTGCGTATATGTTGATCTTCATAGCAAACAGTGACTGTCTACCTCTTAACATGGCAGCAAAAGCAGAGAAATCCTGACTTTTAGTTCCATCAAGACCCATAAATTACCATAATGAAACCAGACAGTTTCATGGGTTGGACCCTTCGTAACAGTGCCCATGTCTTTAAACTCCTGCCCCTACTCGCATCCAATTTGAGACTGCCCCCAGAGGCTCAGAAGACATTACACAGTTGTTTTCAATGGTGAGCAGATGAAGCCTTATGAAGCTTTGGGTCTTTCCTTTTGTTCGTGCTGACTAAAGATTTAAAGCTTTGAACTGAGGAAGCACAACAACATCTGGTGGTTTGCGAAATGAACAGCAGCTCTTCAAGATTGAGGCCAAGGCACTGCAACACCTTGCTGATTTTAGAGTTTCAATTGTGTTTGTCTGTGATGAAAGTGCACAAAGCCTGTGTGTTGTTATGCTGCAGTAAATATAAATTGTTGAGTGATACTGGAAAATTAATTTTGTCAAAAAAAGTTAGTTTGACACAGAGTTTTCATGTCCCTAATTGGTGTAGTCTGAGGACTTTGAGGTTAATATTATGTGACATTACACATGAGAAGTAATTTAGAGATTGATATTCATTAAAATATTGCTTTTATTACCTTATTACTTGGTATCAGGTAGAAATGTTCCTGTTACACGTCTTTCAAGTCCTGATCACCACATTTTTCTATTATCAACCAGTGTGCGCACTACATTGTCTGCATTATAAATGAAGTGGCTTCTCAAGCACCTCTGACGTTTGAGAACATATAAATATATTTTACATAGTTTTAGAGGGTGAGAAATCTGCAGAAGCCTTAAATGTATACCATAATTTATGTAGATTTTATATAAAGCATAAGATTACACCTTGATATGAATGTTCTCAAATGCATTTTATTTGTTTGCTTTACTGTGTGAAGTTACGCTCAAAATTGAATAAATACATTTGTTTGAAAACAGTGTTCTTCATAAGAGTAAGATAAGCTTCAGAGCTTTGGTATTGTAATGGTGAATTGGTGGAATGGCCCTTTAATTAGAAAACTGTTAAACTAACTAATTAAAACCTGTGATTACCTGCCAACACAAAGCCCACCACAAAGGTTGGATGCTTCTCTGCCCTCCACAGCATCGCCTCCATCTCACTCTGAACTCTCGCTGACACCAAAGATCTACATGACAAACGTTAATGTTAGAAGAGTTTTTCTGCACGGTAGAACACTTAGAATAAAAATGAGACAAGTGCTGTATTAATAACTTGACCACATGGTAACTTGGTATTGTCACTCACTGTCTGCAGGGCGGCAACACCTCTTCCTCCTGGAGTTCACTTGCGGACAGAAAGATTTGGGTTTGACTTGTTTTGGGAGTCGCTATCAAAGTCACGTCCAGCTCCATCTCAGTTGGAAGCATCACATGACCTTAAAGGAAGATTACGTTTCAGCACACGGCAGCTACAAGCCTTATAAAACATACTTAGAAAGGTGAGTCATAACCGTGGTTGGTGGGTTTGACTTTTGAGGGCAGTGGTGAAAAGCAATTAAAATACACTTACTTAAGTACAATTCCCACAGACACTTGTACTTAACTATTTTAAGGTATTTTATACTTTACAGTTACAATTTTTTATACTCTGCAACATTTCAGGGGCAAATATTGTACTTATTTACTGTATTGCATTTATTCAATTTAATTTACAGCTACTAGTTATTACTTTTCAGATTAAGATTTATTTAAGCATTACGTAAGAGATAATGTACATAATTACTGTGAAATAAATCCCAACAGGATGATGCATGATAATGACCTGCTCACTATACATTATCCCACTTATTACATGCTTAATGAGTACTTCAATACTTTTACTCACTTCACTACTTAAAAGTTGGAATCTAGGGCATTAACTTGTATTTTCTTTGTCCTCTATTTTGTCATTTATGGTTTACTGGATGGGGATACAGATACAGAATACACAGACAATCCGAAAACAGCCATCCGATGCAAGTATCATAGTGTACATAGATAGACATTTAAAAATTAAAACAGTGAGGACAAAAGAAACCTAAGTAGAGTAAATCACGATACCATGAAGCAATATAAAACCACTTAATAATGAGTTACTGCTATTTTTATTTAAGTAAATGATTTGAATGAATACTTCTTCCACCACTGCTGGCAGTTATTAAATGGTAAATATTGGTAAAACAGCCATTGCAGAAAAAATTTCTGATCAAACACAATAAGTTAACAAGTTAGTTGTTCATGATGGGCAAGTGAAGCCTCATGAAGCTTTGAGACTTTCTTTCTATTTGTGCTTAAAAAGATTCACAGCTTTGAGGCTTCAAACTCGGCGAACACAGTGACATCTGGTGGTTTGCAGAAGTGATAGCAGCCCTTCAGGACTGTGGCTGAAGCACCACCACACCTCACTGATGATTAATCGTTTTAGTCTCATATGTGTGCATTAAAAGTCTTGTATGTTATTAAGTCTGTAAGCCTACTTTTGATCAGAAAGGGTGGCATTAAATATTAATGTTACTGTGCAACATGTTACAGAAAAATAATTATGCGTCGTCCAAAATACCTAGACATAAAATATTTTTTATGTTTTTATAAACAGATTAAACAGTTTCATGTTCT
This sequence comes from Lutjanus erythropterus, assembly GCF_056507025.1. Taxonomy (NCBI): domain Eukaryota; kingdom Metazoa; phylum Chordata; class Actinopteri; order Lutjaniformes; family Lutjanidae; genus Lutjanus; species Lutjanus erythropterus. The sequence continues at coordinate 16,690,848 of NC_139326.1, read as the reverse complement.
TAAATTTCATGGTTGATATTTTGTGTGATATCACATATGAGTTGCAATGTGATGTGACTGGAGAGTGATATTCATCAAATTAGCCTGTTATTTCATAACATTATTACTTGGTATCACAAACACATGTTCTCATATATATGATTATGTCATAACAGTACGTTTCACAGGAGTGAAACAAGCTTCGGCACTTCGGTATCATCCGCCCATCTCTAGCTGTTGTGTTAGTTTTACCTGCCAACTCTGACTCTGTCAGGCTTTCATTCATATTGCTGGGCTCCTCTGGAATCTCATACTGACTAATGTCCACCCAAACTGGTACATCTAATTGTGAAACGTGGAAAAATGAGACAACAGTCTATCAGTTTACTTTTCTGTGTCTGGATTTCTTTGATTTAGGAAACATTTTCATCTTATCGTCACCTTTGTGAAGCACATCCAGGACTGGAGGTTGCTCGCTCAGCTGTTCAGGAGCAACATTCATACGATGATAAATACTGGAAAAGGCTGTGCGGTTTTCTTGGCTTAGATTCAGTGTGTCAACTACCATTGGCAACAGCAGAGACTATGAAGAAAATAAATCATATATTAAAATGTTAAAGTGATTTCTAAAATGAATAACTAATTAGACATGTATCATTTTAGTTACCTCTTCCTTCATCAGTGACTCTCTACCAAACTCCTCATGAATGTTCACACATGTCTGAATGTCACTGGTGTTCACATCAGGAGGCTTTTCATAAGATGCACAGTGTCTGAAAGAGTTTGAACATTTAAGTAAATAACTTTATTGTCTGTTAATGAGCAAATTTTAGGATGTGACAAGCACTGAACATACACACCTGAATATGGTGTCCTCAGAGATGGCATCTCCAGTTGAGCTCAGCAGAGGGTCGGCCACAGGAAGGGTCCTCAGCCTGGACAGTTTGGTTTTCAGTGTAGGTAAATGTCTCTTGAAATGTGGCAGGTGGTCAACAAACAGCTCATCTGGCAGGAGAAGATCTTTGACAGACGGAAATGTGTTTTTTGAGTTTGAAAGATGATCAGTGTCACAGTCAAAACAGGAAATGCAGAAATAGGCAAGTATAAAAGAAAAGAATGACAGGAACACAGTTACCTGAGTTCTTATTTCCAGGTTTCATCTGGTCAGTTGTCCACTTGACAAAGGTTTCCTGACATGGATCATTAACCTGTGACTGTGTTAAAAGCCAAACATACTCATCCTGGTCTAGATCCTTCAGGGAGTCAGGGTTAGAGCTGGGTATCACCTCTTTAACCCAGTTCACCTCACTCAGACTCACATTAAATCTAGAACAAAAAACACTGAATCACTTTTTGAGCAACTTAACACTAGACATAAATGTTGAAATTATGACTCAAACAATGAATAAAGAGAGTATAATGCACAGTGAGACAGTCTTTAAAAAAGACAACCTTTCTGGTGAATTAACCAGTTGCTTTTTTCCTCCCAGGTCTTCGAGCACAGAACCATTGACAAATAGTTTGCAGGTTGAAATCACCTTTCCTACAGCAAGAATAAAGTTTGTTAATGTTTTTATATGTATAAATCAGAGCAGTGAAAGAAGGAGTTCAAAGTTAATTAGCTTCTCCCGCGAATTATTTACACAATGGACTGGGCTACAGCACCTTGGACTATATATTTGTGTGAAATCAAATCTAAACCCTCATCATGTCACATAAAATATGCTAAAGCCAGGGTCCATGTCACTCAGCGTAGAGGTTATTATGACTTCAGTTAGGCCACTTGTGTACCTCTGATCCACGGTGTCCTGTAAGTGACCTCAGGCAGCTCTCCACTGTGGGGGTACAGGTCAGTGGTACCAGAGAAGTAAGGTGTTGGCAGTGCCAGCAGGTTCATCATTACTTTCAGACTGGTGGTCGTCTGAAATAAAAACAAGAAGGAAAGCAAAGAGGGAGGCAGGACAACATAACATTTGGGTTTAAAGTACAGATGAAAAGACACTCTAAAAAGCAAGTACTACTTTTCTGATAATACTATAATTTTGAAAACAAGATTTTTTATAGTGTAGTTTTGCTACATTTACTAAAGTCACTGATCTAAATACTACTTCTGATGAGGAACCTGTGAGGTTTAACTCGTTGTTTTTAACCCCTTTTAACAATAATTTTTCTGAATTCCAAAACTGTCCTGGGATCATTTCTTTAGTGGACCAGGAAACTCAACTTAAGGTATGGGAAAAAAAGGACCATTTAGGTGGTAAAACTCAAGCAGGTATGACCATTCTCAGTGCAGAAGTCATTCTTTCAGATATTAAAAAAGTTTGAGAAACTTTTATGCACTAGACAAGTCCCAATCATTAAACACTTTATGATATAAGTGATAAATGTTATGCTTAGAGCCATTTTTGGGATTGAACGTGATCTAAAAGACTTTAAGAGGCATTTTTAATTTCAGCTCGACTTTCATGATAATTTTTTGAAGGAAAAGTAATAAGCCACACACTCACCTCAAAAACATAGTCAAGAGCTTTATATCTGTTAGCAGAGAAAAGTTGAGCAGAAAAGCAGCTGTCATTTTCAGACCTATAAAGACCACAGAGAGAGCAGTACAAACATTATAGTCAGGAAAATTTTATGATTTTTGCTTTCCAGCCATTGTTTTCACGACAACAAAGAACAGATCAATGTAATGTCTTATGTCACCCCAAACAACGAACTTTAAGTAAACTCCTGAAATAAGTATGTCAATCACCAGTGGTGGGAGAAATATTCATAACTTTACTATAAAAGTAGTAATACCACACTGTACAAAAGTATTAGCATTAAAATAAAGAACCAAAAGTTAATGGACAACTCATGCAGAATAGCCCATTTCAGAATCATGTTTATGGATGTTATTACTGAATCATAAATGTGTAAATAACTTTAATGTTGCAGTTGATAAAGGTGGAGGTAATATGAATGACTTTATGAACAGCTGGATACCATGTGAATCTACCGCCAGGATCAATAAAGTCTCATCTTAACCTATGATAATACATAATAAATTATTTGTTGATTATACTTTGAATTAATATGACGTTGAATCTGCAAAGTAGCTAGTTACTGAAGGTATTAAATTGGTGTAGTGGAGTAAAAAGTACAATATTAAATTATTAATCCAATATTGGATTAAATTAGAAATTCAGCTAGTCGCAGAAAATGGAAATAGTCAAGTACAGGTACCTCAAAATAGTACTTAAAATACAGTTAGTATACTTTGTTAACTACTTGTCACTACTGTCAACCACAAAATAAATAATTCATGGCCGTTTAATAGCAATGTTAACTTGGGTAGCTAGCTTAATGTTAACTACCTCTTCCGAGTAAGCTAGCAAAATTACAACAATAGCAAACTTTTCTTTCGCCTTAAACTTATAAAATGCTCTGCTCAAACTTAAGCAGGCAGCACAAATTGAACAAATAAAGCAGACTGTCTTGGTAAGCATCAAACTTACATAATAAATGCGTTTTATTTTGGTGTTTTGACAGGCGAGGTGTCGATCGGGAGCTGCTGCGTTCATCAGCACAAATGAAGCCAAAGATCGTTTATTGAGCCTGAATCAGTTGTTCGTCTGAACTACAAAGGTGGGCTTTAACCGTCACGCATGCGCTTTGGGACAGTACAATATCTTTGATAGGGGAGAGTGGGGTAAGATTAGTCTGTAGGCACGTTGACCCAGACCAGACTGTGTCCTGGTCTGCAAATGTGTATTATACATTTATTATTATTATTATTATTATTATTATTATTATTATTGTTGTTGTTGTTGTTGTTGTTGTTGTTGTTGTTGTTGTTGTTGTTGTTATTATTATTATTATTATTATTATTATTATTATTATTATTATTATTATTATTATTGTTTATTATACAGGAAAAGATTAAAAGTAACATAATAAAAATCAGTTACAATTAATCGGGCCTGACTCAGTTAAAACTGGTTTACAGCAGGTTCCTGTTCTGCAGCACATGAAAGACAGAAACACATCACAAAACAGTAACAGTCAACAAAAACAAACAGCAACACGAATCATTTAAAGAGGCAGGGACTTGAATGAAGTGTGCACACGTTATGGGTTAAGTCAGTGGTTGCAAGTGTATCCTTCCATCAGATAGTGTTTATATGTCTGTTTAAAATGTATTGTTCTGATATAATATGATATCTCATTCCAGAGTTTGGTATATGTGTGAAAAAATGATCTCAGACCATAGCTATTTTTGTAAGCTGGTACTGGGATAAGTGCTTGGGAGACTGATCTAGTGATGCGTTCCTGAGTTGCAAAGTTGGACAGTTTTTATTAATACTAATGCCTGATGTAAAGCCCCGCTGAGGCTACAATACATGTGCAGAAAATAGAAAAAAAGTTTTATTGTTCCACAACTTAGTTTTCATAGTTGGTGATATTTATTTAATTATTTATTCATTATTTATACATTTTACATTTTTTGATTTTCATTTTAATTAAAGTCATTGTGTTAAAAAAAAATCCAGTAATTATATAATGTTCTCAAATCAATTAATAATTGAGTTTAACCCTGACTCACACGAGAGGAAATTTTTGTCCATTTGTATTTAGATTTTTCAATCATTTTGGCTGTGTTAATGCATATGGCATACATTTTGGCCAGGTTGTGTATTTTTTGGGTTAATTTTGGAATTTCAACCTCAGCCCCTATAATAACTCTACACACATTTTGTAATCAAAATACTCCAGTTCATACCCAGAGGACATTACTGTCCCATTGACTACCAGCAACACTGCATTTTTTTTTTTTTTATCTCATTGCCTTTGTTTCGTTTTCAGGCTTTCATCCTGCAATCTTTACTTCAAAACTTTAGTTTTTTTTTTTCTTCACCAGATGGCGCCATTTTTACTATGTTTGGCTTAGGTTTTAGTGACAGGCTTTGTTTCTCTTCTCCCACAGTATGCAGCACTACAGGCCAGCTGAGTTAATGAATAGAATCGAGGTGGTATGGGTGTGTTGGTTGGGATGTCAGAGTGTGGTGTGTATGTGTGTGCTGAGAAATTAACATGTCTTGTGTACTCAAATCTTTATCAAGAAAAATAGTCAAATGTAAACCCATAAAATACATAAAAACTGTATTTTTGATCTATTGGCCATTGCAGCTTAAAATCATGAATTATAATTCAAAATAATATGTGTGTATATATGTATATATAATAAATGATAAAAGGACTGTGACACTGAAATAGTTAAACAGAATTAATTTTATCAATTACACCTGCTGTGAATCTTACGAATCTATTGCATTGTTTCTCAAGTAAAGACAAAGATTCAGGTGTTCATTAAAAGTTAGCATCTGAATCTGATTTCGAGCAGTGGCATGTAACTAAGTACATTTACTCAAATACTGTACTTAATACTTTAGACTTCAACTGCACTACACTTTGAAAAACAATATTGTACTTTTTGCCCCACTACAATTAAATTGATTTATATAACATTAGTTACTAATTACTTTGTATACTAGGATTATTACAACACATCAAGTAATAAATTGATGTGCAATAATTATAATCAGTCATATAATATTCATTATTCTGAAATGGCCCATTCTGCATAAAGAGTAGTGTTTCTTTTTGTACTAAGAACATTGTGATGCTAATACTTTTGTACTTTTACACAGGTAAGATTGTGAATACAGGACTCCTATATGTATGAGAGCATTTCACTGTATTATTGATATTTGTTCTAAAGTAAAATATTTTCCACCCCTGTTAAATCCTCATGAGTGTATAACTTTAAGAAAACCTATTTACTGCTTTTCACTCTTTACATTTTTTTTCCTGTAAGAGCACTGTATGCTTTTCACCACGTGGAGGCGCTATTCACTACGCTACAAAAGACAGTACAGACTTGATCCACGGAGCGTTAATGGATCTGAGCAGACACCATTAGTACAGACACTTTACCTAAAACTTTTGGTCAACCTCATACACATTATAGCAAACAAACAGTCTTTTTGTTCTGAATGTGTTCTGAAAGAGAAAAAATAAAGTTTTGAAAACGATGTACAGCAATGACATTGTCCACTTGACAAAGGTGTCTTGAGATCTGTGACTGCACTAAAAGCCAAACATACTCATCCTTGTCTTGATCCTTCAGTGAGTCAGGGTTACATCCCCTCCACATCCCCCTTGACAGTCAGAATCATATTTAATCTTGAACAAACCGCACTTGAATAAATATAAAAAAAAATATGACTCAAACAATAAAACACAATGAGAGTAAAATGATGCACAGTGAGACACTGTTTGAAAAAGACAGAAACCTTCTGTTGAATTAATTAGTTCCTTTTTTCCTTCCAGGCCATCAAGTACATGACCACTGACAACTAGTCTGATGGTAGAGATCACCTTTCTTATAACAAATGCAAAAAAGTAATAAACAGAAAAAAAACCCCTGTGTTGGCCTCATTTAAGGTAATTTGACACACTCTTAAGTAGCTTTTATAAAAAAGTGTCTACGTTAGTTGCATTCTGGCATCTATCTACCTGTACACAGATGTATGTGCCTGTAAAGACAAACAATCATTCTCTAATAACAAAAGTAGAGGCCTGCTTGTCTGCGGTGAAAAACTGGATGTCATGCAGTCTCTTCTTTCTTGAAGTTACGTTTGATCCTATACATTCAGTTTTGATCAGCAGATTGAAGAAGTTACTAAGATCGCCTTTTTTAAAATTTGTAACACAGGTCCCTCTTGTCCATTGTCTTAAGTCTCTAGTATAAGAGTAATCTATGTACTGTTATTCCAGGATTCAAAGGTTTATTTGTCACATATAAAGCTGAGGAGAAGTGTGCCTGACAGGGCAGAGGATGGAGTTCTCCGTCTTTATGGCCTGAAAAAAAAAATGCACATGATAATCAAAACATCTCAGTGTCAGCACCTTATCTGAGCATAGAGAAAAGTCAGTCGCTCTTTACCACAGCGACACCTCTTTTAATATCTACATTAATGCTCTCATGCGATGAGAGACAGGAGAGGATGAGGATGAGCAGAACTGGGATGCTTCGCCTCCTTTGGTGGGTTTATGTGTTTGATGTTGTCCTGAATCCAACAATGTTACATTTCGCCTGCTAAATCAGTCTTTGTCTGCTTAATTAAAATGACCCTTCCTGCATAGATTATAAATCGGTGCATTTGTTCTTTAATTTCCATTTGATTATGCTGAATGGATGGTCAATTTACATTTGCAAGGACTTCATCTGGCCCCTGCAGACATGTGGCAAGACTAGAGTCTTTTAGCTGCAGCCATGCATCATGTGAGAACGTGAATCAGAGGCCACTGCATGCACGGTTTTGTTTTACATATACTCGTCTCCACTTTTAATATACAAAAAGGTCCCTTTTCCAGCCATGCAAGAAACTGGCAATATGACAATATTTGACTGAAAAATCCCCTTGGCTTTTGGTGGAGGCATACAAAAATTATGAAAAGAGGGATCACCACTGATTACAATTCATCCAGGGCATGAATGTCTGAAGCAAATTCCATGGAAATCCATCCAGTGGTTGCTAGTTGAGGTGAAGATCACAGAGGTGCTACATGAAAAGTCAGAGGATTGACAGAATCATGAATGAATGGCAAAGTGTCTATAATATGACATGGTAAACTATCATAAACTATAACATGATAATCTACACAATTTAAACTGAAAGGCTGAAATATTCTGTTCTTTGTTTGAACATCTTTTCCAGTGATGCTATAGAGCCTACATGCTTGTCCTTGAATGCTCTACATAGACTGATTGAATGTTAGCACAGCAGTCCTTATTATCCCCCATTAACCTACATTTAACAGATGCTTAGACATTAAATTGACATGTCTGCTAAGGTGTAGCTCACTGTGTGCTGGCCTGGCAGCTCTTCATTGACTAACATCATTGCATGTTAGCTAACACACTACTCCACCGGCAATGCGCAGGAAGTGGTTTGGCTCACAATCAAAAGGGTGAAGGGTGAAAAGCAGCTATTTGCTCATCATCTCAAATGAAAAAAAAAAAAGAAAGTGTTATCTAAGCAATGCGCTAGAAGGGCATATAACATGAATATCAAGGGATTCAAGTATTGTTCTACAAGGTAGACACATTGCCTAGAGGCCTTTACTGTGATGCACTGAACTTACAGTAATACCATTATCAAAAAGGATAAAATAGTAAAGATGCATACAGACACATCGTTATATACAGACACATGTCAGTATTTTACCCCAAACAAAGTCCTATTGGTGAGGACACACTGAAGTATTACTGCTGTATAAATATACTGTATAGTGCTACAAACACTTCATGAGCAAACAAATAATTTAAAATCTAAAATCTGCACATTTGCTAATATCATAATTCTTTACTCACTACAATCAGTAGACACTTGGCCTCACATTTTAATTCATTGTTTTGTGAAGAGAGTGTAGTGCGTTGTCATTTTTGCATCTGTTTACTGTCTAAATAATGGCTACACAATTAAGGGTTTTGTGCTTCATTACAGCTGTTGGCTTTGAATGAGAATGCACAGTGTGTGTGTGTGTGTGTGTGGGCGAGTGTGTGTGTGTGCGTGTGGGTGGGTTTGGGTGAGTGTGGAGGGGGATGGAAGGTGTCGAACACATGCATGCTACTCTTGCTTGTTGTTCTCTCCCAGCTGGACGCTTGGCGGATGCATCAGGAGAACAGAAGTTCTGCGCAGACCCCAGAGGAGAACACAGAACGCAGGCACAATCCTTGGACGTGTTCACAGTGAGTATCTTTACTCTAAATCATCTTTCAGTGGTACCGGAATAAAATGTATCACATCAACAACATTTTGTGAAAATAGCTGTGAAAATGTTTAGTTTTACAGGTCTGACAAACAGTTTTTTATTATTTGTACTTTGACATGTGGTGTGGTAGAAGTATAAAATAACATAAAATGTAAATAGTCAATTAACTACTCAAAATTACACATAAGTACTACAGTAAATGTACTTTCCACCACTGCCAAATAGCTGTCTTTTGGAGAGGAGATTCAGTAATGCTCCATTTTAAATAAAACAGTGAAATGAAACATACTTTGATCTCTGATTCTCCTAGAAAAAAGACAAAATGAAAAGAAAAACATTAATTGAACTGTTTATATGTCACCTGCCCAACACACTGAAAAAGAAAAAGTAAATGAAGATTCACTCCTCATCAGTTGAACAGCAGTCTAATCAGGCCAAAATGCTGTCCAACAATCAATGCAGGTGCTGGGGACATGGTTCAGGTTATGACAACTCCAGATTACAATTATCTTTAGTGATCCTGGAGCATTGGTTCATGATAGTCTTCTCTAGAAGCAGCCACATGGGCACCTGTAACAATTATTTTTTATTTAATTACTCTTTTACTTAAAAAAAAAATGTCTAGACTCCTGTATAATTTGAAGTTGATTGAATTTGAAAAGGCAAGTTGAGATATTTTTTAAGATATTATATTGAACCAACAACTCTTCAGTCACACTGACTGACATTAGAAACAAATCTGATTTCCCTTTACATTTTCTCAGTGTGAAAAGTCAGTTCTTCATTTCACAGAAAGAGCTTACAGCTATACAAAAATAAACAATCGCAACTTCTTTTAAAGTGTATTGGAGACACAGTAAGTTTCCATCATATATGTTTTCTTCAAACTATAAAAAGGAAGTCTCAGGCTCTCAAACAGTGCATGCTGGGAAGTCTGTTAATATGCTGATCTTGTTGCTTTAGAAACTTAATTTAATGAGCTGATTGAACTCTATGCTGTAGATTCATTCAACTCATCATTTCAAGTAAAAAGACTTCAATTTAAGTTCTGAAATATTCTGAAAATAAATACAAGAAAGCTTAATTAACTAATGTGAATAAATATTAATAGTAAAACTTGTATATTTACATTACTGAGGAAATATTAGTTGATTCTACTAAATTACTATATGATTTTTTGCATGAAGAGAAGGGAGGAGAACTGTGACAACATAAGCGTCAGGTTTTGTCACATGTACCACACAGTGTAATGCAAGAGGCTGGATTTCATTTCAAGGCTGGTTTCATTCAGCAGTGATACACATTTAGCATCTCCACTGTTTTATTTTAGAGATTAAGCAAATACAAAATAATGAATAACATGCCTTTGATAGTCTGTACAGAGAGAAAGACCATACAAGTCAGTGTGTGGGCTAAAAACCTCATAATGACATGCTAAACAGTGTAAATGATCGGTTGGGAGCCTCACGAGTCAAACAAATACACACCCACAGGCTCTTAGCATTATGTGAGTATAACCAGCCACAAGCCCTGCTGAACCAATCAAGCAATTCACTGATGCATTTAGTTCAACAGTGATTACTAAATGTCTGAAATCAAGTTGTTCATTTATTTATCGTTGAGTCAAACATCACTGGTAGGAGTTAAGTTTTCATTATTTCCACCATAACTTACACATCTTCAAGTATATGTATGTATGAGTACAGGTGACAATTATAAAATAAAATGTTATATCTTGCCTCAACAAAAAAGCACAGCACTTTTGTTTTTGCTCCCGTTTTGCTCCCATGAGTTGAAATAAAAACTAAGGTCGCCCCTGTAGCTGAGCTGGTAGAGCATACGCCTGTAGCCCTATGTGAAATAGCCATAGTTCTGCGGTGAATGAATAACTTTTTTCAAGATGAAACTGCACATTTAAGAGTGGCCTTTCATTGTGACCAGTCCAAGACACACCCGTGCAATAATCATGCTGTTTAACCAGCATCTCTGTGTGCCACACCTGTCAGGTGGATGGATTATGCCCCTGACTTTGGAGAAGTGCTCACTGACATGGAGTTTACAAATCTGTGAACAAAATTTGAGAAAAATAAAAGCCTTATTGCACAGACGAGGTCTTAGATTTTTTACTTTAACTTATGAAAAATGGAATCACAAACAAAAATGCTGTGTTTATATTTTTGCTGAGTGTACAAACTGCAATATTGTTAACATGGTGCTATTTGGAGGAACAACTGCTAACTATATAATACATTTATAATGTCATTTAGAGGGAGATGATACTGTCTAGAAAGACTGCAGCATTGGCTCTATTTTACTGATATTTTTAGTGCTACATTTGGTTAAAAAACAAAACAAAACACAGTTCTGCCTAAAACATGCCAAACTGATAAATCTGATACAAAACATGTCATGTTTCTGTCTGTGCAACACTCACGTTCTTGCAAAGCACACCAAACCCTTTAACCTTCATCATTACACATTCAGTTTTAACCCTTTAATCATGAATGACCCCCTGGAGATCAAAACTATGTCTTTGGCATGTTTCCCTTCAATACTTAGGCGTGCAAATTCAACATTGCATGAGCAAAATCTGTGTCACGTTCAGACAATAAAGGACCAGCCCTTACATGGCCATATTGAGGATCATGAAAGCCTATGTGATCAGACGGGCAGCTTTCCTTGCAGAGGACCAATAACTGATCTTCATAGTACAAAGCTCCGCAGCTGCTTTTCATGTCACTTTCATTGAGTGGAGGGCCACAGTGCGAGCTCTATAAAGTGGCTGGGCCTATTCAAGGGACTAAAGAGGACAAAGCTGAGCTCGCTACAGCGGTGCCACAGACTCACAACCAAAATAGGACAGAAGCATAAGGGAAAAGGGAGGGGTGAGGTGGGGTGGCTGGGTCATTAAGTGCAAGAGAAGCAGAATGAGAGAGACAGAGATGTTAAATTCATCTGCTGTATACATCTGATAGAAACTGATCAAATGTGAATCTATGCAAATGTTGAAATTACAGCTGTTGTATTGGATGATGATGATTGATGATGCAGGGAGTGAGACAAATGAAAGATGAAGCTATATCAAATCACTGAGGACGTCTCTGGAACATTTTCATGTTTCCCCCTCATCCTGTACACTTAATGTCATTTGAAATACCCTAAACCAGCCAAGACAAGAGGTTATTATAGTATAAGATTTATTTTTTATTTTACAGTTGCTGTAATCTTCTCTAGGTATTTTTAAATTTGCATGTCACAGTTTGTTACTGATTACTACTGATCCCGAGCTTGTTGTGTCTGCCACTGAACATAACTGGCTCAAAATGACAAAAACCTATTTGGGTAAAAACTGACATAAGAAAATAACACGAACTCAGGGTCAAAGCGACCACCTGGTACTGGATAAAGCTATCCCAGTATGCATCAATACTATATTGACCCAAACAATACAGTAAGAATAATAGGCTACAGAACAATAATTCAACAATATAAATGGATCTGTTTTAAAACTGGAGAAAAGTTTAGTTAACTTTGGCCTCCAGTCTGAGTACACTATCTAATGTTCTAAGCTAATGTTAGCTAGTTAAGTTTGGTAATGCTAGCTGTGGCTTATTTATTGGCATTGACCGCATTTTCAGTTCCTGTCTTTTATGTGTGTACACATTGCCAGCATACACCATGGATGAAGCTGTATGGTGGTCTCCTCATGCCTCACAGGGAGCTCTACAGTAGTATGCATGTCTGTGTCTCCATCTGGACACTCCTACAGATGACTTCCCATTTCTGCTTACTCATCCTGTCCAGCTTGGCGGTTTCATCCCAACTGGGTGAGTCAATGTACCTCTTATTGTTAAGTTAACCACTCCCTAATCATCATGAGTGATTCAAGGCAGTTGAGAACGCAGTTACAACAAGCCATAGACACAGAAAGAGCCCGACTCCCTGGTGAGTTCAAACCCAGAACCTTATTCATGTGAGGCGACAGCATTAAACACAGAATACTAACCATCACCAGAGTTACAATACCCACGGTTGGGAGGGTTACCTTAAAAATGTGCTCCAATACAACGACTGATTTCCTGTTAAAAAATGTAGTCAGTAACCTAATTCAATTATCACAATACTAAAGTAGTGTAACTTGATTTATTTCTGTTACTTTTGGAGTACCTCATGTGAAATTGATTAGCATAATCTTAGTTAAAACTTAGCTTTTTTATGCAACTTAACTTTTTTTCCCAAGACTAACAATACCACAGAGTAGAAATACTCTGTGACAAATAAAGTCCTGCAATCAAAGTTCTACTTGACTATAAGAATTGACTGGTTAAAAAACAATTTTTACAATCAATTTATTACTGATGCGTCTATATGATCTACATAAGCAAAAGAGACCATCAGTGAGAAGATGTCTTAGAAGTACTTAAATACAGTACCTGCCTCTAATGTCCATTTATTTTTGATCCTGTGTACTACAGGTTTGGACGATGTTTTCTTCAGCCCGCAGGACCAGACAGTCAGAGAGGGAGAGGGAGTTTTCTTCCAATGTGTGTCTGGTGAAAGTTCACCTCCTGCAAGCATCACCTGGCTCAAAGATGGCACAATGGTCACAAGAGGCAGACAGATTCAGGTGAGCACTAATACACCTTTAGAGTGTTATATTAAACAGCTCATTCGAAGGATATTGAACACCACACAAGATGATTAACACCTATGAATTAATAATGCTTTAATGCAGCAGGATCCTTTACACAACTGGTGGAAAGCACAGACTAAATGGACGAGCTCAGTGGTCTTCGCAGCACTTCTGTCTGTGCGAGAAGATAGTCACATTCATGAAAAATGTTTTAATAATTTACCAACATTTGGACATGACGAACAGAAGGGGAAATTTTGATAGGGTGTTGTTTAAAAAGGGAGTTTTTTTCATATAATCCTGGCCTAAATATTGATTTTGTTATTAAAGTCATCTTTTGACTTTATAAAGTCTGCAGTACACAGATACCTTTAGCCTTATTTACTTGAGTTTTTTTCTGTGATGTGATTGTTTTCCTCGATGTAAAACTGTTTTTCTCCACTCTAAGTTGTGTAGAAACATTTTTTCTCCATTTACTTATGGGATATTATGTTTATTCTTTGAGGTTTCCTTTATCTGAACCTAGTCTGAGCCAGGGCTGTTTTAGTATTTTCCTTAAAATAGTATCTACCTGGTTTTCCTCACCATTATATGTTTGATGAAGTTGTATGCTAGACACTCACTTTTTTGTGACTCTGACTGATATTTATATGAAGATGTTTTTGCATGATAAATGTATCATCCCGTTCTAATGTTGAAATGTTGTATGACATAATAATGTTTCTTCTTTGAATACACTGCTACCCTTAGCTGTTTTTAAAGTCTGTGTAAAGGGAAAAGGGAGTTTTTCTTCTTCTTCATGGTTGCTGAAAACATGTGAAAAGTCTGAAAACTATGCAGTACTGCATTTTGGAGTTAGACCGGTATACTTGATGGAGCCATGGTTCCCCCAACACTATATAATCCCCACGAAGAGACACATGTTTTTCGTAGCTGTCCTGGGAATAGCCTTGGTAAAGCAGTGCCTTGGAATAAAAATGATGAATTCTCCTGCGCCTGTAGAGGTTGAACAACAAGGCACTGATTGAAATGTTCAGTGAGAATACAAATAGGTGAAACAGAGCATTCTTCCATGAGTCAAACTCTGTCTGTCTGATTATTGTTTTTTTAGTCAAGGCAAGATGAAAATGTAATATCATTGTACCCTTTGTCCCAGATATATTACACTGCATGCTTCAAGCTGTGTTTTTGTGTTTAGGGTGAGTATGGTGGTGGTAACCACAAGAAGACCTCAGGCACTCTGCATCTTTTCAATGTAACATTAGAGGATGATGGGATGTACGTTTGTGTCACACACAACCCTTTACTGAACATCAGCAAGAGGAGTAAGCCAGCTAAACTGACTGTGCAGGGTGAGTTTATGTCGTCTATTCTCACGCTTGTCAATTCATACCTGCAAATTGCTACTTAATGTCTCAGCAGATGCAGGTCAGCATCAGGAAGATCACTAATATCACAAAAAATGTTGTATTAATTGAAAATATCTCTTAAGAAATATTTCCAAACAAGATAAATGGTTAATTCCCTATGGAAATATTTTTATTCTACTTTATTCAGGGCTACATTAAATTACTTATTTACATACATTTTTTTGTAGTGGGGTTCATAGCTTAATGTGTCGGCACTCTACCTTGCAGGCATCCCGAGAAGACTGCAGATCATCCAGGGCCCTGACAACATCACTGTTGCCATGGGAACAGAGGTCTCCATGCGCTGCGCTGTTCGTGGCTTCCCTGTTCCCATGGTGCACTGGTTCAAAGACGGCTGCCTCCTGACAAACTGCTCGGCCTCGTTCAGCCTCCAGAACAATGGACAGCTGCTCACATTCAGGTCCAACAAGAGGAATATTCATTCTTTATTGTCGTTTGTGCCAGATTGTAATGATGAAACAAGACCCGTGCACTGTAAAAACTAGAAGAGTGCACTCAGTTGACTGCAGGTCCCTCATCAGGCAAAGATGGTGAAGCACCTACTGCAAAGTCATCACAACTGCCAGATGTAACAAGCAGAAATTTACTAATTTCTGCCAGCATTAACACAACATTGTCCTGAGCTGAAACAGGACTACAAATTGAAACAGTTGTTGATCACTTGTGGCCCCAAGCTGAGAAGAGTGAGAAATCAGCTGGTCATATAAAACATAGCAGTGAAAAAATATAATTACTGCCTTGAGTTTATATGGACCTGAAACTTTGAAGCAATTAATAAAAGTTGTGCAGTGTATTTTCTCACTGTACATGTGTGATTACAGTGTATAATTTGAAGTGAGAAACAAGTTTAATCAGTTCATCTTTGAGTGCAAGTGAAGTGTTAATTGAGATATTGCACTTACAAATTACAAATACAAATATAAGGGCATAAAAGTCAAATCATTTTCATGCATGCACACACGGTTACATGATATCCGTGACAATGAAGGTTATTTTGCAGAGTGATATGTCTGTAACAAGTTGTGATCCACACAGTCTGAAGCTTTGATGCTCTAAAAGTGCATTATACACCTGTCAGACAAAATTTTAAGTCTTTTTTTCTGTTTTTTTTTATCAGGAATGTGACTAAGGTGGATGAGGGCTCGTATCACTGTGAAGCATCCAATGAGAAAGAGTCAATCAAGTCCCAGCCAGCTTTCCTTCTTCCAGCTGGTACTGTATGCACAAACTAAATTACAGTAACTTAAATAAATGTAACGCATTTGGTGACTTCTACTGTCAAAATGACTCAAGAAATATAAAACTGTTACTCATGCAACATGATTCTTGAAAAAAGTACACACAGGAACAACACACATACAATTTAGTGACGTGCATGTTGTGTTTCCAGAGATGGACTGGAGTTTTGTCCAGCAGCCCACAAATCTGACGGTGAAGAGAGGAGAGAATGTCACAGTCACCTGCAGGCCTCCATACAGCAGACCAGCAGCTCAGGTTTCCTGGTTCAAAAACAACCAACTTCTCACTCCTACAGCTCATGTAACTGTGCTGTCCAGTGGAGACCTCTTCTTCCACAGGTGTGTGCGCATGTAGTGGCTATTTAAAGAGTGTGTGAAAATACATGTAGCTTAGCATATTTAAGTACCGGAGACAGACAAGGAGCAAGTAGTCTGAGGTTGAAGAAGGGTCAGTCGATGAGACATTAGGTCACTGAGTGATTTCACATAAAGCTAAATACAACAAACCTACCACAAATTGCAACATTCCTAATTTGTGAAATCAGTGAGCAAGTCTTTGATCATCATGCTTTCAAAGTTTGTACAAGCTTGTGTGTCTTGATGCTATTGTCTGCAGTGTCCAGGAGTACGACAGTGGGAGCTATTTCTGCAGGGCGTCCAACATCCACCTTAAAAGATTTCTCACCTCTAGAAGAGCAGCCCTAACTGTGCTGGGTATGACATTACAACAAACCAGCTGCCATACTGTACTGTTGCTTCATCCATGTGTATAAAAATTCTTGCCTCTTCCCGGCAGCCCCTCCATCAGTGAAACTGTGGCCCAAGGTGTTGACGGTGCCTGTGGGTGCTCGGGTGGTGCTGGAGTGTCAGGTGTCCGGTTATCCTCTACCCTCCATCAGCTGGGTGAAGAGAGGCCACTCCAAGGAGACTGGGGGCAAGATTGCTCTGGGGTGAGTTAAGATGTTGTGAGTTTATTGAAAAAGAAAGACAGTTAATAATGTTTTCTGCCTTAAAAATAACAAGAAGTACTTCAACAGCCACCTTATACTATATCACCGTTTGCATCTTTCTCACACAGACTGAGAAATGCCACTCTCTACATCCAATCAGCCAGGAGCTATGATGAAGGAATGTATGTGTGTGAGGCCTCCAACATGCTGGGCCAAAGCCACAACACCACAATACTGAGAGTTGCTGGTAATTTTGACACTAACTTAAATGTGATGTATTGTATCAGCTACTTCTCAAATCACCAGTTGAATCTAGTAGAGGAAACATTTTGTTTTCTAATGAAAAGGTCATGAAGTGTCAAACAACCCTGAGGGAAGATTCAACTTGTTGATAAACCATGACAACTCTCTCTCTCCCTGACAGCTCTCATGTGTAGAATATCCCCTTTTAAAGGTCAATTTCATTTTAACTGTAATCATTTACAGTTACAGAAAAAAAGACAAAATCAGATTACAGCTACAGTTAATAAAAATGGAGATTATTTATCTGGAGTAAAATGCATTTCAAAATAAAGAACGATACACTACCATGTGCAACATGTTAGCGTTAACGTTCCAGTTAGCTTACTAACCTGTCAAAACTAGTACTAAGAAGTAGTTTGGAACTGTTGGTAGTATTGCTGAGAACTGGGATGGTGTGTGGGTAAAAACAGAAGCCCCAGAATAAGTTTTTTTTCGGTTTACTTCAAGTTTTAATATGTAGTGTGAATAGCATTGCAGACCACATGATGTTGTGGGCAGAAAAACACTGTTCACTATTCCTAGCTTGTCCCTTTAATACTGAATATTCTATGTACTTCAAGTATTTACTGAGAGACTTGAAGACAGACTGCAATTATGCTCATCATTATACAAGTTAATATAAATATAAAGCAGTGTTGTTGGTTTATTTTGATTTGATGTTAGACATTCTGTCAACATCTGTTCAGTAGTCTTTTTGGGAGCAAAATAAGTCCAATAAAATACATGTATCCACGTTATATATTAGACCCCACAAACCTCTTAAACGTGACATTGTACAGTGGTGCATCTTGTGCACAAAACAATGGTCAGGTGGCACAAAATTGTATTTATTTGCACAAAATGCACAGTGTATTATATTCAAAGTGGTAGATATTGGTAGAATACTGCGATGATGGTAAAATCATGCCAAATTAATTTTCTGCATCTTGTGGCACATAAGGTGACACACAAGGGTGCCTTTTTTTCCCCTAAAATAATAAGAATGTGAGTGAGCATTCCTCTTTCCTCCTCCCAGTGAGCCCCATCATAGTGACCTTCGTAGGTCAGGTGAGCTGCAGGATCGGGACTTCGGTGGTCCTGCCCTGCAAGGCTGTAGGGATTCTGCCCATCACATATACCTGGTCCAGGAGCAGAGCAGAGACACAGTCTCCCATTATCCCCACCGAAGACAGACACATTGATGGTGAGTCCAAAGTGTGATTGGATCCATTTCAGGTTCTTACTGGATGTTGTTTTCAGCAGCAAACATGAATAGTAGCGTTGGAAGAGGTGGAAACACACATGGAAACTTTTTTCTGAATATGTTTGAGCTCACTGTGATTTATGATTTATTCATGGCCTTTGTAGAAGACGGAGCTCTGCATATTTCCAGCATGCAGTATTATGATGCAGGGGAATATTACTGTACTGCTGAGAACCGAGCAGGACGACATCAGAGACGTACCATCCTGACTGTCACAGGTATGTCCACATCTACTCATCATTTCCTCTTCTATGGTAGAGTGAAAAATACTTCATGTCATTAAACATATATGCACACCTGCACATCTGCTTTGAGGATTAAGTAGCAAATAGCCACTTGTGAGGCCTTGTGGTGCTCTTATTAATGATCCACAGAGAACTACAATCACTCTCACATGCATGTATACTTATATACTTATATGACTAGATGCTTCCTTGACCCAACATACAAGTTTC